>NC_056055.1:81883797-82562011 GCF_016772045.2 Ovis aries | reverse complement strand
ACCTTATTGTATTTTTGATTTACATTTCTCTAATAAACAGCAATGTTGACTATCTCTTCCATGTATCTGTTAGCCATCTGTATGTAAAAAGACATTTTCTTTTCTTGACAAGCCACTTCAGACAGTTAACAATACAGCTTAAGAAAACAGAAAAAAACAAGAGTAGATCTAAGGGCTTCTGCTTCTTAAATACCATCAGTCAATATAGCCAGCTTTCTTTTCCCTATGATTTCTCTAAAACCAGGTTAAAAGTTCCTCAAATGGCAGGAGCCATGTCTTATCTGTCTTGGCATTTCTGGTGGCTAACACATTGTCTGACACCTTACAGCTATTAAAAAATAATTTCCCTAGTTACTTTTTTATTTATACCATCCACCAGGGCCTAGCACAATATTGTGTATATATTAAGTGCTGAGCAGTTTTATTATTGTTGAAATACTGTGGAGTCCATTTGCTTCTTTTAGATTGCTTTAAAAGAGAAAGAGTTCATTTAGAGAATGAAACACATTTCTCACAAGTTTGCTTTCTTTGCACTAATGCCAGAACATTATCATGGGAAGAGCCTTGAACAGGGCTCGGAAAATGGTCTTCACACCTCAGTCCCTTTTAGAGACCCCCTCGGATGCCAGTGTTTCTGTCTAAGCAGCCATTGGAAGCTTTCTTTTTATTAATTCTTCAGCGCATGCCCCTTCCTTTGTTAGCACTGTTCTCCCCCCTCCCCCCATCCCCAATCCCTACAGGACTCCCAGGTGGGAGCGGCCTGGTCAGGAGTCAGGCTCAAGGCTTCAACTGGACTCATAAATGTGGAAATAACAAAATGTGTTCCCTGAAGCTTTGCAGCGTTGTCAGGAAATGGGCTGCTTGCATGCTGCACCTCCACGGATCTGGAAATTCTGCCCAGCTTGGGTTGACTCCAGAAAAAAAGTTTAAAAGTGTTCAGGGAAGAGAGGAATTAAAGTGGGCCATTAGCTGGAGACACCAGTACTCCTGCTGAGTCTGTGTCTTGGCCGGCTCCTTGGAAGGGAGCGATGCTGGTTGGGGTGGAGAGAGAGACTGTGTGTGTGTGTGTGTGTGTGTGTGTGTGTGTGTGTGTGTGTTATGGACTGTGGCAGCGACATTTGCATTTCTAAGGATTGGGGCTTTGCACAAACTTTCCTTCCTGCATTTTTCCTCTCCTAAATATCCGCATGCCATCTTTGGGAAGGACTTGAGGGTAAGTATTGTTTCTGGTTGGAAGACAGCAAGGCATAGAGAGGAATAAACTTGGAATGTCTTCGTGAGTAGATGTTAGCTCTTAACTGTCTTAGCATTAGCCTGGCCTGGGATTTCAATAAATGTGTGGAATAAGTGTCTGAGTAAAAGTGATTCCTCTGATGGTTCCTAGTGTCAAAGGCAAGGCCTGAGGGCAGCTTTATGTCTGTTTGGGTACCCTGAACTCCGCAGATGATCTCGGAGGCACGCGTGATGGAACACAGCACCGATTTTTCTCGATTATGTTGCTGACACAACCCCTTCCTCAGATTCTAAAATCAGGAAGGACTACTCTGATCTTTGCGAAGGTCAAGACTGAGTTTTCAGGTGAGATAATGGAGCTGTTATCTGAGGAAGATGGAGTTTTTGTGGGTGAAACATAAATTTAAAATTGTTTTCCGTCTTGGTGGCTGTTGCGGTTCTCCTCGCCACCAGGGCTGTGCGACCCAGAAGGGAGGGTGTGACGGCCAGTGGCCTGGGAGTCTGGTGACCTCTAGCCTTTGCCTTAATTTAGGCCTTAAGGAAATGAGTTCAAAAGGCTAACTAGTTACCTGGCTGAAGCATTGTCGCTTCTAGATAGTTGGGGTTGTTTCTGTTAGCTGCTTCTCGGGAATTCCACACATTGATGGAATTTAACCATCAATCCAGTGGAGAAAAAAGAAGCAACTAGGGGTTCAGCCTTAGGGTAAATGCATTTCATTATTTTTTTCCATGAGACAGTTTGGGAAGGATTTGGGGGGGATGGTTTTTCCACTGTCCAAAGGAGCTTCCACTGTGAGAGTCTCTTGACCCACATTTCTTGTGTTCAGATCCTGGCTCTGTCACTTACAAACTATGTGACCTTGAGCAAGTTACTGATCCTTGGGCGTCTCAGCTTCCTGAAATGGAAAAGTGGGGATGATAATAAAACTTAAGTCACAGGCCTGTTATGTGGCTTTAATGAATTAATGCATGTAAAATTCTTAAAGTGGACTTCCCTGGTGGCTCAGTGGTAAAGAATCCACATGCAATGCAGGAGATGCGGGTTCAATCCCTGGGTCAGGAAGATCTTCTGGAGAAGGAAATGGCAACCCACTCCAGTGCTCTTGCCTGAGAAATCCCATGGACAGAGGAGCCTGGCAGGCTACAGTCCATGTGGTCACAAATAGTTGACTTAGTGATTCAACAACAACACAGTTTTAAAAACAGTGTATATGTGCTAGCTAAGTTTATTGTCATTTTGCTGAAGCACCATCAATCAGAAAACTTGACATGGGGGCCAAAATAGGTATTTTCCAAAACTGATACTTTTTTAGAGAGTCCTGTGTGGAGGCTGGAAAATGAAATAGTTGAACTTTCCAGGTTTTCTTAGCAATAATAGGCTCCTGTGAAAATGTTGATTTCACTATTTGTTACCTTCACAACTAGTTATTGAACTGCTCTTGGCTCTCATATCCCAGATTCTTTATAGAGCAAACTGTACTAGTGCTCCATATAATTTCCAGGCAATTTGAGTACATTGGTTTATGTTTTTTAAATCCTCAAGTGAATGGCTCAAAGTGTCTTTTCAAGAACGCATCTCTGAGCATCTCTTCTGCTTTGAGCGCCAGTTATGAAACTGAAGCTGGGATTAAACTGTAGAATGTCAGCAAATGGTTTGGAGTCTTCTGGAGTAAATTCTTGCACTGTAAGCACTTGTCTCTAAATTATTTTTTAGAAAGGTGGGAGGGAGTTGGCTCACATCACCCAGGCAAGGCAATTTTCCATGAACACTGCTATCCCAATGCACGACAGGAAACTTATTGAAAAGTTAGTGGGTTGGAGAAAAACAGTAGCTAGCTCGACAGAGTGTCAAAAGAAGAGAGGGAAAGAATGAAGAGGGCACAACATTACCCAGAGCGCAACATTACTTAACATTGCTCTGTGTAAGGAGAACTCTCTGTGGAGTCATGGCTGGGAGTGTTTAGTGTCTAGAAGGGAGTTCACGTACATGCACACCCACCCACAGGCAGGCACACACACATCTGGCACTTGAATTGCAGATAACCTAACCCGATCCTCACCTTGGCCTGGCTACAGAAGTAGTATTTTTACCAGGATGATCTGTTGTTAAATAATTCCTCCACTGCCTTAGTCATGCTTTATTTGAACTTGAGACAGATAGGTCTTCTTTCTTTTAAACTTATTTGAATGTGCACAGCTTTCTGATTTGATCTCGGAGCAGAGAATACTATCACTTCTGAATGCCAGAGTTATTCATGTACTCATAGAATGTAAAAGCAACCAAATGCCCATATCAAGGAACTATGTTTAATAAAATAGATAGGCCTATCTTGTATGAGTTCCATTGAATCACCAGAATTGGTCATCACAGAATTACCTATAGAAACAGAATTAGAAAATAGTGGTGAAGTCAGCATATTGCTTTGGACAGGTAATAAAATTATTCAGCCAAATCAATGATTTACTGAAGAAAATAGGAGTTACAGTACATCTAATATTGCTATTTTATTCTTACTTTTATTAGAATTTCTTTTGAAGACCTGTAAGTAATTTGGTATTTGTCCATTGAATTTCAATAAACAGTGAAATAATGATGCCTTTTTCGGGGCCTATGTCTCAAGCATTATATTTAGTGTGATTTAGCTACAGTGTTAAAGCAGTGGTTCTCAAAGTGAGTGACCTTGATGTATTAGCATCATTTGGAAACTTGTTAGAAATTAAAATTCTTTTAAAAAAATTTATTGAAGTATAATTTAAAACATTGTTTTAATTTCTTTTGTAGAGCAAAGTGATTCAGTTATACATATTATATATTTATATATTATTTTTCATATTATTTTCTAAATGTTTATTACAATGGTTATTGAATATACTTCAGTGTACTCTTACTATATAGTAGGACTTCACTTTTATATATTTTATATATAATAGTATGTATCTGCTAATCCCAAACTCCCAATTCATCCCTCCCTATCACCATCCACCCTCCAACCTTGCCAACCATAAATATGTTCTCTATGTCTGTGAGTCTGTCTGTGTTTCCCAGATAAGTTCATTTGTGAAATATTTTAGATTCTACATATAGGTGCTATCATATGGTATTTGTCTTTCTCTTTCTGACTTACTTCACTTTGTATGATAATGGCTAGGTCCAGCCACGTTGCTGTAATTGGCATTATTTCATCTTTTATGACTGAGTACTATTCCATTATAGATATATATGTGTACATACACACAAACACACACACACACACATCACATCATCTTTATCCATTCATGTCAATGGATATTTATTTAGGTTGTTTCCATGTCTTAGCTATTGTAAACAGTGTTGCTATGAATATAGGGGTACATCTATCTTTTTGAATTAGAGTTTTGTCTAGATATATGCCCAGGAATGGGATTGCAGGACCTTATGGAAACTCTATTTTTAGTTTTTTAAGGAACATTCATACTGTTTTCCAAGGTGGCTGTACCAATTTATATTCCTAGCCACAGTGTAGGAGGGTTCCATTTTCTTCACACCATCTCCAACACTTTTTTATTTATAGACTTTTTAATGATGACCATTCTGACTGGTGTGAGGCGATACCTTATCGTAGTTTTGATTTGTATTTCTCTCATAGTTAATGATGATGTTGAGCATCTTTGCACATGCCTAATGGTCATCTGTATGTCTTCTTTGGAGAATTGTCTATTTAGATTTTCTGCTCATTTTTTATTGGGTGGATTGACTTTTTGTTATTGAGCTGCATGAGCTTTTTCTATGTTTTGGATTTTAAGCCTTTGTTGAGTACATCATTTGCATATGTTTTCTCCCAGTCTGTAGGCTGTGTTTTCATTTTGTTTATGGTTTCATTTTCTGTGCAAAACCTAATAAGATTGACTAGTTTTCATTTTGAACTTTTTGCTGTGGTTCAGTTCAGTTCAGTTCAGTCACTCAGTCATGTCCGACTCTTTGCAACCCCATGAATCGCAGTATGCCAGGCCTCCCTGTCCATCACCATCTCCCGGAGTTCAGTCAGACTCACGTCCATCGAGGCCGTGATGCCATCCAGCCATCTCATCCTCTGTTCTTCCCTTCTCCTCCTGCCCCCAATCCCTCCCAGCATCAGAGTCTTTTCCAATGAGTCAACTCTTCACATAAGGTGGCCAAAGTACTGGAGTTTCAGCTTTAGCATCGTTCCTTCCAAAGAAATCCCAGGGCTGATCTCCTTCAGAATGGACTGGTTGGACCTCCTTGCAGTCCAAGGGACTCTCAAGAGTCTTCTCCAACACCACAGTTCAAAAGCATCAATTCTTCGGCCCTCAGCCTTCTTCACAGTCCAACTCTCACATCCATACATGACCACAGGAAAAACCATAGCCTTGACTAGAAGGACCTTAGTCAGCAAAGTAATGTCTCTGCTTGCTGTGGTAGTAATACAAATGCTCAGGCCTCAGATATACTGAATAAGACACTCCGGGGAGGCGGCCTGATAATATGCATTTTAATAAGCCCCCCTGGGTTGTTCTGATGCATGCTCATATTTAAGAATTAGTGAGATAGTTAAAATAACTAACTACTGAACAGTAGGTAGATAACTACTCTAACTACTGATCTTGAGTTAAGTTAGCTTGTTATAACAAAGAGATTTAATAGGTATATCATCTAATTTAAGTCTTGCCAAAACTAATGAAGAATGATTCTCACACCGACTACATAACTGAGAGTTGTTGTTCAGTAGCTAAGTTGTGTCCAACTCTTTGAGACTCCCTGGACTACAGCACAGCAGGCTTCCCTGTTCTTCACTGTCTCCCAGAGTTTGCTCAAACTCATGTCCATTGAGTTGATGATACCACCCAACCAAGTCATCCTCTGTCACCTGCTTCTCCTCCTATCCTCAATCTTTCCAAATATCAGAGTCTTTTCCAATGAGTCAGCTCTTTGCAACAGGTCCCCAAAGTATTGGAAATTCTGAGAGAATTAAGAGATTAAATTCACATGGCTAGATTCCATTCCAAGCCAATATTTATTCATTCTTTTCAATAGTTTGTGGGACCAACAACTGTATCCCTCTACAGAGACTAATTTATTTAAAAATGATTTATAGAATCTTAGATCTATAGATAATTCAGACAGAGAACTAGATATATTATTTGTCTTTGTTCCACAGAATATGTTTCTTTCATTAATTTGCCACATGAACTGAACAAATAACTTAGAATCTTACTTCCCTCATTTGAAATAGGATAATAATGGTTCATCTCACCATGTGTCTGGTGATAACAAAAGAGATCACTTCCAGGGGACTTGGAGCTCCTCAGATAATACTATGTCATTTAGTTGTATTTTACTAAGTATATAACAACATTAAAAGTTGCATAAAAATGAAATTTCCTCAATAAGGTATCTTTGAATATGCCAGAGAAGGCTCAGTATAAAATATTACAACCCCTAATTGGAGCAAAAATAACATTTTTTGATGCAAACCATATCCTCCAATACAGTATGTTTTGCCAAGGAGCAATAGGAGAACTCTCTGGAAATCATGCATCATAGAACAAATGCTTCAGTGGGAAAAGAGAGGATCAAGGGTTATAGATTTCAGAGGCACAGCAGCAAAATTACTATTATTATTGTAAATACAGGAATTTCAATAATATAGATGCTTTTTGGCTGTAAGTATATGGTTACAACACCTTAGCATCCCCTGACAGTATCCAATATTTGATTACACTGAATTTTTCCTAAAAACAATAGCCTTCATTTCCCAAACATAACTAGCACTTTTCTTAATACAGGCTTTCTTTTACATATTTTCAATCAACTTTTTTTTAACCTTTTCTTACACACACGAAAGTCCCATACTTTTTAAACTAGACACTAAGCTATAAGTACAATGATTTCTTTTTCTACTTCCATATTAGTTTTCAAAACAACATCATTTTAAACAATTATGTTACTTTTTAAATCAGTTGGATTAAAACAATTTAGGTAGATGAAAACACGTTGCTGGAAAAAAAGATACCTAAATAAGTTTATGGTTAGAATCATTAAGAGTCACACACCTGTGTTTTTAAGACTTAAAATTATTTGTTGCTGTTTAATCATTAAGTCCTGTCTGACTCTTTGTGACTCCATGAACTGTAGCCCACAAGGCTCCTCTGTCCATGGAATTCTCCAGGCTAGAATACTGGATTAGGTTGCCATTTCCTCCTCCAGGGAATCTGCCCAACCCAGGGATCAAACTCACATCTCCTGCTTGGCAGGCCGGTTCTTTACCACTGAGCCAAAAGTTACATATAGGGATAAAGTTTTGGATTTTTCAAAGTGCAGAAAGTGAAGACATGAACTCACATTTCCTGAGGCTCACTAATTGAAGCAGCATAGCTTTTAGTGAATTCAAGGAGAACTTGATTTCATTGTACAGTAGAAAGCAGGGAAACATTGGGGCATAGAAGTTGCAAACCCAAATGTTTATAGAGGCCAGCAAGCTAAGTGTGCCATGTGGACTTGACATGTTTTGAGGTATGGTAGGGACAGTGGCAAAGCCAAGGGGGTTTGTAGGGGACCTTGCATCTCAGCTCTAGTTGATTGTTGCCATGTGAAACATATGTCTTAAGAGAGCTAGAGATATGATTTTCTATGTGACATGTACTCATTTTCAAATGTTAATTCCCAGGCTTTTATAACAGTATGGTTACTGACATACAAACCAAAGGAAGCTCATTTGTGGGCTAGGTTTGGCTCAAAGACTGCCAGTTTATATACTCAGGTGTAACAGAGGTGGTGTGTGTGTGTGCAGGCAGGCAAGGTAGGGTAGCACCAGTAATAGGGTTATATTTAATTCATTGATTGAATATGTGCATAGATAGTTTTTGGATAACTGGAAGCTAGTGTGATGTAGTCTTGAACTTTACTTTTATTTTAGGAAGGGTTGTACTGGGTGTTATTTCCTTAGTCATGTCTAACTCTTTGTGACCCCATGGA
The DNA here is from genome assembly GCF_016772045.2 of Ovis aries. NCBI lineage: Eukaryota > Metazoa > Chordata > Mammalia > Artiodactyla > Bovidae > Ovis > Ovis aries. The sequence continues at coordinate 82,553,805 of NC_056055.1, read as the reverse complement.
CTGTATAGCCCAACAGGCTCCTCTGTCCATGGGATTCTCCAGGCAAGAGTATTGGAGTGGGCTGCCGCTTCCTTCTCCCGGGGAGTTTTCTGACCCAGGGATCGAGTCCATGTCTCCTGCACTGAAAGGGTGGGCACATCTAAATCCCAACTCAACACTCATGATATATTCTCATGGAGTCATGAAAAGAGGTGAATTGAACCATTCTTTATTATTTCGACTGATTCTTTTGTCAGTTGCTAGGGTATAACCATGAAAAAACCCTCCAAAGCTTGACTGAAGTTTAATACATTCAAATTGGTTTTGAGTTAGGTTGGTAACAACTGTAGGGGCAAACACAAGTTTGTATTTGTAATTGAGTTGTCCAGTAGACTGAATGGCACCCCACTCCAGTACTCTTGCCTGGAAAATCCCATGGATGAAGGAGCCTTGTGGGCTGCAGTCCATGGGGTCAGCAAAGAGTCAGACATGACTGAGCGACTTCACTTTCACTTTTCACTTTCATGCATTGGAGAAGGAAATGGCAACCCACTCCAGTGTTCTTGCCTGGAGAATCCCAGGGATGGGGGAGCCTGGTGGGCTGCTGTTTATAGGGTGGCACAGAGTCGGACACGACTGAAGCGACTTAGCAGCAGCAGCAGCAGCAGCAGCAGCAGTCCGGTAGACATCCTTAGGGCATGACTTCACCATAAGATATGGAAATAGGGACAAAATGCCCTTTTAATTTTCATTCCACTGGGGAGACCTACATAACTTAGTCATGGCAGTGTTCTGCTGCTTGTGGTTGGTGCGGTTCCTTTTGCTCATAAAAATAAAAACCATTTCACATCATCTCGATTGTCTCGTAAATGTAAATCAAAGCCGGGTGTGTGTGGGGGAGCTATAAAACAAAACAAACATAAATACCCACTTGATGGGCTAAGAAATAATGGACTGGGATTACTCTTAACGTACTTAAGTATAGTACTTTGCATAACAGATATACCTCTCCTTAGTCAATAGATGGATTCTTAAAAAGTTACTTGCAAATCAATTGTGCAAAATGAAATCTTATATTTTAAATGCATTAGATAAATTTGTTATTTAAAGGAAAGCGAGCATGAATCTTTTAGGAAAGCAAAAAAAAAGTCTGTTTTTAAAATGAAATCTCAATTCTAATATATCTTGGCTCCAATTTCATGGAGCCACTGAGGGTATTAGTTCAACTGCTGTGCTCATCCCACTTTCTTCTCTAGTACGTTATACCTGAAGACCTCAAAAGCCTTTGTGAGCAATGTGTTTTGAGTGTTGCTTTTAGATTCAAGTTAGATTTATATATCCATGAGGACTTGAATCAAATATAGAAATGCTTAATATGTTTGCAAACAAATGAATTTGTAGGCAGAAGAGAGGCTATATCTGAGTCAAAGTCATTGCATTTGCACATGTGAGGCAGGGCTCTATGGATTCTAATAAAATGGTCTTTAATCCCTATTTTACACTATGTAGAATTTAAAAGGTTAGACCAAGAGGTCATGCCTACCGCTACATTTGGTTCTTGCTGCTTGAAATTAATTCCATACCGTAATAAGTAGATGTGAACTCAGCCCATAGCACCATCTCTATAAAAATTCACATGCAAACAAAGGATGCATAGGTATGGAAGACAGGAGGGTGGAATGTAGATAAGGCGTGGGTTTGCATTATAGCAGTTCAGTTCAGTCACTCAGTCATGTCAGACTCTTTGCAGCCCCATGAATTGCAGCACACCAGGCCTCCCTGTCCATCACCAACTCCCGGAGTTTACCCAAACTCATGTCCATCGAGTCCGTGATGCCATCCAGCCATCTCATCCTCTGTTGTTCCCTTCTCCTCCTGCCCCCCAGTCCCTGCCAGCATCAGGGTCTTTTCCAATCAGTCAACTCTTCACATGAGGTGGCCAAAGTACTGGAGTTTCAGCTTTAGCATCATTCCTTCCAAAGAAATCCCAGGGCTGATCTCCTTCAGAATGGACTGGTTGGACCTCCTTGCAGTCTAAGGGACTCTCAAGAGTCTTCTCCAACACCACAGTTCAAAAGCATCAATTCTTCAGCGCTCAGCTTTCTTCACAGTCTAGCTCTCACATCCATACATGACCACTGGAAAAACCATAGCCTTGACTAGATGGACCTTTGTTGGCAAAGTAATGTCTCTGCTTTTCAATATGCTGTCTAGGTTGGTCATAACTTTCCTTGGCAATAGACAATATCAATCTGAACATTAAATGTGACCATGCTGAAAATGGGCGAACACCTCCACCACTGAGGAATTTAAATGCACTCTGTGAAATCTTTCAGCCTTGATTGATCTTCACAGCTGTTCTTATTCTTTCCTCTGCTTCTCCTTTTTATTAATTATTCTTCAGAAAAAAATCTGCTAGTGCAGAGTAGTTAAGCATTTTCTTTTGTTACCTTAACACCAGCCAGGTGTTTGGATTTCACTTTCTCATCCAAGTAGTTCATCAAGGTATCTTACAAAAGAAAGACAATTTCCTATTTTGGAATTTTTCAAGTAATAGAAATTTCACCCCCACATCAAAGGAAACAAGAGACTCCTACCTCAAATTAGCTGAGTAGAATGAAGAAAACCTTAGAAATGGTGATTCGATCAGGGGGAATCTCCTAGATCCTAAGTATAGGAAAAGTGGCCTGGTAAAGATTAGAGAAAAACTGGAAGGTGGTCAGGTTTGGTGATCTCTGGTCTTTCCTTGCCCTCTCTGAGGCTACATGCCTTTTATATCATATTATGTATTCACACTTTCCCATTTCTCTTTAAACAGGCTAGGTCTGCTTCTTTATGTGAATAGCTACTCCACAGCTCCCAGACTCATAGAAGCTAGTTCCAGACACCATCTCAGATTTTCCAGCATCCTCTGTGCCCTTCCAAATTCCCTGGTGAGAGAATCTGATTGGCAGCCTTGACTCCCATGCCCATCAGCCATGGAGGGAATGGGGGATAAAAAATGTGAGGTTCATGTGATAAGAATAAAGGCTGTGTGTGCTTAACACTGAGAGTGGAAAAGGGACAGATTTTAGAGAACAGAGTGAGCTGGGTTCACTCTATATAGCAGTCAATAGCAGATATTATCTGTAGATATTTGTAGATAATATTAAATATGGCATTGCTATAAGGTATCCCAGGAAGTCCGGAGCATGAAGGCATGATGAAAGGTATGGAAAGTAAAAGAAGAAAAAATGGGAGAAAAAAATAACCTTGATTCCAACCAGTAGGTCATGTAAAGGTAGAGCATCATGAAAGGAAACAAACTGAAAATAAGTTCAAAAGGCAATATGGTTTTTAGACAAGAAGAAGGTAAAATGCAGACATGAATTAAGCCAGTTTTACCTGTGAGAAACTGAGGGAATAGCTTCTCTTCTATGCACTGAGTGTCATGGGAGATAAGGGCTCCAGAGGGACTAACACAGAGTGTCAGAAGCATGAAAAGTCATGGCGGAAGAGGCCAAGTGGAGCCAGAAGGCTTAAGGAAGCTTCCTTGATGACTTTTACCTTTTCCTGCCACCTCTCTGTAAAACCAGAAGAGGAAATAAGCCCTGGTTAGAAAGCAAAGAGGAACTAAAGGGCCTCTTGATGAAGGTGAAAGAGGTGAGTGAAAATGTTGGCTTACAACTCAACTTTCAAAACACAAAGATCACGGCATCTGGTTCCATCACTTCATGGCAAATACATGGGTACTGTGACAGACTTTATTATCTTGGGCTCCAAAATCACAGTGGACAGTGACTAATGCCATGAAATTTAAACGTGCTTGCTCCTTAGCTATGACAAGCCTAGACAGCATATTTAAAAGGAGAGACATTATTCTGCTGACAAAGGTCCGTCTAGCCAAAGCTATGGTTTTTCCAGTATTCATGTATGGATATGAGAGTTGGACCATAAAGAAGGCTGAGCACTGAAGAATTAATGCTTTTGAACTGTGGTGTTGGAGAAGACTCTTCAGAGTCCCTTGAACTATAAGGGGATAAAACCAGTCAATCCTAAAGAAAATCAACCCTGGATATTCATTGGAAGGACTGATGCTGAAGCTGAAGTGCCAATACTTTGGCTACCTGATGTGAAGAGCCAACTTATTGGAAAAGTTCCTGATGCTGGGAAAGATAGAAGGAGGAGGAGAAGGGAATGACAGAGGACAAGATGGTTGGAGGGCATCATTGATTCAATGGACATGAGTTTGAGCAAGCTCTGGGAGATGATGAAGTACAGGGAAGCCTGGTGTGCTGCAGCCTATGAGGGTTGCAAAGAGTCATGCACAACTGAGTGACTGAACAACAAGAAATAAACATTTTTGATAGTATTTAACCATTTAACAAATGACCATAAGTTATGATGTATCATCACTTTACCAATGGGAGATATGCTCTTTTGGGTAAATGGGAGCCAGGAGAAGCTGAGACAGATTCACGAACTCTTACACAAGCTCCTCCTTTCTTCTGTTGTTGCTACTGTTCAGCCATGCAATTGTGTCTTTGCAACCACAGGGACTGTAGCATACCAGGCTGCTCTGTCCACAGGATTTCCTGGGAAAGAATACTGGAGTAGGTTGCCGGTTTGTTCTCCAGGGGGTCTTCAGCACCCAGTGATTGAACCAGCATCCCCTGTATTGGCAGGCAGCTTCTTTACCACTGAGCCATAAGAGAAGCCCTTCTTCTATTAGATGGCATAAGTTCAGTTCAGTCGCTCAGTCATGTCCGACTCTTTGTGACCCCATGAACCATAGCACGCCAGCCTCCCTGTCCATCACCAACTCCTGGAGTTTACCCAGACTCATGTCCATTGAGTCAGCGATGCCATCCAAACATCTCATCCTGTTGTCCCCTTCTCCTCCTGCCCTCAATCTTTCCCAGCAATAGGGTATTTTCCAATGAGTAGCTCTTCATATCAGGTGGCCAAAGTACTGGAGTTTCAGCTTCAGCATCAGTCCTTCCAATGAACATTAAGGGTTGATCTCCTTTAGGATGGACTGGTTGGATCTCCTTGCAGTCTAAGCGATTCTCAAGAGCATTCTCCAACACCAGAGTTCAAAAGCATCAATTCCTCAGAGCTCAGCTTTCTTTATAGTCCAATTCTCACATCCATACATGACTATTGGAAAAACCATAGCCTTGACTAGATGGACCTTTGTTGACAAAGTAATGTCTCTGATTTTTAATATGCTATCTAGGTTGGTCATAACTTTCCTTTCAAGGAGTAAGCATCTTTTAATTTCATGGCAGCAATCACAATCTACAGTGATTTTGGAGCCCCCAAAATTAAAGTCAGCCACTGTTTCCACTGTTTTCCCATCTATTTGCCTGAAGTGATGGGACTGGATGCCATGATCTTCATTTTCTGAATGTTGAGGTTTAAGCCAACTTTTTCACTCTCCTCTTCATTTTCATCAAGAGGCTCTTTAGTTCTTCTTCACTTTCTGCCATAAGGGTCATGTTATCTGCATACCTGAGGTTATTGATATTTTTCCTGGCAATCTTGATTCCAGCTTGTGCTTCTTCCAGCCTAGCATTTCTCATGATGTACTCTGCATAGAAGTTAAATAAGCAGGGTAATAATATACAGCCTTGACGTACTCCTTTTCCTATTTGGAACCAGTCTGTTGTTCCATGTCCAGTTCTAACTGCTGCTTCCTGACCTGCATACAGGTTTCTCAAGGGACAGGTCAGGTGTTCTGGTATTCCCAGCTCTTTCAGAATTTTCCACAGTGTATTGTGATCCACACAGTCAAAGGCTTTGGCATAGTCAATAAGGCAGAAATAGATGTTTTTCTGGAACTATTTTGCTTTTTCAATGATCCAGCGGATGTTGGCAATTTGATCTCTGATTCCTCTGCATTTTCTGAAACCAGCTTGAACATCTGGAAGTTCATGGTTCACATATTGCTGAAGCCTGGCTTGGAGAATTTTGAGCATTGCTTTACTATCATGTGAGATTATTGCAATAGTGCGGTAGTTTGAGTGTGCTTTGGCATTGCCTTTCTTTGGGATTAGAATGAAAACTGACCTTTTCCAGTCCTGTGGCCACTGCTGAGTTTTCCAAATTGGCTGAATATTGACTGCAGTACTTTCATAGCATCATCTTTTAGGATTTGAAATAGCTCACCTGGAATTCCTGTCGTTTTTGAGGTTACATCCAAGTACTGCATTTCGGACTCTTTTGTTGACCATGATGGCTACTCCTTTTCTTTTAAGGGATTCCTATCCACAGTAGTAGATATAATGGTCATCCGAGTTAAATTCACCCATTCCAGTCCATCTTAGTTCACTGATTCCTAGAATGTTGACGTTCACTCTTGCCATCTCCTGTTTGACCACTTCCAATTTGCCTTGATTCATGGACCTAACATTCCAGGTTCCTATGCAATATTCCTGTTTACAGCATCAGACCTTGCTTCTATCACCAGTCACATCCACAGCTGGGTATTGTTTTTGCTTTGGCTGCCTCCCTTCATTCTTTCTGGAGTTATTTCTCCACAGATCTCCAGTAGCATATTGGGCACCTACTGACCTCGGGAGTTCCTCTTTCAGTATCCTATCTTTTTGCCTTTTCCTACTGTTCATGGGGTTCTCAAGGTACGAATACTGAAGTGGTTTGCCATTCCCTTCTCCAGTGGACCGCATTCTATCAGACCTCTCCACCATGACATCTCCATCTTGGGTGGCCCCACAGGGCATGGCTTAGTTTCATTGAGTTAGAAAAGCTGCTGCCCTTGTGATCAGATTGGCTAGTTGTCTGTGATTGTGGTTTCAGTCGGTCTGCCCTCTGATGCCCTCTTGCAACACCTGCCGTCTTACTTGGGTTTCTCTTACCTTGAACGTGGGGTATCTCTTCACAGCTGGATCAGTAAAGTACAGCTGCTGCTCCTTACCTTGGATGTGGGGTAGCTCCTCTTGGCCGCTGCCCCTGAGCTTGGGCATGGGGTAGCTCCTGTGCCTTTCCACAGCTGCCACTCCTGCACCATTGTGCAGGCACCACTCCTATCACGGTAATACAAGTCTATGCCCCGAGAAGTAACACTGAAGAAGCTGAAGTTGAACAGTTCTATGAAGACCTCCAAGATGTTTTAGAACTAACACCCCCCAAATATGTTCTTTTCATTATAGGGGACTGGAATGCAAAAGTAGGAGGTCAAGAAATACCTGGAGTAACAGGAAAATTTGGCCTTGGAGGACAGAATGATTAGGGCAAAAGCTAATAGACTTTTGCCAAGAGAATGCACTGGTCATAGCAAACACCCTCTTCCAACAACACAGGATAGGACTCTACACATGGACATCACCAGATGGTCAATACCGAAATCAGATTGATTATATTCTTTGCAGCCAAAGATGGAGAAGTTCTATACAGTTAGCAAAGGCAAGACCAGGAGCTGACTATGGCTCAGATCATGAACTCCTTATTGCAAAACTCAGACTTAAATTGCAAAAAGTGGGGAAAACCACTAGACCATCCAGGTATGACCTAAATCAAATCCCTTATGATTATAAAGTGGAAGTGAGAAATAGAATTAAGGGACTAGATCTGATAGACAGAGTGCCTAATGAGCTATGGATGGAGGTTCATGACATTGTACAGAAGACAGGGATCAAGACGATCCTCAAGAAAAAGAAATACAAAAAAGTAAAATGTCTGTCTGAGGATGCCTTACAAATAGCTGTGAAAAGAAGAGAAGTGAAAAGCAAAGGAGAAAAGGAAATATATACCCATTTGAATGCAGCAGTTCCAAAGGATAGCAAGGAGAGATAAGAAAGCCCTCTGCAGCGATCAATGCAAAGAAATAGAAGAAATACAATAGGAAAGACTAGAGATCTCTTCAAGAAAATGAGAGATACCAAGGGAACATTTTATGCAAAGATGGGCTCAATAAAGGGCAGAAATGGTATGGACCTAACAGAAGCAGAAGATATTAAGAAGAGGTGACAAGAATACACAGAAGAACTATACAAAAAAGATCTTCATGACCCAGATAATCATGATGGTGTGATCACTCACCTAGAGCCAGACATCTTGGAATGTGAAGTCAAGTGGGCCTTAGCAAGTATCACTAGGAACAAAGCTAGTGGAGGTGATGGAATACCAGTTGAGCAATTTCAAATCCCAAAAGATGATGCTGTGAAAGTGCTGCACTCAATATGTCAGCAAATTTGGAAAACTCAGCACTGGCCTCAGGACTGGAAAAGGTCAGTTTTCATTCCAATCCCAAAGAAAGGCAATGCCAAAGAATGCTCAAACTACCGCACAGCTGGACTCATGTCACGTGCTAGTAACTGCTGCTGCTACTGCTAAGTCGCTTCAGTCGTGTCCGACTCTGTGCGACCCCATAGATGGCAGCCCCCCAGGCTCCCCTGTTCCTGGGATTCTCCAGGCAAGAATACTGGAGTGGGTTGCCATTTGCTTCTCCAATGCATGAAAGTGAAAAGTGAAAGTGAAGTCGCTCAGTCGTGTCCAACTCTTAGTGACCCCATGGACTGCAGCCTACCAATCTCCTCTGCCCATGGGATTTTCCAGGCAAGAGTACTGGAGTGGGGTGCCATTGCCTTCTCCTACATGTTAGTAAAGTAATGCTCAAAATTCTTCAAAGCCAGGCTTCAGCAATACGTGAACCAAGAACTTCCAGATGTTCAAGCTGGTTTTAGAAAAGGCAAAGGAACCGGAGATCAAATTGCCAACATCCCATGGATCACTGGAAAAGCAAAAGAGTTCCAGAAAGACATCTATTTCTGCTTTATTGACTATGCCAAAGCCTTTGACTGTGTGGATCACAATAAACTGTGGAAAATTCTGAAAGAGATTGGAATACCAGAACACCTGACCTGCCTCTTGAAAAACCTATATGCGGGTCAGGAAGCAACAGTTAGAACTGGACATGCAACAATAGACTGGTTCCAAATAAGAAAAGGAGTACGTCAAGGCTGTATATTGTCACCCTGCTTATTTAACTTATATGCAGAGTACATCATGAGAAACTTGTGGCTGGATGAAGCACAACCTGGAATCATGATTTCTGGGAGAAATATCAATAACCTCAGATATACAGATGACACCACCCTTATGGCAGAAAGTGAAGAAGAAAGAAAGAGCCTCTTGATGAGAGTGAAAGAGGAGAGTGAAAAAGTTGGTTTAAAGCTCAACATTCAGAAAACTAAGATCATGGCCTCCAGTCCCATCACTTCATGGGAAATAGATGGGAAAACAGTGGAAACAGGGGCTGACTTAAATTTTTGGGCTCCAAAATCACTGTAGATGGTGACTGCAGCCATGAAATTAAAAGATGCTTACTCCTTGAAAGGAAAGTTATGACCAACCTAGACAGCATATTAAAAGCAGAGACATTACTTTGTCAACAAAGGTCCATCTAATCAAGGCTCTGACAGTAAAGCATCTGTCTACAATGTGGGAGACCCAGGTTCGATCCCTGTGTTGGGAAGATCCCCTGGAGAAGGAAATGGCAATTCAGTAGAGGACTATTGCCTGGAAAATCCCATGGATAGAGGAGCCTGGTAGGCTACAGTTTATGGGGTCACAAAGAGTTGGACACGACTGAGTGACTTTACTTCATTTCATGTATCGATGTGAAAGTTGGACTATAAAGAAAGCTGAGCACAGAATAATTGATGTTTTTGAACTGTGATGTTGGAGAAGACTCTTGAGAGTCCCTTGGACTGCAAGGATATCCAACTTGTCCATCCTAAAGGAAATCAGTCCTGGGTGTTCATTGGAAGGACTGATGTTTAATCTGAAAGTCCTATATTTTGGCCACCTGATATGAAGAGCTTACTCATTTGAAAAGACCCTGATGTTGGGAAAGATTGAAGACAGGAGGAGAAGGGGACAACAAAGGATAAGGTGGTTAAGTTGCATCACCGACTCAATGGACATGAGTTTGGGTAAACTGCAGGATTTGGTGATGGACAGGGAGGCCTGGCGTGCTGCGATTCATGGGGTTTGAAGAGCTGGACATGACTGAGTGACTGAACTGAAGTGAACTGAACCTGGAATTCCATCTGCTTCACTAGCTTTGTTCGTAGTGATACTTCCTAAGGTCCACTTGACTTCATATTCCAGGATGTCTGGCTCTAGGTGAGTGATCACACCATCATGATTATCTGGGTCATAATGATTGTTTTGTACAGTTCTGTGTATTCTTGCCATCTCTTCTTAATATCTTCTGCTTCTGTTAGGTCCATACCATTTCTGCCCTTTATTGAGCCCATCTTTGCAAGGAATGTTTCCTTGGTATCTCTCATTTCCTTGAAGAGATCTCTAATCTTTCCAATTCTATTTTTTTCTTCTATTTCTTTGCATTGATTGCTGAGGAAGGCTTTCTTGTCTCTCCTTGCTATTCTTTGGAACTCTGCATCCAAATGGGTGTATCTTTTCTTTTCTCCTTTGCTTTTCGCTTCTCTTCTTTTCACAGCTATTTATAAGGCTTCCTCAGACAGACATTTTACTTTTTTGTATTTCTTTTTCTTGAGGATCGTCTTGATCCCTGTCTTCTGTACAATGTCATGAACCTCCATCCCTCTTTTCACAAATACAGCCTTGCATCTTGAGCTCCAAATTTGGAGGCAAAATATAACAGATTTTTCCTTGCATATTGTTTTAGCAATGTCCAAAATTTGCTAAGAAACCCCATTTCACTTTTACAGCACATCGGCTGGTAAACACTAAAAAAATAGTGCAGACCTCATCTTACTCCACTAGGGATTCAACCTGGCCTATTTGAATTTGAATGTTCTCTGGGCTCAGGTCACATAAAGATATTATCATCACCTCATTGTTCAAAGCACCTGGCTAGGGAACCTGGAGTGTGAACAATTGCTGAATGACAAATGCTGTAAGCACCGGCCTGCCTTGCCTAATTATACAGCTGTCATGGTGCACTGGGCAATTTTTCTTTCCAGGATCTCCTCCCCTCTGCCCGACTTCAAACCACATAGTAAAGAGAAGAATCCACAGAGTCTGCATTAGGGTTTTTGGAGCAACCACAATGCTATCATAGTATCAGGCTGCAGGAGACGCAGAAGCCATTTCTAGAGTGTGGTTGACTCATATGTTGCACTTGGGTTGTCCTATGTGTCAGACAAAGGTGCCGTTCATCAGGGCCGTGTGTACAGAGGACCTTGACTCAGGCTCCCTGGATCATTTGCTCTGTGTTTCAGTTCCTAGCTTTGTCCTCTACTTCTTTAAAGTGGCAGAAAGGAGATTGTGACTCTACATGGTTTGTCATAGAGATGAGGTATGGGGAGAGGGGTGGTGGGAGGCGAAGTTGAAAGTTCAAGTCCTAAGCTTTCTAAGGTATTGTCGGGACCAGTAAAGCACTAGGCACTGTGGTAAGAGTGACTGGAAGTCTCAACCAAGGGCAGGGAAATACTTTCCTTAGAGATGACTCAAACCTATATTATGAAACTTGATTATTTGCTTTCATTGGGAACCATTGGAAACCTCTTGTGATGCTGAGAGCATAATCTAGAAAGAAAAGTTCCTACCACATGGGCAGTATAAAAAGGCCTTTGCAGATAGGTAACACTGTGTGGTTCAAGTTGATGGGAATCTGTGGATTCTGGCCAAAATTGGCCAGAGATTAGTAAACAGACTACATTTTCTGTACCTTGTTTATTTCCGTTTAGATGTGTGTTGGTTCTTGCCTGCCTGTTGGCACCTATCTTATAAAGCTGGTGGCAGAAGATGGGACTCGTGATGTTATTTGTCTCCTGACATCGGTTTTAAAGTATTGCTCAGGTGATCAGTTTTAGGATTCAGAATAGTATTAACCATGTATTCTATTTTCTCCTATTTTCTTATTATCCATTAACTACCCTCTGTATACTAGAGAAGCTTCATAAACACTTGCTAATTAGCATGTGACAAATTTTCTTTATTAAAGTCATGACATCAACAAATGTGTGTGTGTGTGTGTGTGTGTGTGTGTGTATAATTTCCATTTACTCAATTCTTCAGTTAATATGTATTTACTAGGCATCTACTTGTGCTAGGATTTTTGCTCAAATCTGGAATGCATTAAGTTGTAAGAAACTATTACAATATTGAATTTGACAGAAATTATATAATGTAATAATCTAAATATATATTGACCAAACTATGATTGCTTATTCCAACATTATACTTATTTAGGAGTTACCATTTTGTTCTTGCATGAATATACCCAAATTCAATTATGCAGAGACTCAGAGAATGAAAACTTAGTTTTCTTGTGGAAACAATACATTTTCCCTCCCTTCTTTCTGCTTCTCTTTATTATATCTGATTTTAATCTGTGGTTTATTCTCCTAACATATCAAAGACTATGAATACCAGAGGGTCACATACCTTTTTTTTCCTTGATTTGGTTTTTTTTTTTATACAATACACTTAACTTCCTTAAAACCACTATTTTTCATTTCATCTCTAAGGAACTTTTATGACTCCAATGTTGTTGAAAGTTTCTCTGCAAGCTCAGTGAAGCTGTATGGGTAAACTCAAGGCAAAAAGATGTAAGCAGACTTGGGTGCTGCTTAGCAGGTGTACTTTAAAGGGAACATTCACAAAATTCCTTCTTTCTTCCTCCATTCTCCTGCCTGGAACACAGCTTTGATGTGTGGAATCCTAGCAGCCATTTTGAATCATGAGTAGAAGCAATACTTCCTAGGAATGATGGCATAACAATGAGATGAAAAGAGCCTTTGTATCAGCTGAGATGCCTATCTCCTGACTTCTTCATGTGAGGGAAGAAACTTGTGTTATCTTGTTTCAGTAAGCTTGTTTTGGGTTTTCTGTCATTCAATTGAATCTAATTATAACAGATGTTTCAGTTCAGTTCAGTTCAGTCACTCAGTTGTGACCGACTCTTTGCAACCCCATGAATAGCAGCACTCCAGGCCTCCCTGTCCATCACCAACTCCAGGGGTTCACTCAAACTCACATCCATCAAGTCAATGATGCCATCCAGCCATCTCATCCTTGGTCGTCCCCTTCTCCTCCTGCCCCCAATCCCTCCCAGCCTCAGAGTCTTTTCCAGTGAGTCAACTCTTCACATGAGGTAGCCAAAGCATCTGTCCTTCCAATGAATACCCAGGACTAATCTCCTTTAGGATGGAATTGTTGGATCTCCTTGCAGTCCAAGGGATTCTCAAGAGTCTTCTCCATACCACAGTTCAAAAGCATCAATTCTTCGGCGCTCAGCTTTCTTCACAGTCCAACTCTCACAACCATACATGACCACTGGAAGATCCATAGCCTTGTCTAGATGGACCTTTGTTGGCAAAGTAATGTCTCTGCTTTTTAATATGCTGTCTAGGTTGGTCATAATATTCCTTCCAAGGAGTGTCTTTTAATTTCATGGCTGCAATCACCATCTGGAGTGATTTTGGAGCCCCCCACAATAAAGTCTGACACTGTTTTCGCTGTTTCCCCATCTGTTTCCCATGAAGTGATGGGACCATATGCCATGATCTTAGCTTTCTGAATGTTGAGCTTTAAGCCAACTTTTTCACTCTCCTCTTTCACTTTCATCAAGAGGCTTTTAGTTCCTCTTCACTTTCTGCCAAAAGGGTAGTGTCATCTGCATATCTGAGGTTATTGATATTTCTTCTGGCCATCTTGATTCCAGCTTGTGCTTCCTCCAGCCCAGCGTTTCTCATGATGTACTCTGCGTATAAGTTAAATAAGCAGGGTGACAATATACCACCTTTATGTACTCCTTTTCCTATTGGGAACCAGTCTGTTGTTTCACATCCAGTTCTAACTGTTGCTTCCTGACCTGCATGCAGGTTTCTCAAGAGGCAGGTCAGGTGGTCTGGTATGCCCATCTCTTTCAGAATTTGATCTTTGGTTCCTCTGCATTTTCTAAAACCAGCTTGAACATCTGGAAGTTCATGGTTCACTTGTTGCTGCAGCCTGGATTCAAGAATTTTGAGTATTACTTTACCAGAGTGTGACATGAGTCCAGTTGTGCGGTAGTTTGAGCATTCTTTGGCATTGCCTTTCTTTTGGATTGGAATGAAAACTGACCTTTTCCAGTCCTGAGGCCACTGCTGAATTTTCCAAATTTGCTGGCATATTGAGTACAGCACTTTCATAGCATCATCTTTTAGGATTTGAAATAGCTCAACTGGAATTCCATCACTTCCACTAGCTTTGTTTGTAGTGATGCTTTCTAAGGCCCACTTGACTTCACATTCCAAGATGTCTGGCTCTAGGTGAGTGATCACACCATCGTGATTATCTGGGTCATGAAGATCTTTTTTGTACAGTTCTTCTGTGTATTCTTGCCACCTCTTCTTAATATCTTCTGCTTCTGTTAGGTCCATACCATTTCTGTTCTTGATCAAGCCCATCTTTGCATGAAATGTTCCCTTGGTATCTCTCATTTTCTTGAAGAGATCTCTAGTCTTTCCCATTCTGTTATTTTCCTCTATTTCTTTGCATTGATCGCTGCAGAGGGCTTTCTTATCTCTCCGTGCTATCCTTTGGAACTCTGCATTCAAATGGGTATATTTTTCCTTTTCTCCTTTGCTTTTCACTTCTCTTCTTTTCACAGATGTTTGTAAGGCCTCCCCAGACAGCCATTTTCCTTTTTGTATTTCTTTTCCTTGGGGATGATCTTGATCCCTGTCTCCCGTACAATGTTATGAACCTCTGGCCATAGTTCATCAGGCACTCTATCTATCAGATCTAGTCCCTTAAATCTATTTCTCACTTCCACTGTATAATCATAAGGGATTTGATTTAGGTCATACCTGAATGGTCTAGCGGTTTTCCCTACTTTCTTCAATGGGAAGAAATTAGGGAAAGTCTGATTTTGGCAATAAGGAGTTCATGATCTGAGCCATGGTCATCTCCCGGTCTTGTTTTTGCTGACTGTATAGAGCTTCTCCATCTTTGGCTGCAAAGAATATAATCAATCTGATTTTGGTGTTGACCATTTGGTGTTGTCCATGTGTAGAGTCTTATCTTGTGTTGTTGAAAGAGGGTGTTTGCTATGACCAGTGTGTTCTCTTGGCAAAAGTCTATTAGCCTTTGCCCTGCTTCATTCTGTACTCCAAGGCCAAATTTGCCAGTTATTCCAGGTGTTTCTTGACTTCCTACTTTTTCATTCCAGTCCTCTATCGTGAAAAGGACATATTTTTTGGGGGGGTTAGTTCTAAAAGGTCTTGTAGGTCTTCATAGAACTGTTCAACTTCAGCTTCTTCAGCATTACCTGTGGGGGGAAAAATCTTGGATTATTGTGATATTGAATGGTTTGTCTTGGAAATGAACAGAGATCATTCTGTCGTTTTTGAGGTTTCATCCAAGTACTGGATTTTGGACTCTTTTGTTGACCATGATGGCTACTCCATTTCTTCTGAGGGATTCCTGCCCACAGTAGTAGATATAATGGTCATCTGAGCTAAATTCACTCATTCCAGTCCATTTTAGTTCGCTGATTCCTAGAATGTCGATGTTCACTCTTACCATCTCCTGTTTGACCACTTTCCATTTGCCTTGATTCATGGACCTAACATTCCAGGTTCCTATGCCATATTGCTCTTTACATTATTGGACCTTGCTTCTATCACCAGTCACATCCACAACTGGGTATTGTTTTGTTTTGGCTCCATCCCTTCATTTTTTTCTGGAGTTATTTCTCCTCTGGTCTCCAGTAGCATATTGGGCACCTACCGACCTGGGGAGTTCCTCTTTCAGTATCCTATCATTTTGCCTTTTTATACTGTTCATGGGGTTCTCAAGGCAAGAATACAGAAGTGGTTTGCCATTTCCTTCTCCAGTGGACCACATTCTGTCAGACCTCTCCACCATGACCTGCCTGTCTTGCGTGGCCCCACATGGCATGGCTTAGTTTCATTGAGTTTTACTGTCTCCCAATTTACACTACTGTTGTTGTTTAGTCGCTCAGTCATGTCTGACTTTTTGTGACCTCATAGACTGTAGCCCACCAGGCTCCTCTGTCCATGGGATTTCCAGGCAAGAATAATGGAGTGGGTTGCCATTTCTCTCTCCAGGGGATCTTCCCAACTGAGAGAATGAACCCACAGCTTCTGCATTGGCAGGCAGAGTCTTTACCACTGAGCCACCTGAGAAGCCCATATTTATGCTGACATTAATATAAATGAAAGAAAAGGTCATGAAAAAATGTTCCTCAGCACTGATGGCTGGAGATAGAGTTATTCAAATGCCAGAAATGATGAGAAATTCTTAGTGGATTTAATGGAGGTTAAATAAAAAGGATCCCCCCCACCCCAAGGTAGAATACTAACTGCAGTGGAGTTTTGTGGGTTTGTGAAAAACAAGAATAAGAAATCTTGGACCTTAGGGACAATGGTAGAACTTGGCAAAACTGACTGGAGACAGAGAAGGGTGTAAGATGATTAAGAAAGCAGCAATGGGGTCAGCAGAATTGAGGTGAGAGTTTTGGGTGGCTGGATGAACTGAGCAGGAGCTTCTAGAAGCACCAGTGGTAGCTGCTCTGGAAAAGTCATTTCCTGAAACTAAAGTGATCTTAATTGATGCAGCAGAAAGCTTAATGGGGAAATCTGACCTGCAGATTCATGGATGTGAGTTGTCATTGTTCATTCGGTCAGTCATGTCTGACTCTGCAACCTCAAGGACTGCAACATGCCAGGCTTCCTTATCCTTAACTATCTCTCAGACTTGGCTCAAACTCATGTCCACTGAGTCAATGATACCATCCAACAATCTCATCTTCTGTCTCCCCTTTCTCCTTTTGCCTTTGGTCTTTCCCAGCATCAGAGTCTTTTCCAGTGAGTCAGCTCTCCACATCAGGTGGCCAAGTACTGGAGTTTGAACTATAGTGTCAGTCCTTCCAATAAATATTCATGGTTGACTTCCTTTAGGATTGACTGGTTTGATTTCCTTGCTGTCCAAGAGACTGTTAAGGGGTAGTTATATTAGAATGCCAGCTTTTGCAGGTGTAGTAGTTCTAGAGAAGCAGCTTCTTGAGAGAGTGTGTTTCTTCCCTGATGTGGTGTGAGCTGCTGGTAAGAATCGAGCCTGGGATCTTCAGGGCACTGGATGCAGAGGGCTGACATAAATGGTAAAGAAACTCTCCTTGAATAGTCAGGGAGAGTATTTCTGTTCCTGGAAGGATGTAGCCTCACAACTGGTCTAATCTTGGAATAGCAGCCTTACCAGAAACTCAGGTTGAAACCCTTTCCCCTACCTCTGTCACTATGACCTTCAAGCCCATCACCTGGAAGTCTGAAATGTATCCTCTAACTGAAGCCAAGATAAATCCTCCACCCTATTTCTGAGGGAAATACCAGCCCTGGATAGGCTTCTCACTATTTCAATATGAGAAACTGAGGGAAAAATGGATCCTGTAAATAATTCTGAATCATAAAGAAATGAGCATATAGTTTAAATAATCTGAATCTTAAATCTGAATGCTCTGAATCTTAAATATTTTGAGTGTGTTCTTTTTAGCTTTCCTTTATTGTAAATTTAAATTTTTGTCTAACTTATGTATTTAGTGATAGTTTAAAGATTTATAATTCCCTTCTCCTTTCCTCATTGCCAATTCTCTCATTCCTCTAAGGCAAGCGCCTATAACTCTTACTAGCTGCCTCCAAATGTAACCATTACATTATGCTATTCATTTTTAAGGTTTAGATATTATTTCCTGTTGTTGGATATAAGTTCTTTCCCCCATATCTCTCACTGCAATCATAGCAGCGCTTTATTAACCCGTATTCACACTATTCTGAGTATGTAAATAATGTTCACAGTGGAGCCACTTTTGGGTCATTTGTATTATTTTCTTTTTTTGTACAACTTTTTGTTTCAGCTAGAGGTAATAATTACCTTCTTTCTGTTTGTTTGCTTAGCATCTATGTGTCTATGACTAAGTTATCACTAAACTCTCCAAATAAAAAGTAAATCTCCTTATTTTAGGCAAGCGGTTTTGGCACAGGCCTTCTGGTTACTCCATTCTCCTTCCGCATCTAGGTTCCTTGTACAATTGTCATCCTGGGCTCTCCCTCTACCATTTTTCTGGATTTCCCGTAGTTTCTAACTGTATGGGACTTCCAGTTTCCTAATTTCCGTTTCTATCTTTCATGGTTTATGTCTGTGTTTTGATGGAGCACACCCACAAATGACTTCTTGCAAAGAGCAAGAGAGAGCATTTTTTTTGAGGCCCAGAGAGTCTGAAACTGTCTTTATTTGGCTTCAACAAATAATTTATAATTTGGCTGGAATGAAGGTTCTGACTTGGAAATAATTGCAGACAGAATTTGGAAGACCCAGTGCGTGTGTGCTCAGACCTTGCTCCTTTATCCTTTATCTCTGGATGTTGCTTAGTCAAATGCCATTCTCACTTGCCATTCTTCTAAAGCAACCTGTTATTTTTGGGTGGGACCTTTTGGCTCTTCTCTTTCTTCTTGGTGTCCTGAATTTCACAAAGATATTTCACATCATGGGTCTATTCTTTATAGGACACTTGGACTTTCGTAATCTAGAAATCCATTTTCTTTAAAGAAGGAACCTTTTATTGTATTGTTTCTTTGATAATCACTTGCTCTTTGTAAGTTAAAAATTTCCGCTTTCTGAAATTCCTATTATTTTGATGTTGGACCTCTGGGATCCTTTGTCTGACTGTACTAATTTTTTTCTTCCTATTTCTATATTTTTTTGTGCACTTGCTTCACTTTCTGGTGATTTCCTCAGCTATCTCATTATCTTCCTCCCCCCACACCTCCTTTTTTAAAAAATCATTTTAAGTTAATTATTCTCTGAAAGTTCCCTTCTAAATGGCAACGTGTTCTTATTTCATGATGCAGAGGTTGTCTCTGATTAGAGACTAATAATACTGCATTTTAAATTTGAAAATCTTTTGCTGCTTGCTGCATTGTCTTTATTTCCTCCCAGTATATTTTATTTATTTATCTTGGTGTATCTTTCCTGTTAGATGCTTTCCTCAAATATGAGGTGAACCTCAGCCATATATTCACATTTGAAGTGAGGAGGCCTGTAGGCTGGTGGCCTCCAAGTGTCACTATATGAAACCGTTTTGGGGGGGAATCATTTCTGTGAGGAAGCCCCCAGGTTCTTGCCTGGATATTGGAGGTTTCATAACTTAACACGTATTGTTTGCTGGAATCCTCAACCCCATTCTCAGCATAGTATCTCATGTTCACCTTCAGCTATGCCTGAGGGCTCAGGATATGGGTTCTGGCTGATTTTCTTTCTCCAGGGACATAATCTCCTTTAGGGTAGGATAAGGTTCTTGGCTGAATATATGGAGTGTCAGAGCACATCTGTGGCAGAGATTTTCAAGTATTTCTTCTGTTTTTAATTTTACCTTACAATTCTGCTTTTTGCAATACTTGGATGAATCAATTTATGAGACTCTCTAGGGTTGAGGGATACAGAATTATCTTCTTGGTTCATTTTGTTCTTTTCCCGCAGTCTTAGGTTTCAGCTTTTTTAATTCACTGTACATACAGTTAGGATCATACTATTTATACAGAAAAGCATATTTTGAAAATTAGTAAAGGAAAGAGAAATACATTATATACACTATTTTTGGATCTTGCATCTACTAGTAAAACATGGGTTCAATAAAATAAAATCTGCAAGATGAGAGGATAATACAATAGATTTGAAACTGGAGCTGATTTGAAAGATGAGCAGAAACTTGAAATGAGTTACAAGAAAAAATAGCTAAAGTAAACATTTAAGAACAGCATTAAAAAAAGGCAATAAGAATACAAATAACACCACTGTAAATTTAACCAACATTATTGAATATATAGTGGGTGGCTGGTGGCTCAGCCAGTAAAGAATCATCCTGCAATATAGGAGACCTCAGTTCCACCCCTGGGTTGGGAAAATCCCTTGAGAAGGGAATGGACGCTAGATATATACTATGCTAGATAGAAATCTTCCAGGATTCTGAGATAGTGACCAAGAAATAAGAGATGAAGTAAGTAATTTGCAGGGCATGTTACTGAGATCCCACTTATAGAAAGTAAGTGTTACTGAAGGGGATGTCAGAATGAGTAGAAAGGAAGAAATAATTAAAAAAACTATGGGCTAGTGAATACAGCTCTGATTTTGTAAACTGTATGAACTCAGCAAATCCCAGGAAATATTAATGAAAATAGCTCAACAAATAAATGTATTCTGATCAAGGTCTTAAAGAACTAAACAAAACAAAGAATAATCTGATGTGCATCTAGAAAGATAAGACTGGTCATCTACATAAGAGAAAAAAGCCAAGCCATCCAGCCTCAGATTCTTCTTCTGTAGTAAGAAGCACCATAAGACTATGGAGTGATTTTCTAAGAGTTTTAAAGGGGAGAAAAGGTTGTAACAGAAGATTTTTATGCCATAGCTAGGTTTTATTCACATACAAATTAACAGAAACACATTATTGGCTATACAATCACTCACTTAACAGGCATAAATTACATGTGCACAAAGTTTCCTAACAACTAAGAGATGAATCATTTCAGTTTAGTTCAGTTTAGTTGCTCAGTCGTGTCCGACTCCTTGTGACCCTGTGAACCGCGGCACGCCAGGTCTCCCTGTCCATCACCAACTCCTGGAGTTTACCCAAACTCATGTGCATTGAGTCAGTGATGCCATCTAACCATCTTTATCCTCTGTTGTCCCCTTCTCCTCCTGCCTTCAATCTTTCCCAACATCACGGTCCTTTTAAATGAGTCAGCTCTTCACATCAGGTGGCCAAAACACTGGAGTTTCAGCTTCAACATCAATCTTTCCAGTGAACACTCAGGACTGATTTCCCCTAGGATGGACTGGTTAGATCTCCTTGCAGTCCAAGAGATGAATAGCAAACACAAACTCAACAGTAAGGAAGTAATGAAATACAGAAAAAAAGGGCTATTATCAGGAAAAATATTGATCTTAAGTGAACAATAAAATGTTAAGTAAATTAAGTAAACAATAAAATGTTAATAATTCTTAAAATAAATGTATTTTAAAAAGAGGGTACCCTTTGAAAGCAAGAAACTAAACCTCAAACACTGGATTATACCAAAAAAAGTGGTAGAAGAAGTGAACGTTTTCATTTTCTCATTTAAGGAATCTATCTAAAGTTAATGATTAGAGGAAAATACATTTTTATGCACAGTTGAAAAATGTGCAAGTGCTAGGTTAATTTCTTATAAATATTGAGAATGGGGAGAGGGAGAGACATAATCTGGATAAAATAGAAAGCAAATAAAGCATCAAGGAAGGATTGAAAACACAGAAAGTATAAAAAGTGACAGAGTACAAAACTTGTACGGAAACAGGTGCTATAATGGAAAACTCTGCCTTGTCTCCGGACAGCATACCTTTCTGAATTGTTTAATTCTAGCCTTGCATTTTCTTTGCGTTATTTTGCAACTTTATGTTGTAGCTAACTAATAGCAAAGCAAATTAATTCTTGTCTATAAGCATGCAAATTCTGTCCTGACTTGGACAGTCAAACTACTTTTCTAGGTCTCCCCCTCTCCCCACAAAACATTACTTTGTTTCCATTTATACATTCATGTCAATATCTCTGATCCATAATGTCCGTTCTTCCTTCAGATCCTCTTTTGAACTGGTCATGACTGTGTCTGGGTCCCTCATGAGTTAAATAATATCTTTAACTCCTGTTCCTTTCTCTGTTCCCCTGGGAGTCAGGATTGAACTTGTTTGGAAATTTTTCTTTTGATGAAACTAATTATTTCAGATTAGTATATGTTGAACAGTATCTTGGGCAAGTCAGACAGAAAAAACAGGGTGGGTAATATTGCTATATGACTGACAAGAATTGATGGCAACTAATAATAAACAGTTCGGGCTTCCTGTGTGACTCAGATGGTAAAGAATTTGCCTGTAATGCAGGAGACCCAGGTTCAATCCCTAGGTCAGAAAGAGCTCCTGGAGAAAGGAATGGCTACCCACTCCAGAGTTCTCAACTAGAGAATTCCATGGACAGAGGAGCCTGGTGGGCTGCTGTCCATGGGGTCACAAGGAGTTGGACACAACTGAGGAACTAACAGTTTCACTTTTTTCAATAATAAATAGTAAAAAGAAAGCCAATGTAAGTATTTGAATTTTCAATCTGCAGTGAATTTATAATGAGTTCTAAATATATTGTTAAAATAGATAATGCAGAAAATGTCGAAAAGCAAGGAGAACTGATGAGGTATAATAGTAGTATGAACCTCTATTATACCTCTCCTTTGTACTTGAGGCATGAAACAGATAGAATAAATAAATAAATATCCAAGTAATACTATTGAAAATATTGATTTATTGGTCATATATGGAACTTTGCATTCTGTAAGTGGGTAATGACATAGCCTTGAAGTTTTCCCTCTGGTAAAGGAACTTTGCATTCTCAGAAAGTTTGATAGAATCAGAAGAACAGAACCCACTAATTTCATTTAAAAATATATATACTCAACCAACAACCTCGTCATACCCTGAATCTTACTATGTTCTCAAATTTTATCTTTAACTTTCTCAGCTTGGCCCTCACTGAAGCCATCATAATGACTGATAGATTGATAAATAAATCTAAGAGATGTTTCTCTGAAAAAAAAAAAAAGAAAATAGTTCAGTTCAGTTCAGTTGCTTAGCCGTGTCCAACTCTTTGTGAGCCCATGAACCACAGCATGCTAGGCCTCCCTGTCTATCACCAGCTCCTAGAGTTTACCCAAACTCATGTCCATTGAGTCAGTGATGCCATCTAACCATCTCATCCTCTGTTGTCCCTTTTCCTCCTGCCTTCAATCTTTCCCAACATCAGGGTCATTTCAAATGAGTCAGCTCTTAGTATCATGTGGCTAAAATATTGGAGTTTCAGCTTCAACATCAATCCTTCCAATGAACGCCCAGGACTGATTTCCTTTAGGATGGAATTGTTGGATCTCCTTGCAGTCCAAGGGACTCTTAAGAGTCTTCTCCAACATCACAGTTCAAAACCATCAATTCTTCAGTTTTCTTTATAGTCCAACTCTCACATCCATACATGACTACTGGAAAAACCATATCCTTGACTAGACAGACCTTTGTTGACAAAGTAAACAAAGTAATATCTCTGCTTTTTAATATGCTGTCTAGGTTGATCATAACTTTCCTTCCAAAGAGTAAGCATCTTTTAATTTCATGGCTGCAATCACCATCTGCAGTGACTTTGCGAATCAATCCATGTCCAGCATGCTTGGGGCTGGTGCATGGGGATGACCCAGAGAGATGTTGTGGGGAGGGAGATGGGAAGGGGGGTCATGTTTGGGAATGCATGTAAGAATTAAAGATTTTAAAATTTAAAAAATAAAAAATAAAAAAATAAAGTGAATGTCAAAAATAAAATAAAATAAAATACATCATAAAAAAAATAAAAAAATAAAGTCAGCCACTGTTTCCAGTGTTTCCCCATCTAAAATAGACAAACCCCTAGATAATATAATAAAAAGAAAAATAGAAAATAAAATGACCTGGTGTATATTTATTTCTTTAACTTGAAATGAAGAGTGCAGATGGTGATGAGATTTATCCTGGTGATCATTTTGCAGTGTATAGAATTATAAAATCACTATGTCGTGTAAAATGAGCTAACACAATTGTAGGTTAATTATGCTTCCCAAAATAAAAAGAATAAAACACATAGAAAAAGAGATCAGATTGACTGTTATTAGAGGCATTGGTTGGGACTGGGGGAAATTTGACAAGAAAAGTAAAGAACATGATATATATATATACAATGATTTATGCCAAAGAAGCTTTATTAGAGCAGCAGTTGTAAGTTATGAAACTGAAATAATCAAATGTTCAACAGGCTTTTGTATTATACTATATATTTTTTTACTTAGTCAAATTTTATCCTGCCATTAAGAAAAACATTGTAGAGAAACAATTAGTAACATGGAAAATATCCACAGTAAGTTATTAAGTGGAAAAATATGACTGAAAAGTGCAGAGTATAATTTTATATTTGTAAAAAGTATAAATAAATATATGTATAAAATATATGAGAAAGTATATACCAAAATATTACAAATCTATTTTTTTCTGAGTAGAGATTAAAAATTTGTTTTCTTTATGTTCAACTGTATGTTCTAATTTTAAACTATAAAGACAGATGATCAAAATGTTTAAACTTGATACTCCCATTAGTCATGTCCTCTGTTTTCTTCTTACTCCACTTTCCTTTCTTTAGGAGTTTGCCCAGGTCACTCACTCATGAGTGAGTGGGCACCTTGGCATCTCTTGTTAGGTAACAGCTGATGGGGCCAGAAGTACACATTTGCCCCAAGCTGTGCTCATTATACTCTCTCTCCTGAGAATTTCAGATTTGGAAGAACCAGTCAGTTGGGCTTCCCTGGTGGCTCAGATGGTAAAGAATCTGCCTGTGATGCAGGAGACTTGGGTTTGATTCCTGTGTTGGGAAGATCCTCTGGAGAAGGAATGGCTACCCACTCCAGTATTCTTGCCTGGAGAATCCCATGGACAGAGGAACCTGGAGGGCTACAGTCCATGGGGTCTTAAAGAGTCAGAAATGACTTAACAACTAAGACACCCTTGCAGTCAGTTAACTGTGAGAAGAAGGACAATAGAAAAAGCTGGGGAGCTGGGAGCTGTCATTGGAGTGCAGCTATTCAGCAGCCATTAGCACTGAGCAAGCAGGCGAGTTGGTTTGCAAAAAGAATGCTGCTGTTGCTGCTAAGTCGCTTCAGTCGTGTCCGACTCTGAGTGACCCCACAGATGGCAGCCCTCCAGGCTCCCCTGTCCCTGGGATTCTCCAGGCAAGAACATTGGAGTGGGTTGCCATTTCCTTCTCCAATGCATGAAAGTGAAAAGTGAAAGTGAAGTCGCTCAGTCGTGTCCGACTCTTAGAGACCCCATGGACTGCAGCCTACCAGGCTCCTCCATCCATGGGATTTTCCAGGCAAGAGTACTAGAGTGGGGTGCCATCAAAATAATAATTGACAACAAAAACAATGTATGCCATTTATTGTGTGTTCATCATGTGACAGGTGTTCTTCTAAGTAAGCACCCTCTGTGAATCAAGTCATTCATAGGCAAGTCGAACCCTTGAGGTAGATTTTTTTTTTTTACTACCATTATTCTCATTTTATATATGAAGAAACTAAGGCACAGAGAGATGAGATCAATTGAAGAAGGATACAGAGGTCAGAGAGATGAATGACCACACGATCTCAGGAAAACAGGGAGGAGAAGCATGGCTCCCTTGGGCCTCTGTGCTTTGCAGGTCCTAGTTCTCGTTCCTTGTGGGACCCAGTTTTATTTTACCCCATCTGGTTCCAAGAAATGTCTCTGATTCCTTAAGCTATACTCCTTGTCCTTTACGAGCCTGTATGGATAGCAGCCTCATGAGATCTACTTAACCGTGGCTAAGAGGGAATGGATGCTATGGGTGATTACATATAGAGTGTCTTTGCTATGTTTGAATTTTTTTCATTTTACTTTTCAATACAGCCAAAAACTGGGAATAAGCTCTGTACGATCAGTGGCATCTGTTCTCTCAACTCACAAATAATTATAAGAGTATTCAAAATATGCCTATTAAGGAGAAGGTACTCATTGAAAAACAGTACTTGACAGATTAAATCTCTAGCTACTCTTTCTCTTCCCCACCTGATGCATAGTTACATCAATGTTTATACACAATTTTAGGGAGAGCTAACATATTTTAGGGTGGTTACCAACTTCCAGAGCTGCTTTTTTAAAAATTGCATTTTCTTTAGTTTTCATATTGGTGCAATGTTGAATTAATTTCATCTAACCACAATGATAGTAAACATTTTACTATATCCATCTTCTAGACTAGCTTTGTCAGTTTCTGGATACAAGGCAATTGGTGGTGGCATAAAGAGCATTGCTAGGAAAGGAATACAAAGATGGGAGCCTCATAAATGACTTTTAATGGCATCAAAAATACTTTTGTTTTTAGTCACTAAGTCATGTCTGACTCTCTTGCAACCCTATGGATTACAGACTGCCGAGCTCCTCTGTCCGTGGGATTTTTCAGGCAAGAATACTGAAGTGAGTTGCCATTTCCTTTTCCAGGAGATCTTCCTGACCCAGGGACAAAACCTACGTCTCTTGCATCTCCTGCACTGGCAGGAATATTCTTTACCAGTGAACCACCTGGGAAGCCCCAAAATACTTTTATAAGTTGTGAAAACTGAATAAGAAACTTGCTTTTTTGAGATCAACACTTGGACTCTTCTTCCTAGATTTTATGATATCCTGGGCTGTGAAGTTTTTTTTTTTTTTTTTTTTAATGCAGGATTTTAATTCTGGAGATAACTTGTATTTGAGAGTGGTGAAATTATTTAAAAATTAGTGGAAAAAAATTAATATTTGCCTTGGAGAATTGGGTAGTGTTTCTTTCCCTTATTTTGGTATAAAAATGGCCTGTGAAACAGCTAGATGGCTATTCTTACCTAGAGGACTCAAAGAACATTTAGTGGCCGAATATTCATATGAAAATGGAAGCTTTCAGTTAATCATCTGGATGTTTTGTCTACATGAGGGAAAAACCTGTGGATATTTCCAAATGTTGGAAAAAAAATATTTGGGAGCATCCAGATGTTTGACCTAGTGCAGTTCAAACATCCAGTTGTTGGACCAAATTTTCCCAACCGGATGTTTTGGCATCAAGTAGACCCAGCCATGGTTATAGGAATTCAAAATTGCTACCTAGTGTCACAGGAAATTATTTGGGGGAAAAACATAGTGCACCAAAGTGTGAAGGTTCTAGATGAACATAATCATTAACAGTGGGAAGAATGGAGGAGGGGATTATACTACCGACCAACCAGGTTGTGTCAATGTTAAGTGTTAGTCACTCAGTCATGTCCAACTCTTTGTGATCCCATGGACTGTAGCCTGCCAGGCTCCCCTGTCCATGGAATTCTCCAGACAAGAATACTGGAGTGGGTTGCCATCCCCTTCTCCAGGGGATCTTCCTGACCCAGGGACCCAACTCAGGTCTCCTGCATTGCAGGCAGATTCTTTACCATCTGAGCCACCAGGGAAGCCAGGTTGCATCGTTACTAAATTGTCAGAAATAATGTTCTCTTGTGGAGGGTCTAATAATTAGGAATAATAAACATAAGCTGGTGGCCTTTACTGATTAAAAGGAAGGCAGTAGCACTTTCAGTGTTTACAAAACTTGAAAGATGTGGAAGGGGACATCCTCTGCTTTGAAATGAGTTGAAAATTCTAAGCTTCACGGAAAGGAGCTAGGAGAGTTTAGTTTCCTCCACTCATTTTATTGGGCTCAGACTAATGTGACCCTGAAGTGTCTCCAATTACAATGTTCTTAACTTGTGGGAATCAGCCTAATAAAAATACTGTAAAGAAATATAGCTCATCCTGCAGCTGTGGGCCGGCTGTGTAGATTACCATGGTGCAGCAGTAAGGGTCGGTCTCCAAAAAGCAGATTCCATTTTCTGCACGGCAGTAACATGAACTTGAATGGAGGCGTTAAATAAGAAGACAATGTTTGGATTCTGATTAAGATCCTAAAACCTGATTTTTAGCCAACGTGTTATTGGCGAAGAACAGCAATGCCATAAATAAAATAGCCACAGATGGGTCTGGATATCTGTTATGAGCAACCATCAAGAAAATGCTTTTATTTTAATTGATTGATACTGAACAAGAGTAGTATTCAGCCAAAACCTTACTGCTAGTCCTGTTGTAATTATTTTTTTAACCAGTTCACCACTGCATTCCAGGGGAATGTCAAGACCTCCTATGGAGGTGCCTGGTACAATGTCTGCACCTGATATGTGTTTGGCTATGCATACCATGCCTGAAATTGTTCAAGAAATTAATCTCTCTTTTAGTTACAAAAGCATAGCTTGTTAGAAAGTAACCTAGATATGATCTGTGTTTCTTTTTTCAAGCTAACAGTCTTCAGAGAACCTGGGGTTGGGTTAAATTCAGGGATAATATGGGCTGTCATTGTTTGTAGGATGGGATTGACTGTTTGAAAGCCAATGCTGACTTTCCAAGGAATTTATCCAGAGAATGGAGGAGGAATTGCTTTCTGAAGAATTAGACTCTGGCTTAATTTGAGAAAGTATCTCAAAAAATTCTTCATACTACAGCTAAAGTTACCCAAGTATGATTCAATTTATATATATATATATATATGTATATGTGTGTGTGCCTATATATGTGGGCTTCCCTGATAGCTCAGCTTATAGGGCCAGGACAATCCCCTGGATAAGGGATAGGCTACCCACTCCAGTATTCTTGGGCTTCCCTGGTAGCTTAGTTGGTAAAGAATCCACCTACAATGAGGGAGACGGGGGTTCAGTCCCTGGGTTGGGAAGACCCCCTGCAGAAGGGAATGGCCACCCACTCCAGTATTCTGGCCTGGAGAATTCCATGGACAGAGAAGTTTGGCAGGCCGGTAGTCCATGGGTTGCAAAGAATCAGACATGACTGAGTGACTTTCACTTCATTTCACACACACACACACACACACACACACACACACACACACACACACACACATATACATATATGCATACACACACATGGCCTACATCATTGTAATGTTCTCCATTATTTATATGCCAATGATAACATCCAACATTGTTTAATTTTAACAGAAACAGGAAACATGACTTTGGTTCTGATAATGCTTTCATGGGAGGTGGAGGAAGAAATACAATGAGCAGACAAATTTTTTGGTACCAAGTGAGATGCTAGCCATGATTTTTTCCTCTGATGAGAAAGGTACTTTATACCTTTGCATGCCAACTAACTGGAAAAATATTCCTACAATACTGTGTCTAGATTTGTTATAAGAGAACTGGAAATGATGAGGATCAGTGAGAGACCATGGGCATTACTGGGAATGCATATTATAGTGATAAGGGCAAACTAGAGGCAAGTGGCTTGGGTGAGAATCTCGGTTTTAGCTCTTCTGGCTGTTGGACCTCATAAGCGCTTTAAGCCTCAGTTTTCTCATCTGCAAAATGGGGATGATAACAGGAATCCTAGTTCCTAGGTTTGCAGCAAAGATTGAAAAAAGGAGTACAAGTAAAGCTCTTAGATCATGCCACATATGCAAATAACTTCTGAAGCCAAAGTATACAAACCCAAGAGCACTGAATTAAAAGGTGTATGATCTCTGAGATGGGAATAATGGGAACAGAAGAAGCTATATAATAAGATGTTATGATCAAAAATAAAATGAGACATGTTTTGACACTTGATGACATTCTAAAAGATTGGGCGGCAGTGAGATGCACACATGTGTCTACAGAAAATGTGGTGAGGAGGTGGGGGAGGGTTGGGGAAGGGAGATCAATCTCACAGCTTTCAATTAGCAGCCCGTGGGCGGGAGAGAAGACTGAAGTTCACAGGGAAGGAACTGGCTGATATTATTATTATTTTTTGATGCAGCATTCCAGAAAACATAATCAACGGCATCCGTCCAGTTCCCATTTAGTAACCAAAGAAGTAGCTGCAGCTGTTTTTTGTGCCTGGTGGTGCCAGTTTGATAGTGTATAATCATATTTGCATAAAGATAAAAAGGAAGGTGTTATAGAACACAGTTAAGCCTATGGTTTCACCATGAATTAAAGGTAATTTCAGACTAATTAGGTATAATTTGTTAAGGAATTCTTCCCAGCAATGATGACTCTGATTTTGTAATTACAGGACAATGCTTACTGTGGCTTTCAAGGCAGGGGAAAGCACACCCGAGGGGGTCGTGTCCCACACTAGGAGGATCTAATGGTGCCACAAAAGACAGGTGTTTTGTCAGATTTCAGCCACACACTTTCACACCTGCAACGCATTAACCACAGCAGCAACATTCATGAAGGCCAGGTGCCTGTTTTCTAGCTCAAATGAGACACTGGCAGGAAGGTTGCTGTTTGCTACCTGAGGTCTACCTCGATCTCTGAAAGCCGGCCTTCTGGGTGCCGGAGATGCTGAGCAGGGTGAGTAGGCTTCGGGGTGGCTTGGCCCTGGTGCCTCTTCTCCTGAGTGGGAGGACGGATGTATTGCAGTGTTGACCTTCGTGGGATGGTAGTTCCCTGTTTTCTCACCCACTGCGTCACCCACCAGATTAAGCCATAAGATGGTGGGCATGACTCTCACAGCATGAAGGGTCCTCTGGCTTTCTGAGCTGCTGCCCTTTTTTGTGTGGAATTCAGCCTCTAAGAGCCCTGAAAAGAACAGAGCTACACAATCTACAGAATGATTTCTGGAAAGTGCAGTGTTATCAGCTGCTACCAGGGAAAGTTTGATTATAGTTACTTGAGTCTTTTCAGACTTGAAGTTTTGCCATTCTATCCGGAAATGAGTAATGGAGGCCTTGAGCGAGCGTTTTCATTTTAATAAAACACAAGGTTTTCATTGTGTGTGGCTATGTCGTTGTAATGTTCTCTGCTATGAAATATAAAATCTTTGTGTCCCTCCCTTAAACAAATCCCTTAGCAGCAGAGAATTCCCCTGCTCTTTTCCTCTACTTTCCTTTGTTTCGTGACTTTTAGTTGCCGTTGTTTGCTCCTTGTATTGTCCAGCAGTTAAGTGAAAAGTTAATATTGTCTCAAAAAAACCACACAGAAACCACACACTCGAATTGAAAGTGGAGAAAAGAATGGGCAAGGTCTGGGTTCTCAGCAGCAGGAATATAATTATCAGGCTCATTACAAGTGACTTCTGTCCGGTGAAAGTCCTCTAACAAAACAGCCTCTTTATTTTGGGAGATGGAAGGGTGGACAAATATCAAAATGTTTAATGCTGTATTTAAACCAGCACTAATTAAGCTGGAAAAGAATGGAATCGTAGACTTTTAGAGCAGCAGATGTAAATCTTGGAATGGGAAGGACCTCTCAACGCTGGAGTTTTTTAACTCTTAAATCCCTGAAGTGAACGCATTGTCATCTGGGCCAAACCTGCAGAACCTATCTGTTGAAGTGACCTGCTAGGAACCCAGATCCAAATCATTCTTTCCCACTAATTTTGCAGTGTTTTTCAAGGTGCATTCCGAGTGAACTTGAGAGAAACTTTTAAGAGGCACTCCAGAGGTACCAGTATGGCTGGAAGGAGGTGTTTTGAGAAACTTAGAACTCTGATTTTCCCTCTCCCTCACATTCTCCTAACCCACAAGGAAAGCAGTTTTATTTTCTAATTTATTAATTGGAAAATTTTATTTTTTAGAGAAGTTTTAGAGATGTTTTAAATCAAAGAGAAGGTATAGAGATTTTCCATGTACTCCCTGCCCCCCAACATATATAGACTCTCCCATTATCAACATCACCCCCTGCCCCGTGTGGTCCATTTATTACAACTGGTGAACCTATACTGACATATCAAAATCATCTAAACTCCATAGTTTACATTTAGGTTCACTCATGGTGTTGTGCATTTTATGGGTTTGAACAGATACACAATGACATGAATCCACCGTTTTAGTATCATACAGAGAAGTTTCTCTACCCTAACAATCCACTGTGCTCTGTCTATTCAACCCCTGTCGCCCAATCCCTGGAAACCATTGATTATTTTACGGTCTCTGTAGTTTCGCTTTTTCTGTAATGTCATATATTAGTTGTAATTATACCATACATCATCTTTGAGATTGGCTACTTTCACTTTTAATATGAATTTAAGGTTCCTCTGCACCTCTTAATGAGTTGCTAGCTCTTTTTTTTTCTTTTACTTTTTAGCACTAAATACTTTTCCATTGTGTTGTCTGGATGTACCACAGTTTACCCAGTCTATGAAGGACAGCTTGGTTGCCTCCAAATTTGGGCGCTTATGAATAAACCCAGTATAAACATCCATGTCTAAGGCTTCCTGTGGACATAAGTTTCAACTCCTTTGGGTAAACACAAAGGAGCACAATTGCTAGACCATACAGTAAGAGTATTCTTAGTTTTGTAATAAACTTTCCAGCTGTCTTCCAGAGTTTTTCCTCTTCTCTGTTTCTTCCTTTCCTTTATTTTACCACTTTAAGCTTTCGTTGATGGTGCCCTGCAATTTTTAGCAGTATTTGAAAAGTGAATATCATCAAAAAGCCCCCCCACCAAATTCATAAATAGATTGATGATGAAGATAGATGGGAGTGGGTGGTAGATGATGAAATGAAGGTGGTTTAAAAAAAAGATTTTTTTTGTATCTTCACCAGCAATGAGAGTTCCATATTTTCACCAGCATTTGGTATTGTCACTTTATTTCCTTACTGAGTTAGCTCTGACTTTGGGTGCAGTGTTTCATAGGAGTGGTGAACCAGAACATCCTTGCCGTGTTCCTTTTGATTTCATTTATTGATTTGTCATTCATTAAAGACTTCATATGAAGAATGGTGGTAGCTGCCACAAACTTGCTTGAAAATCCTCTCTCATGGCAGAAACCCACTGTTATCTGAACTCAAGCATTCAAGCAAATCCAAATGCTTTTGTAGGACTATGTTGGCCATACATGCAGATTGTTCTGAAGGCCACTTCTGGGCAGAGGTGTTGAACAAATCACGTTTTTGATGCTTTTAGCAAGCCTAATCTAAAGCAAATGAGTGTCTTTTCCATGAAGGCTTATGGTAATTTAGTCTAGAGGTTCTCAGCCTAGGGTTCAATTTCAAACTAACCTCTTCTCCAAACTTAACAGAAGTCTCAAATTGATGTTTAAGAGATTGTCTCACACCTTGCTAATCAATGTGTGGCATATGGGTCTGTAAGAGTGATCTAATGTGGGAGCTTGTAAGAAACGAGGAATCTCAGACCCTAATGCTGATCTGCTGAGTCAACTCATTTGTGTATCAAATTTCGCCCAGCACTGGTCTATGAAATTCTGTGACCATGTGTTCCTCTAGATCAGACATTTTTAATTTGGGACTCTCTTGATCCACAAATCTGTCTCAAGCTTATAAACTCCCTGCTACTGAAGGCAAAATTGAATCTGTGTGAGGGCATATGTGTTTGTGTTTACAACCATAATCCATTTTTTGGTGGGCAGGTTTCATACACTTTTAACTTTTAAAAATATTACAAACTATTTGCAAAGAAAGAATTACTACAAGTTCTTGGCAAGTACTACTCCTAGGCTAGGTCAGAACTCTAGACTTAGAAATGCTGCCATAAAATTATAATTGAACTGAATTTTTACAGCTGCTGCTGAATATAGGTAAAGTGAAATCATTTTTGTATCTTCAGCAATTGCTTGTTCAAATTTGTCCAAGTGTGGTCCAATATCACTTCTTAGAGTTTTAAGGCACCAGAATGAGTTCCTGATTAAATGTACTTTTTTTTTTAAATCAGAAAATGAATGCTGTCCAAATCAGTATCCCACTGCTGTTCCTCCATTTTATTTACTACTAATGCTGCAAGTTGGGATGACATAAGTAGGGTACTCATTTAACAAAACTCTCCAAAGGCATAAATGTGGGGGCAGATCTGTGATATAGTTAATGAATATCACACAGAGGTGGTAACAGTTGAACTGTACTGGGAGTTCCCTTTTCAGGCATGAAAAACTAGAAGGATGTTATGAATTCAGAGACCTAAGAACTAAACGACAAGCCTATTGTGGGTTCTCTGTGTCTTTTTTGCTATTCTTTATCCTGCATCAAGTACAGAGCCAGGTGACAGGAGCTTGGGTTGCCAAAAGGACAAGCCAATTTAACAAATTATGAATGCCAACTATGTGGCAATGTGGAATTGTAATTAAGAAAAGAGAAGTCATAAGTCAGTCTGTCTGGGTTCCCAATTCACCTCCACCACTCAAAGCTATGGGACCTCTGGCAAATTTCTTCTTCTTCTTTTTCTTTTTTTTTCTGGCAAATTTCTTTATCTCCTCATGCCTCAGTGTTTCTCAAATATAAACTAGGGATAATAATGATGTCTGACTCATAGGGCTGTGATAAGGGTTACTTCGGTTAATGTATGCAAGCCCTTAAAACAGTGACTAGCACTTACTAAGCACTCAGTAGTGATTCTGACTATGTACCAGACACTTTTCCAGGCTCTGAGAAGATGAGGAAGAAAAACACCATTCCAGCCCTAATGAGTCTTATCAACAAAATTAGGTGTTAAATAATTAGTTTTATAATTAGTTACTTTGTCCTGGGATATATACTATAAATGGAGAAGTACGAGGTGGCTTTCGGAGGACCTGTTACCTACTGTAATGAGTTTAGGTTCAGGATGTAGTTGAAATGGAGAGACATGCAGATCCAGTGGGCAGTTGTGCCTGAATCCAGCATCCAGATCCAGCCAGCCAGTGTTGGGTGAAGGGAATGAGATGAAACTGATGAGATAGACAGGGCCTGCATCACAGAGCCTTGTGAAAGGTTTTAGCCTTGAAGGACTGTAAAGTGTCCAAAAGTTAAAACCTAAAATCAAGGGTGTGTGATGATTGTGTTTTCATTTTGGATGAACCATTCCAACAGGCATGTGGGAAATGGGTCAAAAGTGAAATGAGTGAATGTTAGATACTATTCCTATTGTATATACTAATACTTTCCTCTGTAGGACTGTTCCTATTTATTTCAGAAGGAAATTCACTTACATTATTAAGACAAAGGTTCTATACTTCTCTGTTGATAGTTTAAAAGTATTTTGAAATCATTTGAGGTGTCTGGGCTGAGGCTAGATAGACTCTTACTTTTGCTTTCCTAAGAAAGAATGCAAAATACAATATAAGCTGATGGTTGAGATATACAAACTTTGTCACCACCACCCTGACCCCCCTGACACTTAAACTGTGTAGGTGGTGATGGAGAACAACTAACCCCGGAAAACTTTGCTCTTGTTTTCCCTTGGAAGTGCAAGAAGTCAAGAGTCGAGAACCCCTAGTTTCTTGTTCTTTACAGATATTTCCCACATTTAATCTTAATTCAAGCCTTCATCTTCTTTATCTCATTCTAGAGGGGATGGCATGGTGACAATTGTTGTTTCTCCCCCAAAGAAAGACTACAGTTAGAATTAAAAGAGGGGCTCACACTTATCAAGTAGGTTATAATATTTGGAGTAATAAAGTGATAATCACAAGTGATTGTCAAAGGGGCTGCCATTCATTGACCACCTACAAGGTGCTTCCCAGGTGGTGCAGTTGTAAAGAATCTGCCTGCCAATGCAGGCGAGGCGAGAGATGTAGGTTCAATCCCTCAGTCAGGAAGATCCTTTGGAGGAGAAAATGGTTCCTACTCCAGTATTTTTGTCTGGAGAATTCCATGGGTGGAGGGGCCTGGCCTGCTGCAGTCCATGGGGGTCGCAAAGAGTTGGACAAAATTGAGTGACAGAGCATGCGCATACCCTAGGTGCTACATCCGTCTTCTGAGTATTATTATTCCCCATTCCCTAAGAAGTCAAGACAATATATTGTTAATGTCGGCTCTGATCCTAAAGCAGCACCGACCCCTTAATTTCGCATCATTCTCCTGGCTCGGTTCCACCCTACCCCCAAGAATCCCTTGCCTCTGTGTTTCCACCTAGAACTGTCTGTCCTTAAATATTGTCTGTCTTCACTTTTTCTCCTCCAAACCATTTTCTTCTGCCCTTTACTCTGTACCCTTGGGCCATTTTCCTTAAGATGATGGCCAAGGAATCAGAGAAAGGAATGCAATGCTGAATGCGAGTGTTCTTTCCTTTTGCCTATGGATCACCTGGGGATACAGTGAAGGAACCCCAGGGTGTGCCTCTCAGAGACAGGCAACCCAGCACCTTGGGAGGCACAGGAGGATGTGGCATCAACTAATCAATATGCAGGATTGCCCATTGCTCAGCCATCTTTTTTTTTTCTTAAGCAAATAAGATGTGGGCCTTAGGCTCTTGGCCCTCTCACAGCCCGAGGTTGTACCCCTGAAGTCCTGAGCTGAATTGTG
The DNA here is from genome assembly GCF_016772045.2 of Ovis aries. Taxonomy (NCBI): domain Eukaryota; kingdom Metazoa; phylum Chordata; class Mammalia; order Artiodactyla; family Bovidae; genus Ovis; species Ovis aries. The sequence goes on along the minus strand of NC_056055.1, from coordinate 82,517,939 downwards.
CCATCTCTCAGTGACACTTGATTGTTTTTAATTATCCCTCCACTGAAGCTGAACCATCTTTCACCCAGGTCACAGCACAGAACATGGCTCATAAGTTTTACGAGCCACTTCATGTATCCTATCCACGTGTGCAGCCACCTTTCCTGACAGTGAGCCATCCATCAGGCAGGTCCCCCTGTCCTGATAGGGTCTGGATGGTCAGAGCTGGGACGGGCTGTGATCTGTGTTAGTATGCTGACCACCATTATACTGAGAAGCCGGGGACTGGGCTGGAGATTTGAATTTCATGTCTGTAGATAGTTGTATGATTTGTGAATTTGAGCTTTGAAATGGTCTTTTTTCCCCACCTATGGTCATCAGATTTCACAGACTATAGGGGTTTGGGATTTCCTAAGTCCAGTTGTTTCTCTACTAGCCTATGAGTTCTTATTCTGAGATTTTAGTGAGATCCTGGGCGCAGGTCCAAGTCCTCACTTGAACGCCATAAATACTTAGGGAATAAATGAAAAGCCCAGTGTTTAGGGGCAGCTTGCTTAGAGAGGGTCATTACTAACAAGTGGATTTGCACTTGGATGTGAACTCTAAAATGTGACACAAATAAACCTATCTACAGAATAAAAACAGACTCACAGACATAAAGAACAGACTTGTGGTTGCCGAGTCATGGGGGTGGGGGCATGGATTGGGAGTTTGGGGTTAGCAGATCTAAACTATTACATATAGAATGGATAAACTGCAAAGTCCCACTGAATAGCACGGGGAACTATATTCAGTACCCTGTAATAAACCATAATGGAAAAGGAGAAAAACAATCAACCAAACAAAAACCCAGCTGGGTTTGGCAAAAACCTGTAAGATCCAAAATGTACTTCCCGTTGACCCTACTGGTGGCTCAGATGGTAAAGAATCTGCCTGCAATGCAGGAGACCCGAATTTGATCCGTGGGTTGGAATGATCCCCTGGAGAAGGGAATGCCTACCCACTCCAGTATTCTTGCTGGAGAATTCCATGCACAGAGGAGTCTGGTGGGCTGCAGGCCACGGAGTCACAAAGAATCTAATACAACTGAACAACTATCACTTTAACCCTTCTCAGAATCTGAAATCTCTCCCTTCCTTTCTTTCTCAGTCTATAAAGCTTGCTAGAGGGTTGCTAGTCAGAGGAGCTAAGTGGCTTAATTCTGAGAATGTTGACCTTTCTTCTTTTCTCCTCTGGACTGACCATGGAGGCATCCAGGATTATGGAGCTGTTATTTGAGGATGCTAGGTAAAGACCTAACTGATGGACAACCCTCACCTCAAGTTGACTAGATAAATTGGTTAACTCAAGGAGCCTCAGGTAAAAATAGTGATTCCCAAAGAGAGGTGTAAAGCAAGATGGCTTTTGGAGGTCCCTAAATGAATGCATTTTTATTCTAATCTAGTATTTATTTTAATATTTCCTTCTAGTCTTTGCAAGTGATACTGGTTTCCAGTTAGCAGGGATGAAAACTTCCTATTAAAAATGCATGAATTTAAGTTAAAAATCAAGTCAGTAAAATAAATAATAAAAATATGATATCCATGACAAGTGATCAAAAATCATGAAGGATGGTACATAAATTAGTGAATTTCTGGACACATGGAGATGGAAGATGGGGCTAATAAGAACTATGAGAAGGAGCCCTGGGGAGCTGTAGGTGGCAGAGCACCCAGTGGTATGGGACGGGAATGAAGGACAGCGCAAGTGACTGAGACCAGCAAGCCTGCTCACTCTTGGAATAGGACTAATGTAGGAGGGGAGGGCAGAGAAGGCAGTGACAACCCACTCCAGCACTCCTGCCTGGAAAATCCCATGGATGGAGGAGCCTGGTGGGCTGTAGCCCATGGGGGTCACTAAGAGTCGGACATGACTGAGCGACTTCTCTTTACTTTTCACTTTCATGCATTGGAGAAGGAAATGGCAACCTACTCCAGTGTTCTTGCCTGGAGAATTCCAGGGATGGGGGAGCATGGTGGGCTGCCATCTATGGGGTCACATAGAGTCGGACACGACTGAAGTGACTTAGCAGCAGCAGCAGCAGCAGGAGGGGAGGGGAGCCTGGTGAGGCAGGTTTGATGTAATGAGAGAAACCCCCAGTATCCTGAGATCCAGCTTCCCTGGGACTGGATCTCCAGCCCTGGGATTTCTCCAGCTGCCTGCTTCCCCACCCTCACCTCCACTTTTACTGCCTCTTGTTCATTTCCACCAGAGGTAGAGATTTCTTAAGGCTTTGAGGGCTTCAAATAAAATGATTTGGATGCCCAAATTGGTCCACAGCAATTGTCCTATTCCCTGGAAATAAGGCCTATTCTCACTTGCTTCCTTTGTTCTTTCAAATGTCACTGGAAGAGGAAGGGGACTTGGCAGACGGATGTATTTGGTTTTGGCAGCAGCATCCAAAAACCATGGTTCGCCTGACTGTACAAACCATGGGAGTGTCCTCTGACTCTGAACCCACATGCATCTGTGGGATCCAGGGCGTGAGGGTATGGGCATGGGCATGGATATGTGTATTTGTGTAAAGGGTGAAAAAGAATCTGCTGGAATAAAGAAAAGAATGCAATGGGGGATCAGCTCAATAGCCAACCTGAGGGAGCAGGGGAAGAGAGAACTGCAGGACTCCCTTCCAAATCAGTAAATGCAAATTGCAGCAGGAGGCTGACCTTTTACTGTAACTGATGTCAGCTGCATGTTGTGACCTCATGCCATTAATTATAATTCAGCATACTTGGGGTCGGCTCCCCTATTGGCCTTGGTTCCCACTCCCTCCCTCCCTGCCTCCTCCCTCCTCATTCCCATCCCCACTGAAAGGCTCAGGTTGCAGGCTGCACTCAGAGATGAAATGTTTTGATAAATAATGAGTTTTATAAAGCCAGAGTCCATCCTGTACATTTGAATTTTTTTTTCATGAAAGAGCTTTTCTTATATTGGAGCCTGAGATAACATGAGAGGGCCCATTCCCTGCCCTCTCAACCCCCCAATTTAGGAAAAACTTAGATGTACATACTCTACTGCAAAAAAAGGAAAACATTCATCAAGTGAGGCTGGAATGTAATAAAGCATCACTCATCTTCCCTTTGGAAAAAGTTTGTAAGTATTTTGTTGCATGACTGGGAGCCTGGAAAGGAGTAACTTAAAAGTAGATCTAAAAATTACAATCTGGAGTCTGTGCACAGGTCAGGAAAGAAATTTATATCGTATACCTAAGAAGAATTTTAAAATTCTGGACCCATCTTTCTGTTTCCTTTTTTGGTGAGTTTATTAGAACATCAGTGTTCACTTTGTATGAGAATCTTCCTTTTTCTAGATCAAGCATGAAAAACTACAGACATTTCATACAGAGAGTTGTGGCTGTGTGGGCTGTGACATGTGAGACCCACAGGTCCCTTTGCTTAGGGAAGCCTTCCGCTTGGTTTAATGCTCTGCTCTTACCATACTGAAATGCTTGATAATTTTAAACAAATAGCTCCATGTGTCAGCTTGAACATTATATTATTATAATATATATAATATATATATGAATATTATATCATTCAGCCACTCTTGAAGAGGAACATTTGAAAGCAAAGCATATAAATGGTAGGTGGAGCTAATGGAAAACTTTGAAAATAGGTTGATGTCTCTTAGGCCAAGATTTTTTCAGGAAATAGTTGTATTTTGAATAAAATATGTATTGAGGCTTATCTTCCCCTGAAAAATCTAAAGTTGCACAATTAACTGAGCCATTTTTCACATTCTGAATAATTAGCCAGAGGGCACCAGATTTTCTCTACTTTGCTTTGCTTAATTGGTCTAAAGCTTTTAAAATATTTTCCTATTTTAGTTCATCAGTTCATTTATTACATAAACATTTAATATGATGAGGATGGTATTATAAAATTGCCATAGAAATGGCAAAGAATGAAACACAGATATACCCATAAAAATATTTCTCTCTAGAGATATCAAAACATTAAAAAAAATCCCAAACAACAACAAAACACATAACAATAACTTGAAAGAATAAATGCATTAACTGAGCTATAACACTGTTCTGGGAGAGCAGGATAAATCTGATTGTGGGGGTGAGGAGAGGCAGGGCAAATAAATTGATGTATCTAATTTCAGCTTAGAGAGAATGGGCCAGAGAATATTCTGAGGGCATAGAATGACTTCAAGTGGGGATATGGCAAAATTGTGGGTAAATTCAAGCAGCATTGGCTAGAGCCAAGAGCCTACTGTTTGACATATGGGAGGAAGATACCGCTGGAAATTAGGCTAAGGCCAGCCAGCTGTTGTGTGGACCATTTGTTTAGAGACAAATATTCATGGAACGAGGGCAATAGGAGGGATGCTTGTAGAGGTCAGCTACCTTTATACAGAGAAAAAATTCTATCATAGAAACCATAACTCTAGACTTATCAGGTTATTGAGATAATGAGCCAAGAGATGCCATGCAGGGAAATTGGAAGTCCCAACACAGAATTATGGTGCCTACCATAATTGTGGAGGTCAGTTCTCAGCATGACCTTACTGGGAGGTGAAGAAGGAAGAACTTCATTGTTCCTTCATCGTCATTCAATTTAGGACTTTCCACTGGTGAACAAACTTGAGAAATGTCCTTAAACATCACCAGTTGATCCGTTGTTTTTCTGTTTCTTGGAAATAATGTTCTACCTTCCATTTGTGTGGTCACAACAGGAATATAAAAAAACAAAAACCTGCTTATAATTATAAAAATAGCAATGTACAAACTGTACATATATTACATTTATGTGTCTTGCACATAAAATAGCAGGATGGAAAGATGGATGGATTGATGCTGGTATGAAGCAGACCAAAATTTTAGTCATGACATTATCTTTGCAAGCTGAGGTTGTAGGTATTTATAAATTTTGCTTAAAAAAAATTGGACATTATTTGACCATTTGTTTCAGGAAAATAATTCAGTAATTCACTGGGTACATTTTGATGGTTGGATTTCAAGTAGTAAAAATCTCATTTTAAATTTTGGATATAGAATTTACTATTGCTCCAGAATTACTTGGAAAATAATTTAAAGAGTTCTGTTTTTCTTATGAAACATAGTCAGGGAGATGAATTACTTTTCCATGCCATGAACTTGGCTAAAAAGAGAGATGCAATATCAGCGGTGACATGACTGCTCATTTGGGGATGGTCCACTCAACCGACATGAACAATTTCCTGTGTTGTGTCTTGGGCCAAAAAGCTATTGAAAGAATATGATCTCAAGAATGTAATATCTTCTGTGAAATGTCAACTATTGACAATATATTCAGCAGGCTTATATATTGATTTGAATTTTGTCCAGGTTCACATACTGAACTCTTGATGCTTTTAATTGCATTACCTTAGTTTCTAGTTCCTACCCTTTGGTTTCTAGTTGATTGGTTATTTTGATAAACATCTATGTATTGGACCAAATCATATGGTATTATGGGTAGCTCAACTTTTAAAAACGTCTTAGTAAATTCTTTTGACGGGTAATCATGAATTGTTTACATTCTGTCTTATTGGCTTCACAGTTTTCTCAGTACATTCACATATTCTGAAATATTTAAGAGTAAGTTGGGGACATTTTGCCCTCTTAACCTCTAAATACTAGTTTTTATTTCTTGGAACAAGGACATTCTCTTATAAAACCACAGTACCATTGTAAAATCAGAAACTTTAGCACTGATACAATGTGATTATTTAATTCACAGTCCAAATTGATTCTGTTGTCACTTGTCTCAATATCTTTTTAAACAAACTTTTCCTGGCATAGGATCCAATCTAGAGTCATGCTCTATTTATATTTCTGTAGTCTAATTTGGAGTGGTTATTTAGCCTTTCTTTGTCTTCCTTGACCTTGTCATATTTCAAGAGTTCAGGCCAGTTGTTTTGAAGAATAACTCAATTTGGGTGTGTCTGATCTTCCCTTATGATTAGATTCAGTTTATGCTTTTTGTAAGAGATACCACCGAAGTAATATTTTGTCCTACTCAGTACATCCTATCAGTTGCCAGGTGATGTCAGTTTGTCCTCGTGTCAGTGATGTTACTTTTAATCCTTGATTAAGGTGATATCAAGTTTCTCTACAGCTATCATTTTGCCTTTATAATTGGGAATCTGTGGAGTGATGCTTCAAGACCATGTAAGTATCTTGGTCCTCATCAAACTTCACTCATGCATTGATGATTTTCTAACCCTATTATTTTGCACTTCTTTATTGGTTGACATTGAAACCATAAGAAAAAGTTTCCTTCTCCATGTGTTTATTCATTAATTTACTAGTATTAGCTTCGTATTCACTAAGTTTTGATCTTTACAATGGCTGTTTTATGGGGTTCAGCTTGATTCTTATTTCTATGTTTTTAGAATTGGAGGTAGGCCATGCATGTGTCTTTATATCCAGTTATATTTGCAATATCCAAAATTATTTGCCTATTTAATGAATATACATATATGTTTACTGAAAGTTTAAAATTATTGCACTCTCTCACCTGGTCACTGTCAGCCAACAATTTCACTTAGTATAGAAATCTCTACCTATTCTCTTTACCTGCAATAAAGTATTTTACTCAGCCTGTTTGAAACAACTGCAAGACCTCAGTTTAGTCTTTGTTTTAGGCAGTGTGAGTTGTAGATATATAGACATATAGATGTGATCAATGTCTTTACTGTCCATTTGAATATTTTGTTTTCATAAAGTCTCTGCTCTACTTTTAAAACTTAGTTGATTCGATAACCAAGATTTTAGGGAAGTTAGAAATAATTTGAGCTCATCTAGAAATAAATGCAGAAAACAAACTTCTCCTTCAGTCAGTTTACCTGCACATTTATATTCAGTTCAGTTCAGTCACTCAGTCGTGTCCGACTCTTTGCGACCCCATGAATCTCAGCACGCCAGGCCTCACTGTCCATCACCAACTCCCGGAGTTCACCCAAACTCATGTCCATCGAGTTGGTGATGCCATCCAGCCATCTCATCTCTCTGAAGTCTCCTTCTCCTGCTCCCAATCCCTCCCAGCATCAGGGTCTTTTCCAATGAGTCAACACTTCGCATGAGGTGGCCAAAGTATTGGAGTTTCAGCTTCAGCATCAGTCCTTCCAACGAACACCCAGGACTGATCTCCTTTAGGATGGACTGGTTGGATCTCCTTGCAGTCCAAGGGACTCTCAAGAGTCTTCTCCAACACCACAGTTCAAAAGCATCAACTCTTCAGTGCTCAGCTTTCTTCACAGTCCAACTCACATCCATACATGACCACTGGAAAAACCATAGCCTTGACTAGACAGACCTTTGTTGGCAAAGTAATACCTCTGCTTTGTAATATGCTATCTAGGTTGGTCATAACTTTTCTTCCAAGGAGTGTCTTTTAATTTCATGGCTGCAACCACCATCTGCAGTTATTTTGGAGCCCAGAAAAATAAAGTCAGACACTGTTTCCACTGTTTCCCATCTATTTCCCATGAAGTGATGGGACTGGATGCCATGATCTTCGTTTTCTGAATGTTGAGCTTTAAGCCAACTTTTTCACTCTCCTCTTTCACTTTCATCAAGAGGCTTTTTAGTTCCTCTTCACTTTCTGCCATAAGGGTGCTGTCATCTGCATATCTGAGGTTATTGATATTTCTCCTGGCAATCTTGATTCCAGCTTGTGCTTCTTCCAGCCCAGCGTTTCTCTTGATGTACTCTACATATAAGTTAAATAAGCAGGGTGACAATATATAGCCTTGACATAATCCTTTTCCTATTTGGAACCAGTCTGTTGGAACCATGTCCAGTTCTAACTGTTGCTTCCTGACCTGCATATAGGTTTCTCAAGAGGCAGGTCAGGTGGTCTGTATTCCCATCTCTTTCAGAATTTTCCACAGTTTATTGTGATCCACACATTTATATTAAATCATAGCAGTATTCAAAATAGTACTATACGTAATTATTCAGAAGCATTGCCATCAAATTGAATGAATTGGTTTTAAATCTTATGTTTTCATGTCTGCAAACTAAGTTATTTAAAAACTTAGAAGTACATAAGACTTTTTTGAAGATGCTACATGTGGTCTTTTAAAAACTTTTTTTTCAGATTTGCATCTCCTGGGTAGTGGGGTTTATATATTTAAAGGAAGAAAACAAAGTCAAGACAGTTTCACACCTATTAGCTAACAGGCAGACTAGTTTCATGACGTATCTGTGAAAGGTGGGGTGTGAATCATTATCCATCATTTGTCACTTTCCTGTGAAAGAATGTGCTGTATGAAATGGTCTAGCCAGAAAATATTGACATACAAGGGTGCTTGTGGTGGATCCCTTGAATGGAAGAATGAAGCAAAAAGGGGGGAGGCTCAGAATCGGGAGAGGCAAGAGACAAGATGAGAAGGAGCAACGCATCTTGACGAATGGTAGAAGGTGGTTCTAATTCTGCTTGTGGGAACCTTAGCCTAGGATGAAACACTGTGCAAGCACTTCACCATCTTCAGGCGTGTGCTAGTGCCACTTAAAAAGACTGACCCAAACTCAACCCTCAAGGACCCCTGAGTCTCAGTTTCCAAGCTGTAAAAGACAAAAAATACCTATTTACAAAGTTGTTGTCAAGACTCTGGACCTGATGCCTATTAGGCACTCAAAAGCATTTCTTTCAGCCCTACCCTTGTTGTTGTCAGTAATAACCTACATGGTTTTCTAACTTGCTGTGCTTCCTGACATGGCTTATGCCGTAGTTCTACTAACAGATGTTTGAGTCTGTCTGCTGGTCCCGTTGTTGCTTGTCCTGGCTGAAGGTGGTTTGTACAGGAAGCAGTGTCTTGTGTCCAGGAGAGACATTGTGAAGGACAACAGTGGCATTAGGCAGGAACCTGGATGAGCAGCCTGAATGGTAGCAGTTTGGCCACAACCCCACAAATGAGGAAGATCCCATTGTTGGAAATCCTTGGAAGATGAAAAAAATTCTTTGTAAACTTGTTTTCAACAGTAGAATGGGAAGAGAAGAAGGTTGAAAGGTAGAGCATAGTATGATGGAGGAAAAGTCTTAGAATTGCTGGGGGCAGTTACTAGAAGCAATGAACTAGACGATAGAATCAATGGAGAGAAAGAATGATGGAACCTCTCTGAGAAAGAAGGCATTGATGCAGAAATTAATATATCCTAGTTCAACTGCTCAATTCCTTGCTGAATTTTAGTTAACAGCAGATCTTCTGGGGTGAGACATTTTATTCAAATAGCCATATTTTCTAAAAATCCAACTTCGATATAAGGCGAAAGCTTCAGTCCTAACATGACAAACAAAGCCAGATCTCATCTATCAGACTTTTGGATATTAAGCTTTTCTGTGGCAGGGAAATTTATTTCATACACATGCTAATTTGCATCTGAGTTTTGCCTGATTTTCTCTGAAATAAAAGTTTAAAAAAATTGCCTATGGTGGAAAAAAAAATTGTTCAAATTGCAAGATTATTGGAGCCATTCTTAAAGTGAGATTTATAGGGAAAAACATCTTGGGAGCAGAAGGACTAGATTTTGGTCCTTGGGCAGTTACTAATTAGTTGTGAAAGTACAAATGTCCTCTCCTTTTATTAAATAAATGTGATGACCACAGTGTTGAAGTGCCTTTCAGATTTGAGGGTGGAAGATGCTAGGCTTGTGCCCCCTTCTCAGTGAGGAGCCACAGATTACTGTGATAATTATACTAACATTAGGAGTAAGCCGGCTAGAGAGCTCTGCTCTCTTTGATGTCACCTGATCAACTTGGACATCTATTGTTTGGAGTGTTTGGAGTAAAACTATTATTTTCTTAAGTAGTCTTATTTTCCTTGTCAGGTGAATTTATAGCAGGCCGAGGCATTACCAAACATCTGAAAAATACATTGTGTAGATTTGAGAGCTCATACACCCTCATTTGTTCACTTAAACACTTTCTCCATATTCTACCTATGTGCCATAGGGAAATTGGAAAATGTCATTAGAATGACTCAGAAATAGGGGCCTTGGCTTGTCAACTAATTTATAACTTCTCTAAAGTTTTTAAGGTATATGCTTTCTTTTGATATTTCCAATAAATGTTATGAAATGTATAAATTAGAATCCCAGATATTAAAGACTCCATTATATCTTCCTTTCCAATTGCTTTTTGAACAAATGGTAAAAAAAAATCATCACTGGAAAGCTATGAATCTTCAAAAAGTCTGTATTTAGAGATTATCATCTTTTTTTTTTTTAGTTTTTTAGTTTTTAAATTTTAAAATCTTTAATTCTTACATGCATTCCCAAACATGAACCCCCCTCCCACCTCCCTCCCCATAACATCTCTCTGGGTCATCCCCATGCACCAGCCCCAAGCATGCTGTATCATTTTGCAATACACACTTAACATCGTTTCATTTTATCTTTTCACTTGCTACATTATACTACTTCTTAGAACTATCTCCTTTGGGTTTGAACCTATTTAACATTTTGGTTTGGAAGTGATAACTGAATGAAGCAACCACATTCCTCTTTTTCTTTTGAACATGAATTTTATCCTTGTGATATCAATCTTTCTTCCTTCTGTGCAATAACTTAAGTTGTGTAATGTGGAAAGAACTAGCTAGGAGATTCAGAGACTTCTGGTTTTATTTGCACCATGTTCTCTATTGTTAAGCAAATCATTTAAGCTCTGTCAACTCTCTTATCGCCAACGTGGTGTGACGGAATAAGATAAAATGTATGGTTCCTTCTCCTCTGACATCCTTTGATTTTATTAGTCTTTGGCTATGGACAAATTGAACTGAGTTTCATACTCAATAAGACAGTTTAATCAGTATGAAAGGCAGTCTGGATAATTAATCTCCACAATGCCTTTATTCTCAACAGCATGGTGAAAATTCTCTTTCTCTTTGGTTTAGCTGCGTAATTTCTTGCATTCTACTGAATTCTATCCAGAACAACTTTACAGCAGAATTTTTTCCCTTCATCTAACAATCTTCTGGGTCTACCCTATGGAACTCCTATAGAATTGGCCACAACCTTAACAGTGAACGTGTCCATTCCATTGAGAGTATTGGTTTGGTTCTGGTTCCTGTTTTTATTGCATGCTAAATGTGTGCACTGAGTTCATTCATGGGACTCATGTGGAAGATTCTATGACTACTTTTAAACCAGCTGTTTCTTTTCCGTCATCTCTTTAAACCATTGGGGAATTGCTTGGAACTTCATATTTATTTCCCGGCAATTCCTGGCATGGGGCAACATTGAAATAGAGCATGCACTCAACTTTCCTACGTGAGGGGAATAAGAATGAATAACAAAACTTTGATACCACTATGAGCAATTTTTTATTGTGGTAAAATACACATAACATAAAACTTACCATTTGAACCATTTTTAGGTGTATAATTCTGTGGCATTAGGTATATTCACATTGTTGTGCAACCATCACTTTCATTTCCTGGACTTTTCCATCTTCCCAAACTAAATTTTATACCCATTAAACAATAACCTCCCTTTCCTCTGTCCCCTCAACCCCTGCAAACAACGCTTCTCTTTGTGGTTTCCATGAACTTGACTGCTCTAGGTACCTCTTATGTAAGTGAAATCATACTTTGTCCTTTTGTGAGTGGGTTTATTTCACTTAGTAGGTCTTCAAGCTTCAGCCACATTTTAGCATGTGTCAGAATTTCATTTTTTTAAAGTCTGTTGTTGGTTGTACCACATTTTGTCTATCCATATATTTGTTCATGGATTGGGTTGTTTCTTCTTTAATTATTATACCTTAATTATTCATTGGGTTGTTATGAATAATGATGTGATGAACACTGGTGTGCAAATACTGTTCAAGTCCCTGCTTCCAGGTCTTGTTGGATACATACCCAGCATAGAATTGTTGGATCATATGGTAATTCTATGATTTAAGTTTTTAAGGAACTTGCAGACTGTTTTCTATGAAGGCCATACCATTTTACATTCCCACCAGCAACACATGATTTTATGATTATTGTTTCTTTCTTCCATTGCCCTTCCCTTCTTCCTCCATCTCTCCCTTTCCTCCCCACTGTCTTCTATTTCAACCAAAGCTTACTAGTTACTCACCACAGAAAGGCAATGCCAAAGAATGCTCAAACTACCACACAGTTGCACTCATCTCACACGCTAGTAAACTAATGCTCAAAATTCTCCAAGCCAGGCTTCAGCAATACGTGAACCGTGAACTTCCTGATATTCAAGCTGGTTTTAGAAAAGGCAGAGGAACCAGAGATCATATTACCAACATCCACTGGATCATGGAAAAAGCAACAGAAAAACATCTATTTCTACTTTATTGACTATGCCAAAGCCTTTGACTGTGTGGATCACAATAAACTGTGGAAAATTCTGAAAGAGATGGGAATACCAGACCACTTAACCTGCCTCTTGAGAAATTTGTATGCAGGCCAGGAAGCAACAGTTAGAACTGGACATGGTTCCAACAGACTGGTTCCGAATAGGAAAAGGAGTACGTCAAGGCTGTATATTGTCACCCTGCTTATTTAACTTATATGCAGAGTACATCATGAGAAACGCTGGGCTGGAAGAAACACAAGCTGGAATCAAGATTGCTGAGAGAAATATAAATAACCTCAGATATACAGATGACACCAGCCTTATGGCAGAAGTGAAGAGGAACTAAAAATCCTCTTGATGAAAGTGAAAGTGGAGAGTGAAAAAGTTGGCTTAAAGCTCAACATTCAGAAAACCAAGATCATGGCATCTGGTCCCATCACTCCATGGGAAATAGATGGGGAAACAATGGAAACAGTGTCCGACTTTACTATTTTGGGCTCCAAAATCACTGCAGATGGTGACTGCAGCCATGAAATTAAGACACTTACCCCTTGGAAGAAAAGTTATGACCAACCTAGATAGTATATTCAAGAGCAGAGGCATTACTTTGCCGACTAAGGTCCATCTAGTCAAGGCTATGGTTTTTCCTGTGGTCATGTATGGATGTGAGAGTTGGACTGTGAAGAAGGCTGAGCACCGAAGAATTGATGCTTTTGAACTGTGATGTTTCAGAAGACTCTTGAGAGTCCCTTGGACTGCAAGGAGATCCAACCAGTCCATTCTGAAGGAGATCAACCCTGGGATTTCTTTGGAAGGAATGTTGCTAAAGCTGAAACTCCAGTACTTTGGCCACCTCCTGCGAAGAGTTGATTCATTGGAAAAGACTTTGATGCTGGGAGGGATTGAGGGCAGAAGAAGAAAGGGATAACTGAGGATGAGATGGCTGGATGGCATCACGGACTCAATGGATGTGAGTCTGAGTGAACTCCGGGAGTTGGTGGTGGACAGGGAGGTCTGGCGTGCTGCAATTCATGGGGTCACAAAGAGTTGGACACGATGAGTGACTGAACTGAAGCTTACTAGTTACTCAACACTGAATTTAGGAAGTTGAATTACTTTATTAGTACAACTCAGTGTTAAGTTATTTCTGAAGATGGTCAGGAAGGTAAGGTGAACCTCAGATTTTGAGAAAACAGTGGAATCAGTCCATACCTATTATGATTTTATATGCCCAGGAACTTAGCTAAGTCTCAGACTGTATCAATAGTGTCAACACAAAAACTCAAAATAGGCCTACCATATGACCCTGCAATCACAGTCCTGGGCATATATTCGAAGAAAACCATGATCCATCTGAAAGGATATATGCACCCTAATGCTCACTGCGGCATTGTTTACAATAGGCAAGACATGGAAACCATCTCAATGTCCACTGACAGAGGAATGGATAAAGAAAATGTGGTATATATACACAATGGAATGTTACTTAGCCATTAAAAAAAATGAAATAATGCCATTTGTAGCAAAATGGATGGACATAGAGAGTGTCAGACTGAGTAAAGTCAGACAGAGGAGGAGAAATATTGTATGACATTCCTTTTGAGGAATCTAAAAATAAATTATATAAATGAACTTACTTTCAAAGCAGAAACAGACTCAGAGACTTTGAGAATGAGCTTCTGGTTGTGGGGGTGAAGGATGGGGGAAAGAATGGGGGTGAAGTTAGGGAGTTTGGGATGGACATGTATACACTGCTATATTTAAAATGGATAACCACCAAGGACCAACTCTGTAGTACATGGAATACTGCTTAATGTTATGTGGCGGCATGGATGGGACAGGAATTGGGGGTAGAATGGAGACGTGTATGTATGGCTGAGTCCCTTTGCTGTTCGCTTGAAACTACCACAACACTATTAATCAGCTGTACCTAAAAAAAAAAAAAAAAAAATTTTCAAAAACAATGTCGATACACAAATAGGGAGACCAGTTTGTAAGAAGCTTTATTAAGGCTATAAAATAGTTTCTTTTACAACCTGAATGTTTAAGGGATAGTTATGTCCTAGATCTTTTTGAAAATCTGCTAGCAATGAATTTTGGAATATCAATTGTTCTATATATAATATTTCTTCTCAACAATTGATGACTCAGGAAAGCAAACTCTCTTAAAGTGAGGACTCAAGGGAGGAGTTCACAATCACCAACTTTAACAAAAAAAAATTCATTAAAATCTTAAATGATCTCAGATGTTGGACTTAGAGGAGACTTCAGAGACATCTAATTCAACCCATTCATTAAAAAGTACGAAAGTGTTAGTTGCTCAGTCATGTCCAACTCTTTGCGAGCCCATGGACTGTAGCCTGCCAGGCTCCTCTGTCCATGGAATTTTCCAGGCAAGAATACTGGAGTGGATTGCCATTTCTTTTTCCAGGGGAATCTTCCCAACCCAGGGCTTGAACCTAGGTCTCCCGCATTGCAGGCAGATTCTTTACTATCTGAGTCACCAGGGAAGCCCTATTCATTTAAAACACAGAGAAACTGAGACCCAGAATGCGTCTAGAGATAAGAGCTCAAATTTAAGACTTTATATACTATCTATTGTGTGTTTTTTTTTGTCCTGCCAAAATATCTAAGTTGAATTCTTAAGAATTCTGATATGAACTATCCTTAATACCAATGAACACCTAAAACGTACAGTTTAATTGAAACTCCAGTGTCTTCCCTTTATAAAGGCATACACGGAGAAACCAAAGTATAAACTTGTAGCTAGTACAAACACATACAAAAATATATTTAATTTTCTCAAATTATATTGGTGTTGATAACACCAATTGGCACTGATATTTTTGTAATCTTTATCAAATATATTGATATCATGCTGATGAAGCTATATCATGGGACCCTTCTGGAACAATCTAAGTACAAATGTAGTGATGATTCTGGACTTTTCTTTGCATGGGAATTTCAGTGAGTGCCAGCCTACAGAAACAAACTGTGTCATAGGATCAGACTTCTAAAAAAATAAGTTGCAAGTTGCAGTGGTATGAAGATAAGGAATAGTTTTAGACTGAGCTATGGAGATAGTTAAGTTGATGAGGGTTATTGGGTTAAATTGCTGCTTTAAATGTGATTGATTCCAAGGGTTAAGCAAGCCAGCAATAATGAGCTTTTGCCTATGGATAGTGTCTTTAATTCTTGCTTGTTTGTGGGAAGCATGATACCCTATTCAGTGAATACATTAAATTAGCAATAGCTGAGCAAGTGGATAAAGGAAGTACGTATCTAACTAAATATTTAAAATAAGAGTGAAATACATTATTGAAAATATTGACAGCTTATTTAAAAGTCTGTAAGTGATTATAATAAAGCCAGTAATTTTCTATTCAAATTCAGCCTCCTCAAGACAGAGACATTACTGGTGTTTGTTTGGCAATGCTAAAAAGAATTGAAGAAACCCAGAAAGAACATCTAATATCTCTAATAATACTAGCTTCATATCCTTTCTAGATTTGTTCTTAGATGGAGAATATTTTAAATTAAAAGCATGTTCAGGGCATTTGCATGGTATTATCAATTAAAAAGGTTAATAAAAGAGGTTTATATCATAATTCAAACAAAAAATGTCTCAAGACTGAGACCACTTCTTTTTTAATGACGTAGATATTCCTCAGTGAAATCTCCATATGTAAGTTTTTTCAATTATAAAAGAAGGATGACAATACTCAAATAGTTTTCTCATGAGAATAATGTATGACTCCTAGCATAAGTTATGAGTTCACCAGCATAAACTTCAGTCGTTTCTTTTGGATGTTTTAATAAATGATGCTAAAAGCTCAACACAATAATTAGTCAAGATTAGTCAAGATTATAACCCAATCCAGAAAGTGTCAGCCTTGTAAATCACATTCTGCTCAGGGACTTTCTTGATTTGTTCTTATGTCTACTCTCCTATTTTTTGCTTCTTTTTTATGTTGTTTTCACCACCTTTTACTAGCATTAATCTAATATCTGCTAAAAACAAAGAGGATTAACAGATAAACCGAGCCTTGTCTCATTTGCCCACACGTTATTGGCGTTTAAACTATGATAGTCATGTTACAAATATCTTTCAGATATCTCAAGTTTTAAAACACATAAAATATCTCTGATTATTTTTCTTATTACTCTGTTGATAGTATCCAAAATAGAGTGTGAATTACAGTTATTTAATATGAAAGCATTTTCAGTCTTATACTGCCCCTTCTCCGGCTTTATTAAGTTATGATTGACAAATAAAAATTGTATAAATTTATACAACATGATTTTTAAAAGGTGTGTGAAATGATTTACTATATACGTACATTGGAAAGTGATTACCACAATCAAGTTAATTAATACATCCATCACCTCACAGACTTAGCTTTTTTGTATTTGTGGTATCACATTTACAATCAACTCTTTCAGTGAAGTTCAGATATACATACAATGTTATCAACTATAATTACCACGTTTTTGTTTAAAACCCTGAAGCTTATTCATCTTGTAACTTAAGATTGCTCTTTGTATTTTGTTTACTTCCCACAGTCAGCTTTGATTAGAGTGATTGTATTAAAATTTGAGTTTTGTTAAGTCACCATTTAAAGCCTATTTGGTTATCATTGTTGATAGGAACAGTAAAGCAGTCAATCTCTGCTAATTCAAGTCCATGTAAATGAAGTGAAGTGAAAGTCTCTCAGTTGCGTCTGACTCTTTGCAACCCCATGGACTATACCTTTCATAGAATTCTCCAGGCTAGAATACTGGAGTGGGTAGCCTTTCCCTTCTCCAGGGAATCTTCCCCAAAATTACGTTCTTGGAAAAGTAGAAACCATGGACCATTTGCTTGACTCTTTTAAATATTAAGGAAGAAATGAAGACAATCTGAAGTTATCTTTAATTTTTTTTTTTTTCAAAATTCTCAAAGGGTAAAAATGTGAACCTGTCTATAGCCTAGAACTGTGAACATGTTCTTAACATATTTGGTTTCTATTATCTCAAACACACACTGATACCATTATAGTTCAATAAATCAAATTTAAGATTGAATTTTTTTTTTAAATTTCTGTATTCATAGCTAAACTCACTGGTCATTGTAAAATTTTCTTTCAAAATTTCTACTATGGACTATTAAAATCTTTTTTAAAGGAAATGCTCCAAGTTAAGAGTTTTTATTAGATATTGTGATTATATATAATCTCTTCATTTAAAAATATTTTAAGATTTTGTTCAGTGTTTTTAAAATAAAAATTTTATATTTTTAAAGCCAAGCATATCATTCAAGGAAAAGACTAGGTCATAATTTTAGAGAGCTACACTCACTGTGATCTTAGGTAGTATCTAGAGGCATTACATTAGAAAAGCCCATAGCAGTTTTGGCGATAGGTAGTTTTGACTAGGTCATAGACATAGCATACGTGTGTGTGTGTGTATATATATATATATATATATAAGATCTGATGCTGTGGATTAATTCAGAAGATTTTTTTAATAAAGAAAAATAAGTCTCTCATTTACAGAATCCCTTTAAGATCGCCAAAACTACTATGGACTTTTCTAATGTAATGCCTCCAGATACTACCTTCAGTGAGTGTAGCCTTCTAAAATTATGTGGTAAAGGAAATAGAAGGATTTTCCTCCAATATGCTTTTTAAAGTTCTACAGAAACTTCAGTATGAGGAGGCAAAGTGAAATGTCTAGCTTCTTTTTTTTTTTTTTTGCTTTTACTGGGTGTTACTTTTCCTTGGTATTCTCTTATCTATAGTTGGCTAGCAGTCCTGAACTTCTTAACTATAAAATCTGAGTTTCCAAACTGCTTATTCATTCTCCTGGATTCTTTGTTTTTAGTGTTGATTTTTTATTTTTACCATGAACCTGTTTTACCTGCTCTGAACTGAAAGCAACACATTCTTATTGTTTAATTTTATTTGGATTCATACCCTTCTCATCCTTCATTCCTTTTCTCTAGTGTTCTTGCCACATTTTTATGTTCCCACTTATCACATATCAGGGTTCACTGTATTCAGAAAAAACAAACTCTCAAAAAGTCAGTTGTTTGAAAAGTAGGGGAGAATCATTTTTTCTCTT
This sequence comes from Ovis aries, assembly GCF_016772045.2. Taxonomy (NCBI): domain Eukaryota; kingdom Metazoa; phylum Chordata; class Mammalia; order Artiodactyla; family Bovidae; genus Ovis; species Ovis aries. Next base: position 82,499,539 of record NC_056055.1, on the reverse strand, counting down.
TTAAAACTCTTGAAGACCTGTTGAGGCTTGTATTATTCAGAGCTGTTTCAGATCCTTTGAGGACATTGTTTAACCACATCCCACTTGTTATACTCTTCCCCAAGCAGGAAGCCATACAGGAGCCCTCACGGGAGGAGTTGAAATGTTATTGTAGCAAGATGGGATGATATTCCTCATCATGGCTGGCGTGTCTTGGCAAGGAGTATTTTATTTATTTTATTTTTGCATTTTTCTTCAGTGTAAATATACTGAGTACCAAATGAGGATCTTAGACTGGAATGTAGTAAGTACAAGTCATGTTTTTTATTTGGGGTCAGAGCTCTCCCCATCTTTAGAGAAAAAGGAAAGCAGTGTTGTCAAGACAGGACATCTTTTCAACACTGCTATAAAACTGAACATTCATCCATCCATCCATTCCCAGAATGCGTCAGACTCTATTGCAAGCATGGTGATGGAGAGATATTTAAGACATGGCTCTTGTTCTGGAGAATCGTCTTGAAAAATTGGAAAGATAGGCATGTGAAAGTACAATGCAAAGTGCCCACACAACGGTGTACCCAAGATGTCATGGGAGTGTATTTCCGTCCACACACTTTTGTGAAATGCTCCAGAGAATTCTCAACATATAATTTCATGTAGTAATTGCCTCGTGTAACCTCTAGTTTGAAGAAGATGATTTATGATCTTTTAAATCCTTTATTTCAAAGTGCAGGGCAAGCCAGACAGATGTGAGGGTTTGGGCATTAGGTCTGTGGCGTTGGGTGCTGGGTAGACAGTGGATGTCCTTATTCCCATTGATGCCTGTGGCAATCAGAGTTACCAGCCTATGCTGACCTTGGCTTAGCTTCTGGATCTGTGGCCCTTAGGCAAATCCCAAGTCGGTCAGCCTTATTTTGAGGGTTTCAGATGATCGCGAAGGCGGTGATGTGTCACTGCAGGGGCAGTTGTGGTAGCTGGAGATGCCTCTCTGTCTCCATTACCAGGGCCACGCTGCTCATTTCTCTTACCACTGTTCAGTTAAGGGGCTCACCTCCTCTGAGCTTGACACCTCTGTGCTCTTTGCACCAACTTGCCCTAAGTGAGAATTTCTTACCAAAGGTCTTCTAGGAAGCAGGTTGAGTATTTATAGATGTGAAGACCTGTGGCTTGGGCTAAAATTCTGTGTTTCAGAGAAAAGTAGCACCAACGAAAGACTGAACTTTTCTCTGAGGGGAATTTCTCTTTGATTTTTCTTTTATTTATTTATTTATTTATTTTTTAAGTTTTTTATTTTTTAAATTTTAATATCTTTAATTCTTACATGCATTCCCAAACATGAACCCCCCTCCCACCTCCCTCCCCATAACATCTCTCTGGGTCATCCCCATGCACCAGCCCCAAGCATGCTGCATCCTGCGTCAGACATGGACTGGCGATTCAATTCTTACATGATAGTATACATGTTAGAATGTCATTCTCCCAAATCATCCCACCCTCTCCCTCTCCCTCTGAGTCCAAAAGTCCGTTATACACATCTGTGTCTCTTTCCCTGTCTTGCATACAGGGTCGTCATTGCCATCTTCCTAAATTCCATATATATGTGTTAGTATACTGTATTGGTGTTTTTCTTTCTGGCTTACTTCACTCTGTATAATCGGCTCCAGTTTCATCCATCTCATCAGAACTGATTCAAATGAATTCTTTTATACAGCTGAGTAATACTCCATTGTGTATATGTACCACAGCTTTCTTATCCATTCATCTGCTGATCTTTTTTGGCACAATCATCATGACTGGATCCCTCATCCAAGAGGCTGAATTTTGACTAAATACATTCACTTCATTTTGCTGAATGGTAAGAATGTTCAAGTTAGATCTCATCTTCACATTGTGTGAAGAACCATTAAGAAAGCTCTCTTCCACCCTTCAGGCCTGCTTGTCATCTCTCGTCCCTTTTTAAGAAAGTCCAGTGTCTACCACTGGTTATTGAGGGACTGTGTTATCAATGAATAGTAACAGTGAAGCTCCAGAGAAAACTGAAGAGAGAAAATAGTTAACCATTTGTTTTGGTTGATAGAAATGTGCTTTGACTCATCTGACTTTATTTCTTCTCACTCTCAGGGATTAACAGTCTAGAATGTTTTGGAGAGTCAAGTGTCTCACATGCAAATGGAACTACTTCCCCTCTCATCCTTCCATTTCTTCAAAAGATAGGCATCCTGAGGTCTAAAATGATTATCTGGGAAAAAATGAAGGCAATGTTATTATAAAGTGAGCATTCAAAGTTAAACTGAACATGAGTTTTCCTCTGGTCCAAGGGTAGCCTCTGCTCGTGTGTTAAGTCACTTTAGTCATGTCCACCTCTGTGCAACACCAAGGACTGTAGCCCTCCAGGCTCCTCTGTCCATGGTATTCTCCAGGCAAGAATACTGGAGTGGGTTGCCATGCACTCCTTCAGGGGATCTTCCCTATCCAGAGATTGAACCCGTGTCTCTTATTCTACCTGCAAGGCAGGTGGGTTCTTTACCATTAGCGTCATCTGGGAAGCCCAGCTTCTGGAAATGAAATCCTTTTATGGAAGGTCTGGCAGGGTTGTGCACTCCAGCACCTAGAATAGCTCTTATATGTTCAGTTCAGTTCAGTCGCTCAATCATATACAACTCTTTGCGACCTCATGAACCACAGCACTCCAGGCCTCCCTGTCCATCACCAACTCCTGGAGTTCACTCAGATTCACGTTCATCGAGTGAGTGATGCTATCCAGCCATCTCATCCTCTGTCGTCCCCTTCTCCTGCTGCCCTCAATCTTTCCCAGCATCAGGGTCTTTTCCAGTTAGTCAGCTCTTCGCATCAGGTGGCCAGAGTATTGGAGTTTCAGCTTCAACATCAGTCCTTCCAATGAACATCCAGGACTGATCTCCTTTAGGATGGACTGGATGGATCTCCTTGCAGTCCAAGGGACTCTCAAGACTCTTCTCCAACACCACAGTTCAAAAGCATCAATTCTTTGGCGCTCAGCTTTCTTCACAGTTCAACTCTCACATCCATACATGACCACTGGAAAAACCATAGCCTTGACTAGATGGATCTTTGTTGGCAAAGTAATGTCTCTGCTTTTTACTATGCTGTCTAGGTTGGTCATAACTTTCCTTCCAAGGAGTAAGTGTCTTAATTTCATGGCTGCAGTCACCATCTGCAGTTATTTTGGAGCCCAGAAAAATAAAGTCAGCCACTGTGTACACTGTTTCCCCATCTATTTCCCATGAAGTAATGGGACCAGATGCCATGAACTTTGTTTTCTGAATGATGAGCTTTAAGCCAACTTTTTAACTCTCCTCTTTCACTTTCATCAAAAGGCTGTTTAGTTCTTCACTTTCTGCCATGAGGGTGGTGTCATCTGCATATCTGAAGTTATTGATATTTCTTGTGGCCATCTTGATTCCAGCTGTGCTTCTTCCAGCCCAATGTTTCTCCTGATGTACTCTGCATATAAGTTAAATAAGTAGGGTGACAATATACAGCCTTGATGTACTCATTTTCCTATTTGGAACCAGTCTGTTGTTCCATGTCCAACTTATATGAGTAGGTCCACATTTTTCTACAACAGAAGCACTTTTTTTTTTTCCTAATTACTATCATCTACCCAGGTCAGTAGGTGCCCAATATGTTACTGGAGATCAGTGGAGAAATAACTCCAGAAAGAATGAAGGGATGGAGTTAAAGTAGAAACAATACCCAGCTGTGGATGTGACTGGTGATAGAACCAAGGTCCGATGCTGTAAAGAGAAATATTGCATAGGAACCTGGAATGTCAGGTCCATGAATCAGGGCAAATTGGAAGTGGTCAAACAAGAGATGGCAAGAGTGAATGTCGACATTCTAGGAATCAGCGAACTAAAATGGACTGGGACGGGTGAATTTAACTCAGGTGACCATTATATCTACTACTGTGGGCAGGAATCCCTCAGAAGAAATGGAGTAGCCATCATGGTCAACAAGAGTCTGAAATGCAGTACTTGAATGCAATCTCAAAAACGACAGAATGATCTCTGTTCGTCTCCAAGGCAAACCATTCAATATCACAGTAATCCAAGCCTATACCTCAACCAGTAACACTAAAGAAGCTGAAGTTGAACGGTTTTATGAAGACCTACAAGACCTTTTAGAACTAACACCTCAAAAAGATGTCCTTTTCATTATACGGGACTGGAATGCAAAAGTAGGAAGTCAAGAAACACCTGGAGTAACAGGCAAATTTGGCCTTGGAATGTGGAATGAAGCAGGGCCAAGACTAATACAGTTTTGCCAAGAGAACACGCTGGTCATAGCAAACACCCTCTTCCAACAACACAAGAGAAGACTCTACACATGGACATCACCAGATGGTCAACACCGAAATCAGATTGATTATATTCTTTGCATCCAAAGATGGAGAAGCCCTATACAGTCAACAAAAACAAGACTGGGAGCTGACTGTGGCTCAGATCATGAACTCCTTATTACCAACTTCAGACTTAAACTGAAGAAAGTAGGGAAAACCGCTAGACCATTCAGCTATGGTCTAAATCAAAACCCTTATGATTATACAGTGGAAGTGAGAAATAGATTTAAGGGCCTAGATCTGATAGATAGAGTGCCTGATGAACTCTGGAATGAGGTTCATGACATTGTACAGGAGAGAGGGATCAAGACCATCCCCATGGAAAAGAAATGCAAAAAAGCAAAATGGCTGTCTGGGGAGGCCTTACAAACATCTGCAAAAAGAAGAGAGGTGAAAAGCAAAGGAGAAAAGGAAAGATATAAGCATCTGAATGCAGAGTTCCAGAGAATAGCAAGAAGAGATAAGAAAGCCTTCTTCAGTGATCAATGCAAAGAAATAGAGGAAAACAACAGAATGGGAAAGACTAGAGATCTCTTCAAGAAAATGAGAGATACCAAGGGAACATTTCATGCAAAGATGGGCTTGATCAAGAACAGAAATGGTATGGACCTAACAGAAGCAGAAGATATTAAGAAGAGGTGGCAAGAATACACAGACGAACTGTACAAAATAGATCTTCATGACCCAGATAATCATGATGGTGTGATCACTCACCAAGAGCCAGACATCCTGGAATGTGAAGTCAAGTGGGCCATAGAAAGCATCACTACGCACAAAGCTAGTGGAGGTGATGGAATTCCAGTTGAGCTATTTCAAATCCTAAAAGATGCTGCTGTGAAAGTGCTGCACTCAGTGAGCCAGCAAATTTGGAAAACTCAGCAGTGGCCACAGGACTGGCAAAGGTCAGTTTTCATTCCAGTCCCAAAGAAAGGCAATGCCAGAGAATGCTCAAACTACCACACAATTGCACTCATCTCACATGCTAGTAAAGTAATGCTCAAAATTCTCCAAGCCAGGTTTTAGCAATACGTGATCCGTGAACTTCCTGATGTTCAAGATGGTTTTAGAAAACGCAGAGGAACCAGAGATCATATTGCCAACATCCGCTGGATCATGGAAAAAGCAAGAGAGTTCCAGAAAAACATCTATTTCTGCTTTATTGACTATGCCAAAGCCTTTGACTGTGTGGATCACAATAAACTGTGGAAAATTCTGAAAGAGATGGAAATACCAGACCACCTGACCTGCCTCTTGAGAAATCTGTATGCAGGTTAGGAAGCAACAGATAGAACTGGACATGGAACAACAGACTGGTTCCAAATAGGAAAAGGAGTACATCAAGGCTGTATATTGTCACCCTGCATATTTAACTTATATGTATAGTACATCACGAGAAACGCTGGACTGGAAGAAATACAAGCTGGAATCAAGATTGGCGGGAGAAATATCAATATCCTCAGATATGCAGATAACACCACCCTTATGGCAGAAAGTGAAGAGGAACTAAAAAGCCTCTTGATGAAATTGAAAGAGGAGGGTGAAAAAATTGGCTTAATGCTCAACATTTAGAAAATGAAGATCATGGCATCTGGTCCCATCACTTCATGGGAAACAGTGGAAACTTTATTTTTTTGACCTCCAAAATCACTTCAGATGGTGATTGCAGCCATGAAATTAAAAGACGCTTACTCCTTGGAAGGAAAGTTATGACCAACCTAGACAGCATATTGAAAAGCAGAGACATTACTTTGCCAACTAAGGTCCATCTAGTCAAGGCTATGGTTTTTCCAGTGGTCATGTATGGATGTGAGAGTTGGACTGTGAAGAAGGCTGAGCGCTGAAGAATTGATGCTTTTGAACTGTGGTGTTGGAGAAGACTCTTGAGAGTCCCTTGGACTGCAAGGAGATCCAACCAGTCTATTCTGAAGGAGATCAGCCCTGGGATTTCTTTGGAAGGAATGATGCTAAAGCTGAAACTCCAGTACTTTGGCCACCTCCTGTGAAGAGTTGACTCATTGGAAAAGACTCTGATGCTGGGAGGGATTGGGGTCAGGAGGAGAAGGGGATGACCGAGGATGAGATGGCTGGATGGCATCACAGACTCGATGGACTTGAGTTTGAGTGCACTCCGGGAGCTGGTGATGGACAGGGAGGCCTGGCGTGCTGCGATTCATGGGGTCGCAAAGAGTCAGACATGACTGAGCGACAGAACTGAAGTGAACCTTTTTGAGAAAATCTGTTTCCTATTTAATGGGATTAATCTTACCCCATATCCATTATCCTAGTAATATATGGAACTGAACCACATGCAATGGCTGATTGTCAAGTTTTGACCAGTGAAAATGGCCCTTTCATGCACATAGTGTTAATACTTCCTGAACTCTGAATGAATCCATCTAGGCTCACAGTAATGCACCAGACGTGTCACAGAAAAGTTCAGCTTGGCTACTGGTACTCCACATCCTCCTGAAAGGCGAGATGATGGTAGTCTCTGCAAACATGTGCACCTTCTCCAAGTATTCCTACCACTGTAGTACCAGACATGCTGGCATGCTTATTTATGTCCAGCCAATAGCTGTTGAAACACATACACATGCACACACACTTATTTTGAAAACAAGTGACCATTAAATAATAGGGAGCAAGAGAAACTGCCCATAATTTGCAAGGCAACATCTTTCACAATTAAGTTAGTACCTCTAATTCTTATGTAGAACTATGCTGGTTCTTTTCATTCATCTCCTTGCTTTTGTAGCCATTCCCTTAAATACACAGTGACCTGTCCAGAAACTTGAAATTGATGCATCTGAAGGGCACCATTTATCATTTTAGCCAGGGCCCATCTAGCACTCCAGTTCCTGAGCAGTAGGAAAGAGGGAGACAGATCACTCCTCAGGTGATGCCTTCATTCATTCAGTATGAGTCACTGCTGTTAGAAGCTGCAACTCAAAAAATAATGTGTCCTGTGTATCTTCTGCTTCCCCATTTATTTACTCTATTCTGTTCTGTATTATGAGCAAGTAGGCTGATGTTCGACTCTGTCTCTAATGAAAGCATTTGGCCACATATGAATGGCCATTCAGTTATCAGGTAAAGACAAGTCCTGAAGTCCTAGCCTTACCTGTATGACAGCAGAAGGAAATTTCACATTATTTGGGAAACACCATTTGGTAGAAGACAACTAGACTTGGAGTTTTAACTTTATCTCTTTGGGTTTTCATCTCGCTAATTGCCAGCTGGGGAAAGCTTGGTCAAGAACCTGGATCACATCAATCTCAGTTTCCTGACTCAGTGTGAGGAACAATGAGAGACTAGTAATAGCTAAAATGTGTTGAGCACCTCCTGCTTATATATTTGAACTTGCTGAAAACTCACTCAATCCTATTAGATAGGTACTCTTAGAATTCCCATTTAATGGATGAGGATATATATTTATCTCATTTAATGAGGCACAGTCATAGTTCAGTTGGTAAAGAATACACCTGAAATGCAGGTATTTCAGAATACCCACTCCAGTATTCTTGGGCTTCCCTGGTGGCTCAGCTGGTAAAGAATCTGCCTGCAATGTAGGAGACCTGGGTTCAGTCCTTGGGTTAGGAAGATCCTCTGGAGATGGGAAAGGCTCCAGTATTCTGGCCTGGAAAATTTCATGAACTATACAGTCCATGGTGTCGCATAGAGTTGGACACTACTGAACGACTTTCTCTTTCAGAGGATGGAGTAACTTGCTCAGAATCATACAGGTATGAGTGAAAGATCCAGGATTTGATTTCTGCATGTCTAGATTGGGAATCAAGAATTTCATCACTGTGTTTTGAATGAATAGACATTGTATAGTAAAGCAATACAAGGTATAAAACAAATGCCTACTCATGGGATGGATTCTAGTTTGATTGCTAACACTGAGAAAGGGAAGAAGGTAATCTCACCTTCAGGCCATCTTATGTCTCTATTTCGTGGACTAAGGACCTAGAAATTTTCTCCTGTATCAATCTGAAAATTGGAGATGCTTTCAAAGGCAGGTATGGACTCTTGAGAAACTCTCAATTTCCAGTCTGAGTCTTTGTGACGTAGGGGAAATCTGCCTGCCCAACCTTGTTTTTGGTGCTCAACTATCAAATGTTCCCAGGGTCTCTGCCCAGCAGACTTCCATGGTTCAGCTCACTCAAAAACGCCCTTTTGGCCTCTTCTCTCTCAGAGCCAAAGTTTCTCAGAAACTTGTCTTCTGACTCATTCTCTCTGACTCTGAAGTCTTACCTATTTATTTGCTTGCTGATATCATGTCAAGGCTACATACTTAGGATCCTAAGTTGGGTAGACCAAACTTGGGCTAACAGGATAATTTGTTAGGTGAGTTCTCCCAGGCACCTCCAAAGAGTTTACTAGAGGTCTTTTGGGACAACTAGTGGAAAGAACGCAAGATGTGGAGGCAGAGTTTGGTTCAGATTCTGTTTCTTCCTGGCTCTATGCCCTGAGACAAATGATTTCATATCACTGACTCTGAGTTTCCTTATCTCTAAAGTAGGGATGGGGCTTCTTAGGTGGCTCAGTGGTAAAGAATCCACCTGCAGTGTAGGGGATGCAGGGTTCGATCCCTGGGTCAGGATGATCCCCTGGAGAAGGAAATGGCAACCCACTCCAGCATTCTTGCCTGGGAAATTCCATCTACAGAGGAGCCAGGCAGGCTACCGTCCATGGGGTCACAAGAGTCAGACATGACTTAGCAACTAAAAACAACAATGAAATAGGGATGATAACAACAGTAGCTCAAATACACTGAGTGTGTGTCAGTATTTGTGGGAACTGAGCTATGCATATAGATCATCTCACATTTTTTATGATAGCATCCTTATACGGGAGGTTTAGTAGTCACTGTAGGTCAGGCCTGAGTCTTTGAGAGGAGAAACAAATTAGCTACAGTCTGACAGTCAGTAAATGTTGAAGCTGGACTTCAAGGTCTGGCGGGAGAACTTATGTTCTTATCTTTCCCTCACTACTTACTGCCCTCTTCATATTGTATGCACTAATAGCATCTTAAAATATTTGTGCAGTTTAATGAAATAATGTATATTATGTCTCTCGCATAGAGTCAAGTACATTTTCTTAAGAAATAGCAGACGTCTTTCCTCTGCGCCTTTCCCAGGGGCCCCTCGGTGATGGGAAAATCAGCTTTGGCAGGCAAGACAGGGGAGCTATTTTTGGCTTGGTGAGTGGGGCTGGAGGGGAGGAGAGCCGGGAGATTTCTGCATCTCAAATCAAACCAGGCTGGCAGCTTTCAACTCTTTCTATACATAGGCCTAGCTGGCCAGCCTTGTTGGTTATGTCTTTCTTTAGAATCTTGTGTCCTTTTTTGAACCTTGTAATCTGAGAAAGAGTGAACAACTGGAGGACAAATGAAAAAGATTAATGGATTAAAACATATTTGTAAAAAATTCCTATAGGAATTGGGGCTACTTAGCCCAGAGAAGAGAAGATGGGGGATAGAATTCTTTGACTATGTAAAGGATTATATTATTGATCATGGCAACATGTGTGTGTCTCAAGGTGAGAGGCTGGGCCTGATGACAGCCACATCCTTTCAAAATCTAAAATTTCACATCTATGAAAATGAAGAATGGTGCATACTCTAAGGATTTGTGGACAGTGGAAACCTGATAAGAACTTTTTTGTCCTTTGGCTATTTAGGTATGTTACTGGTCTTTCCTTCTTCCAGTCTTGGCATCCTGTCTATTTAAGTGGGAAAGAGTCATCTGTATTGTGTGTCCCCAAATACAGTTTTTTGAACTGTTCATTGATATGAAAATAATTCTGTGATTGTTTTTATAATAAGGCATGCTGCTGCTGCTGCTAAGTCGCTTCAGTCGTGTCTGACTCTGTGCGACCCCATAGATGGCAGCCCACCAGGCTCCCCCGTCCCTGGGATTCTCCAGACAAGAACACTGGAGTCGGTTGCCATTTCCTTCTCCAGTGCATGAAAGTGAAAGTGAAGTCGTGTCCGTGTTGTAGTGACCCCATGGACTGCAGCCTACCAGTCTCCTTTGTCCATGGGATTTTGCAGGCGAGAGTACTGGAGTGGGGTGCTATTGCCTTCTCAGAATAAGGCATAGTTTTCCCTTTTAAAAAAATATAAGTATATATTTTGTATTTTGTGAATAATGATTGCACACGAAGCCATTTTAGCCATTTATACCTTCATGTCAAAGAGTTTAACAACTCTATTTAGCTGAATAAGCATAAGTTTAAAAAAAAAAAAACAAAATAAAAATATTCCAAGAGCATTACTTCAGTAAAACTGAAGGGATTAGAAAAATACAGAAAACTTGGGTGACTAAATGGCAATATGAGGGCAATGGTACCATTCAGAAGAAGAGATGAAGGGAGTTCAGGGGCAGTTAGGAGACTACAACATGGCAATGATGCTTTTTCATGGTTTATCAGTCATTTAGTCAACAATTACATACCAAGCAATGAGACAGATGCTGGAAGCACAAAGGTTAATAAGACATGGTCCTACTTGACAGTAAATTAAGGTAGCATTGGATGCTATAACAGACTAAATTTATATGCATAATTGTTCAAATGCAAAATCGTTGCCTGTTATTATATTGGTTTCTGATAGATGATCCTGGTCAGTGAAAAGCTCTTCTCTCTGTCTTCCTTGAAGGACCAAGTCTCCTTCAAACTTTCATCTCCACCGTCTGCTGAAACCCTGTTTTCTCTGATGTTCAGCTAATAGATGAGGGAAGCAAAAGCCTCTAGTGATGATTCATTTCACTTTAGGGCTTTCCTGGTGGTCCAAATGGTAAAGAATCTGCCAGCAATGCAGGATAGAGATCGGGGTTCAATCCTGGCTCAGGAAGATACCCTGGAGAAGGGAATGGCAACCCACTCCAGTATTCTTGCCTGGGAAATCCAATGGATAGAGGAGCCTGGCAGGCTACAGTTCGTGAGGTAGCAAGAAGTCAGTCATGGCTGAGTGGCTAACAGTTTCACTTTACTTTGGCTGATGTCCCATTCTGACAATCAGTTACCTGGCCACAGCTAAGTGCAAGTGTGACTGGGAGATGTATTCTAAGCTTGGCCATAAAGAAAAGGAGTTAGAGTTTTGGTGAATAGCTAGTATTCTCACCAACCTAGAACTAATTGTGTGAAAAGAGTTGTTAACATTCACATGAAATTTGCTTGTTCTACCATGCCAGTTCTGCACAGAAAAAAACTTCTTGAGTTCAGTGCAAGCACATTATATATATGATTTAACTTCCCAACAGATTTACAAATGACAGGTTTCCATCCATCACTCTTCCTTTCTCCTTTGTTTTACCCAACTTGCTTGCTCCCTATGGGTTGCGACTATGTCTCCTACATATATTCTGGGCTAGGAGGAAGCCTGTTGCCTGTTTTATTATGGCCCTTGAAGTAAGAATGGCTTTTATATTTTTGAATGGTTGAAAAAAAATCCGAAGAAGAATAATATATTGTAACCTTTAAGAAAATTTAAAAAAAAAAACCTTAATTTTTAAGATAACCTTAAAAATTACATGAAATTTAAGCATCCATAAAGTCTCACTGAAACACAGCTGTGCTCCTTTGTGTATGTATTGTCTATGGCTAATTCTGCCTATTGCTACAGAGTTAAGTAGTAGTTGGAACCCATCTTTACTGTCTGGTCAGCCACAGAAACAGTTTGCAGACCACTAGTCTAGGTCACAATACAATAGAGAGTCCCTTTTGTGAGACAGAGGTATGATAAATAAGCTCTGGGATGCTAGAAACACAGTAGCAAAGGGGACAAGACCAGGTAAGTTAATACCAGTCTCTTGACCTCTCATACCAATAATGAGACAGATAAGAGAAAGATGATCAAAGTTCAGAGAAGAGACTAATATTATATCCAAGGCCCACTCCTAATAATTCATTTTTACTTTGGTCTTCTTTCACTTTATATTTGTGTACCTGCTCAATTACCTTAGACTGCTGGGTTTCATCTTTGTATCTTCTCCAATATACACAACAGAGCCTATGCTCAATGTGTCCTCAGAAAATATTGAGTGAATGAATGGAGGGAGTCTGGGCTATTGCTCATTTGCTTGGCACTTTTGTGCTAATTGAGAAAAAATGGAATTTGGGCCTACGCAGCCCCATGGGCAAATGACTTGACAAAAAGGTAATCTGGATTACCCCACCTCTTGCCCTCTAGTCTAGCACCTTGCATAGGAAAGTACTTGCACAGAGGAGTATGGTGACCTTGAATGGAGTAACACGCACATTTCTGTTGGGCAAGACCTTCAGTGCACATACAACTTATCAAGATTATGACTGACACTATCCTATACAGGTGGCATCTATTCTGCCTGAATGGCTCCAAAGTAGAGCAATGCAAGGTCATTGTTAGGCTGCTTGCCTCCAGCAATGCAAGCTGCTGGAGAGAAAGATAAGTCCTCAATATCCACATACTGATTAACTTTTCAGCTTAAATGATGACGAAATACCCCCTTTAGAGGAAAAGGTTATATGGCATACAAATAGCTCCTGCCAGATACTAGAGTTGTGTAGAAATCAGAGCCTATATGAATACCTTGGTGCTATTCTATTTGGATGCATGCCACAAAAAATAACCTGAAGTAGTGCTGAAAAAGTATCAATAAATCATCTATTTAGCTTGACACTGCAATGTACCAATTTCTTTTCTTTGTAAGTTTAAGTGCTCTTCAAAGCCCTAATTTGAAATGTATCCTCATGTAGGCCTAAAGGATGACCGAAAACCAGTTCTAACGAAAAATTAGGGTAAGGGGTTCAATTTCTGCTGGACTGAAATAACTGACGTTTCAGTGATCCCAGTGCAATATCCCTGAACCTAATAGGATTTTGGAAAGACTTACGTGAATTTTTCTATTATATTATTTCTTCCCACATATGTCCAAACTGCTTCTCATTCCACTGACTCCTCTACCCAGCCCCTTTTCCTTCTTTCTCTCCTCTATTAACTTATCCTTCATTTGTACCTATGTTACTCTAACGAGCTAGTTTTTATACTCCAGGTATGTTATTAAGCCCTTGATAGTGACCCCAGAATGAAGAGCTTGGTGATTAGTTGGCTACAGCATTATGTAGGAGAGAAAAAAGGATTCCCTGGTGTGAAAGAAACTTAGAACATATGAGCTTAAACAAAAGACCTTTCATATCCTAATGACCACTCTAAGGTGTGAGAACATATGCGGTGTACAGTGTCAAACAAGCTTCAGAACCTCTTTTGGTGGAAGAACAATGTTCTGGAGACCACACTGCACTGTATGGGGTTGGTTTGTTTATCCCCTGTTTTTTCAGAGCCAGGAGAAAGCAACGTGTCAGAGACAAAACTGTGTCAGGAAAAAATTAACAATGGTTATTTACTCATAAACTTGCACCAAGGGAACTCATTTGTAGTCACTTTTGTTTCAGCAGATCTCATAGGAAGGTGTTAGAAAGGAGACTGCATTTTATAGGCTCAAAAGAAGTACAGCGGTAGTCTTTGGTTGGCAAGAATTCTCCTTGAGTAGGATTTTGTAAGTGGAAAAAGCTTTCTAATTGGGCTTCAGGTCTGTTTGGCCTTTCATGGTTGACTACAAGGGGCAAGTACGCAGTGGGGGCCATCTTAAGAGAGGGAAAACAAGTGGAGGGGACCAGTGGGTTGCTTTGCCATTAAACTTCTTATTTATTATGACAGTCAGCTTCTGAGATGTGACAAGGGATCCGATGACTTGATAACTGAGTCAAAGTTAAAGAAAACGCTTCTATGTGGCAGGCACTGTGCTGATTCCCTAATGTCACCTTTCCCTGTGCCCCTGTACTGCATTTAATGACACCAGACTTCCGGGGAGACATTATCTTGTGCATTTACACATGTGCTGACATGGAACAGCTGTCTAAGTTTATGACAAGGAGGACTCAGTGTTCAGTCTCTAGTCCATCTGGCCTGAAACATCTTCCTAATATGCCAACTTGTTTCTTCTATTGAATCCTGGTGAATTTAGAATCTACAGGATTTGACATTATTATATCTTCCATATGTCACCAAAACAGTGAACTCCAAAGGAAGGCCAAATTTTGGTCATGCTGAAATATTGAATATTGTTGAATCAATAATTGCTTGTGGCAGATGAGTTCTTAATTAATTAATTAATTAATTAATTTTTTTTTTCCTTTTTGCCACACTAGTCTTTTTGGAAAGAGGTTTGTGTGTGGTTTGTTGTTGTTGTGATATTTATTGTGGCAGTATTTGAAGTATATTGTTCCTTAGGCCTTTGAAGTTTCTCACTAAATACTTCATGATGGATTGAGGTAACACTTGAAATAAGGAAAAAGAAGTTGAATTGTTCTATGCTTGGCTTCCAAGGTTATTAATGACTGAGTTCAACACCATTTTCCCAACCACCCTATGCATCTTCCCCTCTCTTCTACAACTCGTACCTTCTTCTTCAGAAAAGGCATCTACCTTTATCTTACAGAAAATTTGTTCTCATTTCTATTCTGTTTCTGCCCTATTCTACTTCCTTTATTTCTTCTTGGCCTTCTCCTTCATTCAGACCTCAGCTCAAGCCTTTATGAAGGCAGTGTGGAGTAGTGAACAGAATAAAGAAGGCTAGCCCTTTTACAGAGAATCATTTTTTTGATTATGGAAAATTCCATACATAAAAGTAGAGTGTATTACATACTTGTCATAAATAATGGTCACTCAGCTTTAGTGTTTATAAACATTTTGCATGTCTTGATGAATCTATTTGTTCCTACCACCGTTGTCTGCCTTTCCTGCTAGTACAATGACGAATAGAAGCAGTCAGAGGAGACAGTCTTGGCTATTTCTTCATCTTGGAGGAGAATTGTTCAATATTTATCATTAGTTACAGTGATCATAGGGTTTTGCTGAAACTATCATATCAGATTGAGAAATATTTCCTCTTCCTAGTTTTGAGAGTTGTTAATGTTGCCTGGCATTGAATTTTGGCAAACACTTTATGTACATCTATAAGGAGATCATATAGCTTTTTTTGTTTGTTTTTTAGTCTGTTAAGTGTGTATTTTATTGATGAAGTGCAGACTAATCTCTCATTCTTTGGACAAACTCTACATGGGCATCAGGTAATACCCCTTTTGTATATTGCTGGGTTTGATGTCCTAATATATTACCAAGGATTTTTGTATAAATTACATTCCATTAGGTGTTTTGCTGTATTATAATTTTTAAATCAGCTTTTGGTATCAGGATAATAATATGGATACCACAGTAAGTTAGAGAGTATTGCCCAAAGCTGTTTTCTGAAATAGTTTTTATAAGATTGATATTATTTCTTCCTCAAATCTTTGAAATAATTCACTGGCAAAACTATCCTGACTTGAAATTTCCTTGAGAAGTTTAGGAAAAAATATAAATTCAACTTCCTTGCCAGATATAAGTGCATTCATTCATATTAGGCAATTAATATACCCATATTTTTCCTGTTTCTTGTCAGTTTTAGAATGTTGTGATTTTAAGGAAAATTATCTATTTAATCTAAGTTGTCAGGTCTTGGCATAAAATCATTTTCTTGTGCTCACAAAATTACCAAGTTGTAGATGAGCAAAGTAACTCAGATCTTTGAAACTCATGTCCAGTGTTTTATCTACTATTCTACTGTATGACGCAAATGTTTGCTTAATTAAGTTGATTAATATTTGTTGCTCTCCTACCATATACCCAAATTTTGCTATGCTATGGAAATGCTGATGATTATGATGACATCTTCTGGCTTCAGAAATCCCATAATCTGATATAAGTGCGAAGAATTTTTTAAATAAAATATGGGTTTTCTGATACAAAGTGAAAGGGCTACCATAAATTGAATATCCCAGAAGAGAAAGTGATTAACTAACTCTGGAAATAGAAGGATCAGGAAAGGGTTTATAGAGAGGGCAATATTTGTACTAGGCCTTAAATGAACTGCAGGAATATCTCAGGCATCAGAAAGTGAACATATAAAGGAACAATGCATGAAAGGAAAGATGCTGGTGGAAAGTGAGTGTATAAAGGAATCAAAGTATGAAGGGCAAGCTGTGCTCGAGGAAGAATGACAAATCTGGGCCAGTGGAACTGTACTCAGAGAGAGTTTAAGAGGCAGATGGAGGTCAGATGTTGAAGGGTCTAGTCTCATACATTGTCCAACAGTTAATACTTGGGAAGCTGGTGGGATTCTTTAAGTAGAGAAGTAACACAATCAAGATAAGAAGATGGATAAAACTGGCAGTCCCTCTCAAAAATGAATACGGAACCAGAGATGATTGTTAAAATGAAGATTCCTGAGTCCAATCCCAGACTTACTGAAGAGTCTCACTGGGAGCAGGCCAGGAAATATGTAGGTTGTGCCTCTCAGATGAGTCTTGATAGACACCATGATTAGAAAACGAATTGGAGTAGAACATCGACTTTCAAACCATCCTATGGGACAGGTTCTACTGAACTTTCTTCAAACAAAGCATCTCCTTTTTGATTTCTCTATTGAACATTCACATAAGATTTTAGGTTGACCAAGAATTTCCACAGCTAAAAACAGTTTGACAAACTATGGGACCAAAGGTTGGTGAAACTAGTGTTTGGTAAGTCATTTGGAAGTTGTGGCAGTGCTTTCTAAGTGCCTGTGAAGAGTGCTGGGGGGAATGGAGAAAACAGGGATGGATTCAGACATCACTTCTAAGGCAAAATTAACAAACCTTAAAAAGGCCTGCAGAGAGTGAAGAGGCAGAGTGACTCTAGAATTACTCCCAGTAACATTACCGGGTTGAAGTCTCTAGAGCCAATATTTGTGTTTATTTTTCACTTTTTTATTTCTACCACCTCAAGAATGATGGCAAAAAAGCATTGTGTGTAAATTATAAGATCCTTATATATTTCCAGGTTGCCAGTTTATTCACCATAAGCCACTTGCTTAGTGGGTTAATCCTCAGACTGATTGTTTATCAGGCAGTATTACCACCTCTCATTTTAAGGATCCTCAGTTCAGTTCAGTTGCTCAGTCATGTCTGACTATTTGCGACCCCATGAATCACAGCACGCCAGGCCTCCCTGTCCATCACGAACTCCTGGAGTTCACTCAGACTCATGTCCATCGAGTCAGTGATGCCATCCAGCCATCTCATCCTCTGTTGTCCCCTTCTCCTCCTGGAGCCAATCCCTCCCAGCATCAGAGTCTTTTCCAATGAGTCAACTCTTCACATAAGGTGGCCAAAGTACTGGAGTTTCAGCTTTAGCATCATTCCTTCCAAAGAAATCTCAGGGCTGATCTCCTTCAGAATAGACTGGTTGGATTTCCTTGCAGTCCAAGGGACTCTCAAGAGTCTTCTCCAACACCACAGTTCAAAGGCATCAATTCTTTGGTGCTCAGCCTTCTTCACAGTTCAACTCTCACATCCATACATGACCACTGGAAAAACTATAGCCTTGACTAGACGGACCTTTGTTGGCAAAGTAATGTCTCTGCTTTTCAACATGCTATCTAGGTTGGTCATAACTTTTCTTCCAAGGAGTAAATGTCTTTTAATTTCATGGCTGCAGTCACCACCTGCAGTGATTTTGGAGCCCCCCAAAATAAAGTCTGACACTGTTTCCATTGTTTCCCCAACTATTTCCCATGAAGTGATGGGACTGGATGTCATGATCTTCGTTTTCTGAATGTTGAGCTTTAAGCCAACTTTTTCACTCTCCTCTTTCACTTTCATCAAGAGGCTTTTTAGTTCCTCTTCACTTTCTGCCATAAGGATCCTACTGCTGCTGCTGCTGAGTCACTTCAGTCATGTCCGACTCTGTGTGACCCCAGAGACGGCAGCCCACCAGGCTCCCTCGTCCCTGGGATTCTCCAGGCAAGAGCACTGGAGTGGGTTGCCATTTCCTTCTCCAATGCAGGAAAGTGAAAAGTGAAAGTGAAGTCGCTCAGTCGTATCTGACTCCTAGTGACCCCATGGACTGCAGCCCACCAGGCTCCTCCGTCCATGGGATTTTCCGTACTGGAGTGGGGTGCCATTGCCTAGGTTTGCTTTAAAAGTAAATGTCTCGCTTTTTTTCCTTCCTTTCTCCGCTTCAGCGTCTCCAAATTCCGTCACCATGGCGGACCCAGAAATTGAAGTCTTGCGAAGCACCTTTCCATCTTACATGGTGGAGGGCGAGCGGCTGTATCTATGCGGGGAGTTCGCTAAAGCCGCCCATAGCTTCAGCAATGCTCTTCACCTTCAGAGCGGAGATAAGAACTGCTTGGTTGCCCACTCCAAGTGCTTCCTCAAGATGGGAGAGCTGGAAAAATCCCTGGAAGATGCTGAGGCTTCACTCCAGGGAGACCCAACTTTCTGCAAGGGGATTTTACAAAAGGCCGAGACCCTGTACACCATGGGTGACTTCGAATTTGCCTTGGTTTTCTACCATCGGGGCTACAAGCTGAGGCCTGATCGGGAATTCAAAATTGGAATTCAGAAAGCCCAGGAAGCCATCAACAACTCGGTGGGAAGTCCCTCTTCTATTAAACTGGAGAACAAAGGGGATCTGTCCTTCTTAAGCGAGCAGGCTGAGAGTATGCGAGACCAGCAGAAGCCTCATCCCGTGAGACAGCTCGTACACCACCCCAAGAGAGAGAGCAAGCGGAAGGGCTCGCTCAAGAGCGAGAAGATTGTCCGCCAGCTCCTGGGTGAACTCTACGTGGACAAGGAGTACCTGGAGAAGCTCCTGTTGGATGAAGATCTGATCAGAGGCACCATCAAGCATGGCCTGACCGTGGAGGATCTCATCATGACAGGCATCAACTACTTGGACACACACAGTGACTTCTGGCGGCAGCAGAAACCCATCTACACCAGGGAGCAGGACCGGAAGTTGATGCAAGAGAAGTAGCTGCGGGACCGCAAACGCCGTCCCTCGCAGACAGCCCGCTATATCCTCAAGAGTCTGGAGGACATTGACATGTTGCTGACTAGCGGCAGTGCTGAAGGCAGCCTTCAAAAAGCTGAGAAAGTGCTGAATAAGGTACTGGAATGGAACAAAGAGGAGGTGCCCAACAAGGATGAACTGGTGGGAAACCTGTACAGCTGCATAGGAATGCCCAGATCGAGCTGGGCAGATGGTAGCGGCCCTGCAGAGCCACAGGAAGGACCTGGAGATCGCCAAGGAGTACGATCTTCCTGATGCCAAGTCCAGAGCCTTGGACAACATTGGCAGGGTTTTTGCCAGAGTTGGGAAATTCCAACAAGCCATTGACACGTGGGAGGAGAAGATCCCTCTGGCCAAAACCACCCTGGAGAAGACCTGGCTGTTCCATGAGATTGGCCGCTGCTACCTGGAGCTAGACCAGGCCTGGGAGGCCCAGAGCTATGGTGAGAAGTCCCAACAGTGCGCCGAGGAAGAAGGGGACATGGAATGGCAGCTGAATGCCAGTGTCCTGGTGGCGCAGGCACAAGTGAAGCTGAGGGACTTCGAATCGGCCGTGAACGACTATGAGAAGGCCCTGGAGAGAGCGAAGCTGGTCCATAACAACGAGGTGCAGCAGGCCATCATCAACGCCTTGGATGATGCTAACAAGGGCATCATTGAAGAGCTGAAGAAAACCAACTACAGGGAGATACTCAAAGAAAAGAAGGAGAAAGAAAATGCCACTATGTTGGATCAAACACGGACAGCAAAGGAGAAGGAAACGAGGAAAACCAAAGATGAACCTGAGAAGGTGATGAAGCAGTGGGAGCAGGAGAGACAGCCCGAAGGTGTCTTGTCTAAGGAAACTTTGGGGGTCACAGCTAGGCAGCCAGAACACAGGCAGAGAGAAGACCCAGAAAAAGCCTCATGGAGGAAAGAATTGGGCGCGAAGGAGAGAGGTCCAGGAGACACTGCCAAAGGACAGTTTGGGGAACCAGGCAGGACAGCACAGAACAGAGAGGAAACCAGGGAAATTTACAGGAGGCCTTCAGAACTGGATCAAAACCTTTCAGATGAATCAAGCCCAAGGGAATCAGAAGGACTAGAGAAGAGCCTTTCAAAAACTGACGGAGGAGAGTTGGAAGCACTTGGGAAAACAGAATCAGGAGAAACAAAAGAAATGGAAATAACAGAAAATTCTGAAAAAATAGAAAAAGATGAAAAGGAAGATGAACCCACTGAGTAGCATTAGGATCAGCAGGCTGGTGTTCACAGGGACCATGGAGATCTTACTAAACTGGACATTCAAGCTGAGATTTGTCTCTTATGTGGACTGGGTCCCACAGGTCACCCTGTCTCTATTACTGTTTTCCCTTTAAATGTGTATCTTTCACTCTTACAAAAAAAAAAAAATGTAAATGTCTCTTTAAGCTAGAGAATGGGTAGGCTTGAACTAGAAAGCTATGTTGTTGTAATGATTCAGTGCCAAAAATTCTACTCTTTTCTGGGACAGGGAGCCAAATATATAGCTCTGTTCTTTAGCAGGAAGAATTCAAAATCAAAATAAAATAATAAAAAACCTTAGAGTTTAAAGTAAATAATTTTAAAAGTTTGGAAAGGAGACTGTTTTTATGATCTTCAAGTCTTCTCATTTTGTTTTGTTTGTTTACTTGTTATTTTTAAAGCAAGTGGACAGCTGGCTTAAGTTTGGCCTGCTGACCAGAATAGAGCAAGTTGGACCCTTATCATTTTGGCTGACTTACGGCTCAGAGGTTCCTAACAGCACCAACTGGATAAAAGAGGATCACAGGGACTTGCAACATTGGATTGTGACAAAGAAGTGACCCCTTGAGAAAATCGATCAAATGTCTATCTGCTAACTTATATGAACAGGAGGAGCCATGCAAAACACACTGAGCTTTACTAATGCAAAATTAAGTAGATGGACTTATTTCTTTGGCATTAGTGAAATAGACTCCTCTGGGCAAAACATCCCACATCATTAAAACCTTCATGACAGATGAGAAGAAATAAAAATCTGTTATTATATGTATCTATCAATTATCCTAAACAACATTGTTGATTAAATTTCTTATCAAAATTTAACCTTAGTGCAAATGCCTAGAAGGTAGTAACGGGATCACCTCAACTTGATTCTTTCAGATGAATTTAAATGTACCAATACTTCAGGTCTCTGAATAAAAGAGCAATCAAGAAATCAGATGTTACCACATCACAGAGACAAGGTTTAGTCAGATAAGTTTCCTCCACATATGCCCTATGAAGGGAATCAGAGTACAACTCTGCTTCTTCTTAGAGATGTGATATTGGCAAAATTTCTGAATTTAGTCTTAGTTTCCTAATCTGTAAAACAGAATCAAAGCATTCTCTGAAGAATAAAGATGTTATAAATTATAAAAGACAAAATACATGGCCTCGTTAACATTCAACAAATTTGTTTCTTAATGTTAGTTTCTGATTGCCAAGATGGGTGACCTAAAAGCTGAACATGGAAATGTTTTCGCTTGTTCTAGTATGAAGACTGATTCAACTATTCTTTTGAAATCATATTTCCCCAGGTCTGCAGGTTTTGTGGTTTCTTGGTTCTTTCTTCTAAATAATTTATGGAAAACTAAATTAGAACAATAACGATTGCCAAGAATTGTGAGAGCTTTACAATCTATAAAGCACTTTCATGGACCTTGTCTTTTTGGATCTTCACACAGTATTTTAAGGCGATACTTTTATCTCCCAGTTTATAACACTGACACCAAGGCTCAGAGTGGTAATAACTTATGTAAGATCATATAACAAATACTGAGTCCAAGGCACTCGAGTTTTCTAACTCAATATAAAATGTGTTTCTCTAATGTATCTGTTCAGAATTAAGTTCTAGGTAGCCATGAAACTTGTCATCCAAATTGGGGTTTGTTTGGGAGTGAAAGGAGGAGCTATTAAAAATTACAAGGACCATAGAGATAAAATGGGACTGTTAAGCAAATAGGAATGTGGGTCCTCCTTGATGAAGTTCAAATTTCATGAGACTGGATGGCCTCTCAATCAGCTTTATTTTCAGACTACCATCAGCAGATTAAAAGTAGTATTTTTAAACTGAAACTTAGAGAAAAGGGTTCTAGGAAAGGAAAGTAAATAGAAAAATATTTACTTTTTTGGTCATAGGACAAAAGAACACAAAATAATTATTGAATTTCAAATAGCATTTCATCCCCTTGTGGAAGAGACATATTTTGTCATTTACCCTTCCTTAGTCAGATTCCCTGGTATATAGTTTGGGTCAGTGGTAAAAATATCCACAGAAGGAAAGTGTCATACTCTATATTAACAAAATCACTGAATACACATTGAAAGACTTTGTCAAACTATAATAAGCAGGATTTCAAAACAACCTTAATAAGCAGGGTTTCAAAGCAGCCTGTGTTTGTTTAGCCAGTACATAAGGATCCAGAGCCGGTGGCATCACCTGCTCGATGAACATGAGTTTAAGCAAGCTTTGGAAGGTGTGATGGACAGGGAAGCGTGGTGTGCTGCAGTCCATGGGTTCACAAACAGTCGGACACAACTGAGCAAGTGAACTGAACTGAAGTGTCCAGAGAACCTACCTACAGGGATCTTTAAAGATTAAAGATTAACTGTATCTGTTCTCTATTTTTCTTTATTAGTAATGAGCCAAAGAAATATGGAGAATCTATAATATCACAACAGAACATATAAGGATAATGAAGGATTTCCTAAGAATCCTTCTCAATGAAAGACTCATGAGCTGAGAGTGATGTCACTTGCCTATGGATGCTGCTGGGGGCCTCTTTCCTTTTTTCCTCCCTTTTTCTTCCAATCCTTGCTTCCTTCTTTCCTTCCCCTCTTTTCTTTTCTTATTCCTTCCTTGGTGTTTTTCCTTCTTTTCTCCTAGAGCCTAAAACTGTAGTTGGTACTTACTAGGAGTCTGATGATACATACTAATTGATCTATTCCTGAGTGGTTTTTTTTTTTTTTTAAAGCAGCTGACCAGTTCTATAGTCTTTCAAAAATTATCCCTAGGGCCCTCAAATTCAGATCATCCTTCCCAGCAGGATGGGTAGCACAGCATAGGTCATGAAGGCATATCTGGTCTCTTACTGAGGTCGTGAAGAGCCATTGAGTATTGTCTGACAATCACCAAGCACCTCCTCAAGGGAGAGCCAAGGCACAGATGACCTGTTATTTCTTGGCTATTGGGAAATTTCTAGTCTTCATAAAAACAGAATGTACTGCTTGATCAAAAAGTTTGTTCTGGTTTTCCTGTAATATTTTATGGAAAAATCCAAATGAACTTTTTGGCCAACCCAACACATCTCTTCAATAAAAGGGATTTTAGGCCATGGGAGGGTGGGGGTGGAGAGAAGGGTGGAGAGTGTTTCTAAACTTAAAAGAGAAAGAAGGAAAAATAGGAAATAAGTAGCTGAGAAAGCTACATATTCCACTTAATCTGTCTCTTTCCCCCTTCAGTGACCTGACCAAGCAGTGAATGGAAGGGTTCAGACAGGTAAAGCACCTAACGGAGCATCAACTTTCCTTGGGTTTTTGGATTCTCATTCCACAATTCCTCCTTGTGTAACCTTGGTTAGATGACCTAAACCATCTGTGAAATGAGTATGGCAAGTCTTCCTCTCAAGGTGTCTTCTGGGGATTAAATGAGGGGACACAAATAAGACCCCAGAATAGAGATTTGCACATAGTAAAATTGTAAAAAATTATGACATCATTCATTTTATAAGGAGATCATTTTCCCTTTGGTGTTCATGAAGTTCCTAAGAGTCATGCCTCATATCTAGGCTAGCCATGTTGTTCCTTGGGGGTAATATTCTTGTAGACATGGTCCCAAGGAAACCCAAACCCCAAATGCTCACCCCATATACTCATCAGAGCCCAAAAATTCTTCAGCAGGGAACAAAATCTCTCACTCCTCAAATGCCTACTGCTGCTGCTAAGTCACTTCAGTCATGTCTGACTCTGTGCGACCCCATGGACTGCAGCCTACCAGGCTCCTCCCTTCATGGGATTTTCCAGGCAAGAGTACTGGAGTGGAGTGCCATTGCCTTTTCCGTCAAATGCCTAAAGAGGGAACTACTCAGACTCTGGTCTGAGTCCAAAAAGGACTTAAAAAAGAACAATTGTGATTCAAAAGCCAGATGGTCTAG
Organism: Ovis aries; assembly: GCF_016772045.2. NCBI lineage: Eukaryota > Metazoa > Chordata > Mammalia > Artiodactyla > Bovidae > Ovis > Ovis aries. The sequence goes on along the minus strand of NC_056055.1, from coordinate 82,475,085 downwards.
GTGTTTCCTGGGAGTGAGAACAAAGTCAGAAGGCAAGAGGGAGAATGCAAAAAGGATCACATCCCATGGTGTTGAGACAAAGCTGAACCTCCTCAAAATTACACTTACATCCACCTACCTCAGGTATTTCATTCACCTAAAGCACAAGAAAGTGTGAGAAGAAAAAAGTAATGGCAGCTCACAGGGTATTTTCAGGACAAAGAAGATTCCCAGGGCTGCAAATTTCCCAGGTGACACCTGGGGATAAGTTGGTGTAGGTGAATGAATATTCCATTGTTGTTTTGAGGATTTCTTTGTAAGTAGCTTGCTTCAGGTATGAAGGTGACGTCAGTCAGGAAAAAAACCCAAGTGAATCCTAAGACTTACTGCTCCAATTAAGCAGGAAGACACGTTAGAGCATGAAAGATTGGGTAATAATTCATACCTGTTGTGCTTCAATAGTAACTCTGAGCCTAAATGCAGCTCACCCTCACTTAAGCATGAATTCTTTTTACACAATAGCTCAGGGCCTTGAATATTTAATTGCATTTTTTTTTTTTTCTTCAAGAAGATGACTTACAAGGAAATGGTGAAAAATAATCTCCCTGGAAGAAAAAGTTCATACATCATGAAAAATAAATCTGGGTAAATTGAGTTATGAAAGATCTATTCCAGTATGAACCGAAGCTTTGAAGTCCTTTTCCTGTTCAAAAACAAAAACTCAACTTCCCAGATGATAAATTTACAGCACAATAGGCTTTTGGGTATCACAGGAGCCTGCAGTCAGTCTGGGCTTCCAGGTCATCCTGGGTTTAAACCTCACTTACTGTCACTCTCCCTTCAAAGTTCCTGGCACTTCTGTGCAGAGGAGGAGCTTTCAGAGGTTTTAAAAAATGTGTTGCTTTGGGGGAGGAAGTACCTTGCTTTTTCAGTTCACAGCAGCTGGCTAGTTTGTGTGTAAGCTATGCCCAGGTTCTTTCTAAGAAAGAATTCTTGGAATAAGGGCCTGGAAGGCCACACTCTACTGACCAGGAGGTAGGATTCTGTAAAGACTGTGAGTGTGACGTTTGGAATCCGACGGTCTGGGTTCAAACCCAGTTCTGCTAATTCCCTAGCAGAATGAACTTACTTATTCTTTGAGACTGAACTTCCTCAACTGTAAAGAAAAGAACATTGTCTGGTAGGGTTCCAGTGGAAAGTAGAATGGGGAAATGCAGATAAAGTGCACAGTATGTTGCGGAGAGTAAAATGAACTATCAAGGAGAGGTAACTAGCAGGGTTAATTCTGGGACATCTTGGACTGTAAAATACTTGAAGTTCTTTTGCCCAACAGTTGAACTGAACTACAATTAGAAGAGATTTCCTCATTTGTGTGAAAACGAAAAAACGTGAAGGCCTTCTAATGGCAAGGGAACAAGCTATTCAGGCACCAAGAGGAAACTGTGGTCATCGGTCCTCAAATAACTTGACTCTAGTGGAGGAGATGTGACTTGCACCTGAAGAACAATAATACCAAGTAGAAAGTGGTAAGGGTATCAGAAAATGTGGGTAAAGTATTAATAGAATTCAAAGGAGAGGGTGATTATAATACAGTAAGTTCCCTACATACGAACCTTCACACCATGAACTTTTGAAGATGCGAACATGTGTTCCATCAACGTCAGGTATGACTGATATTGCAGCTGGCCCGGTGTCTTCTATAGCTAACTGTCCCTCAGCTCTACCCTACCGCCTCTCCCTCCTCCAGCCAGCATCTTCTTGCCTGTTCATTCAATGCTAGCCACTGTATGCCAGCTATTGTACTGTACGACTGCACTTTTTAGGTTACTGTACCAAAAGATCAAAAGTGTGTTCTTTATTTTTTGTGTTTTTTTTAATGTATTATTTATGTGAAACGTATTATAAGTCTATTATAGTACAGTAGTCTATAGCCAACGATGTTAGTTGGATACCTAGGCTAACTTTGTTGGGCTTATGAACAAATTGGACTTACAAACACACTCAGAGCGGAACTCATTCATAGGTAGGGAACTTACTGAAGGAAGTCAGAGAAGACTTTGCAGATACGGACCCTGTGGTATGTGTCTCTGTGATCTTAATATTTTTACATTAGGGCTCAATAAATTCTATTGACTTGAAAATTTCAGGTGGAAAAGATTCACATTATACAGCACAAAAATTCTGGACATATCTTGAGAGTGTTCAAGTTCAACATGTATTCTCTGATTACAGTAACCTAGGGTCATAAAATCAGTATCCATTTAATATGAGAATCAAGATGGCTTTCCCCAGAGGACAGTTGGCTGTCTGCCCAGTGGTCTGTGCAGTCACATACTTTTACGAACTTCCCTAGTTAGAAAAGAAGGGAAGGGAAGTAGAAGCAGCAAGAGGGGAAGCAGCGCTAATCTCTTGTTTGTAGAAATTCTGCCTTCTGGCAAGAAAATCTCATGTTTTTAGGGAATATGGTCCTGGGTCCTGTTCTTAGTGGGAACAGTGAGATCCAGTCTTGTTCTTTCTCCTCTTTTTCTACACTCTTCATCCTTTCTCTCATTATTTGCCATGCTACGAATTCTTTTGTTCATTCATACATCAAGTTTCTAGTCTTAGAAAGAAGGTGACATCAGAAGTAAGATGAATAAAGCAAGATTCTTTGTTCTAATCATCCTAGGGAGGATGGCCAGGAACTGCTTTCTCACAGAACCTAGGAAATGGAGTTCCTATATAATGCCTTGAAAAGCTGACTTTCCCTCTCTTCTATTTCTACACATCCACACCTATAATTTTATGTGGGGCTTCTTCATACTTCTAGCTCTTCATGCTCAGTAAGAAGCTTTGCTTATATCTAAAAGTATTAGGATTTCAGCATCAAAAGTGATTCTTTCTGATGGTATTGGGCAGAAGAGGGAAATGAGGGCTGAGTTGGGAAAAACTGGTTGTAAACATATTTTGAAACAATAACACAGAAGTAAAGATAGCATATTGAAGATCAGAGACATTACTTTGCCAACAAAAGTCCGTCTAGTCAAGGCTATGGTTTTTCCAGTGGTCATGTATGGATGTGAGAGTAGGACTGTGAAGAAGGCTGAGCGATGAAGAATTGATGCTTTTGAACTGATGTTAGAGAAGGCTCTTGAGAGTCCCTTGGACTGCAAGGAGATCCAACCAGTCCATTCTGGAGGAGATCAACCCTGGGATTTCTTTGGAAGGACTGATGCTAAAGCTGAAACTCAAGTACTTTGACCACCTCATGTGAAGAGTTGACTCATTGGAAAAGACTGTGATGCTGGGAGGGATTGAGGGCAGGAGGAAAAGGGGACGACAGAGGATGAGATGGCTGGATGGCATCACCGACTTGATGGATGCGAGTCTGAGTGAACTCCGGGAGATGGTGATGGACAGGGAGGCCTGGCGTGCTGCGATTCATGGGGTCGTAAAGAGTTGGACACAACTGAGCGACTGAACTGAACTGGAAATTTGGTCTAGTTGTAGAAGGGAAAAATAAATGCAGTTTTCCATCTGTTCTCTACTCATAGAGGCTTCTAATCATGGCTGCTTTTTATATAGGGGGACCACTATTGACATGGTATATTGTGAGAGAATTTGAAGAGTATGAAAAAGGCTCCAGTCCAAAATAATTTCTTCCTTTGATCTCTGAAACCTCAAAAAAACAAACCATTCTTGTTTTAATTACTGCCCCCTGTTTGGTCAATCTTCTTCTTCTTCTTCTTTTTTTTTTTTTTTTTGAAAATGATACTCTTCTAGGCAGGATGAGAAATCAATCCCAAAATCTTGAGAAAACTCTTAAAATTGCCTTCCTCCAGAGTTGAGAAAGATGCCCAAACTTTGAACTCTGAATGTAACAAATTGGAGTTTTGCTCTTTGTATATATGAGCTAATTCCGTCCATGTGACTATGGGTAACTAGGAGAGTACAGACTATTGGATTAAATTGCACAGATATGATGTCGGGTCATGTCCTTGATGAAAAGTAAAAAGGAAAAGGAATATTTAACTGAAGAATAGTAGAACCTAAACATGTTCATGTAAAATGTATAGACAATTTTACCAGTTCATTATTTGGCCTCTGATTATCAGGATAACTGTCTCATTTGTCTCTTTCACTTTACATGTAGGGAGATGGTATTGGATTATAACGAGGATTGTTATGGTCTTTAAACCACTAATACAGAGCTTGTCCAGTTTTGCAAGTTGGATTAGTTGACAAGAGGCAGAAAGTTAGAATATATTTGCATTCATTGGTTCAGTGGAGTTGCTTGCTGAAGTATGTTGTACCATATTATCTTGTCACTATTTTGTAACTGACATATGCCCAATTGCCTTATATACTTGAGAAGCAACTGTCGTTTTATCTTGAAGAACAATTAAGTCCTCTGAAGGCTAAATGTTTCCAAGGAAGAAAAAAAAAATGCCAGACTACAGTTTAATTTATTGAAAGTTATTTATAATTTAGTACTTACTGTCCTGAAAATGCCTGTCCCCTTGGAAATATGATTCAGATGCCCTGAACTAAGGAAACATTTTCCTTTTTCCTGTGTAAAATATGAAACAAAAGACAACTGAAAAACACTTCATTAAAACAGTTCCTTTGTCCTTTTGACAATGAAAATTGAAGAGAGACATGCCAGTTTGGCTATGTGGGTGGTCCTCTTTCTATGCTAACCTTAACATGACCTCACAAAAATCACTGGAAGTTATTTGATGGTTCTAAAGATTTAAAAAATATGTGTTGAAAGGCAATAGTAACATGTACTGAGGGATTTCAAAATGCCATCTATTAAAAATGAGGTTCCAAGAGCAAAATGATTTGCCCAAGAACCTCTGCTCTGCCCAAATCTTGTGTCTTGTTTATTTTCCCGTGTGGGCAAACCTTCCTGTGGTCAGGTCATATTCCCTGTTCACGTGATCCTGCCTTTGAAGGTCCCCACAGGCCAGTTTTGCCACCAGTTGCATGTAATTGGTCTAAGTCGATGTATGTAGATACATATCAGATGAACTTTAAATATGTTCTCTACAGGAGGGGGGGTTTGGGGGGGTGTTCAGTAATTCTAGAACATTCCTCATCTCATAACATCCCGAACTTCATAGTGCAGCACAAAGAGGGGTTTGATTGTCTGATGAAAATTAAAAATCAGATACTGTGCTTTGTTTCTTTTCTTCTTCTTCTGTATTTAATGTTTTCTACTCCTTTTAGTTTTTAATTTCCTAGGATTGCCTGAGGAAGGTCAGACTAGTTACCAGGAAAACTGCTTTCCGATTCATTTTTTTTGCCAGTCAGACAGTTTAACAGTTTTGAAAAATGAAAGCATGAACCATGTATTTTGCCTTTGGTTAATATTTTCTGTTAAATGAAATTTGACATTTTACCCCTAACTCTATTTAAAATGATGCCATCCAAAAATATCATGTGTCCCAAACCATCAAAAAAGTCAATCTCTTTTTGTGCTATTATAAAGTAGTTTGGTTGTAGAAGAGCCAGAAATAATAAGCCAAAGCATTCTTGTTTTAGGTGATACATTCCTGCTAAGTAGCATATAGGGAACTTACAAAGATGTCCCTGTGAAGTCTTAGGAAATCTATCCTTACTGAAATGTCACCAGATTTAAAAATAAGAAAACTACTCCATAACCTTCCTGTGAAATGGAGTTACTGTAATAGTACTACTTAGCACACTGCACACCTTTTGTTATTCAACTTGATGTGAATCATGCTTACAGAATGTTTGGCAGTACTTGGAATTTAAGTTCCCAAATGAGTATTCAACTTGGATTAATTAAGACTGTTATTTCATGGAGTATAAATACAACTGCTTATTAAAACATATTTATTGAGGGCAAACAATTATGTAATAGAAACCAGCTACAGAATATAATAATATGACTGATGAAAAAGGCAATTGATTACAAACGACATAATTACTGAGGGTTAAAAGTGATGCAATTGATATGACTTGTTATTTCTCAAGTAGGCTTTAATAAGCATTTTGATAATTATTTAATGTGCAATAACTCACTTATTACATCCAAACAAAGAGTTACTTTTCAACTTGGCTCACGTGGCATTAATAGGGCTTAAGGGAGTTGAGAAACTTATAACGTTACCCTTAGTTAGGATTGAGGAAGAACATTGACAAAGAATGTTAATTAAGTGTTACTGATTATATTTTATTTTAGGAAATGGAAAGAAAAAAACCAAGGTCTTTGATTGGAACCTTTTGCCAACACTCTGACAAATGAGGAGTCCCACACATGACAGGGGCCCCTTGGTTTGCATGGGGAGGATCTCAGACTGCCATTCGATTTTTCTGTGACTTGCTCTTTCCTAAAGAATTCCCTAAGAAATTATTTCATTACCATTGTCACTCCTGAGGGGGTTTACCAGAGATTAGTAGCTTTGTTTTAACTCTGGCATAAAATGAATATTTCCCCCCAACTTCCCTCCAGTTCCTTAGTTTCCACAGTAATATGATATGCACAGCAGTACTGAAGAAGGGGAGAGACTCAAAGAGTCACAATCAGTAATTTATGACCTCAGTTTTAGGCTATGGAAATAAGAAATATGTCATAAAGTTAAAACAGTGTGTATGGAATTAAGCCTTTCCCAAGGGTTTGCGGGCCCAGGGATAGGAGTTGGAGTGAGAAGGGGCAAAAAATTATGAAAAAAATTTTCTTTTCTATTTGGTGCATCAGAATTCATTATCAATAAATATTTTTCAAGACAAACAGCAATTTGCTTTCTTCAAGCAAAATGTTTCCTTTTTCTCAAACCTAGTTGTGAACACTATTCTCCAACATTCCAGGGTTTCTGGAACATTTCTTGGCAGAGGACTCTTACCCGTTCTAAATATTACTTACTGCTCTTTTCCTAAAGAATATGTGGGAAAGATTGGCTTTTATCCAATGGTGAGGGGAAATTGTACACATGATTATGTGTGTGTTTGTGTTCCTAGAGGATATTTGTAAAATGCTTGCATCTAGGAGTTTTTTTCTTTAAGATAAAGACATTCACGCTATCTCTGCTATAGTTTGACAATATGGATGGAGGGTCCTGAATCTTAGAGTTGACCAAATAATTCAGAGGCATCTCAAAATGGCCCTTTACTGGATATTAGGATGCCCTTCCAGATGTTCACTGGGTTTAGAAAAGGCAGAGGAACCAGAGACCAAATTGCCAGCAGCCATTGGATCATAGAAAAAGCAAGAGAATTCCAGAAAAACATCTACTTCCGCTTCATTGACTATGCTAAAGCCATTGACTGTGTGGATCACAATAAACTATGGAAAATTCTTTAAGAGATGGGAACACCAGACCATATTACCTGCCTCCTGAGAAACCAGTATGCAGGTCAGGAAGCAACAGTTAGAACCTGATATGAAACAGCAGACTGGTTCCAAATCTGGAAAGGAGTGTGTCAAAGCTGTATATTGTCACCCTGCTTATTTAACTTATATGCAAAATGCATCATGTGAAATGTCAGGCTGGATGAAGCACAGCCAGAATCAAGATGGCTGGGAGACATATCAATGACCTCAGATATACAGATGACACCACCCATACAGCAGAAAGTGAAGAGAAACTAAAGAGCCTCTTGTTGAAGGTGAAAGAAGAGAGTGAAAAGGCTGGCTTAAAACTCAACATTCAAAAAACTTAGATCATGGCATCTGGTCCCATCATTTCATGGAAAATAGATGGGGAAACAATGGAAACAGTGACAGACTTTATTTTGGGGGGCTCCAAAAATCACTGCAGATGGTGATTGCAGCCATGAAATTAACAGACCCTTGCTCCTTGGAAGAAAAGCTATGACCAACCTAGATAGCATATTGAAAAGCAGAGACATTACTTTGCTGGAAAAGATCCATCTAATCAAAGCTATGGTTTTTCTAGTAGTCATATATGGATGTGAGAGTTGGACCAGATAGAAGGCTGAGCATCAAAGAATTGATGCTTTTGAACTTTGGTGTTGGAGAAGACTCTTGAGAATCCCTTGGACTGCAAAGAGATCCAAGCAGGCTATCCTAAAGATAATCAGTCCTGAATATCCATTGGAAGGATTGAGGCTAAAGCTGAAGCTTCAATACTTTGGCTACCTGATGCAAAGAACTCACTGGAAAAGACCCTGATGCTGGGAAAGATTGAAGGCAGCAGGAGAATGGGATGACAGAGGATGAGATGGTTGGGTGGCATCACTGACTCAATGGACATGAGTTTGAGCAAGCTCTGGGAGATGATGAAGGATGGGGAAGCCTGGCGTGCTGCAGTCCATAGGGTCACAAAGAGCTGGACATGACTGAGCGACTGAACAGCAACAATGATGGCCACAGCTTTTATCCTTTGAAGGGTGTTATGCAGCACAAATGTAAGCTTGATAAAGTAGGGTATGTGTGTATGTGTGTGTGTAGCAATCCTGTGCTCTTTTGTGTCACTTTTCTGTGGCTCTCCTCACCTACAAGTCTTAACAGCTTTAGAGGTATTGGATTCAGATTACCAAAATCATTCCCTTACTGTCTCTTGCTTACACACATACATGTGTGCCCATTTGGACTCATTCACTTAAGAGGTAACTGTTAATTGAGTCTAGATACCCTTCTTCCATTCAATTCATAATTTTAAAAAAGTATTTGTTTGGTGTTGTATTCCCCCTGGGCTCTAAGGACAGAAAAACACTGCAGTGGTTGTGAGCATTGTCTTTGGGTCCAACAGCACTGGGTTGGGGTCTCTATATTTACTATCTTGGCAAACCTGTTTAAATGCTATAAGATACAGAGGCCAGAATACTGGGGTGGGTAACCATTCCCTTCTCCAGGGGATCTTCCCAGCCGAGGGATTGAACCCAGTTCTCCTGCATTGCAGGCGGATTCTTTACCAGCTGAGCCCCTAGGGGAGCCCAAGACTATTGGAATGGGTAGCCTATACCTTTTCCAGAAGATCTTCCTGAGAGTATCCTTGTCTACAACTCACGGTTGTTATAGACAATAAATTAGGTGATTTATGTAAAGCACTTAGTTAGCACAGTGCCATCCATAGAGTAAGTGTCCCATAAATTGTAGAACAGTTGTTGCTGCTGTTATTGAAGAAAAAGCCACTTCATATAATCACTGACTATCATCAGATCTATATCTAGGTGTGATAAGCTAGGTCAGCTTCCTCTTTCTCATCAGGGTCAAAGCTTTTAAGAGCTATTTTCCTCCTTGATATGCATACCCACCTCTGACTTCACAGGTTCAATTCAATTTTGTTAGCTCTCTCCAGGGCACCTTGCTAGTGCAATGGGCTATAGAGTGAGGAATAACCTACTCCACCTTTTTTTTTTTTTTTTTTACTTTATCCATATGTGAAAAATCTTCATTCTTCAAGATTTTCCTTGTTCATATGACAAATAGCTTGCTCTGAAAGTTGTAGGAGGGAAAAGTAAGGCTGGGCAAAAAGTGGAGAGGGAAAGAGGCTGACAACAGAATTTATCAGGGGCTGTCTTACTCATCTTTTAATCCTCACTGTATTTCCCTTGCCTGGGGCAGGGGCACTTAATAAGCTTTAGCCGATCTGAACACTGATCTGAATGACCACTTCTAAAACGTGCCAGACCATTGCCCTCTGAATTGGTTTGTAAGCCTTCCAGCATAGAAGGATACATACCTAGGTCTTCAGTGTGGCTCCAGGAGGAGCTGAAAGCAGGGCCATTCTCATTTCTCTCTACTCTATAGCATCACATCATAGAAACTGTGCGTTTATAGGTAACTTATTTAAAAATTGTAACTCATTGGTTTCACACCAACATAAGGAGAATGGAAGTTGTTTTGTCTTCTATTCCCTTTAAAAGCAAGTTAGGTGCTTATACATAGTATCAATTTATATGTGTGTCAAACCCAATCTGCCAATTCCTCTCATCCCACTTTCCCTCCTTGGGATCCACATATTTGTTCTCTATCAATGTGTCTCTATTTCTGCTTTGCAAATAAGATCATCTATACCACTTTTCTAGATTCCACATATATGGTTAATATATAATATCTGTTTTTCCCTTTCTGACTTCACTCTGTGTGGCACTTTCTAGGTCTATCCACATCTTTACAAATGACCTAATTTCTTTATATATAAAACAGGTAACTAATGAAAACATACTGTATAGCACAGGAAACTCTACTTAAGGCACTGTGGTGACCTGAATGGGAAGGAAGTCCAAAAGAGAGGGAATATATGTACCTGTATGGCTGATTTATTTTGCTGTACAGTAGAAACTACAATATTGTAGAGCAACTATACTCCAATAAAATTTAATTTTATAAAACAAGTGATCTTAACTTTGGATTACACACTTCAGGAGTTCTGTGAGTCCCATGAAAAGTATTGCCAAAAATTTGGGGGTGTGTGCATTTTGTGGGGGAGAGGAATTCATTTTAATCAGATTCTCAGGGGGGTTATCTGCCTTTACATTTCCACTGAAATTTACAAACTATTCATTGAAGGCAGGTATAAAGAGAAGTGCTCAATTCCAGTGAAAAAACTCCATCCATGAGAGTTTATCTCAATTGCTCATGCTTAAATTCCAGGTGTGGGAAGCTACTGAATTTTTCTGTCACTATAAATAATTTTTAAAATATGGACTATGGGTGAATATTAAATACTTGAACCAACTGGAAGGATTTGGTATGAATTAGAAATGAGACAGAATGGGGCTATGAAGAAGGTCTCTAGAATGAAGTCACATTTTGGTGATAAGGAATATCTGAAACCAGAACAAATGTGTTATAGATTGGTGAGGCAAAGAGCTTGCCTCAACTTAAGAAGCATGTTTGTGGGTTATTCACCTGGTGCTGTCTCTCCTGGAGGCATAGCCAAGAACTCTGCACTCTTTAAAAATGTGATTCACTCTTAAGAAACTTCAGGATATTAAAAACTGCTAGAGGCAGAGTGGGAGGACTTACAGAAAGAGCCACCAGCAAATGATCCTAGGAATATTTTTATTTCTCAGCTTTCACACTGGGGCCTCTGCTCATCACTCTGATATTGACAGATGGGAGAGCCTACATTTCACTCAGGCAACTTTCACAGATATAGCTCAGGTTTCTGTTTGCTTGCTTTACAGAAAATACTAATGTGTGTTTTGCAAATAAGCTGTGTGAGCGCCTGTAAAACCTATTTCTCCCCAAGTGGGAAAAAAATATGGCAAGTGTGGCTCAGTGGAAGGTGTGTAATTCTTAGAAAAGAGATAGGTCTGAGTACCAATTTCACTGCTTAACAGCTGGGTGGAACTGAAAGAGATTCTTGCCAAACCTCAATTGCTCCACTTGTAATTCAGGGATATTAATACTTAATTCTGGAGCTGTTATAAGGTTTGGTGGTTCATGTCTAGCTTCATGAATAGTAGGCAGCTAATAAATGGCAACTATTATTATCTTTAATATGAAAAGTATTATTAATAATTTATTTGTATGCCATTAGGCAATGAAAATTTTCATATAAGTAAATTTTAGGGAACAGAAACTTTTCTTTCAAAATGCTACATTTTTGGGTACTTGCTAAAATATTTATCAGGTAACTTTTCCTACTTTGAGAGTATAGGAATGTCACATTTTATCTTTTCTCAGTTCAGTTCAGTAGCTCAGTCATGTCTGACTCTTTGCCACCCCATGAACCGCAGCACACCAGGCCTCCCTATCCATCACCAACTCCCAGAGTCCACACAGACTCATGTCCATCGAGTTGGTGATGCCATCCAACCATCTCAATCTTCTGCTGTCCCCTTCTCCTCCTGCCTTCAATCTTTCCCAACATCAGGGTCTTTTCAAATCAGTCAGCTCTTCGCATCAGGTGGCCAAAGTATTGGAGTTTCAGCTTCAACATCAATCCTTCCAGTGAACACCCAGGACTGGTCTCCTTTAGAATGGACTGGTTGGATCTCCTTGCAGTCCAAGGAACTCTCAAGACTCTTCTCCAACACCACAGTTCAGAAGCATCAATTCTTCGGCACTCAGCCTTCTTTATAGCCCAACTCTCAAATCCATACTTGATGACTGGAAAAACCATAGCCTTGACTAGATGGATCCTTGTTGGCAAAGTAATTTCTCTGCTTTTTACTATGTTCTCTAGGTTGGTCATAACTTTCCTTCCCAGGAGTAAGCGTCTTTTAATTTCATGGCTGTGATCACTATCTGCAGTCATTTTGGAGCCCAGAAAAAAAGTCAGCCACTGTTTCCATTGTTTCCCCATCTATTTCCCATAAAGTGGTGGGACCAGATGCCATGATCTTCGTTTTCTGAATGTTGAGCTTTAAGCCAACTTTTCACTCTCCATTTTCATTTTCATCAAGGGGATTTTTAATTCCTCTTCACTTTCTGCCATAAGGGTGGTGTCATCTGCATATCTGAGGTTATTGATATTTCTCCCAGCAGTCTTGATTCCAGCTTGTGCTTCCTCCAGCCCAGCGTTTCTAATGACGTACTCTGCATTTAAGTTAAATAAGCAGGGTGACAATATACAGCCTTGATGTACTCCTTTTCCTATTTGGAACCTATTTGGAACCTGTTGTTCCATGTCCAGTTCTAACTGCTGCTTCCTGACCTGCATAGAGGTTTCTCAAGAGGCAGGTCAGGTGGTCTGGTATGCCCATATCTTTCAGAATTTATTATATCTACTACTGTGGGCAGGAATCCCTTAGAAGAAATGAAATAGCCAGCATAGTTAACAAAAGAGTCCAAAATGTAGTACTTGGATGCAATTTCAAAAATGACAGAATGATCTCTGTTCATTTCCAAGGGAAAACATTCAATATCACGGGAATCCAAGTCTACACCCCGACCAGTAATGCTGAAGAAGTTGAAGTTGAACAGTTCTATGAAAAGCTACAAGACATTCTAGAACTAACACCCAAAACGATGTCCTTTTCATTATAGGGGACTGGAATGCAAAAGTAGGAAGTCAAGAAACACCTGGAGTAACAGGCAAATTTGGTCTTGGTGTACAGAATGAAGCAGAGCAAATGCTAATTGAGTTCTGTCAAGAGAATGCACTGGTCATAGCAAACACCCTCTTCCAACAACTCAAGACACTACAGATGGACATCACCAGATGGTCGACACCCAAATCAGATTGTTTATATTCTTCGCAGCCAAAGATGGAGAAGCTCTATACAGTCAACAAAAACAAGACGAGGAGCTGACTGTGGCTCAGATCATGAACTCCTTATTGTCAAATTGAAGAAAGTGGAGAAAACGACTAGACCATTGAGGTATGATCTAAATCAAATCCCTATGACTATACATTGTAGGTGAGAAATAGATTTAAGGGACTAGATCTGATAGACAGAGTGCCTGATGAACTATGGATGGAGGTTCGTGACATTGTACAGGAGACAGGGATCAAGACCATCCCCAAGAAAAGGAAATGCAAAAAAGCAAAATGGCTGTCCGAGGAGGCCTTACAAATAGCTGTGAAAAGAAGGGAAGTGAAAAGCAAAGGAGAAAAGGAAAGATATACCCAACTGAATGCAGAGTTCCAAAGAATAGCAAGAAGAGATAAGAAAGACTTCCTCAGCAATCAATACAAAAAAAATAGAGGAAAGCAACAGAATGGGAAAGCCTAGAGATCTCTTCAAGAAAACTAAAGATATCAAGGGAACATTTCACGCAAAGATGGGCTCAATAAAGGACATAAATGGTATGGACCTAACAGAAGCAGAAGATATTAAGAAGAGATGGCAAGCATACACAGAAGAACTGGACAAAATAGATCTTCACAACTCAGATAATCACAGAGGTGTGATCACTCACCTAGAGCCAGACATCCTGGAATGATGTGAAGTCAAGTGAGCCTTGGGAAGCATCACTATGAACAAAGCTAGTGGAGGGGATGAAATTCCAGTTGAGCTATTTCAAATCCTGAAAGATGATGCTGTGAAAGTGCTGCACTCAATATGCCAACAAATTTGGAAAAGTCAGCAGTGGCCACAGGACTGGAAAAGGTCAGTTTTCATTCCAATATCAAAGAAAGGCAACGCCAAAGAATGCTCAAACTAGTGCACAATTGCTCTCATCTCACACGCTAGTAAAATGATGCCTAAAATTCTCTAAGCCAGGCTTCAGCAATATGTGAACCATGAACTTCCATGTTCAAGCTGGTTTTAGAAAAGGCAGAGGAACCAGAGATCAAATCACCAACATCTGCTGGATCATTGAAAAGCAAGAGAGTTCCAGAAAAACATCTATTTCTGCTTTACTGACTATGTCAAAGCCTTTGACTGTGTGGATCACAATAAACTGTGGAGATCTTTTCTCAGGATTGTGTCATTTCTGAGACTATCAATGATGTATTATTGTATTCTACTATAACAGGAATACTTGCTTCCAGATTTTTCAAATCCCGGAAAAGTGACATGAGAGAAAACCAGACAAACAAAATCAACATGGAGATGGGAAAGTGACTAAAGAACAGTCCTTTCTTCTTAAAGCACAACCCCTGAGTTGAATAAACACAGAGAGCACCAAGTTCCGGTTGTACCTGCAGCGTTTACTGACTTCACCTTGGTTTCCTCCTCTGTAAGACTCACCTCATGGGGTCAGTTTAACCGGTAAATGAAAATCCACCTGGTTCACTAGAATATTCTATACAAATGCAGGGGACTGTAGCAATCACATTTTAAGAAAATTCAGAATAAAGACCAAGAAACAGACATAAATCAAGCAGTTCCTCTCCCTACTCTTCATATATTCCATTTCTAGATCAGCTTTTAAAATATTGGGGTATAAGTGGCATACACCTGTCTTGTCCAGAGTAGGATGTCTGCAAATACAGCAGGGTGATGCCTTGTGCCTGGGCCGTCTCACTCTTTTTCTTATGCCTTCTTTAACTGCTTCCTCTGCCATTTTTCAAATGTAGTTGTATGTGAAGAGTGACTGTAGTTGGACATTTAACATAGTGCTCTCATGTACTTGGAACAGATCACATTGTGCTAAAGACACGAGTGAGAAGTTCAAACCAGACACCTTCTTATCTCCCAACACATTCTATTTTTATTTTGTGTTACAGCTGACTTTTTTCCTCATCATGGTTGTCTGGAATGCTGACCAAGTGTCTACTAAAGGTCCAACCCTCGGGAGAGAGTGATGATACCTCGAAGAGAAAGAGAGAATTCATCTCTCTTCCACCTGAACAATGTGGAATTCACAGTGGGAGCCGAGACAGTGCTAAGGCAGGGGACACCAAGGCATCCCATGTGTTCTTGGTTCTGATGGTCCCCTCTCGTGATGGATTCTTCTGCTCTCAGAGTTGCTTTTTGGTTTTTGTTTTTGCTTCTTCTGGGTTCATTTCCTCTAGGAAGATACTATGGAAAATGCTATCATAAATTATAAAACCTTGCCCATTAGAGGATGAGATTAATGTGATGTTGCGAGGATTTGCAAGCCCAGGGTTATAATTTCCTCAAAGAGTTAGTGTCTTATGTGTTCAGTCACTCTGTCATGTCTGACTCTTTGCGGTCCCATGGACTATAGCCTGCTAGGCTCCTCTGCTCATTGAATTTTCCGGGCAAAAGTACTGGAGTAGGGAGCCATTTCCTACTCCAGGGAATCTTCCTGACTTAGCGATCAAACCCATGTCTCTATGTCTCCTGCACTGGCACGCAGATTCTTTACAACTAATACCGCCTGGGAAGTCAGTGTTTCATAGATGGTACAATAGCAATGCAGAGAGGAGCAAGAACCTCTCTCTAAACCTCCTCTACCTCTCCAACACTCTCTCTCTCTCTCTTTCCGGGTCACTCTCATTGACCAGCTGTATGTCTCTGACCAATCATTCAACCTTTCTAGGCTTCAGTGGACTCATGTGTAACATTGAGTTACCATTTGCATTTATCCCATAGTTATCTTGATATTTTGATAATGAAGTTTGGTAATGTATGGAAATTGCTTCATCTATTTCATACATTTTAAGAGTATTACTTTTTATTTTAATTCAAAATATCCAAAATCTTCTCTAATCTATACCATTTCAGACAACTGAAAAGCTGAGTGGGTTTTTATGTTTCATTTTTTTTTCCATTTTTATTTTTTTAATTACTTTACAATATTGTATTGGTTTTGCCATACATCAACATGTATCCGCCACGGGTATACATGTGTTCCCTATCCTGAACCCCCCTCCCTCCTCCCTCCCTGTACCATCCCTCTGGGTCGTCTCAGTGCACCAGCCCCAAGCATCCAGTATCATGCATTGAACCTGGACTGGTGACTCGTTTCATATATGATATTATACATGTTTCAATGCCATTCTCCCAAATCATCCCACCCTCTCCCACAGAGTCCAAAAGACTGTTCTATTACATCTGTGTCTCTTTTGCTGTCTTGCATAAAGGGTTATCGTTATCATCTTTCTAAATTCCATACATATGCGTTAGTATACTGTATTGGTGTTTTTCTTTCTGGCTTACTTCACTCTGTATATTAGGTTCCAGTTTCATCCACCTCATTAGAACTGATTCAAATGTATTCTTTTTAATGGCTGAGTAATTCTCCATTGTGTATACGTACCACAGCTTTCTTTTCCATTCATCTGCTGATGGACATCTAGGCTTCTTCCATGTCCTGGCTATTATAAACAGTGTTGCGATGAACATTGGGGTACATGTGTCTCTTTCAGTTCTGGTTTCCTCAGTGTGTATGCCCAGCAGTGGGACTGCTGGGTCATAAGGCAGTTCTATTTCCAGTTTTTTAAGGAATCTCCACACTGTTCTCCATAGTGGCTGTACTAATTTGCATCCCCACCAACAGTGTAAGAGGGTTCCCTTTTCTCCACACCCTCTCCAGCATTTGTTGCTTGTAGACTTTTGGATCGCAGCCATTCTGACTGGCGTGAAATGGTACAATCTCTTTAACAAGTGATACTGGGAAAACTGGTCAACCACCTGTAAAAGAATGAAACTAAAACACTTTCTAACACTGTACACAAAAATAAACTCAAAATGGATTAAAGATCTAAACGTAAGACCAGAAACTATAAAACTCCTAGAGGAGAACATAGGCAAAACACTCCCCAACATACATCACAGCAGGATCCTCTATGACCCACCTCCCAGAATATTGGAAATAAAAGCAAAAATAAACAAATGGGACCTAATTAAACTTAAAAGCTTCTGCACAACAAAGGAAGCTATAAGCAAGGTGAAAAGACAGCCTTCAGGATGGGAGAAAATAATAGCAAATGAAGCAACAGACAAACAACTAATCTCAAAAATATACAAGCAACTCCTGCAGCTCAATTCCAGAAAAATAAATGACCCAATCAAAAAATGGGCCAAATAACTAAATAGACATTTCTCCAAAGAAGACATACAGATGGCTAACAAACACATTATGTTTCATTTTTAATGCCCACAGAAAAGAAAGAAAGTCTGTAACTAATCATTTTGCTTTTTTTTGTTTTTAAATTTTAAATTTAGGGTCACTGTGGTGCCTGATTCAAGACATATTTATCCAGATTTCATCAGAATGTATGTAACTATCACAACTGTCTGACTATTATTCCTGAAGTTAGCCAATTAGACACTATTGCATACATAAGTGTCTGGTAATGCAGTGGTTTTGCTAAATTCCACAATGTTAGAATAATATTGCCTGTATTTTGAGTCTGGCTAGAAGAAGAAGAGGGGCTCATAGGCTTTCCATGTAGGGGGCTTTTGCTGGAGCCTAAATACCACCAATAATTAGGCAGAATATAGTAGAGAAAAGCCAAGACTCTAAAATAATTTTGTTTATAAATCCCCCATATGCAAGTCCCTATGTCTATTGGAAGTAATAGAGATTTATTCTTTTTGAGATCAGGTTTCCCCTAATGTGATGTTATACACTGTTGGAGAAGATTGGTAGGCTTTGCAATTCATAACAATGTTCTTTCTAGAGGCCTGAAGGGTGTTGACAATGGAAAGTTTTTCAGCATGACTAATACGCTCTATGAATAAACTAGATCCTTAAGTTGTCCTCTGAAGGCCTGAAATCTTAACTAAAACCTCTTTTAGTGAAGTTAATCTAGGTTTTTCTTAAGGGCTATATGGAAATCTAATTCTTAAAAGTCTGATTTGGGATCCAGATTCAACTAAAATGCATTGGAAAATATCTAGGTCCTCTATCCTTTCCCAAGAACTTTCCCACCCCCTTGTCTCATTGAGTTGTCACTGGTTAGCCTCTCTGATCAGATGGGTATACCTGTGTGTCATTTACTTTGCAAACGGAGACATATTTCCCTTCTATGGTCATCCTGTTTTGTGTATCAACTTGAAAAATCACACATTATTTTTGCTGACCTGGACCCCACAGGGCAAAATCACCTCATGCAAGTTCAAAAACCGTTTCAATGAGCAGAGGCACTTTAGTCAGGACTGCCATGCTGAGAGTGACTTTCATGAGAGGTGATTCTCCAATACTAAAGGCATGTGTGAAAGAGAATGAGAATTCACAATGGAGACGACTACATACTTGGCTTATCTTCCTTCTTACATGATTTGAAAATAGTCCTTTAGCTAAGTAAAAGGGGGCGAAAGGAAAGAAAGCCTAGGCTCTCATAGCTGTTACTTTGGGGAGGAAAGCATGGAGAGCTGATGGTGTTACTGGATCAGCAGAAACACTGCAGGTTTGTCAACTGGAGGATCCTGTCCTGTCTCGGCTTGTTTTGGAGCTAGGACTAGAGCTGGTAGTCTTAACCCTGGGTAATTTATGTAGCTTCAGAAAGAAAGGTTGTCAGGGCCCACGCGATGAAGAAAGAAGGGGGAGAAAAAAGAAAAAAAGCAAACGAGACTGGGGACATGTCTAAACTTCCTCTAGCAGCATTGTCACCCTTCTTGTCAGGTAGAAAAAAAAAACCAGATTAAAGCAAGTTCTTTGTTTCCAAATTCCAGGCTTGCAAGCGATGTATTATGATACTCATTTCAAAATATGGTTACATCTTGAAAGCATTTTTGTTAGAAAGGCATATTATCTTTAACAATGAGGCCGGGGGAGTTGGGGGGAGGGAGGTTGGTGCCTTACAGTAGACTCTTAAAATACCTTAGCAGATCTAACTTTATATACATCTTTTTACATTAGCATTCAAAAATCCTTGGCAGGAACAATAGTAATGGTTCAAAGTTCAATTCATAATCATAAGCAGACTTCTCCCCACTTCCTTCTCCCCTCCCTGCTCCAGTTTTTGTGAGTGTATTTGGAAGGGGTGGAGAGAAGAGAAAGAGGGTCAAATTTAAACATCTTTCCCCCCCTCTCTTCCTCAGGATGAGCTCTAATTTCGTAATAGGATCGTTTTATACTCAGCGTTGACTACTCTGGTTCGGGTTCAGGATGATAATCGTAGAAAATGAAAAAGTAACGTTTTAAAAGCCCCGTCTGCTAAAGAAAGGCACAGGGCGGCTTTAGTAAAAGCATATGTTGCTAGCGGAACTTCACGACCGCATTCAAACCAGGTTCTTGCCAGATCACGTTATGTTTCTAAAGCTCCTTATTTAAATTTCCCAAGCGGGGTTCAGATGGCGAGTTCTGTGTTTTTGCTCTATAGTATTGAGGGAGGTCCTTCGAAACGTTTCCCCTTAAGAACCGACTTTTTCTTTTCTAAATAAAAGTCCTAATTAAACCTAGTTACATTTGTGGGATACAGGACTCCACGCCAGTGACAACAGGGGGAAAAAAAAAAAATCTGCTCTTGGCACAGTTGTGGGTCCTGATAATCACGGCCGTGGAGTGATGAGGCGAGAAACAGGGCCTACGGCTGAGCCTGCCAACCCTCGCTGTGTTCCTAGAAGAAGCCAGATCCCACGATGGTCCGTTCCGGACCCTGAAATACCAGCTCTCCAAGTCCCAGTCTCAAGGAAAGGTTGCCTTCACATCAGCCAAGGCCAGTGTATTCTTTCCTTCAAAAGATGAAACTGAAAAAGTCAGATGCTTAACGTGGAGATGCTTACCATTTTCGGAATACCTTTCAGTGCTTTACAAAACCCGGGTCAGGAATTCACCCTAATTGAGTGTCACCAGTGTATCCAGAATGTTTGCGCTCACATTCGTAGAGCTTTCCTCCATAACCTTCTGTTCTTAGAAAACTTGATTCTTTTTGCTTCTTTTTAGTTTCTGTTGAACTGTTGTTGATGAGGTTGAGAGTTCTCTCTGGGCCCCTCTGGGTTCTTCACAACTTAATTATCATATCCATGCCTACAAAAAATTAAAATGATTATTCTACCCCCACTTTCATCCCCGAGGCGTTGGTTGTTGCCTTGTACTAAGCTTTAGCTATTGTGATATGGACATCTTTCTGAGTCTCTGAGTCTGAAATACTGAGCACAAGCAGAGAAAGAATTAGTTCCTGTGAAGGACACATTCCCTAATGGGCCCTGCTGAACACTTAAGCACTGCAATTTTGACTGCCAATAGCCATATGGGTCTGCCCAGGATAAACATCTATCCCCTGAAATAATGGAATCATAACTCAGCATTTTGCTCGGAAAACAAAAGGATTTATTGAGAGTAACAGAATTATGGATGACACAAAATATGGTTTACTGAAACATAATTCTACAGGGTCCATTGTAAATTCTATTCTGTGAGGTCCTGATATTTATTTCTAATGTCTACCCCACCCCCTCCAGCTTCTCTCTCAACCTCTCTCCCTCTCCCCCTCTTCTGCCTTCCACCTTACCTCTGAACTAGGAATTTTTTTTCAAAACTCATACAAGGTAAAATGATAGTGTTTTCTTTTTTCCTTCTTGTCTAGATTTCTCTTCTTCCTTATTTAGGATCTGCTAATCTCCTAAATACTTTACCTGATTCGTATTCTCTGCTATATCCACTGAGCTTTCACATAGTGTCCAAATTGCACTTAAAATAGATACATTTTCTTTCCCGACAAGCAGAATGATGTTGTGGTTATTAACACAGACTGTGTAGGTTCAAATCTTGGCTCTGTGATTTTGGGCAGTTTACTTAACTTCTCTGCAAAATGGGGATAGAAATCATCCCTAATACCTAGTAAAGAGAATTAAAAGGGTTAGTATATTTCAAATACTCAGAAGTGCATGTGGCTATGAAAGTCGCTATATTTTGATACTGGCTAGTTTTATTCAACTGCATCCCTCTGCAGAATCTCTGGCTAATTTTTCTATCTGCACAGCCTGAAGTTGTTTGTCTTTCTCTGATGGGAGTGTTCTGTTCTCTTCTCTTTGGTTCTGTCCAAAAGAAGAGTCCTGCCCCATGTCATGGCAATGGAAGAAGATGTGTGCTAGGTCCCTTTTATTGAGAAGAGTGGTATCCAGATTTGAGTTCAAGGTGAACTCCTTCTCCCTTCTCAGTCTTAAGACTTTTTTTTTTTTCCTGCTGAATTTCTAGTAAACAGTTTTCCAGCAATTGTAGCCTTACCCCCTTCTCCTGAGCTAAGTTGTACTTGAATAAAACAATGCACATATGTGCAAGTATGTTTATTTCAAATATTCATTCCCTGAGCATTTACTTTATAACCACTCCTCCATCTTTGTCTTTTTAGACTCAAATATTTCTCTGTCTCTTTTAGTATCACAGGAAGTATTGGAAGAATGTTTTATCAAGCTAAAAAAGTTGTAAAGTGTCAGGCTGAGAACCAGCCCCTGCTGAACTGTATGTGACACTGATGTGGCCTCTCATGAATTATGTACAGTTTAAGCATTGCAATATGCAGCTATAATCAGTATATAATCTGAATAAAATATTCTTAAGTTATTGATAAAGTATCAAGCATCTAAAAATTCATGTTATCACAAATAAGAGGCCAAATAACCTTTGATTTTGCTATGCATTCATAACTTGTCAGAACATAATAAATGGATTCATCTAAAGGAAATAAATTAATCTGAAAATATGAATTCATTTTCTTCACAAAATCATAAATATTTTACCTAGTATTCTGTGATATTTTAGGTACTTAAAAATTTATTTTTCTATGTTATATTTTAGCAGAGAGACATTGCATGCTAAAGGCTAAGAGAACAGTCTCTGGAATCAGATTTGCTGGGTTAGACAAGCTGGCTGCCTATCAGCATTGAATATTTATGTCAATTACTTAACATTTTAAACCTCAGTTTTCCCATCTGTAGAATGGAATTCATGATAGTACCAACTCCCATGGGTTGTTTTGAGTATTAAGTAAAATAATGCTTGTTGTTGTGCTTGCTATATAAATACAAGAAATAATAGCTATTAGGAAGTATGAGCAACACTGTCCTTTACCTTTGAACTTCTGATTTTCTCTTTCAGTCTAATAAATGTTAAAAATGTTGTTTAACGTCTCTTCTTCATGTCTCTTTGATTTGTTTTCCAACATCAGAGTATAAGCAAAGTTCCAGTATGTTGCCATTTCACTGTCATCTTTTGAGGTTTATTTTATATCTATCTCTAAATTTTTCTTCTGAAGTGCATGCTTAAAGAATCATGAGTCCTCAAGGGTGATGTGCATGCTCAGGCATAGGCACCATTCAGCTCCATATCCCATCCTCCTCCTGTGTGGAGTTTAAGATGTAAGACAAAACAGTTCGGCAAGACCATAGTTCAAGTTCAAAACATGACACATTAGGTAGGTGAACATAAAGTTATTCACATATGGATACTTGAGAGGGTGAAACCAGCACTATTTGTAATAACGTTGGGATAATAGTTGTATATCCTGGGACTGTTTGAACCAGTGGGGGCCAATGGTCATCCTATGAATTTGTCTTTATCTACTTTTGTATAACAAATCACCCTGAAATCTCCTGCCAGAAACCAGTAACTATTTTGTTACAGTTTTGTGGGCCAGTAATTCAGAAATAGCATAGCTGGTCAGCTCATCACTGTTTCGTGATGACTAGGACCATAGTTGGAATGGCTAGAGATCTTGGGATAACCTGACTGGGCCATATGTCAGAGCCCTCAGTCCTGGTTGTGAGCTAGCTTCCTCAGTTGCTTTCCACGTGGACTTTGCTGTGACTAAAATAGTGTAACTGTTGGGAATCAAAAGTGAAAAGAACTAAAGAAAACTATGGAGGTGTAGAGATCTTGGCAAAGGGAAGTCCAGGCTTACATATAGCGGGAGGCACCTGACTCAGCCTCTCCCAAAGCACGTAACACATTGTCATTGGTGATTTTTAAGTAGACTGAACATTGAATAAGACTAGGATTGAGTCATATATTTGGGAAAAAAAAAATTCACTTTGGATCCTTTTGACAGTTCATGAAAGGGAAAATCTGTCTGCTACTTGTATGTCTTTAGCATCAGTATAACCCTTGATGACTTCAGCCAGCCAAGCAGACAGGAAACCCAATTCCTTTGATGGGTAATATAGTTTTGCAAGAGCTGAACAACACAGTTTTATTTCCACTGTAACATTTTTCTCCTATTACCTTCTAGTTATGACAAGTAATAGTTCAAAAAAATTCATCTGTGACATGTCTTTGTTTTCAAACAAACATAGAGTAATGATGGTCGCACAGCATAGTGTACATCCTAAAACCATAGAAGTGGGGCGGGGTAGGGGCAGAAGTGTCTGCTGTGTGAAGTTTTGATGAGGCCAGAAAGAAGCGGGGTGGGGCTGGGGGCAGACGTGTCTGCTGTGTGATGTTTTGATGAGGCCAGGGAGCTGGATGTATTTGGAGGAGGTTGATTTGGAGTGTCTTTGTCCTGTATCCTGATTCACAACAGCCAGAGGGTAGAGATACCCAACCCTGAGAGAATGTTCCCAGAAATAAGCCTTGAAGATGGAGAGTGGAGGATCCTAGAGCAGATTGTGGATTCCAACCTCACCCTGGGATCAACAAGGTCTAGGATGAGGGAAGAGAGTGGAAAACCAGTTTGGGTCCTACCTTCCCTTTCAAGACCCTGAAACAGGTCACTGGGGCCACTGTAAGTGACCTGATATGTTTACATGGGGTGGAATAAAAAGTGTTAAACCAGATAATAATTCATGACTGCAAATGGAAAATTTTAACTTTGATAACCAAGAGTGCCAGAGAAATTTTGAAACCTGTGCAGGATGTGATTCAGGCATCTGTTGGCAGGATTGAGAGATCTGATGTAGCACAGTGGGCAGTGATTTATGAAAAATAAGATGAGTGTGCTTTTACCCCACTTAGCTGAGACAGTTAAACTACTTTGCTCTCATCTAAAAACAGGAAAAAAAAAAAAACCCCAACAAAACAAAAGAAATATATATCAGCAAAAAATAGGGGCCAATATTAAAATATTAAATAAAAAGTACTAAGCCTGTGATAGAATAGGCAAAATCATACTGGTGGTGCAAGCATCATTAAAATTAGGGGAACATTAAAACGCAAACAATGAGAGAATTTCTACCATGATGCCTAAAATGAATGAATGATAGGGAGTTATTTTTAGTGGTCTGGAGCTTTCTCAGTTCTACTGAAAGCTAAAGAACTTCTCTGGTAGTGAGGGAGGAGTCTTGACTTGTTGCTAGTTACTGTCACTAATAGGTTCCACTTTCTGATTATCAGAGAATCGGTGGCTGTAGAGTTGTATTGTGAACTTAGAGCGTCTCTGGATCCTGAGGCTCTCCTGCCAAATGATGAGTTCATGTGTGCCAAGGAGGGCACCAGACTGAATGAGATGGGGTCCCCAGAAAAAATACCCGCAGTACGCTGATTCCATGGTTTTGGTCCTTGACTGTTTTTGTTCTGACTGTGTCAATTCTGTCCTCTATTCCCCTTATTTATTGCCCCGGAGTGTCCTTTTGTTTAATTGTTAAGCCCTGAGAGCTGACTGCTCTCAGGAATGGCCTCCCCCATTTGACTGGTAAACATATCTTCTGGCAAAGATGTTTTTATGTATACTCAGGTATTGTTTGGGGGCATTGGAAAAAAAAATGCCTCCCAAAAAATGATGTTTTGGGGCATTGGAAATAAACATCTGTGATGAGAATTAAAAACAGAATTTTAAAAGAACAAATTCTTGGTGCATATGTGTGCTATGCAACGGTTTTTTCCAAGAACCAGTTGTTCGGGAGAAGAGCCTGGGCTTCTCTTAGGACAGAGTTGAGTTCAA
Source organism: Ovis aries (assembly GCF_016772045.2). Taxonomy (NCBI): domain Eukaryota; kingdom Metazoa; phylum Chordata; class Mammalia; order Artiodactyla; family Bovidae; genus Ovis; species Ovis aries. The sequence continues at coordinate 82,450,063 of NC_056055.1, read as the reverse complement.
GTCCTGTCTCTCCTATGTTCTAAAAAGTTGACCTTAGATATATTATGTAACATCTAAGTTTGTCGTCTGTCACTGAGGGATAATGACTTTTCTTCTTTGGGTGATAGAAACTCACAATGAAACAGCATATATGGAACACACTGTCTAGTGCCTCCAGCATGGTTTATGCTCAAGGAACATTAGTAACCTTCCCTGTTCTCTGTTATAATAAAATCAACCTAATCATAAAAGAAATATATATTAATAGCTATAAGTGTATAAAGCATAACTACTATAATTATAACTGATATAATAAACATGGGTCATATTTAAAAATAACATGTATATTTCCTATATTTATTATATAAATATATACATACATATCCCCAAAATATCTTTGTTTTTTATATAGATCCCTATATTTTTTCCTGGTACATATCTGTTTATATTTGTTTTTTTAGGTAACAGTTGAGTGGTTTATTACTGTTTAACTTAGTGGGTGAAAACATGCTACAGCTTTACTTTTTACAAATCACTGCCCATTGTGCTATGTCAGATCTCCTTCTGTGGACAGTTTACTGAATCACATCTTGGGCAGATTTCAAAATGTCTCTCATATATATGCACGTCGCTCAGTCATGTCTGACTGTTTGCAATCCCATGGACTATACAGTCCATGGAATTCTCCAGGCCAGAGTATTAGACTGGGTAGCCATTCCTTCTCTAGGGGATCTTCCCAACCAAGGGATCAGACTAGGTTTCTCACATTGCAGGTGAATCCTTTACCAGTTGAGCCACCAGGGATGCCCATATATATGCATATATGTACACAAGTATACGCACATATATACACAAATATATGTGAATATGTGTACAGTGGGAACAGTGTCAGACTTTATTTCTTTGGGCTCCCAAATCACTGCAGATGGTGACTGCAGCCATGAAGTTAAAAGACGCATACTCCTTGGAAGAAAAGTTATGACCAACCTAGATAGCACATTCAAAAGCAAGAGACATTACTTGGCCGACTAAGGTCCATCTAGTCAAGGCTATGGTTTTTCCTGTGGTCATGTATGGATGTGAGAGTTGGACTGTGAAGAAGGCTGAGCACTGAAGAATTGATGCTTTTGAACTGTGGTGTTGGAGAAGACTCTTGAGAGTCCCTTGGACTGCAAGGAGATCCAACCAGTCCATTCTGAAGATCAGCCCTGGGATTTCTTTGGAAGGAATGATGCTAAAGCTGAAACTCCAGTACTTTGGCCACCTCATGCGAAGAGTTGACTCATTGGAAAAGCCTCTGATGCTGGGAGGGATTGGGGGCAGGAGGAGAAGGGGACGACAGAAGATGAGATGGCTGGATGGCATCACGGACTCGATGGACGTGAGTCTGAGTGAACCCGGAGTTGGTGACGGACAGAGAGGCCTGGTGTGCTGCGATTCATGGGGTCGCAAAGAGTCGGACATGACTGAGCAATTGAACTGAACTGAACTGATATATGTGTATATATATGTGTGTGTGTGTGTATCCCCAAATGTAAGCAATCAGATATGCAATGTCAATTGTAAATACTGAGAGTAATGAGAAAGCCATCTGCCTGAATTCCTATCAAATTAGGAATAAAAATTCAGTCCACTTCAGCAACTCAGAAATAAAATGAAACCAATCAAGGGCAGAAGAAAATAACAATGCGTATGCAGATATTTTTTTTACCAGATGAGTATAAAACTTTACTCCCTTAACATGTACCTTTGGAAGACTACATTGCCTTTAAGAATGTCAGTGCATTAGTAATTTTAGAGCATTTAGAGTATGACAACTCCTGAAATTTTGTCTAAAAGTCTTAGGCTTTCTCCTAAGTCTGTCCTGCAAATCTTTTTTCTTCCTCTTACTTCCTCCCAAATCCTCAGTGACTTGGACAGCTGCAAGGCCTTCCTCCCACTCCCCCATTCAACATAGATGGCCTTGTCCTTGGAGACCTCCCCAGCTCCCTGAAGCTGGCTCTGTCCAAGAACTTAGGTGGTTGGACTGAAAGTAGCAGAAAGTAGTCAATAATTAGAAAAACAGATTTTCAGCCAAACTGAGTAACTGTAGCTTGGAATTTCATATCTGAGATATTGGTTTCACTAATTAATTAGCACAAAAGTAATGGTCTGTGGGGGAACATAGCTTTATAAGCTCTTGGCTGGGACTGTTAGAAATGAACAATGTACACAGGAAAATGTTAATAGTTGAGGAGAAAGGCATTTTAACCAAGTTTTATAGTATGTGGTTTAGGGTCCTCAGGGCAAACATATGCATTACACATCTAACCCCACACTGAGAGAATAATCCCTAATGTTGGTTCCTCTGCTAGTCCTATTAAAAATTCCCCAAAACATAAAGGCTGCCAATTTCAGACTGAGAATAAATGGCTCGTGGTTCCTTCTGAAACTGCATCCAAGATCCATGCTCTCAGTGCTGCACACGGAATCACTGGGGGAGGGCGGTCTCTGTCCTCAGGGGTGCTAGAAAAGCCCAATGCATTGATCCAACCCTATTTATTTCAGGTAAGGAACCCTAAGGCCGCTTTCTATCAGAGGTTGTTAGAGTAGGGATTTCCTGTTAAAGAAGGTCAGTCCCTGGGTTTGCTTTTTGTATAATGCAGTCAGAGCATGAAGTTGGAACCCCTGATGGGGGAATGTTGGAATGCTCTGCATTCTATGAGATGCCACCTCTTGTAGAATTTCGCACTGACTTTCAGCAACAGGGGAGGCTTCAGCCAGCCCTCAACACTGGCCATCTTTGCAGATGACTTAATGCAGTGTTAGTGGTCCTGGGATTCATGTGAACAGGCAGTCTCCTCTAACTTTAAAGATTAAGTAGTTAAATTCTCATGTGAAGCATTATCATGTAAAGCGGTATGGGGTGGAGATGTGGGAGAAGGCATGAAACAGTATAGAATTGGTTCAAATCAAATTTTTCATTGTTGATTTAAGAAAAACACTTTAGTTCTGAGGTCAGAAAACTTAGCATGGGATCTTGGCTGTCAGCTATATGATCTTGGATAATTCCTTTAGCTTTCCTGGGCTTTGACTTTTCCATCTATAAAACGGAACTGACAGTCCCTGTCCAGACCACATGGAAGTGGGGCTCAAGGGGAGGTCATGTTATAAAATGCTGTGCACATATCAGCTCTTGCTTATTATTTTGAGTGATCGAATGTCACAGGCCTCAATACTCATTCAAATTCTCAGGTGATCTCTGGTCCCTGGTTAGTATGAATTGTGCACATCTTCAGGAATTCTGAACACCTGCCCTGTGTTTTAAGTAGGTTTTAGTAATTATACACAGTTGAACTAGATCTTAGTAATTATATGGTACCAGAGATGGTAAAATGAAGAGGACAAGTTGAGTCTGAGGCTTACTTCATAATAATTTTTACCTCTTTATTAAAACTTGTGGCCCAAAGGCCCTCACAGCAGTCTCATGGGGACCTTGCTTTTTAAATCACTTTCGGGCAGTCTCCATTACTCATCCGAGCTCTTGGTATTATTGTCTATGACCTCTAGGTTATGTGCCTATGTCCTCCTAAGGCTCCTATTCTCCAGGGCATGAACATTTAGACACATACTAGAAGCTCCTTAGTCAAATAATTCGACCTATAGACAGAATTGTATGCTTTATTTTTCCCACCCATAACCCCAGGCTTGTGTTTGCCTGGAAACAGTGATATCCAAGCATGAGTGTAGAGGAGTTGTCTGCATTTCAGAATATAAACAATTATGCAAGATAGACACTTCAGGCAATTTCTTTTGAATGCTTTTTGAGAGGCTATAGCCTGACAACTACTGTCTGGTATTTTCACTGATTCTAAATTGGTCACAGAAAGTCTCATTTCGTGAAAACACTATTCTAGTTCTAACTCCCTGCAGTATGATAGTGTCCCTTTAATTTCTAAACCCAGCTGATTGTCCCCCTTTGCCCTTTTTTATGTGTGGCAAAGGAAAGTGTAATTCAGCTGTATATCATATGATAACAACTTTGATGCTGCAGCCTTGGAATTTTCCCTGGGGTGTAGGCGAGAGGCTGACACTGTTACCTGTATACTTGGCTCTGTTTACAATGACAAATCTGTTGGATAAAAGTGTTTCTTCTTTTTTTTTTTTTCCTACAAAATTCCTTGGTAGAGTATTGTTCTAAGTAACTGAGGATTTGATCCTCAGCAATGAAACTGCTGCCATATTTTATTTATGATGGAGTTTCAAGATTCGTAATTGTTGTTTAGTCTCTATCATGTGACCCCATACACTGTAGCACTCCAGGCTTCCCTGTCCTTCACAGTCTCCCGGAGGAGTTTGCTCAAACTCATGTCCTTTGAGTCAGTGATGCCATCCATCCTAATAATATACAGGTAGTAACTAATAGGACTAATAATATAGGTCTTAATTTTCCCAGCAGTTGCAAGGCTAAGGAAATAAAACAGTGTCAGGTAGTGTTAGGCTTCGTATCTTTTAACAAATGGGAATTTGGAGAGTCTTCATTGTTTGAAGGCTGTTGACTCCAGGTGACTGTGATGAGAAAAAAAAGAAAGAGACATTCTTGGTGTCACACTGGAGGCTGTAAAAATATGTGGGGAGTTTTGTGTGTTTAGAGGTTAAAGAAATAGAACAAGCAGAAGATGGTGTACTTGAGATAAAATTGTAAGTTACATGGAAGTTCCTTACCCTGATATATCTCACATATTATTATGGTAAAGATATCTACCATAATTATTATTTACCATGATTATTATTATTTTTGGCAAAGATAAAAGCACAGGGAATAGGACATGGACACCATACCATTTATTGTCGGAATATGGAGAGGTAAGGGGATGTGATAGCCTGTGTCATGGTGGGCTAAAGGCAGGAAGATGGCCAGTCTGGAGTACAGAGTATAGTTCTTCATTTGAGTTGGATGAGCCTTATAGGTCAAAATGGAAAATAATGGCATTGGATAAGGCTGGATAAGGGAAAATAAATTGCAGTTGTACTGAATAAAGACCTTTATTGTCAGTCTATGACAAATAGAATATAAGGCAAAGGAGACTGGTGCAGCTTTGTGGGTACATTCAAGAACGAAATGATGCAACAGACCTTTGACATCGCTGCAATCTTTCCCTTCTGTTCCAAATTGCAAATGAGTGAGTCTTGAGGGAATATTATTCCGAGAAACAGATAAAAAAGGCTTAGTCATCATCACCTGAGAAAGGCTGAGGGCACAACAATATAGCCATGCAGTAGTTTGCCAACTCGGCCTTGTAGTCATCTGGGAGACTTCTTCAAAATTGTCAGATATCTGGTTCTCACGCTACAGAATTCTTGATTCTATGGACCTAATGCGAGGCCTATGCTTTTGTAAAGCTCTAGAAACTATAACAAGGAATACACTTTGGGAACCAGTTTTCTGATTAAGGTAAAGTCCTGAACTGGGGCTCTGGATACCTGGTGTCTACTGCCAGATTCACTAAACTAGAATCACTAGAACTGGCCACAGTAATAACAAAATGGTTTCTTCTATTTCTCTTGGGACATTTTGTGAAACTCTATGTGATCATGTGTGTGAAAAATAGGCTATGTGAAAGTAACTCTTTAAACTCTGTTTGCACTATAGAATTAAGCAATTGGTCTCAAATTTTGTACGTAAAAAGATGTATAACTTTTTTTCCCTCTGGTCTAGTGCAACAAGAAAAAATAGGGAATTCACAGACTTAGAATTGAATAGGTGATATCTGCAATCTCTATGTTTTAAAAAAAGATAATCTGAGAATGATGTGGAACTCTTGGGAATTAGAAATACAATAGCTTAAATAAAAAAACCCATTGAAATATTTGAATATGTGTGTTATTTGGAAATAAAACAGACATAATGAGAAAAAGAGTAATGGAATTAGAGAATGAATTGAATATGAATTAAGCCAAAAGGGTAAAAAATATGAAAAAGAACCATACCAAAAAAAAGGAAAACAAGAAAAGCAAAGGGCAAATATTTTCCAGTTGAAAGGGCTTACTGAGTACTCATCCCAACGGACACTGGAAACAAAACAAGCATCTAAAAATTTCCAAAGAATAGAAAGTAGATTCACGCATAAGATGAATGAGGAATCAGATTGCTAGAAGGGTGGCTGACTTCCTAACAGTGTTATTGGAAGACAAGACAATGGTATCACCAACATTTTGAAGTAAGTGATCTTCAATTTATAATATTTTGCTCATAAAAACTGCAAATCAAATATAATGGTAGATTAAAGGCGTTTTCAGACATGCCTGCTCTCAAATATTTTCACTCAAACATAGTTTTTTTATAAGTTACTGGAGGATGTTTTCTATTACTCAAGAAAAAAAAGAAATACCAGAAGTAGGATTCAATATAGCTCATCAGAGGGGGAGGAAATTTGAAAGGGAAGTTACAGAATGATAGGAGTCAAAGTCTAAAGAGCAATGTATGTAGATTGGAGCTGGTGGATGGAAAACCCAAGTAGGCTTACCTATGAGGAAAAAAAAAAAATGAAAGTGATAAATTATCTAAGGACTTTATCAAAGCTTTTGATAGTTAGGGGGAGATTTAACTAGAAAGTTGAATAGACACATAGAAGTTTTTTAAAATGAGGGAATTGTTAATCCTAGGCAAAAACAAAGTGGTATAGACATAGTCTACATGATTGAGCACTGAACAATTGTCATATGATCTCACAGTGAAAATGCTGTGATACAACTATAAGGGGGAGGAGAAGAGAGAGTAAAAACTTATTTATTAAAATAGGACTAAAAAACCTAAATGTTGATTTTGATGAATCAAGGTATGTGAGTAAAGACATGTGGTTCTAGAGAAATAGAGATATATTTTTAAAGACATAAGTTTAAAAGTTAAAAGTGGTTACCTCTAGGGAGAAGGGTATGGAAGTTATGAAATAGAATGGCTAAGTGCCTTTTTATAAGACTTTTCAAATTGCATATATGCATCTTTTCATCAAAATCATGATTTACTTAAAAATAAAACATAAATTAAGGTTGAAAAAGATTTAAAAATACATCAAGGGTACAAAAAATAAATGCTGGAGAGGGTGTGGAGAAAAGGGAACCATCACATACTTTTTGTGGAAGTATAAATTGGTGCAACCACTAAGGAGAACAGTGTGGAGTTACCTTAAAGAACTAAAAATAGGACTACTATATGATACAGCAATCTCACTCCAGGCATATATCTGGAGAAAATCATGATTCAAAAGGATACATACCCCCAATGTTCATTGTAGCAGTATTTACTATAGCCAAGACATAGAAGAAACCAAAATGTCCAGTGACAGAAGAATGGATAAGGAAGATGTGATACATATATACAACAGAGTATCACTCAGCCCTGAAAAAGAATAAAATAATGACATTTACAGCCACATGGACGGACCTAGCTATTATCATACTGAGTGAAGTAAGTCAGAGAAAGACAAATATTATATGGTATCACTCGTGTGGATTCTAATTTTTTTTTAAAAAGTTGACAATGAACATATTTGCAAAATATAAGCAGAATTACAGATATTGAAAACAAACATGTTTACCAAATAGGAGACATAGGGGAAGAGGCTAAATCAAGATCTTGGGATGAACAGACAGACAGCACTACACATTAATATAAAGTAGGTAACCAATAAGAACCTATCCTATAGCACAGGGAACTCTACCCAATATTCTGCGATAACCCATGTGAGGAAAGAATCTAAAAAATAAATGAATACAGGTATAACTGAATCACTTTGCTATATACGCCTGAACTAACAAAACATAAATCAATTATACTCAAAATTAAGATATTAAAATAATTATTTTTAAAAATACCTCAAGGAAATCTACCAATATTCCACCCTGCTTATCAGCTTGGGCACAGGTTAGATGTGAACATAGAAGTTCCCTTTTCCATTCTCCTTTACCCCTTTGTAAGACCAGTCCAAGGAGGGGAGACCTGAGGCTTACTCCAACTTCCCATTTCCCAAAGGAAATTTTTGCTAAGCTTATTTGTCCCCCTGCAAAATGTCACCAACTTCATAGCTTTGGAATCATCACCTCTTAAAATGCAGACATTCATGAGATTCAGTTCAGAGATTCTGACTCATGAGATCTGGGATGTGTTGATGCATCATTTTTTTCAAGCACGTGAGATGAATGTGATACAGGTAATCAAGGGGCCCACTTAATGAAAACTTGCATACAAATATTGGGATATAAAATGTTAATACTTTCAGAAATACATATTCATTTATTCATTCACACAGTATTTATTTGAGCTCATTTTAGCTTCAGACAATATACTAGGAGTTGTCAAAGAGATGACGCATACTCTCAAGAAATTCATAATTTAGTCAAAAAAGGTAGGGTAAATCCTTTCTCCTGTGACTGGATCCCTGAGGTTGGTGTGGAAGAAATATGGGAACAGAGAGAGCCTTCCACCTAATAAACTACCTCAGTCTAAAGTCAGCTATGACCTTGGTCACAACTCCTTCATTAGGAAGAACTAACTTGGAAATCACACAGATCTGGTTTGGACCCCAAATCTTCTCATTCCTAGGAGTTCACAAAACCTTAGGGGAATCTGACACTTGGATGCCATAAAACCTTATCCTGCAAGTGTAGATAACTTGGAACCAATCATATGTTGACTATACTACCAGATCCACAGTAGGTCCTAGTTCAGTTCAGTTCAGTCACTCAGTCATTTCCAACTCTTTGCGACCCCATGAATTGCAGCACACCTGGCCTCCCTGTCTATCACCAACTTCCGGAGTTCACTCAGACTCACATCCATCAAGTCAGTTATGCCATCCAGCCATCTCATCCTCTGTCATCCCCTTCTCCTCCTGCCCCCAATCCCTCCCAGCATCAAAGTCTTTTCCAATGAGTCAACTCTTCTCATGAGGTGGCCAAAGTACTGGAGTTTCAGCTTTAGCATCATTCTTTCCAAAGAAATCCCAGGGCTGATCTCCTTCAGAATGGACTTGTTGGATCTCCTTGCAGTCCAAGGGACTCTCAAGAGTCTTCTCCAACACCACAGTTCAAAAGCATCAATTCTTGGTGCTCAGCTTTCTTCACAGTTAAACTCTCACATCCATACATGACCACTGGATAAAACATAGCCTTGACTAGACGGGCCTTTGTTGGCAAAGTAATGTCTCTGCTTTTGAATCTGCTATCTAGGTTGGTCATAACTTTTCTTCCAAGGAGTAAGTGTCTTTGAATTTCATGGCTGCAATCACCATCTGCAGTCATTTGGAGCCCCCAAAAATAAACTGTGACACCGTTTACACTCTTTCCCCATCTATTTCTCATGAAGTGATGGGACCGGATGCCATGATCTTTGTTTTTTGAATGTTGAGCTTTAAGCCAACTCTTTCACTCTCCTCTTTCACTTTCATCAAGAGGATTTTTAGTTCCTCTTCACTTTCTGCCATAAGGCTGGTGTCATCTGCATATCTGAGGGTATTGATATTTCTCCCGGCAATTTTGATTCCAGCGTGTGCTTCCTCTAGCCCAGCGTTTCTCATGATGTACTCTGCATATAAGTTAAATAAGCAGGGTGACAATATACAGCCTTGATGTACTCCTTTTGCTATTTGGAACCAGTCTGTTTTTCCATGTCCAGTTCTAACTGTTGCTTCCTGACCTGCATATAGGTTCCTCAAGAGGCAGGTCAAGTGGTCTGGTATTCCCATCTCTTTCAGGATATTCCACAGTTTATTGTGATCCGCACAGTCAAAAGCTTTCGCCTAGTTAATAAAGCAGAAATAGATGTTTTTATGGAACTCTTGCTTTTTCCATGATCCAGCAGATGTTGGCAATTTGATCTCTGGTTCCTTCGACTTTTCTAAAACCAGCTTGAACATCTGGAAGTTCATGGTTCACATATTGCTGAAGCCTGGCTTGGAAAATTTTGAGCATTACTTTACTAGCATGTGAGATGACTGCAATTGTACAGTAGGTTGAGCATTTTTTGGCATTACCTTTCTTTGGAATTGGAATGAAAACTGACCTTTTCCAGTCCTGTGGCCACTGCTGAGTTTTCCAAATTTGCTGGCATATTGAGTGCAGCCCTTTCACAGCATCATCCTCCAGGATTTGAAAGAGCTCAACTGGAATTCCATCACCTCCAGCTTTGTTCGTAGTGATGCTTTCTAAGGCCCACTTGTCTTCACATTCCAGGATGTCTTGCTTTAGGTGAGTGATCACACCATCGTGATTATCTGGATCGTGAAGATCTTTTTTGTACAGTTCCTCTGTGTATTCTTGCCACATCTTCTTAATATCTTCTGCTTCTGTTAGGTCCATAGCATGTCTGTCCTTTATCAAGCCCATCTTGGCATGAAATGTTCCCTTGGTATCTCTTATTTTCTTGAAGAGATCTCTAGTCTTTCCCATTCTGTTGTTTTCCTCTACTTCTTTGCATTGATCGCTGAGGAAGGCTTTCTTATCCCTTCTTGCTATTCTTTGGAACTCTGCATTCAGATGCTTATATCTTTCCTTTTCTCCTTTGCTTTTCACTTCTCTTCTTTTAACAGGTATTTTGTAAGGCCTCCTCAGACAGCCATTTTGCTTTTTTGGATTTCTTTTCCATGGGGATGGTCTTGATCCCTGTCTCCTATACAATGTCACAAACCTCATTCCATAGTTCATCAGGCACTCTATCTATCAGATCTAGGCCCTTAAATCTATTTCTCACTTCCACTGTATAATCATAAGGAATTTGATTTAGATCATAGCTGAATGGTCTAGTGGTTTTCTCTACTTTCTTCAATTTAAGTCTGAATTTGGCAATAAAGAATTCATGATCTGTGCCACAGTCAGCTCCCGGTCTTGTTTTTGCTGACTGTATAGAGCTTCTCCATCTTTGGCTGCAAAAAATATAATCAGTCTGATTTTGGTGTTGACCATTTGGTGATGTTCACGTGTAGAGTCTTCTCTTGTGTTGTTGGAAGAGGGTGTTTGCTATGACCAGCACGTTCTCTTGGCAAAACTGTATTAGTCTTTGCCCTGCTTCTTTCCATATTCTAAGGCCAAATTTGCCTGTTATTCCAGGTGTTTCTTGACTTCCTACTTTTACATTCCAGTCCCCTATAATGAAAAGGGCATCTTTTTTGGGTGTTAGTTCTAAAAAGTCTTGTAGATCTTCATAGAACCATTCAACTTCAGCTTCTTCAGCATTACTGGTTGGGGCATAGGCTTGGATTACTGTGATATTGAATGGTTTGTCTTGGAAATGAACAGAGATCATTCAGTCGTTTTTGAGATTTAATCCAAGTACTGGATTTCGGACTCTTTTGTTGACCATGATGGCTACTCAATTTCTTCTATGGGATTCCTGCCCACAGTAGTAAATATAATGGTCATCTGAGTTAAATTTACCCATCCCAGTTCATTTTAGTCCTCAGCAAATGCCAATTCCCTTGTACTTTTCTGTTTCACCTCTGACTTGGACCAAGTCATTCTGTTTTGTGGCTGGACTGGCAGTACTTTAAGATGGTCAAAAGCACTGGCTTCTGTTTAAATCTCCAGTCCTGACTCTTATTCTGTGTACATGTGTTTGGTACATTGGTGAGTTATTGACATTACTGAGGTGCAGATTCTTTAATTATCTTTATCTTTAATTTTCTTTATCTTCATTAATATGGAGATAACTGTCATTCTGAGGGTTTGTTGAGACAAAGTATTTGAATTCCCTACAACAATCACATGCACTTAAGAAATGTCATACCTGAATAATACACATGTTTTTCCACCCTTTGAAAGGAATTAGAGAGAGAGAGAGAGTGTGTGTGTGTGTAAGTGTAAAAGCACAAACTCACAAATCAGTACACCTCTGAAACTGAGAGTCTTGTAGAGGGAGACCCAGGTCATGGCAAAAAGCAGAATTCATTGTTTAGGATAAGTTCAAGGTACAGTGGACCAGGGCCATTTCTCACCTTTCTTGCAAAGAGCAGCCTTTCCCTTTCTCCTTAGTTCAGTTCAATTCAGTTTAGTTGCTCAGTGGACTGTAGCATACCAGGCTTCCCCATTCATCACCAATTCCCAGAACTTGCTCAAACTCATGTCCATTGAGTCAGTGATGCCATCCAACCACCTCATCCTATGTTGTCCCATTCCTCTCCTGCCTTCAATCTTTCCCAGCATCAGGGTCTTTTCCAATGAGTCAGCTCTTCACATCAGGTGGCCAAAATATTGGAGCTTCAGCTTCATCATCAGTCCTTCCAATGAATATTCAGGGTTGATTTCCTTTAGGATTGACTGATTTGATCTCCTTCTCTCAAGAGACTTATCCAACACTACAGTTCAAAAACATCAATTCTTTGGTGCTCAACTTTCTTTATAGTCCAACTCATATCCATACATGACTACTGGAAAAACCATAGCTTTGACTATATAGGCCTTTGTCAGCAAAGTAATGTCTCTGTTTTTTAATATGTTTTCTAGGTTGGTCATAGCTTTTCTTCCAAGAAGCAAGCATCTTTTAATTTCGTGGCTGCAGTCACCATCTGCAGTGGTTTTCAGGCAGTCATTCATTTTATATGTTTATTACTAGACTCTGATGCTTCCAGCTTGATTATTAGGCTAAATGCTATAAAGAATATAATTGAAGAACAGGATTTCAGTCCAAACAAGATTACAGCCCAATCTTTTCATATTTAAGTGGGAAGTTTGAACAAGGATAAGGTTTTCTGAGTGCCTTCCAGGGTTGGATAAAAGCTGTTGAAGTAGGAAATGATGTGGAAATTTGTAGGAAGCAGTCCAAACAGGAAAGCCAGTCTACACTGCTCTATCTGAGAGCAGAATGGGTAGAGTGGGTTGGCCTACACCATTTTCCCTAGCCCCAGCCTCTCTGAGAGGGAGCTCCTGGCTGTGAGGATGTTCTGTGGAGGAAGAGGACAGGATGCTTGGGGGTCAGCCTGTCCTGTGTGCTGGTCCTAAGTTGAAGAACTGAGAGGATATGGGACCAAAGCCATGCTGGTGGACTAGGGGCGTGGGCAGAAGACTCATTCCCTGTTTCCACATACACACAGGCACAGGCCTCTTTCTCACAAAGACTTGGGTCTGGTTGCAGCTGTCTGCTGCCTGGGAGGTATACTTGGCTCTGTAAATCTCAAAGGGGGGCAGGGTGGGCCTCAGATGAGAGAAGAAGGGAATCTGGCAGCTTCAGGCTGGCAAAGCAGACTGCGGTTCCCTTCCAGGTCAGTCCAATGTTAAATGCTCTGTACCACAGGAGTTTGTTCAGTCTGACCACAGAAGGGAAGGAAGCCGATGTTCAAAGCCAAAACCATATTCAAGAAAAAAGACTGGATACATAGAGATGTGTAAAGAAGAGGCAAGACAGCCTGGCAGAAAGATTTGGGATTTTACTTTCAGGTCACTCCTGGCTCTTTGACTTACCATCACCTCAGAAAGCTGTCCAACTCACCTGAGCTTCCCTGAGTTTCCTTCTCTAAACTGAGCTGATGATGCCTGTTTTGCAAGTTACTATGAATAGAATGCTCAGTGCAAATTCAGTACCAATGAGCCCAGCATGAAAACAAGTGTGTGTTTGGATGAGAATCTGCATTATAAAAGACAGTGGAATTGGGCTCTTTTTCTATCAAGTGGTCTTTTTCCAGCAGTGCTCACAATGTTGTATTACTGGAGTCACGCTAAAATCAGACGGGCTTGGAAGGTGGGAGAGAGGCAAGAAAAGAGGAAGTGGAGTGATCCAATTAGTTATAAACTGCAGACTTCTTATTGTTCCCCAGTTGGCTGAGGTTCTTACAACCTGAACTGTGTGTTCTCATTTTTGTCTCTCATATGCCTGGCATGGAATTGCCAGTGGGTTAGTGTTAACTGACTTACAGAGTGAATGGGTGAACAAATAACCATACTCAACCTACCCTTGTTGTTGCTAATAATTACTTGGGCATCATCAGATCACAGGACACACGAGCAGAAGAGAAACTAACTGTAGTGTAATGTTGGAGGATCTAAACCTCAAAGACTTGAGATACGCAATATTAACTATAAAAACCCTGTCCTCGACACCAGGCTTAGAATCTCAGCTGGCCATGGCTTTGGGGCATGGATTTAATCTCTGTGTGCCTCAGTTGCCTAAGCTATATCATGGGGATAAGTACAGCACCTGCCTCATTGGATGAGGAATAAATAAATCACTCTCTGAAGTGCATAGAATGGTGTCTGGCATTTGGTAAGTGCTGAATAATTGTTACCTGTTATTTTAAACTTTTGAACATGGCATTCTGTGTACTGTTCCCCCATACTATAACACTTACACATTTTTTCCAGATATCCCTAAAAATATTAAAGCTGTAAAGCAATAAGTCAAAGTAATAAATTTCTTGGGAAAAACTTACATATAAATTAATGAGCAGACCTCAAACTGCCACATTTCTAGGTTTGATACACATTCATGCAGCCAGCTGGAAAATGATCCCTGGTCCCTGGTTATCAGAGAAAATCCAGTCCCCAAATTAAATTATCCTAGTTTTCCCCACCACAGAGTGTAATGGTAGATAGGAAGGTAGTTTGTCCTTGCTTTCTTTCAATTTGATTGCAGTCTTCTTCTGGAGTTTTTTCTTGCTCTCCTCTGTGGTGGGTCCCAAGGACTAGTTTTGGGTCACAGCTCCGAACCATGTTCTCCAAATTCAACAGAGGGAAAATGTACAGTTTGATGCTTAAAAATAAAATAAATGTGTTTGGTTTTATTCAATGGAGACAGCGTTTGGGCACTCAATGGGAAGAAACAGTGTGTACAAATTAAACTGTGGGGAATTAATTGTGTGGCATGTTTGGACTTGGGGAGATGGCTGGTGTGACTGGGACACCCAGACAGGAGGCCAGGTTCATCTCTGAAAGGACTTCGGATCCTTCCATGACACCAACCACACAAAGGAGAAAAGGGCACGGGCTCCTCAGGACATCTATTCCAGGATTTGCTTGGAATGCGGTTTAGATAGAGAAGTGGAGTGGCTGGCCAGAACCAGGAACTCTACTCATTCTTGAGAGGAAGCAGGTGGGGTGGGATGATGCCTTAATCAAGTGGAGCCCAAAACCACCAGGTGGAGGAGGCTCACAGTTCTTTGATGTGAATCTATGCCACCCGCCTTGAAGAGAGAGCTGGTGTCAGACTTTTAAAGGAAAAGATATGTTTTTCTCTTTGTGCAAATACTTGGCTCAAAGCTCATTACCTTCTTGGTGCAGCTTATACACACCCAGAGATTCAGTCCCCAGACCTGGCTGGCTTCATCCCCATGGCCATTAAGAAAGAAGATTCCTTACAGGTTTGGAAAATATCCTCTCACTAATGTTTGAAAATGTGCAACTATGGGTGCATTTATTAATGTCTTTAGTTTAAAGAGTTTTAATACAAAACTTCAGAGTAATCTAACCAACCTCCACATCTGACTGCAATTCCCCACTAGCAGGAAGCTGTTGGTTTCTTGGAACATGCACAGGCTGTGGAATCAAACTAACCTGGGTTGGAAACCCAGTTATACCCCTAACTGGTTCTTTTTTTTTTTTTTTTGGTTCTTAATCTCTCTGAGACTCAGTTTCCTAATGGGTAAAAGGAGAATAGTAATAGCCTATTTAGTTGGTTTGTGTTTTTTTTTGTTTTTTTTTTGGTTTTGTGTATGTGAGTGTGTGTCTGTGAAGATGAGATATTTTTATGTAGCACAAGAACCTAGCAGAATACCTGGCACATAGTAACCAGTCAATTATTAACTAGAACTTTGAGATCAAGTGAAGTGTTTCATGGTACACACATTCCATAATCCCCTTTTTGATATTTTTGGGGTCCATACATTTTCCACGGAACCATTGGAGAAAAACTCTTTGGAGCTCCTTTCCAGACTGGCATGGAGCCTTGGCTGGTTACCATCACCTCTCCTTAAGGACCGCCCTCATCTCTCGGCTCAGCCTGTGGAAAGTCTGCAGTGAACAGAGCAGAGATCCTGGGGAGAATGGGCAGTGTTTCACTGACATCTTAAGTTGCATGCTGGGGAAATGAGAAAATAACTGTGCATTCCTGGCTTCTCCCTCAGACTGCGAGCCACCCTCCCCCAGTGCTTTTATTTAGAAACTTTGTTCATTGTCTTCTGGTTTCTCATCCTGTCTATTTTCCACCACCTGGCTGTTGATGTGCACATCTGAATGATTATGTGTATGTTAATGATCTCCAGGACCCTGGTGGCTAGTAATTAAATATTGCTAACTGTAGGATTGTGTGACACCTCCACGCCTGGTGAAAAGATCTGGGAACAACACTGCTCCTCGTGCTCTCATACCTGTCCCTGGCCCTAGATTCTGCTGATTTTGTCCCGGGTTAGAAATGTCAGGTCACCTGATATGCCCCTGGAGTTCTTTTAGTAAGGATTGGTTTTCTTGAGGGAAAAACTGGCCATGATCTGGAATGTTTTTGTTAAAAGTATTTACTATAGAGTTCAAGCATGCCCTTATCTGGAGGGAGGCTGAGATATATATACATATATTTCAGAAATCATTTCATTCCCCCAGCTTCAAACCTCTCTTCTCTGTTTCCTTAAAAACTCTCCAAAGATAACTTCATGAGAACCCATCTTCAAGAGATGTTTATTGTCTATGATTTAGAAAGTACATTCAAACAGGTGTAGAACTAGTGTGGGGTTTGGACTCAGACCACGGTTTAAATCCTAGGGCTCCCCTAAATAGTTACATGAATTTGAGCACACTATCTAAAATTTCTGAACCTCTGTTCCTTTGATTAACACTCCAATTTGAAACACAAATGTGTGGTTAAACTATTAAATATACATAAATAAAGCAGATAACAAGAGAACTTTAAATAGTAGCTCCTTGTCTTCATTATTGTTTCCTTTATTGATTCATTCTAGTTTTGTTTTTGATCTTTATAGGAGTACAGTTGATTTGCAATATTGTGTTTCTGCTGTATCTCAAAGTGAATCGATTATATGTCTACATACATCCATCCTTTTTTAGACTCTTTTCCCATATAGGTCCTTACAGAGTATTGAGTAGAGTTCCCTGCACTGTAGAGTAGGTTTCTATTAGTTACCTATTTTATGTGTGTGCTTGCACTTAGTCACTCAGTTGTGTCTGACTCTTTGCACCCCCATAGACTGCAACTGGCCAGGCTCCTCTGTCCATGGAGATTTCCAGGCAAGAATATTGGAGTTGAGTGGGTTTCCAGTTCCTCCTCCAGGGGATCTTCCCAACCCAGGGACCAAACCCATGTCTCCTGCATTGGTGGGCAGATTCTTTATCACTGAGCCATCTGGGAAGCATTTTATAGATAGTAGTGTGTATATGTCAATGATTCATCTTAGTTTTGTAAAATCCACACACACATGTATACCATTTTACATGAAGCAATTAAACAAAATATCTCAGAGAATCAAGAACTCTGTCTGAAAGCTACTTTCTTCCTGGCAAAGGGCAAACAGATCTATAGAGTGTCCTCTGTTGGAAGAAGGAGCATTTGTTTCCCATCATTTCTGGGTTTCACCACTTTGCAAGTCCAATACTAACAGAAATTAATGCAATGGCAAACAGAAAGGATTACAGCAATAACAATTACACAATGCACTTTCAAAGTTGAATTTTGAGCCTTGCAGATATAGCCTAGAGGTCAGTGAGCCTTGTTGCCAAAACTGCCTTCACAAGACTTGGGAATAATCATCTGCTATTCCCTGAAGAACATGACTGCAGGATCGAGGGTCCTTACTATTGACTGTGACTTTGGACCATCTGAGAAGTACAGTCACCTTCTCCATTTAAATGCAGGAAGAAATGTGGGTGGGGGGTGAGTACTATTATTCAATCTCAGTTCATTGGTTAGAATTCATAGGCACAACAAGGTTAATTACTGAGTCTAACCTAATTTCAGAGAAATGTTATACTATTGGAGAAACAAAGATTATAGATCTAACCCGCTCAATTTTCTATCTAAAAGGATATGTCCCAAAGCCATAGGTCTTTGCAAGGAGATGATGATGGCTTTCTGGGAGTTCCCTATACTCCCAACCAGGCTCTCCTGCCTTATGGTTTGTGCTCACACTCCGCATGCCCACTTTGCAAGGCTCTGTTCTAACAGTTCCCTAGAGAAATTACCTCTTCTTCCATAGCACAAAGTTTTTCTGCTTTTTGAGTACCCTGGGCTTTAGTGAGGGGGGTAATTAATTCTTGCTGTCCTCCAAAGTGGGAGCAGGACAAAGAAGGATGGACTTCAGTCCTGTGAGTGCGTGTAAGAGTGAAGTGAGTGAAGTCGTTCAGTCATATCCGACTCTTTGTGAACCTGTGGACTGCAGCCTAACAGGCTCCTCTGTCCATGGGATTCTTCAGGCAAGAATACTGGAGTGGGTTGCCATTTCCTTCTCCAGGGGATCTTCCTGACCCAAGGATCAAACCCCAGTCTCCTGCACTGCAGGCAGATCCTTCCCCTCTGAGCCACCAGGGAAGCCAACTGAGGGTAAGTTCAGTTCAGTCCAGTTCAGTTGTTCAGTCGTGTCCAACTCTTAGTGACCCTGTGGACTGCAGCACGCCAGGCCTTCCTGTCCACTACCAGTTCAAACTCATGTCCATTGAGTTGGTGATACCATCCAACCATCTCATTCCCTGTTGTCCCCTTCTCCTCTCACCTTCAATCTTTCACAGCATCAGGGTCTTTTCAAATGAGTCAGTTCTTTGCATCAAGTGGCCAAAGTATTGGAGTGAGGGTAAGCATGGATGCAAATTCAAGCTTCTCTTCAAACTTTCCAACAGGTACATGCTGGCTTCCTTACTAGTGGAGCTATCAAATATTTTCTCAAAGGTAAATAATTTTTTTTCTGGAAGTCAAGATACTCTATATTGATAAAATGATATTTCTTCTCTTATCAAAGCACAGGACTTGTTCTTTGAAACAACGATCTTCATCTTTTGCCTGGAATGGTGTGTGTTTGTCCCTTCTGACCTTGAGTCAGTATGATCTGATGTTACAGTGATAAATTAGTTTGATGAATACTCTCCCTGTTTAATCAAGGTTTGGAACCAGTTTCTGTTGAATTTTTTTTTTTTTGTTTTAATTTTTAAAATTTTCAATTCATACAGAAGTTACAGTATACTAGGAATTTTACCAGTTTTTCCAATGAAGAGTTGATTGTGGTTCACCTAGGAGATATGTTATAGATCAGAAGGGATGTAGGCTCATAGGTCAAAGATGATTAATATATAACATAAAATCCAAACTATCAAATTTTATCACTGTACTATTATCATATCTGTACTATTCAAGAAAAATCAGCAAGTTGATTTTGGCCCAAGATCTAAGAGAGCCTAGTTCTTATCCTGGAGTATAAGACATGGTAGCACTTTTGATCGGGCAAATCTTTTTGGTGGAATTTCATTGTCAGCCCTGAGGGTTCAGAAATGATGGTAAATAAGGATCTTTAATTATAGGTCAGTCTTGAGCTGCAGAACTAAGATATGAGATGGACTGATTCCAATTAAGAGTTTAACCAATACTTTAGAAAGATGAGATTGATAGTTAAGGACAGATTCTCATTGTATGGATGACTTTATGATTTTTTTTCCATGTGTACACATATATTTAAGCACTAAGTAGCTATTTGGAGGAGAAGGAAATGGCAACCCACTTCAGTGTTCTTGCCTGGAGAATCCCATGGACAGGGGGAGCCTGGTGGGCTGCCATTGATGGGGTCGCACAGAGTTGGACACGACTAAAGTGACTTAGCAGCAGCAGCTATTTGGAGAGGCAGTAAAGCACCCAAATTGGGTTGGCCAGACCTCAATTCAAATCCCAATCTTGCCATTTACTTGTTACATTGGGTATTTTAGTCATTGAAGCTTTTTTTTTTTTTTTTTAACATATCAACAGTGGAGATAACACTGAGATTTTTATAAAGGTTTAGTAAAATAATGTACGCAAAGTACTCACCACAGTGAGTGCCATGCTGTTTAGGGTAAATGGCAAGTATATCTACACTTTCAGTAAGTCAAACATACAGTTAATTCAATAGAGTGGGGTCAGTCTTTTACAATAACACATTTAATGTCTCAAACTGAAGGAAATAAGCTTTGCAGTTATTCTTAAGGAGATTCCAGAGTCAGATGGATCCTTGTGACAATTATATCTCAGATCACGATGTGTGGAGTGGGAAGACCAAGTCATGGGTCTCTAAAATTTTTCAGAACATTGAATGTAGGTCAGTAACACGAGACAATCCTCTCTTGGGCCTCTCGTATTTCTGCGTGTTTTGCACGCAGAGGCACTAATTGCCTTGACTCTGAACCCTGTTTATAAAGATGTTTGTATAGTGAGCAGTCTTAGAAGATACAGTAGCTCACTGCTGATTGAGGGGCACGTTTCCTTACAGTTCAGTATAATAAACATGATGTTCCTTCCAGACCATGCCTAGAGGGCAGGCATGCCTACCGCCCATTATAAAACATGAGAGTTCCCTGAGATCAGGGTTCCTTTTCTGTAATATAGCCCACTGGGCCCATCTATGTCATTCTGTGATATTTGAGGTTCAGGAGAACTGTTACAGATATATTGTTCTTGACATTGATATGTGCTACAAATAACAGAGTTCTTTGTTTCTGACTCAGAGTGAATCTTGTGTGTTCTGCCAGTATTCCTAAAACTGTGGCAGGCTAATTTGTTAGCTTGCCAGTAGAGTGAAATCTCAGATCCTTCATGATTTTTGACAAGTAATAATGAAGTCAACTACTCATTTTCCCAAGGTCAATACGCAAGTATATTTTATCTTTCTACAAAATGCTTTAGATACACCATTCTGTAAAGTTTTTTTTCTAATATTAAAAGGTCATCCCACATTAGTCACCATGAGCGGGACTAATGCATGAGATGCATGAATACAATAGAAGACTTACTGGGCAGGACTCTTCTACCGCCTAACTCAAACCTATGTAGCTGTTATTCGAGTCACCTTTATAGGTTACTAGGCTTCTGCTCTACAAATTATAACATTATGATTTCAAATGGGACCCGAATGACCAGAAAGAATTTATGAAACTTCCAAATGCATATTTATTATGAAGGCAAGGATAATAAATTGGAAGAAAGTGTCAAAGCACAGTTGATCCCAAGCACCTCTTTAGCTAATGAGGAAGGTGTAGAAGCTGTGGCTTGATCTTGAGATTAACATAGAACGTTGAAATATGGGTGCTGTTACTAATGCCACAGAGGGGGAATTTTTTTCTGAAGAAAAGTAAATGGGATCAGGGAATAGCTATAGAATGATGAGATTCAATTTTATAATGATATTTGTTAACGTAGAAGGCCAAAAAACTAGCTTGTACCCTGTACTGTATATAACTTCTGACAGTCATTTCCTGCTGTGCTTTGTAGAACAATTAGGCCTGTATTTTCTCTGAGCACATGAATATCTTTCTACCATTAACTGTTTCACTACCTTCTATGTACAAAAGCCGGTACTTGTGAATGTTTTTCTGGTAGACTGTTATTTATATTCAGTTGTTACATTTTTGATGGTTCCAGATGGTATAGACATTTTAAAGCTCTATGACATCCTAATGTAACTACCAAGGTAGAAAAAATGAACGGTAGCAAGGAGGTATAACATAAGCGAGGAGTTCCAGATGAAGACCATTTCCCCTGAAAATGGAAAAAATATTTACTTGTGGTCTAGCTCACTATTGCTTAGCAGTGTGGCTGTATTCTACAAAGTTTCCAACATCATTCTGAAGGCTTTTTCTCAGATCAAAATAATGTGAAGATTCTTCCCGTGTCCTTCAAGTATTCTCACCTCCACAGCAAAGGTTGCCTGAATTGAAGACAAATAAATGATTCTAATTAGAGCTCTAGGGAGACTGAAAAGCAATTGTCTGAAATTATTACTCAACTTCATGAGCTCGTTAATGGGCATCTCTCTGTCTGCATGATTGGAGAAAGAGCAGCAAGTTCATTTTGGCCGAGCAGGCCTAGACCTGAGAGACTTCATATTCTATAATAGAACGTTACCTATTATTCCAATTAGGCATGCTTGAGTTCAGGCAACAGACCTACTCTGGGTAACGTCAGAAACAAAATAAATGAATTTATTGAAGGCTGTGGGACTGTGGGATTCAAGAAAAAGCTCAAGACTCAGACCAGTCCTTGGAATGGAGAAGAAGCATGGAAGCTTTGGGGATCTAATGGCACAACTCCTGGAGAAACTCTTAAAAGTCAAAATGTCAAGATGTCAGGATAAAAGAGAGCTAGCCATTTGAACATCCTCGTAACATTCTTGTAACACTTTGCTTAGGATTCAGATTTCAAGGAAAGAGAACCTGGTTGGTTTAATTTGAATCAAACACATATTTGTTCACAGGTAGTATGTAAGATGGCACCCCACTCCAGTACTCTTGCCTGGAAAATCCCATGGACGGAGGAGCCTGGTAGTCTGCAGTCCATGGGGTCGCTAAGAGTCGGACACGACTGAGCGACTTCACTTTCACTTTTCACTTTCATGCATTGGAGAAGGAAATGGCAACCCACTCCAGTGTTCTTGCCTGGAGAATCCCAGGGATGGGAGAGCCTGGTGGGCTGC
This sequence comes from Ovis aries, assembly GCF_016772045.2. Taxonomy (NCBI): domain Eukaryota; kingdom Metazoa; phylum Chordata; class Mammalia; order Artiodactyla; family Bovidae; genus Ovis; species Ovis aries. Next base: position 82,427,474 of record NC_056055.1, on the reverse strand, counting down.
CGTCTATGGGGTCACACAGAGTCGGACATGACTGAAGTGACTTAGCAGCAGTATGTAAGAAGTTGAAAGCCTCACAAGGCTACAGTCGGTGGAAGATTCATTCCTCCCAAAAGCTGTCAGGAAAATGGTACCAGGGACATGAAGAAGGGATGCTGGGTAGGCAGCAACAGCAGATACTCATCTCATCTAGGAAGATATAATGCAAAGAGGAATTAAAAAGTCCCTAGATGAAAGTGAAAAAGGAGGATGAAAAAGCTGATTTAAAACTAACATTCAGAAAACTAAGATCATGGCATCCTGTCTCATCACTTCATGGCAAATAGTTGGGGAAACAATGGAAACAGTGACAGACTTTTTTTCTTGGGCTCAAAAATCAGATAGTGACTGCAGCCACGGAATTAAAAGATGCTTGCTCCTTGGAAGAAAAGCTATGTCCAACCTAGACAACATATTAAAAAGCAGAGATGTTACTTTGCCAACAAAGGTCCATATAGTCAAAGCCGTGGTTTTTCCAGTAGTCATGTATGGATGTGAGAGCTGGACAATAAAAAGGCTGAGCTCCAAAGAATTGATGCTTTTGAACTGTGGTGTTGGAGAAGACTCTTGAAAGTCCCTTGGACTGCAAGGAGATCAAACCAGACAATCTTAAAGGAAATCAGTCCTGAATATTCATCAGAAGGACTGATGCTGAAGCTGAAGTGCCAATATTTTGGCCACATGATGCAAAGAGTTGACTCACTGGAAAAGACCTTGATGCTGGGAAAGATTGAAGGCAGGAGAAGGAGATGACAGAGGATGAGATGGTTGGATGGCATCACTGACCCAATGGACATGAGTTTGAGCAAACTCCCGGAGGTTGTGAAGGACAGGGAGGCCTTGCATGCTGTAGTTCATGGGTCACAAAGGGTTGGAGAAGGCTAAGTGACTGAACAAGAACAGGAAGATACGAACCATGGTGCCATGCATTTTGGAACATCTGAGAGCTTGGCATCTTTTCAAGAGATCTAAAGAAAGTGTCAGGGTCCTTAAAACTTGAAGTATAAAGTCCTTGCAAGAACCACAAACATTGATTACAGAATGAGCTGATGCCTTGGCCTAAACTGTTGAATCATCTATTTCTCTTTCTCAACTTTCTTTATCCTTGAAAAATAAAGAATGAGCTTGTGTCTTTTTAGCAACCTGCATTCTTAAAAGCAGGAACTGTATCCATGGAATGGATAGCTTCAGACTAACAGTTGTAGCATTCAAATAGTTCTTGGTAAAATTTCAATTTTCGCTTTTTTTTTTTTTTTTTTTTGAGTAAACTATGGATTCCATTGAGTGGCCCAGGGATACTTTTTTTAGCCCAGATTTCATGAATTTTCAAAGTGTGGTCTTTGGGTGAAGCTGATTCTCTTGTGTGTTCATATTTTATACACAATGGAAATACTTGAGAAGGAAGAAGCCAGGAGGGTGAGTAGGAGTGGTAAAGCTAACAGAAATGCAGTTAAAAAAAGAAAATGCTAGAGCAACTTAATGGCTACAGTTTCAGAAGACCATTCTGAGTAATAACGTGGGATGACAAACAGGAATTACAGTGCCTCAATCTTTGGTTCCCAACTTAGAGAAGCCAGTTATAAATGTTGTTTATACTTCTCGCAAAGTTGCAACTTCAGGGCTGAGAAAACAGAAGAATCAGATATTAGTGGATAGATGAAAATATTCCATTCCTTGAACACTTACTGAGTGTTGGACATTCCTTTATGGCTTCAGAGTTCAGTGCAGTAACCCCTAGTTACATGTGGGTATTGAGCACTTGAAAGGGGGCTGGTATGACTAAGAAATTGACTTTGCTATTTTATTTAATTTTGTTTTAAATTTAAAGCACTGATACTTGATTTGACTTTGGAAAGCTTAAGTACTTCTAGAAAAACTTTGGTATGTGAACCTGTTTTTATTTCATGTGAGTTTAAAGAAATGCAAATATGGGTGAAGTGTTTTCTATTAGAAATTAATGTCTGAATTGAGATTTGTTGTAAGTATAAATGACACATTGGCTTTTGAAGATTTAATAGGAAAATGAATGTAAAATACTGCCTTGACATAAGTTTTTCTATTGATTAGGTCCAGAAATGATATTTCAAATATATTGGAGTAAATAGAATTTGCTGTTGTCATTACAATTTCCTTTGTTAAAAATGTGGTTACTAGAAATGTTGAAATCACGTAGATGGCTTGCAGTATCTTTTTATTGGAGAGTGCAGCTCTAGGGCCTTTAACAGATGCCATTCTACAAAATCATTAAAATAACTGAGTGAAGTAGGCTCTACTCTTCCCACTTTTATAGGAAAAGCAACTGAATGAAGCTCAGAACATTATTTAACTCTCTGGGGGTTACAGAGTTTGTGAGGGAAAGCCAGGATTTCAGGCCAGGTGGGTACAGTTCTTTTTCTTTGTACTCTGTCCAATTATCTGTTCCTTGATATTTCTTCTCGGGAAGTCAGGGAGAGCTCACGGGCCTTTTTTGTGACTTCTTCATAGTAAATAAAGCTTTGGTAAGTCATCTATGCGGAAGAGGCAGATTGAACACAAGGTTCTACCTTCTTCAAATGGCGACAGGAAGATGATTTGAGTTCTTATAAAGTGAATGAACAAAGCCCCTTTACACGACCAAATAGAGGTTTACAAAGTAAGCCTAAAACTTGTTTGAAATAGCAGAGTGAAATTTACTTAGCCAAAGGGCATGGATTATACAATTTAAAATTTTGGTTTGGTTTTCTTTATTTTTCAGAGGATTTGAAATTCTGGACCATCTTGAGATCTAGCATCTTCCATGATACTGTTCATTTTTTTTTTTTTTTTTTTTGTGCCAGTAAGGTTGAATCAACATTAGGAATTCGGCAAAGTGCTTTCATTCTTTTAAAAGCATTCCAGAGAATGTGGAAAAACATTCCCAAGTGCTATTTTTTAGTGTGAAGAATGAAAAATTAGCTTCATCCCCTTGCTACTTGGTTGCTTTCTCCATATAACAGGTGTTAACCAAGGACAAGGGACGTCATAAGTGGTGCAGTAGTAAAGAATTTGCCTGCCAATGCAGAAGACATAGGTTCGATCAGTAGGTGGGGAAGATCCCCTGAAGAAGGAAATGGCAACCCACTCCAGTGTTCTTGCCTGGAGAACTCCATGGACAGGGGAGCCTGGCGGGTTACAGTCCATGGGATCACAAAGAGTTGGAGTTAACTGAATGTCTGGGTACACAGAGGCACAACCAAGGACAAAGTTGTCCTCAATTATATGAACAGTTGACGGTGAAGTGTGGCACAGGGTTGGCTCCTAAACTGAGGGAGGGGACCTCATTGTTCTCTGGGGCTGCACAAACGCACTCATTCAATGAGGGAATAAGTATTCGTGGAAAGTGGGGTGACCATTCAGCCAATTGCTGCTTCATCCCACTGGATGCCAGCTCCATGCTTGGAGATGCAGCCTCCTCTACTCTGTGCTCGTACCAGCCTTGCCTCTCATAGATGAGCTTACTCATCTCGATAGTGGCAGGAGCAGGGAGTCTTAGAACTTGATGACATTCCAGTTTGGAGGAAATGTCATAGCATTGGGTGACTCTAAGGCAGCATGACCTCCTCTCTCCTGAAGGTTGCCTTGTTCCGTCCTTGATGTCACCTCTGTTGGCTACTCGCGCCCTGCCATTACCCAGAGGAGAGAGGAGGAAGAGTTCTTCTCTGGACCAGAGGAATGGAGCTCTCTTTCTGGTCCCTTTGCCCTTCCCCATGCCCACCCTCACTCACTTAGCAGAGCCCCTGGCTGCTGAAGAGCATTGCTATTTTTACTTCTCTGTGAGGGGCTCTCAGGTTAGATTATGTACCAATGAGGTAAGTTACAGGTATTTAGACTCATGTTTCTAATTTAGCTTGGAAATGGTTTCAAACGTTAAACAGCCTCTCTCCTGGGCTCTCCCTGTTCCTGCTCTCTTCCCATCTTTGGCATCTCACTCCATCCTCATGCTGAGGGTCACTTTCCTTTCCAGCTGGATCACCCGACTTTCAGGCTTCTTAAATGCAGGAATCAAGGAGACTTAGATTTCACCTCAGCTTAAGTACTCTATCAATCCTGCATGAACTCAGCTGTAGCAATGATATTTAAATGCATATGCTTATAATAGGTAAATGTTTGTAAGATATTTGAGATATTTTCATTTGTCTTCACACATATTGTCACAGAGTTACCTACACTTGGCAGATGATAAAATTGTGACTCCAGGAAGGATGAATAAGATGGGTGAATAAGAAACAAACCTTGGTTTGTAGCAACTTCCCTAAAAACAGCAGAGTCTGGAAATGTGGAATATTTCTTTCCTTACTTTCTATTTCTTTTCCTGGACCCTAGACCAGTCTTTTAGCATTCAGGTTGAAATGACTGTCCCTGAAGCCACTTGTTTTGATCTCCATTCATTTCCAAGGCAAACCATTCAATATGACAGTAATCCAAGTCTATACCCCAACCACTAATGCTGAAGAAGCTGAATGGTTCTATGAAGGCCTACAAGATCTTCTAGAACTAACACCCCCCAAAAGATGTCCTTTTCATCACAGGGGACTGAAATGCAAAAGTAGGAAGTCAAGAGATACCTAAAGTAACAGGCAAGTTTGGCCTCAGAGTACAAAGTGAAGCAGGTCAAAGGCTAAGAGTTTTGCTAAGAGACTCTGACTGTGCTATGACTCTAAGGTCATAGCAAACACCCTCTTCCAACAACACAAGAGATGACTCTGGATATCACCAGATGGTCTATATTGAAATCAGATTAATTCCATTCTTTGCATCCAAAGATAGAGAAGCTCTATACAGTCAGCAATAACAAGACCAGGAGTGGACTGTGGTACAGATCATTAATTCCTATTGCCAAATTCAGACTTAAATTGGAGAAAGTAGGGAAAACCACTCAGCCATTCAGGTATGACCTGAATCAAATCCCTTACAATTTTACAGTGGAAGTGAGAAAGAGATTTAAGGAGTTTGATCTGATAGAAAGAGTGTCTGAAGAACTATGGATGGAAGTTCATGACACTGTACAAGAGGCAGAGATCAAAACCATCCCGAAGAAAGAAGAAATGCAAAAAGGCAAAATAATTGTCTGAGAAGGCCTTACAAATGGCTGAAAAAAAGAAGAGAAAAACAAAGGAGAAACAAAAAGATGCACACCTGAATGCAGAGTTCCAACAAATAGCAAAGAAAGATAAGAAAGCCTTGCTAAGTGATCAATGCAAAGAAATAGAGGAAAACGATAGAATGAGAAAGACTAGAGATCTCTTCAAGAAAATTAGAGATATTTTCAAGGGAATATTTCATGCAAAGATGGGCACAAGAAATGACAGAAATGATATGGACCTAACAGAAGCAGAAGATATTAAGAAGAGGTGGCAAGCATACCCAGAAGAACTGTACAAAAAAGATGTTTATGACCTGGATAACCACGAGAATGTGATCCCTCATCTAGAGCCAGATATCTTGGAGTGTGAAGTCAAATAGACCTTAGGAAGCATCACTATAAACAAACCTAGTGGAGGTGATGGAATTCCAGTTGAGCTATTTCAAATCCTAAAAGACGATGCTGTAAAAGTGTGGCACTCAATATGCCAGCAAATTTGGGAAACTCAGCAGTGGCCAAGGACTGGAAAAGGTCAGTTTTCATTTCAGTCCCAAAGAAAGGCAATGACAAATAATGTTTAAACTACCACATATTTGCACTCATTTTACATGCTAGCAAGTTAATGCTAAAAATCCTCCAAGCTAGTCTTCAACAGTACATGAACTGAGAACTTCTAGATGTATAAGCTGGATTTAGAAAGGGCAGCAGCACCAGAGATCAAATTGCCAACATCCATTGGCTCATCAAAAAAGCAAAAGAATTCCAGAAAAACATCTACTTTTGCTTCATTGACTACACTAAAGCCTTTGACTCTGTGGATGATGACAAACTGTGGAAAATTTTGAAAGAGATGGGAATAAGAGACCATCTTACCTGCCTCCTGATAAATCTGGTTGCAGGTCGAGAAGAAGCAGTTAGAACCGGACATGGAACAATGGAATAGTTCAAAATTGGGAAATTAGTATGTCAAGGCTGTATGCTGTCACCCTGTTTATTTAACTCACATGGAGACTACATCATCTTGGGCTGGATGAAGCACGATCTGGAATCAAGATTGCAGAAGAAATATCAATAACCTCAGATATGTAGATGATACTAGCCTTAATGGCAGAAAGTGAAGAAGAACTAAAGAGCCCCTTGATGAAAATGCAAGAGGAGAGTGAAAAAAGCTGGCTTAAAGCTTAACATTCAAAAAGCAAAGAACACGGCATCCGGTCCGCTTACTTCATGGCAAAAAGATGGGGAAACAATGGAAACAGTGACGGACTTTATTTTCTTGGGCTCAGTAATCACTGCAGATGGTGGCTTCAGCCACAAAATTAAAAAATGCTTGCTGCTTGGAAGAAAAGTTATGACCAACCTAGACAGCATATTGAAAAGCAGAGACATTACTTTGCTAACAAAGGTCAGTCTAGTCAAAGCTATGGTTTTTCCAGTAGTCATGAATGGATATGAGAGCTGGACAATAAAAAGGCTGAGCACCAAAGAATTGATGCTTTTGAACTGTGGTATTGGCGAAGACTCTTGAGAGTTGCTTGGACAGTAAGGAGATCTGCTGCTGCTGCTAAGTTGCTTCAGTCCTGTTCGACTCTGTGCGACCCCATAGATGACAGCCTGCCAGGCTCCCCCATCCCTGGGATTCTCCAGGCAAGAACACTGGAGTGGGTTGCCATTTCTTTCTCCAATGCATGAAAGTGAAAAGTGAAAGGGAAGTCGCTCAGTCATATCTGCCTCTTCGCAACCCCATGGACTGCAGCCCACCAGGCTCCTCCGTCCATGGGACTTTCCAGGCAAGAGTATTGGAGTGGGTTGCCATTGGAGATCAGACAATCTTAAATAAATCAATCCTGAATATTCACTGGAAGGACTGATGCTGAAGCTGAAACTCCCAATACTTTGGCCACCTGATGCAAAGAACCAACTCATCAGAAAAGACCTTGATGCTGGGAAAGATTGAAGGCAGGAGGAGAAAGAGATGAAAGAGGATGAGACGGTTGGATGGCATCACGGACTCAATGGACATGAGTTTGAGCAAGCTCTGGGAGATGATGAAGGACAGGGAGGCCTGGTGTGCTGTACTACATGGGGTCGCAAAGAGTTGGATATGACTGAGTGACTAAAACTGAACTGAAGCCACTTGTGTGACAAGCATGCTGTAATCTGTATTAAGGATTTGAAACAAGTGTGAATTTTAATTAGAATATAGGTGTTAGGGCTGAGAGAACATCAACATTAGATAGAAATAGATAGGGATTGCTAAGAATCAGAACCCAAATGTCCATTTTTTTTTCTTAAAAATACGTGCATGTACTCAGCATTTAAACAATATTTTCAAATTAGCTTCAGTAAAGACATTGCAGGGACTTCAAGGTCCTTATATGGCACTGTGCCTATCGTTAAGGAGTTTATAATAGAGGAAGTAAAAAGAAAAGCTTTGAACATAAAGCAAAGCTATTTGTAGTCAGATTTTGGCTATATGCCTGGCAACTCAAAACGATTCTTTGAGAGGAGAGATTTCCAACTTGAGCATTTAATTTTGAACTGTGACCATTGTATTTTAAATTGTGCTGTTAGGCATCATTTTAGATGAGTCTGTCTGTGTACCCACCTGTTTCATACATATGTGTATATCCATGCATGTACACCCAGTGTGTTATTTATGCTATAAGTCAGTTGTCCTGTCTGTTTTGAGTTCATAGATTATAAAATTGTCAGTTGCTTAAAGGTGGGAATATATCTGGTTGTTTTTAATTTTATTTATTTATTTATGTTTATTTTGTCTGCACTGGGTGTTCATTGCTACATGCAGGTTTTCTCTAGTTATGGTTCAGTTCAGTTCAGTTGCTCAGTCATGTCCGACTCTTTGAGACCCTATGAATCGCAGCACGCCAGGCCTTCCTGTCCATCACCAGCTCCCAGAGTTCACCCAAACTCATGTGCATCGAATTGGTGATGCCATCCAGCCATCTCATCCTCTCTCATCTCCTTCTCCTCCTGCCCCCAATCCCTCCCAGCATCAGGGTCTTTTCCAATGAGTCAGCTCTTCACATGAGGTGGCCAAAGTATTGGAGTTTCAGCCTCAGCGTCAGTCCTTCCAATGAACAGCCAGGGCAAGGGCTATTCTTCATTGTGGTTCATGGGCTCCTATTGAGTTGGCTTCTCTTGTTGCAGAGCACAGTGTCTAGGTACCTGGGCTTTAGTAGTTGTAGCATGTGGACTCAACAGTTCTGGCTGGCAGGATCTAGAGCACAGGCTCCGTCGTTGCTGAGCACAGGCTTAGTTGCTCCGTGACGTGTGGGATCTTCCTGAATCAGGGGTCAAACCCATTTCCTCTACATTGGCAGGCAGATTATTAACCACTGGACCACCAGGGAAGTACAATACTGATTCTTTTATCTAATTATTTATTCATTTATTTATTTTTGCTATTCCCATAATATTCAGAATAGACAGAACATGGCATAGTAGAGAGAACATGAAATTTATGCATAGCTTGGACAAATTTCATACTTTATTTGACTCATTTCCTTTTCTGTAACATGGGAATAACACTATAAATCTATAGGTTTATTGAGAGCATTACATGGGATAACTTTTATAAAGCAGCTGCAACAGTGTCCCACTGATAGTGTTCAATAAAGATCTGCATATATGGTTAATATAATATATATATTCCCTATATCAATTATATTTGTCTCTTTCTGTGGCTAACTATCAAACCTGCCTTCTTATATTGTCCCTGTCATGTAAGCACTGAGTCAATTTTTTCAGATGAATGAGGCAAAGACATAATAATGATGAAAGATTTATAATGATATTTGTTATTACTAACTTTCTCATACCTGTCAAGGTGGTCCTTGGTGGAAAGTAGTGTGTCCTGTGTTTGAGGGTGGTTGAAGATGTGGAGAAGGAAATGGCAACCCACTCCAGTATTCTTGCCTAGAGAATTCCATGGACAGAAGAGCCTGGTGGGCTGCTGTCCATGGGGTCGCACAAGAGTTGGACACGACTGAAGCGACAGCGTGCGAGCATGCGTGCGTGAAGATGTGATAAACCACTTCCCAGTACCAAAATAAAGGGAGCCAGAATGGAAAAACCAGGCCTAAGATGCTATGGAATTTCACATGATTGTGTCAACTTTCTCTTTGTGAATTATTTGAAAATTGAAAAGAATTTTTAAGTAGAAGTAATTTTAATTTGTATTCCATTTATGCTCCATTTTAACATGGCATCATTTTGAGGAATTCCCCATCCAGATGGAGTCATTCATTTCTAGTAAAGAGAAAGGATGGGTTGGGCTCATGCTCAGTCATCCATTCATTAATTTTTCCCCTTATAGCACAAAACCAAATAGCTAAAGAATGAGGATTTTAGTGTTGATATTGTCTGATTTGATAAACTTCCCCTATATGTATTTTCTTAGTTTGTGTGTGTGTGTGGTATAGTGTATTTTTAATAAAATTGCCTCACTGTAAATGTGAAGTTTGATATTGGCCATTGTGGACATTTGTCTCATCAATATCCAATCAAGTATCTTCCGTGACTTCAAATGCTTTCTCTTGCCTCTTTTGAAGTCAGTTATCATTCTCAACCCCTGGCTATAGGTAACCACTGATCAGCACTATATCACCTTGGTCTCTAGCAGTTTGTTTATGTTGGTGCATCTATATATATATATATGTGTGTGTGTGTGTGTGTGTGTGTGTGTGTATAGGTATAGTATGTTCTTTTTTATTGCTGAATATATTCCATTATAAGGATATGCTACACTTTCTTTATATACCAGTTGAATGCCATTTGTATTGTTTTTAGTCTTTGGTTATTTATAATTCCACTATGAATAGTCATGTACATGAATTATCCTGGCATATGTGTTCATTTGTTTTAGGTAAATATCTGTGATGAGAGATATTAGGATATAAGGTTAATATATATTTAACTGTATAAGACACTGCCAACCTGTCTTCCTAGAACTCTCTCTCACTGTGCATGTGGAACCAGCATGTTATGAGAATCCTGCTGCTGCTGCTGCTAAGTTGCTTCAGTAGTGTCCAACTCTGTGCGACCCCATAGATGGCAGCCCACCAGGCACCCCCGTTCCTGGGATTCTCCAGGCAAGAACACTGGAGTGGGTTGCCATTTCCTTCTCCAATGCATGAAAGTGAAAAGTGAAAGTGAAGCCACTAGTCATGTCCGACTCTTCGTGACCCCATGGACTGCAGCCCACCAAGCTCCTCCGTCCATGGATTTTCCAGGCAAGAGTACTGGAGTGGGGTGCCATTGCCTTCTCCATATGAGAATCCTAGTTGCTCTATATCCTTGCCAATACTTGGAATTGTCTGTCTTTATAGTTTTTATATATCTAGTGAGTGAATACTGGTATTTCATCATGGTTTGAATTTGCGTTTCTATAATGTCTAGTGATGTTAAGTATTTTTTCAATAGTTTAATGGTCATTTTTTTGTGGGAAAGTATGTTCAAATCTTTTGCACATTAAAAAAATTCATAGGTGCCATAGAATTGTCTTATTATTGAATCATGTCTTCTGTGTATACTCTAGATACAAATTTATGTTGTATATATGTTTTACAAGTATCTTTTCCAAATATAAGTCTCACCTTTTGCTTTCTTAATCTTGTTTTTCAAAGAGCACAATTTTGAATTTGAAAGTTCATTCAATCATTTTTATTTTCTTTTATAGTTTGTACACTCTGTATTCTAAGAAATTCTTATCTCACCCAACATCATAAAGATCTTCTCCTATCTTTTTTTCTCTTTAGAAAATTTGATTTTAGTTCTTGTATTTAGGTCTCTGGTCCATCTCAAGTTACTTTTTAAAGTGTTATAAAAAGAAAATGCTTCACTTTCATTTATTCCCTCATGGGAAAACATTTTTTTTTGGAAGATCATCCTTTCCTCATAGAATTACCTTGGTAACTGTTAAAAATCAGTTAACAGTATAAGTCTGAGTCTGCACTATTGGCCTAAGAATATAGATCAATTCCATACTGCCTTCATCAGTGTAGCTTTATAGTAAATTCTGAAGTCAGATAGTATGAGGATTCCAAATTTGCTTTTCTTTTAAAGATTTGCCCATTCTAGTTCTTTCAACTTTCCATATATGTATCTGTATAGTTTAGAACCAGCTTCTCAGTTTATTCCAAGAGACTTGCCAGGATAATTGGAATGTACAGTCTGTTAAAATTTAAGTAATTATTGATATGATTAGGCTTCTATCTACATTTTTATCTTTAATTTTCTGTTGGCTTCATTTCTAATTTGTTTCTCTATTTCTTCTTTCCATATTTTTAAGGATTATTTGAATAAATTTTAGAATTTCTATTTATGTTTTTCAGAGCTTTATTTAACTCTATGATCTTAATATTCTGGTTGTGACTTTGTACTATAGATTTAAAGAAGTTACCATTTGGGAAAAATTATTTCAAAATAAATATTTTGTTTTTAAAATTACACTATTAATATCTGAATATATTCCAGAATTAAATGAAATATTTAAAATATATATACCTGACAAAGGACTTGCAGACAACATTTATAAAGAACTCCTACAACTCTATAATAAAACAACAATTAACCTAATAATAAACTAGCAACCCATTTGTTCTTTGCTTACTTAAATACAGTGGAGTTATTATGCTAGTTTCAAGAAAAAAATATAGCAATTCAATATTTTTGTATGATGCAAAATGATGACCTACTTAAGGTTAGGTACTATCCGCCACCATAAAAAGTTGTTACAATATAATTGGCTGTATTCTGCATGTGTGCATTGCATCTTTTTGACTTATTTTATAAGTCCATGTATCTTAATATTACTCACCTACTTAACACATCCTGCTACCTCCTCTGGCAGCTACCAATTTTTTCTCTGTATGAGTCTGTTTTGTTGTTTTATCTTTGAGTATACACATATAAGTGAGATAATACAATATTTGTCTTTCTCTATCTGACTTATTTCACTGAGAATAAACCCTATAGGTGCATGTAAGTTGACACAAATGACAAGATTTCATTCTTTTTAATGGCTAAATAATACTCCATTATATATGTGTATGTCCATATGTGTATGTGTATGTGTGTATGGTATGTGTGTATACAACTCATATCTTGTTTATCCATTCATCTGTTGGTGGACCCGTAGGTTGCTTCCATATCTTGTACTTGGAATGGGAAAGTTTGTTCTTTTGCACATAGCCATCCAGTTTTTCCAACACTGTTTATTGAAGAGGATGTTTTTCCCCCAGTATATATTCTTGCTTCCTTTGTCATAGATTAATTGACCATATAAGTGTTGGCTTGCTTTTGGGTTCTCTATTCTGCTTCATTGATCTATGTGTCTGTTTTTGTTCCAGTACCATACTGTTTTGATAACTGTAGATTTGAAGTATAGGTTGAAATCAGGAAGCAAGATACCTCCAGCTTTGTCCTCATTTTAAAGACTATCTTGGCTTTTCTGGGTTTTTTTGTTTGTTTCCATACAAATTTTGGGATTATTTATTCCATTTCTGTGAAAAATGCTCTTGGTATTTTGATAGGGTTTGCATTGAATCTGTAGATAGCTTAGGGGCAATATGGTTGTCTGAACAATATTAATTCTGCCTCCATGAGCACTGTATATCTTTTATTTTAATTTCTCAGGATAAATGAAAATAAACATCTACAGTAAGACTTGCATTAAAATGTTCATAGACACTTCACTCCTCAGATCCCCAAATGGATAGAGTCCAGGTATACATCAGGAATGAGTAAACAAACTGCAGTAAATCTATAACTTGGGATAGTGCTCATCAATAAAAAGGAGAAAACTTCTGATACATGCAACACTGACGAATCTCAGAAACATAATGGTGAGTTGAATAAGGCTTAACCAAAAAGTACCTACTTTAGGATTCTATTTATATCACAGTCTAGGGCAGATAAAACTGTGCTATGATAGAACAAAAAATTAAGACAGTGTTTATAGGTGATGGGTAGGAATAGATTGGGATGGGGGATGAGGGAAATTTCTTCAGAGATGGTAATGTTTCTATCTTGACAGTGTTTTGAATTGCTCAGTTACATACTATTTGTCAAAGCTTATAGACTAATACTTAAGATGTATTCATTTTGTTATGTGTAAATTTTACCTCCAAAGATATAAATAACTCTACACCAAAAAATAATGTGTTAGCATATCATATATTTGATATTAAGGAATTGCTAAACTTAACATTTTGTTTCAGCTTTTTCTGAATAACAACCACAAAATATCAGTGGCACACAGTAATAGGCATTCCTTTCTTGATCACATCTCTGAGAGCTGTGGTAGCTCTGCTTCAGGCTATAAATATACAATTGTTGGGGTGGCTCCAAACTTTGGGTAGGGTTCAAAATTTCTCCACATATTTCTTATCCTCCTTGAACCAGTGGTTATCAGTGGCATGTTCTCCTTATTCAAAAAACTATAACATGTGAGAAGTCCAAATACGCAAGACTATTTCAATATTAGTTTGACTTATGTCCACTAACATCTCTTTGATGGAAATAATTCTCATAGCCAAACTGAAGTTCAAGGAGTGGGGAAATACATGAGGCCAAGGCAAATGTGTGGATGAATAGTTCTGATAAGGAGATGCACGTGAGGAATTATAACTATAAATTTGACCTACCAAGGTGAATTGTGCTGCAGTCCATGGGGTTGCAAAGAGTCAGATGTGACTGAGTGACTGAACTGAACTGAAGATGAATTAGAAGACTATGACATGGCATTATAGATATTCTGAGGTTTAGTCTTAGAGATACATATTGAAATATTTATGAGTTTAGTGATATGATGTCTGGAATTTGCCTATAATCTGAAGTGGGAGAAGTAACTAGAGGTATAGAGAAAAAATATGTCAGTGATTGAAGTTAGGTGTATGAGTACAAGGGGGTTCATTATGTCATTCTTTCTACTTCTGTATATGTTTGAACTTTTCCATATAAATGCTTTAAAAATAGGCCAAAGGAAATTATATTATTATTATATTATATTATTATATTATTTTCCTTTTATATAGGAGGAAACTAAGATCCTGGGAGGGTGTGTTACTTGTTCTGTATTGAGACAATTAGTGATTAGCAGAATGGAGCTAGGGCCCAAGCCAATCCTTTCTACTTAATGTGGCTTTTAGTCATTTATCTGGTAATTCCTTAAATATTTATTTAATACTTGTCTCTGTGTAATGTGTTATAGATAAGAAGTAAGGATTTCTCTTCTCTCAAACACCCCAGTCTAGTGAGTCAATATACATTTAAACAGAATACAATGATGGAGGTGCTAAAATGCTACAGTGGCAGTATACACAAAACTCATGGAAATATAAGAAAAGGCATCCCTAAATCTGTTTGAGGAAATTAGGAAAGTCCTCATAGATGAGGTAAGGTCTAGACTGAGACTTGCAGGACTAGTTTGATAAGCCAGAGATTGCATGATAGGTGGTGGAAGCAACACGTGCAAAGGTGTTGAGGTGTAAGACACATGGCATTTTGGCACTTTGGGGAAATTCTACATGACTCAGTGTAATTAGAAGTTGACTGCAGTGTGTATGTGTATTGAAGTATTCTGGAAAGAGAAGGTAGGAGAGATGAAGTAGGCTTACAAGCTACGCAAAATGTTGAGATTTAATTCTGTGGGTTAGTGTTACCTTGCTTAATTATAAGACACCACCTCGCCTCCCCACCACCGCCCCAGCGCTCTCATTAAAATACAGACCCCTAAGTCCTGACGCTGATCTAATGACTCGGAATCTTTCAGAGACTAGTTTGGAAAACATGGTTATGGGAGCTACTGAAGAATGTTAAGCCAAGGAATGATGTGATCAGATCTGCATGTTAGAAAGACCACCCTGGCAGCAGCATAGAGGTTAGACAGGTGAAATGTAGGTACACAAAGCTAGAGTCAGAAAGACAGTTAAATGGCCACAGCAAGAGCCCATGGAAGGTGTGATGAGAACAGCAACAGTGATTGAGCAGAAAGCATGTTAAGGAGCTAGGAGTGGAAGTTTCCAACAAATAACTGCCTCTAGAGAGTAGGAGAGGAGGATTCTTCTTTAAATGTCTACCTGGCTGAGGTAGTAGGTTAATGTTACTGTTCGCTTGTAGACAAGAGCATTCAGGATAAATAATGAGTCTGCTTTGGGTCTTGGACATCTTATTATGAGACATACAAAAAGGGTCCAGAGAGCAGGTTTGAGCTCAAGAGAAAAATCAGCTAGTGATAGAGATTTAGAAAATGCCAATAAGTTTAAAGTATAGGTATGTATTCAGACAGATCATGCAGTTTGAGAATTAAGGAAGTCAGAGCCCAGGAAAGCAGAAGCATTTCAGAGAGAGACAGAAAGGGGACCTAGATGAAAGGTTAGGCAAAAACAGTTAATGTTATGGAAATCAGGCAGAAGAAGGTGGGCAAAGAGGCAGGAATGAGGATGGAAATAGGCTCACTGGGTTTGGAAAAACAGAGGTGATTGCTGACCTTTGCCTGGCAGTATTTGTGGAATGTTGAAAGCCAAGACTGTGGATTTGGATTGAGTACTTGGTGGGAAGTAAGGAAGCCTAGAATGAATATAGGTAAATTTTCTAGAAGATTTGACAGTGATACTCCTTTAATTTGAGTAGAAAATAGGCATTTGGGGGCAAGAGAGGCATAGAATTAAGTATTTTGCTATTTCTTTCTCTGGTAAGACATGTGCTTCTTGACAGGTGTGAACTGGAAATAACTGATATGAATACTTTGTAGTCCTTTTGTTAAAAATTCATTAGCTAGTCATTCACTGTTAATTTATGGCATAGATTTAATAATTGTGAGTAAATTTTTATGAAAATGTCCAGATGTGACTACAGTATATTTGAAAGAATGCATATTAATTTGATTCATTGAGCAATTAGGTACCTTTGGTGAGCATCTCTTCTTGTTTTGGTGACATTTATAAATGTTTGTGTGCATCAAGAGAGTTACTTTCAGGTATGACTGTGTCAACTTTAAAACTAATGACATATTTGAAATTCATCAGATCCTTCCCAACTTTTCAAAATAAAAACTTGGAGAGGATATTTGATTGATGGATAAATGTAAAATTTGAGACAAGTTGTCAGGAAAACCATACGTTAATCATTAATTTTTTTCCTCAATGATTTGATTTTTTTTTTTCCTTCAAGAGCTCTTAGGGGTCTGAGACAAGCTTTTAGAACACATATCTCTTTACCTAGAAACACTGTTCTATATGTTATGTTTATATCATAACTCAAGCCCTCTTTTTTTTTAAACTACGTGTTCGATTACATACTGCATTCTATTTTAGCTAAATTTAGGGCACGTTTCTTCAACCTCATGTGACTTTAAGCAAGATTGAAAAAGGCAAATTTGTTATTAAATTCTGTTCGAAAACTTGTTGACACACCACCTCCGCCTTTCTCTCCCATATTCATCTGTGAATTTGAGAACACACTTGGGCTGACAAGAATCAGAGTCAGTAAATGAAATGCAGATGAGTTTTAGCTATGCTGTTGTCAAGACTTTAGTTTGGGTAAACGAAAACTTTTAGGTAAGGGCCTGGAGAACTTGACCTTAAATGAAATCTGATGGTCTTGGATGCAAAACGAGATATGCTATCGCTCTGGTGGCTACTATAGTTGATATGGGTGATAAGGCCAGAAGGTGCTGAGGGGAGGGAACCAACAAAGAATGGACCTAGGATGGAGTGTTAAGTTTCTATTTTCTACAGTATGGAAAATGGAGTCATCTGTGCATACCTAGAAATAAATGATAAAAGAGAAACATTTTCTCAAAGGAATAGTTAAGCTTATAAGAAAAAACAGAAAATGGAGGGCCCTGAATCACATACAAAAAAAGTGTGACACTAGACTGGTAAGTAGACACTAAATCTATGCACCCAAAGGACATTAGCAGATCGTGGTAACCAAAAGTGTTGTCTTTTATGAGGACTACAGAGATAGAGAGTGGGCCTTGACCTGAACGGTTAAAAGTTGAAATAAAGACCCTTTAGTGTAATGTGGGGATCCTTGAAGAGCTCATTGAGTGTAGCAGTAGGTTTAAACATCTCTGCTGGCAAAGACAGGTGACAATGAGTCTGTCCTGGTCAGGGATCTGGATGGTAGGAATAAAACTCCTCACTCCACTGACATGATCTTTACATTACTGTTAAGCCATGACATTAATGTAAAGAGGTCCTCAGTTTCAGTGCCCTTATACCTCAAGGGAAAACAAACATAAATCTTTTCTGAACATTTGAACCTTTAACTCAGAATGGCAAAAACTACTCCAGATAAAGCTCTATCAACAAAATTGACAAACAACAATTATAAAACACAAATGGAAACAAGCTATGATGAACAAAGTCAACAGAATCAATGACTATCAGTAGTAGATGCCCAAGATTTCAGATGCTAGAATTATTAAAGAATATTATATATATGTATATGCAGAAAATGTTGATAGAAATAGAAACTAGAGTTAAACACAGAACCAATCAAGATATTATAAAAAACAAATGTCACCAAATAATAATAGGCATATTTGGAAGAAAAAAAATAAATATATGTAGGTATAAATGGAAAACTAACACCAAAATGAAAAATTCAATGGAGAGATTAAACAGTAAATAGGTTAAAGGTAAAGAGAAAATTGGTGAACTGGAAATTACTTCTGAATAAATGACCCGTAGTAATGCACACAGAGAGGAAAAAAGGATAGAAAAATGACACAGGATTAGAGATGAAGAAGAGACTAGAAGGTCCAAACAAAATTTAGAGTGAAAGAACAGAGAGAATAGAGAAGGGGTAATATTCAAAGAGGTAATGGTTGAAAGCTTTTTAAGAATTGATGAAAGATACAAATCTTCAAATTCAGGGAGGTAAATGGACTCTTAACAGAGTAAATACAAATGTAGATCACCAGAGATAAAGAACTTATTGAAATAATTTAGAGAGATAAAATAAAATATGTATAAAGAGTAAATGGACTGAAATCAGGCATTTGAGTTGCAAAAACAGAAACAGTATTAGATCTGTTACAGTAATTGGATCAGAAACAGTAATTAGATCTTTCAAATTCTGATAGTTAAAACTTAGTCCAAGCTTAATTATCATTAACAGACTGAATATATATGTTTTGGGCAAATAAAAATTGAGCATTTACTACCAACACATATTCACCAAGGGGACATTCGTAGGATATATGCAAATTACAGGAAGACAGAAACGGAACCTGCCATAAAGGACAGAAATGCAAAATGGAATAAGGAGCAAGTAGGTAAATCACAGGAATAAATGTAACAAAATATTGACTGGAAAAAATAAACCCAACTACCTCTATATTAGTGACCAGTTGTGAAATTAAAAAATAAAAACAAGTTAGAATTAAAATATGAAGTGTAATAAAATGCAAGATAAAAAGGAATGATCAGAGTGAATGTATTCTTTGAAATATTGTTTGGGAAGAGGAACCTAAGATGATTAACTTTAGATTCTGTTATAAGATGCATATTTAGATTTTCAGTTAACTCCTAAAATAATAGAAATTTATAATACAGTGTCAATCAAAATCAGGCTCAAGATGAGGGGAAAAACAGCATATAAAAACAAGCTGAATAAAAACTGTAAGATAGATGAGAAAATCAAACTTCTTAATCATAATAAATGTAATGAGACAGAATTTTTTTTATATTTCCTAAGAACCGTAAGAAAAAAAAAAAAGGAACAGTATGGATAATGTATACCCAAAATTAAAAAAAGAATTGGAGAATTACTAAAAGGTAATTCAACAATAAAACTGGGAGAATTTGAGACATGTGTTTAAATATTAGTAGGTAAAGCAGAAAAAAGTTGTAAGGGTTATATATATAGACAATTTGAGAAAATATAAATGAAGAACGTGATCTAATAAACACATATAAAACAATTGAGGAATAAATGTTACTTAATCACATAGAAAATACTTTATGAAAATTGATCCTATACTTGGCCACGATACTTGTTTCAACAAATTTTGGAAAACTGGCATCATATTTAATTCAAGATTGTTTTCTGACATTACTAATTAAAGTAGCCCTATCTGTCAAAAATTTGACAGCCGACCTCAACAAGTAAACCTTGGGGGAAAAGAACAAGTGAAAATGAAATTAGAATATCCTCAGAACTCAATGAGAAAAAAATGCATATCCAAACTGTTCAGTTCAGTCACTCAGTCGTGTCCGACTCTTTGCGACCCCATGAATTGCAGCACTCCAGGCCTCCCTGTCCGTCACCAACTCCCAGTGTTTCCTCAAACTCATGTCCATCGAGTCGGTGATGCCATTCAGCCATCTCGTCCACTGTTATCCCCTTCTCCTCCTGCCTCCAATCCCTCCCAGCATCAGGGTCTTTTCCAAACAGTCAACTCTTTGCATGAGTTGGCCAAAGTATTGGAGTTTCAGCTTTAGCATCATTCCTTCCAAAGAACACCCAGAGCTGATCTCCTTCAGAATGGACTGGTTGGATCTCCTTGCAGTCCAAGGGACTCTCAAGAGTCTTCTCCAACACCACAGTTCAAAAGCATCAATTCTTCAGTGCTCAGCTTTCTTCACAGTCCAACTTTAACATCCAGACATGACCACTAGAAAAACCATAGCCTTGACTAGATGGACCTTTGTTGGCAAAGTAATGTCTCTACTTTTCAATATGCTATCTAGGTTAGTCATAACTTTCCTTCCAAGGAGTAAGTGTCTTTTAATTTCATGGCTGCAATCATGATCTGCAGTCATTTTGGAGCCCCCAAAATAAAGTCTGACACTCTTTCCCCATTTATTTGGCATGAAGTGATGGGACGGGATGCCATGATCTTCATGTTCTGAATGTTGAGCTTTAAGCCAACTTTTTCACTCTCCTCTTTCACTTTCATCAGGAGGCTTTTTAGTTCCTCTTTGCTTTCTGCCATAAGGGTGGTGTCATCTGCATATCTGAGGTTATTGATATTTCTCCCAGCAATCTTGATTCCAGCTTGTGCTTCCTCCAGCCCAGCCTTTCTCATGATGTACTCTGTATATAAGTTAAATAAGCAGGGTGACAATATACAGCTTTGATGTACTCCTTTTCCTATTTGGAACCAGTCTATTGTTCCATGTCCAGTTCTAATTGTTGTTTCCTGACCTGCATATAGGTTTCTCAAGAGGCAGGTCAGGTGGTCTGTATTCCCATCTCTTTCAGAATTTTCCACAGTTTATTGTGATCCAGACAGTCAAAGGCTTTGGCATAGTCAATAAAGCAGAAATAGATGTTGTTTCCTGGAACTCTTCCTTTTTCAATAATTCATGGGATGTTGGCAATTTGATCTCTGGTTCCTCTGCCTTTTCTAAAATGAGCTTGAACATCTGGAAGTTCACAGTTCATGTATTGCTGAAACCTGGCTTGGAGAATTTTGACAATTACTTTACTAGCGTGTGAGATAAGTGCAATTGTGTGGTAGTCTGAGCATTCTTTGGCATTGCCTTTCTTTGGGATTGGAATGAAAACTGACTTTTTCCATTCCTGTGGCTACTGCTGAGTTTTCCAAATTTGCTGGCATATTGAGTGCAGCCCTTTCACAGCATCATCTTTCAGGATTTGAAAGAGCTCAACTGGAATTCCATCACCTCCAGTAGCTTTGTTCATAGTGATGCTTTCTAAGGCCCACTTGACTTCACATTCCAGGATGTCTGGCTCTAGGTGAGTGATCATAAAATTTTTATGCTAATGTTCTGAAATTTTACATAAAATGGCCCCATAAAAACACAGAATATTGAAGAAGTACCTGAATAAACATACAATCATTAATAGAATCAGTTAATGCCTGGGTCCAGCCCCTGCAGGATCCAGTGGAACCCTCAGGAGAAATGGCATTAGTGAATGGATGAATGAGAGAGGAAAGAATAGAAGCTGATATTCCTTTGTTTACACAGAAAGCTAATAAAGGCCCGAGACAAAGGACTTGCTCTGTTCACAGAGGCCACAGACGCCCTCCCAGTCTCCTGAGGGAGTGAAGACGCAGAGCGCCTTCCCATTCATGTCTTAGAAGCCCAGGCAGATAAGTGAACGCAGAGAGCCTCTATGCTCCAAGGGATCAGCCTGAAAAAGAGAGTAAAGGAGAGAAAGAAAGAAAGACACAGGGTGACCAAGCTTCTTTGGCGAGCGTGGCCCGTAACTTTATTTTCAAAAGGGACTTTTATACCTTGACTTGTATATAGAGGGAAATGAAAGATACAAGGTCATGTAGAATCAGCCCAAACACTCCAGCAGTTCCCCCCTTATGGAAACCAGGGTTTTTTCCTGCATATTTTCCCCATATACAATGTTGTGTACATTATCTTCTGACCTTGGAGGCCTGTGGACATTTTATTACCCTCTTTTGATAAAGGCTGCTCAACCAGAAAACTTACCTTCCCTCAAAGTGTTTTTTCTTTATATTTCTAATCTATGTCAGCCTCAGAAAGTATCAAACAGAGTTACATTCTCAGGAAGCAAAGATGCAGCGAGTTACAACAAAGAAAGAGCCAATTAGCTCAAAGGTCTGATGTGGTTAAATTCAAGGCTACTATTTGTTTCTGTTACATTCTAACTATGTTAACTAATGCATTCCCAGGTGTACAATGGATAAGATATATGGGAACTTAGCAGCAACATTGGCTCAACAGTGAAATCCTACACCAGCATTACTCTAATAGTTTTTAACTCTTTTAAAGGCTCTATATTTTTAGGCTTCCCATGCCTCTCACAGTTGGGAGGCTGTGAATAATCATATGTGTAGCTGCAAGAGTCTGGATAAACCTGCCAAGCAAGCTAGAATGCTAACAGAGGGGTTTGAATTGAATATTTCTTTCATGTCCAGGAGACTTATTAACTAAAGCTCTAAGTTAACTTTTTCCAGAAAAATGTGGTCGGGGATAGCCTCCTGTTAATGTCAGAAGAGTTGGTGAAAGACATAAAATAGTAAGACAGACAGATTCCAGTTTGGGGGTAGATGCTCGGGATGGCCTAGGGAGTCCCTTGAGTCCTGAAGCCTTGCTTATCAGATCTCTTCCGCATGACCTTATCGTGGGTGGGATCGCCTGTGCTGGCTCCAGGCAAGTTAATATACATAATGGCACATACAAAAGCATGTAGAAACTGAACAGTTTTAGGAATGAGCTCTCAGAATATTCATGAAACAGACAATTCCAAGCTTTTACAAATAATTCAAATAATGGAAACATAGGGCAACCTCCCCAACTCGCTTTGTATTTAAGCCTAATATGATCTTGAAAATCTAGAAGGGTACTCTGGAACCAATATGTAAATCAAATCTCTATAGTGTAGATACTGAGAGACTCCTTCCTTCCTCTGATCAGGGTTTGGATGGCAACAAAATTTCCATCCTTTGAATATGGACAGTATAAAATGCAGGAAGATTTAAGGTAAGGGTAATTAGACTGCTGTTTCAGTATAAAGATATTTTATTTTCTAAGCGCCCAAATGGGCAAAAGAGATATTTTTTGACCTGATAAATAAGGAACAATTAGCAATAAAGCTAGTCAATTTATTATATGTTAAACTACTGACAGTTTCCCACTGAGTTGTGATAAGAGAGCCCCTGGGAAGAGGAAATTTACCTTTTGGGGTAATGTACTATGAATCACTTTTCTTGACTCAGCACTATATACATTTATCTTTAAAACCTTTAATAAGGGTTTAAAGTTGGTGTTGACGTAATTTTTCAGATTAAGGGAAGGAGACTTTGAGTTGTAAACTAGTAACTAGTGGAGCCAGTTAACTTAGCCATAGGCTATTTCATAGAAAGGCCATGCTTGTTTCCTGACACCAAGTTGATTCTTAAGATAGGAAAATTTTCTAAGACAGATCAAGCTGATTAATATGAGCTGATTTAACTAAGAGTAGCTTAGCTATTCTGTCCCTAAAAGATAGTTAGAAGATATGTCTATCTTTTTAAATATACAGTGCACTATTCAGACAGAAGCATGCATTAACCAAAAATAGTCATAAAATGGACACTTGGAAAAAATACTACCAAAAATATGAAATAAATTATTTTTGGTTCCATGGAATGTACCTGAATGCCCCTCCTTTCCAAATCCCCCAACCCTGATTGAAGGAATCACTCTGTAGATTTTTGTGCTGAATGGTCCCTTTAATTTAATAGCTTTGCCAATGGTGGAGATATTCTCAACAGGACACTACTTATTTTTAGAATTATATGTGGTGCCTAATCTTGGATTTGCTCCTTATCTAGAGAAAAACAAACTTGAAAAAAAAAACAAACCCGTTTTTGTGACAAGGAAAGCTTGAATGTGGAATGGCTATTTAGATAATAATATTGTAAAGAACCCAACTTCCAATGCAGGAGACTTAAGAGACATGGTTTGATCCCTAGGTTGAGAAGATCCCTTGAGGAGGGCATGGCAACCCCCACCAATATTCTTGCATGGAGAATCCCATGGACAAAGGAGTCTGGCAGGCTATGGTCCATAGGGTTGCAAAGGGTCAGACACAACTGAAGTAACTGAGCACATATTATACCAATAATAAGTTTTCTGAGTTTGTTAAATGTACTGTGATTCAGTTATAGAAAATCTTTGAGTTTTGGAAATATACACTCAAGTGTTCACAGATAGCAAAGTTAAATAAATGAAATGTTGAGCACAAACCTAATTGCCTTCATAAGTTGAAGGCTCCCAAGAAAAGATGAATTGGGTAGAGTTATTCACTGGTATCTCCTGTCTGCGGGTTGACAAGACTACTCTGGGGAAATTGATGAAGTACTAAAATTGCCCCTACAGGAATGGAGGAGGGGCAGTTAGGATTAGGTTTAGGGTTAGTTGGAGAGTTTGCAGAGGTTCAGGTTTCTTGCATAAGCTTGTGCATTTTCTGTGCAGCACAGACCTGCCTGGTAAGATGGCAGCAGGTTGGAGGTTGGCTGGTGGTGCTGAAATTCAGCACATGCAATTTTCCCTAAGGAATGGATCCTGGGAGAGGTTCTTTGTAACACCTTCACCTCATGGATGCATTTGCTTCCCAAATTCCCCCACCTATAAGGGACTCATCTTTTCAGCCAGTTAATCTGCCTGAAGAAGATACCCTTTAAAGAATTTCCATGAAATCTAGTTTCTTACTGATGCACTGCTGCTAGCATCTTTTTTATTCCCATATTTCCAGTAAGTTTCTCCTTATTTCAAGGCCTCCATTGTTCATTTATGGATTCAACTACCTCTAGAGCTATAGGTCCCTGTGCCTTTTGAAGATAGTTCAGCACAAATCATGTTGGTTTTCAGCTTTCTCTAGTGCCAGCCTGGATATAGGCTTGTTTGTCTTCGCTAACTATGGGATTACTGGGCCACCTGATTTCCAGATCCAAAGTTTGTTTGCTATATCTGCTTTCTTATACTCTCTGTATCTGAGGGTTTATCTTTTTAAGAATTCCTTGAGTGAAGTTTTAATGGAGTTTCAGATGAAGCAAACTGAAAATGCATATTTCAGCCCTTCATCTTAACATGGAAGCCTCTGAGATCGCTATTAAAATATATGATCATTGGTTTTTATTATTTCTTTAAAAACATATTTGTTCTAAAGGAAAAGTTTTGAGGAGGCAGCCACTAGGTTAGTAATGCTCCAGGGATGAAGTGTTGGGTTAGAAGAAGCGCCCTCATATCTGTCCCCATGTTGACACTCAACTGTAGGTTCTATGGCATGTGAGTTCCTGGTCCAGACCTAGGCATGCCCAGAAGTACCCAGTGTGTGCCACTGCCTTCAGGTAGGAGTGTCTAGAAGGGGTTGGGTTATTCCAAACTTGGTGTATGTGGGCAGTGCCAAACTTAAACTCTAGCAAGAGAGCTCCTTGCCTTGGTCCAATGTCACACTCCCCTAGAGCCTTTCTCCAGCCATGTCTGTGGGACTGAGGCTCTGTCTGCATGCCTAGCAATAGCCTGTGTCACCTACGCTTCAGACCAGACCCAAGGATTTCCATCCTAAGTGGCCCCAGTCTATATCATGGATTCGTGTGGTTCTCTTCCCTGGATGTCCCCTCCTGGGGATGTTTCCCACTGCTGGGCATGGATGGAGAAGTGGCCAAGAGAGAAGTGACTGTAGGGGATACGACTAACGCTTGAATACATGAGCTGCTGCTGCTGCTAAGTCACTTCAGTCGTGTCTGACTCTGTGCAACGCCATAGACAGCAGCCCATCAGGCTCCCCTATCCCTGGGATTCTCTAGCTGTCAGCAAATGATCATGTGAGACCTACTGCCATGCCAGACAGAGCTGGGGTGAGAAGACAGGGAGGTAGATTAGGAACCAAGGGCCAAGGGTCATGCCATCATGTCCCAGGGTGGAATTCTAAGGAGACTGAGAATTCCTCATTGAAGCCTGACCTTCTAGGTTCTTCTTTGTTTTTAACTTTAATTTTAAAAAAATTTTAGTTTATATTGGAATATAGTTGATTAACAATGTTGGATAGGTTTCAGCTGTACAGCAAAGTAATTTAGTTATACATAAACCTATCTCTATTCTTTTTAAAATTATATTCTCTTTTATGATAGGTTATTACAGAATATTGAGCAGAGTTCCCAGTGCTATCCAGTAGGTCCTTGTTGGCTATCTGTATTAAATATAGCAGTGTGCATATGTCAGTCCCAAACTTCTAATATATTTCTTCGGATTTTATATTTTGAAGGTAGAAGGAGAGAATCTATTGTATTAAACAGCTAGCTCTTACCTTGAATTTTAAGTTTTGTTTCTATTGTATACAGACCTTGGTTGGGCTCTGGACCCCTACAGGGGTGAGTGGGGCTGTATGTGGGATAAGATCCTAGGCAAACCTGTGTCCACAGAGATGATACATCCATCTTCCCAAAGTTAATTCCAAGAGACCCGTGTCTGTGAAACTGCCCTTGTACATCTTGGTCTGAGTTCCATTCCTCTTCTGAGAAGGAACATGCTTCTACCACTGAGTTGGGAGTCTTGACAACCTGATTCTGATTGACCCCTCTCCTAGCAGCCTGGCTCCTGTCTCCTCTCCCCCTAGCTCTGGCTGGTTTACATTTACAGTCTTCCCTGGATTCAAAATGCTAGGAGGTCACTAATTCTCATGATAGCAGCACAGCCATTTTGGTTGTTTCTGCAGTATGGATTATGGGTCAGCTGCTGCCCCATATCCTATACACACGATTTCTACTCCTTAACAGCAACCCTGGTGTGATATTTATTATACCTATTATAAATAGATATTATTTATAGATAGGGAACCTGAGGCCCAGCAATGTGAGTTAACGTATTCAGGGCTGCACAGGAGGTAACTAGGATTTTGAACCCAAGTATCTCTGACTCCAAAGTCTTTATGACCCTGCTAGGAGACTTGAACTCTGTGTGACATCCACCAGCATGGATACCCGCAAACAGTAGTGACAGCCTCGACAGGGGCCTGACTCTGCTACTGGATAAATGCACATTGCACATTCAGCCTCTGGCCATTGTCCTTGGGAACCAATCTGATGCCGGAGTTAGACCACTTACCCACTGTCTTGCCTTCTTGGTCGGTCTTTCTTCCCTTCTGACCCAAGTGAAGTCACTTAGTCGTGTCCGACTCTTTGCGACCCCGTGGACTGGAGCCTGAAGAATACTGGAGTGGGTTGCCATTTCCTTCTCAAGCTTTTGTCATGTCCGGTAATATCTACACATGATTCATTTGTTGGCTACAGTTGAAAGTTACCTTCTGTTTGGGCCTGAAGTTCACCAAAGAAATGCGGTGATTTCCTAGGGAGCTCTGTTACTGCCAGCCAGAGAAACACACCAGATGTACCGCATGCACGAGAACTTGAAATCCAAAAGACCCCTAAAGATCAGTTAGAATAAACCTGTTCCCAAAACCTACAAAACTTTGTACTAATTTCTTTAAAAAAAAAAAAAAACTTTACTAGTATTTCATAAACTTTTTACAGCCCATCTGCAGTTGTGAAACTCAGTGTCAGACTGAAAGCAAATGAGTTCAACAGAGGTGAATGATGTTGGTTTGCCCCTGAGAATTATTTATAATTCAATAAAAAGTTTAGCAGTCAAGATTAACCTAGCTGATTAGAAAATTATGTTAATGAAGGAAAAAGTCAGGGATTTGATAACTATTTGGGTCAATTGATTTTTCTCACATTGAAGATCTTAGATAGAACTTCTGGAAGTGGCCAACCTGGCTTTTCTTTCTTTCTTTCTTTTTTTTTTTTTTTCAAACAGTTATACACCAGCTGTGGAAAAAGTGGAGAATGGGTCAGGACCAGAGCAATAAATTCATTCATGCCTTGCAAATTGTAAGTCAAAGGTCTTATTCATTGCTTTCTTTCTTCATTGACTTATTCCCTAAAAATATATAGAGCTGCTTTTTTTGTTCGTTTAGTAGGATTTCATATCATGATACATAATTCTTACAACTTCCTTATCTCACAACAACCTCAATCCCTAATTTAATATTTTTGTGCTAAGTCGCTTCAGTCATGTCCAACTCTTTGCAACCCCATGGACTTTGGCCCACCAGACTCCTCTGTCCATGAGATTCTCCAATGCCCTTTTCCAGGGGATCTTATTGACCCAGGGATCACACCTGTGTCTCCTATAGCTCCTGCATTGCAGGCAGATTCTTTAGGGAAGAACAAACATCAAATCAAAATTCAAACCTATGGCTGATTCATATTGATGTTTGGCAGAAACCAACACACTTTTGTAAAGCAGTTATCTGTCAATTAAAAATAAATAGATAAAAAAATAAAGATGTTAATTCTAAAGCAAAAAACAAACAAACCAAAAAAAAAAAAAAAACGAAAACAAAAAGAATTCAAACCTAGAGCTTCTGAGTCTAACTTCAGAATTCTTTCCCCTATAATATGGCAATTGGCTGGAGGTGACCGCTAAGAGGACTTAATTAATTTATAGAAGATTTTAATTCACAAAATACAAGTTATTGTCATTATTGTGCTGATAGATTTTTTAAAATTAAATTTACCAAAACTGAGATTTTTAGAAATGTTTGATATGTCAACATATCACCTTCTCAGGTAGTGCTAGTGGTAAAGACCCCTCTTGCCAATGCAGGAGACATAAGAGACACCAGTTTCATCCCTGGGTTGGGAAGATCCCCCCTGGAGAAGGGACTGGCAACCCACTCCAGTATTCTGGCCTGGAGGATTCCTTGGACAGAGGAGTCTGGTGGGCTACAGTCCATGGGACTGCAGAGACTAAGACATGACTGAAGTGACTTACCACAAATGTAAACAAGGGAAACCTGAATTTCCTAAAGAATTGTTAACAACATAGTGTTCTAGTTTAGTCTGTAACCTTCCATCAAAATGTTTTCCTCAACTTAGTAGAAGAGATTATAACTTTATCATCGTGAAATGTAAAAAAAAAATTTTACAGCTTTTTAACTCAAAGAACAGCTTTACTTTTTATTTTAATAATAATTATACAAATAATGATCAACTTTTGTAATTAAAATCCTCATTTATGTAATCAAATGCCTTAATCAACTTTCTTTAGAGCCATTAAGCAACTTCCAAATTTTACTTTTATTTTAATAAAATTACTTTTATTGTGATAATGTTCAAGTATATTTTACAAGGATAAGGCAGATGTCAAATTTTATCAGATATAGCTTCTGTTGTAGAGTGTTGCTTTTGTTTTTTTAACAGTTATTTTCTTGCAAGTTTAAAGGAAATTTTGACCTCCTGGAAATAGTAATATATTTTTTTCCTTGAACCAACACCTGATTCTAAAGTTCCTAGTAAAAAACAACAATAGCCAGGAAAATGCCAAGTAAGACACATAATGAGAAGGTACTAGCCCTATCAGATATTAAAATCTGTTATAATTTACAATAATTATAATAGCATAGTACTAGAATATGAATGTTGCAGGAAGGGGGACCCCTTCGAGGGCCCAAAAGTGGGCTGTAGTCTAACACTCGGAAATGAATTGTCCAAGGAGACACATCTGCTGACAAAGCAAGAGATTTTTATCTGGAAAGGGCACCCAGATGGAAAGCAGTAGGGTAAGGGAACCCAGGAGAACAGCTCTGCCATGTGGCAGTTTCCGGTTTTATGATGATGGGATTAGTTTAGCCAATCTAATTGGCAATTAGTCTTTAGCCAATCATTCTGACTCAGAATCCTTCCTGGTGGTGCATGCCTGTTCAGCCAAGATGTATGCCAGAGAGAAGGATTCCGGGAGGTGGTCGGACATGCGGTGTTTCCTTTTGACCTTTCCTGAACTCTTCCATTTGATGGTGGCTTATGAGTTCCCTGTTCCTTACCAGGACCTACTGTTGTAAAACAACTCAGGTAAGTGGTTACTATGGCACCTGGCCAGGGTGGGCGATTTCAGTCAGTAAGCTTCCCCTAACATGAGTATAGGTCAATCAATAATGGAAACACAAAATCCATAAACTCAAACTCATAAAATAGTATAGAATACAAATGGCACTTAAAATTCTGGGGCAACTGATAAATAGTGCTGAAGTAGTCAATTCATAAAAAAGGAAATTCATATGACTCTTAAACATATGAAAAAATGACCAACCTCACTTATGATAAGAGAAATGCATATTAAAACTGTAATTTTTTTTTCTTTTTGCCTACAAATCTTGCAAACATGAAAATATTGGCAATGGTTTTAGAAATCAACACTCTCATACACTGGGGGAAACGTAACTTGGGGTAACTTCCATGGGCAATTTGTCCAAATTGATCAAAATTTGAGATGACCACACCCTTTGGCATAGCAATTCTATTTCTTGATTTATATTAGAATTGCATCTTTGAAACTTGTACAAGAACTTATTTATAGTTGCTATTTCCAGTAAAGAAGCGTAAATGGCTAGAGTCATGAGTAAATGAGATAATTTTTTTCTATATATGTTTTGTCTTCTCAGTTTTATACCATATTCATATATTGCTAAGTCGCTTCAGTCGTGCCCGACTCTGTGAGACCCCAGAGACAGCAGCCCATCAGGCTCCCCCATCCCTGGGATTCTCCAGGTAAGAACACTGGCGTGGGTTGCCATTTCCTTCTCCAATGCATGAAAGTGAAAAGTGAAAGTGAAGTCACTCAGTCGTGTCCATCCTTAGCGACCCCATGGACTGCATGCAGCCTTCCAGGCTCCTCTATCCATGGGATTTTCCAGGCAAGAGTACTGGAGTGGGGTGCCATTTCCTTCTCCATTCATATATTACCAATTCAAAACTAACATGTGAACCAAAAAATGATTCTTCTGTTTATAGTTTTTAGTAAAATATTGATTTTTCCATGTAATATTTCAGTTTTACATTTTATTCCTATTTTTCCTATAAAGTCTTTTTTTTTCTTTTTTTAAGGTCAGGTTTCATGGTTTTCAAAATTCCAACAAATTTTACCAAGTGTGGTTTTAGCCATTGCCATTTTTGTTTTGTGATGGTTATTATTAACTGTGAATTGAGCTAAAAGTCTTTTTAGTTTATTTCTTGGTTAATCTGTAATAAAATTAAGAATAATTCCTCTCTTGTATATTACTAACTGTCATTATCATTAGTGAAACAAGAGCAAAAAAAAAAAAGAGAATATCTTCAGCTTCAAAATGACTAGGTCAACATTTCCCATTGAAGTGAAAACTTGCCTTTTAAGATAGCCTTGAATGTTACTATGAAAGTCATCTAAATGATTGCCTTTCTTTTCAGAGACTTTTACATAACAATTTGCCTTTATGTTCTGTGTATAAAAGGAAGTCTTGGCATAGATGAAGACAGCTCAGGAAGTAATATAATGAACAAACTATCACTTCCTTAATTAAGGTATATTAGTGCTTACAAGCCTCAGAAATCTGTCAGCATGCACTGTCTCTGAATAAACCAGATCCTAAATATAGCGGTCCAAGTAGGAGACTAATTTTAAGCCCCCACTTCAACCTCCAAGATGAGAGTGGTCTTTATTCCTAACATTTGACAAAAACATCAATGATTAGAGAGGTCAATATAAATAATCAAATAGACATTTACAAAGATTAATTGAACTGGACATTTCCCCCCAGTTTTTATAGATCTAATAATCCAGAGTAGGATTGATACAATTCATTATGTCCCAGGAAAATTAGGGAAATGGACCTACATAAAGAATTGTTTCATTTAGCAAGCGTTTATTGAGTGTCTACTTTATACCAGGCTTGGACTATGTGCTCAGTCACTCAATCATATCTAACTCTTTCGGACCCTATGGACTATAGCCTACCAGGCTCCTCTGTCCATGGAATTTTCCAAGCAACAATACAGGAGCTAGTTGCCATTTCCTAGCTCAGGGGATCTTCCCACCCCAGGTCTCTGACATCCCCTACATTGGCAAGCAGGCATTGAATTTACAAACGAAATAAGACAAGTCTCTGCTCATCAGGGGACCCTGGCATTTATTTAATCCCTGCATTTTTCCTTTTGCATTGCCAGGTAAATGTACGAATGCATATGTGATTATTAGTTAGATCTTTCACATAGAGCCCTGAGACAATTAAAGACTTGAGAGTTTCAGAGACCCACTTAAAACTATTTTTTTTAACCCAGTAAATGGTAAAGTTCACTCTTTCAGGATACTCTGTATCCTGTCCAATTGAGATGTTAATTGATGGCTAATTGCTCTGCATTATCTATAAGCTGCTACAAACATTTTTAATGGCATGCTCTTTGTTATAATTTAGGGTCAGTGACTGCCGTCTCTTTGTACTCTTGAATGGTTCTTCCTCAGCCTACAAAGTGTTTGGCTGGCATGCAGGGACCTGAGGAAGCTTAGCAGAAATATGGTCCCGTGAAACATAATCCTGCTACACCCTGAAATGGATAGATGGCTCTGTCATGCCAGTATGCATGCACACAAGGGCTGGTGAGTGGAAGACTCTCAGCCAGAACCCTGAAAGGCACTACCATACGCGCAGCCAGTTCTGCCAAAGGAGAAAGCACCTGCCAAGGGCATACGTGGGAGTGGCTATGAAAATCCTGTTTTCCTTCTGTCAGAGTTTGCTCTTGAGCACTGGAGTAGAAAGGCAGCAAGTAAACCTTTCTCTGCCTAATGGGGTGTCTGTTTTGAGTTCAAGATGTTTCTGTATCAGAGAGAAATATTAATAACTTATTTTCAAGGCACTCTAAAACAAAAGTTTAAAAATTGTTTTATAAAAAATGACTGTGGCTTATGTTGGCTTGATAACAGGAACACTGTGATGGATAGAGGAATGGAAAATTGTTAGGCATTAAACCAAAATGAGTGCTTGCTTCAGATGTTCCATTGCTCCATATAGATTCTCGTGGAATGCTGGGAATAACTGGACTGGTGTTAGTGAACATAGAAAATAAAGTTAGGTCATTTATAAATCTGGAATAGTTTTAGTTAGCTTGGCATTGATCACATCTTAAATCATCTCTCCAAATCCCCATACTTTTCTTTTATGATTAAAAACAGAGTAGATTTCTTGCAGAATTATCTGCAATTTAAAAATTGTTCTCTAAACAGAAAGCTATTTAGGAGGACTAGTTCCCTTAGCAATGTGTGACCTTTCTAACTATATCTCTTATCTCACACAGCCTTCCACTATCTTCTGCTAAAACCAGGCCATTGCTCTGTTTCATGTTAAAGATTGTCCTCGATTCTTTCCCAGATTTACTAGCTGGAGCATAATCTTGCTAAGAACAGTTTTGCCCTCATCTTTTATGGATACTCTTGGTATAGATGCTCTTGACCAGATCAGTGCCTGCATATGCCAGCTTCTGAGAATGTTCACTATCCACTTATAGCTGTCCCTTCTCTGTAGAATCCCCTTTGGCTAACCGGAGCCTCTAGACTATGGAGGATACACCCACACACCGCTTATAGCCAATGGCTAGAAAAGTCAGCCCTTCTCTCAAGGTAGGGCCATTCTGAAGTTAAATTCATGCTCCAGAGTTTGTCACAGATTCGAGGTAAAGTCAGACTCCAGCCTAGTTTACTGATTTTTGCAATACAGTTATTAAAATATCAGACTTGTTTCAGTTCAAAGCATTGTACCTTAAGGTTAGACTTGCAAGAGTCCTAGAAGCTGAATTCAGAGGAGTGGGGTATGATTGGTTCTTGACCTTTTCCCCTTCCCATCTCAAGCTGTTATGATGATGAGGGAGTTAGGAAGGTAAGGGTAAGTGAAGGGAATTCACTCTTGATGGGCAGCATATTAGAGATAGGCAAGCTTGCCATTCTTGCCTTGTTGTTGGCAGATGCCTTGCCTGGGTCTAACTTCTGGGTATTGGTAACCAGCTTGCAGTTATGCAGTGCGGTGTCTTAGGTGGTCTTGGATGCCCAGCCAGAAGTCTCAGGGGGCTGATGTTGTGTGAGCGGCTCTTGGAGGGCTCTCTGTACCCTCCTCACACCCTCCCATCACTGATCAGTATGAGCCGCTAGTTGGACCTACTCCTCATCTGGTGAGCTTGGCTTTGTCTGTAGAAAACTTGCCTCACTCTGAGTGAAACTGGGAGGAAGTGGAGAGCAACCTTAACATCTTCTGTCCACCACCTCTGTCTGAAGATCTATCAGTCAAGGTGTTCTGGTGGCATCCAGGTGCAGCAAAAGTTGATAACATTCTTCCATTCCCAATAATGCTTTCAGTATCCTGAATGATTCTCTAGGGGACATCTGGCTTGGTTGGGAAGGAAAGAAGGAAGCCAAACTGTACCCCACCCATCCCAGTTGTACAGAAGACAGAGTAAATTCTGATGCACAAACTTCTCCCCCAAAGATGGTTCCTCTTCCACTCTCTACCCACTTCATAGGAGGTTGCTTTACTGATTCTCCTCAAAGTCCTCATTCTTAGAAAGTTGTACTTCAGTGATGTCAAGTATCATTGTCATTCAGCTGAATCGTCTCCAGTTGGGAACTCCATTAGGAAGGGGCCTCCATGCATACAGCAACCTCATGTTACTAAGCTCTTAACTGGTACCCATGATAGAACTTCTTGTCCTTCCCATACATCCTTTCTATTATTTCTAAGTTCAGCAACTCTCTATGGTCAAGAAAAATCTCCTTAGACTGGTCTCTAAAGTCTTTGACAACATTGACCCAAAACAATTGTAGTTTTGGCTCGTACCATGAGCTCACCCAATGATATGGGCCTATTCAAAGAAGTTTTCCTCGATCACATCTCTAGGGTGTTTCTCATACTGTACTTTCCATCTGCAATATCCTTTAAGTTTGACTGTAAAAAATCTCTATTCATTCTTTAGGTCAATCTCAACCTGTCCTCTTCTCCATAATGTCCTACGCCTTCCCTCAGCAGGAATTAATTCTTTCCATGCCATTCACATTATACTTTACTTCTCTGGTTCTGCATTATTATACTGAGAGATTGTAAGAAATTGTAAAGCGAATGTACACCTTATTCACCACATTTTCACCATGAACCTGGCAAAGTACCTTGAACCTAGTAAACATTCAACAATTTAGTGAGACTGAAATGATAGGTAAGGTAGAAGTCAGATTATGGAAAAAGGCTTAAATGACCTCAAATAGTAGTTCAGCTGACGGTAACCATCAAAGAGTTAGGGCAAGAACCAAATGTTTCCTGGAGTTCTTTATTTTGTGATTTAATTAAAAAATATGCTCATATTGTAATAGCTTAGAAACATATAACACAAAGCAAACCACAAACATAATAGTGAGAAATCCAGCTCACAAGTAATGATTGGCCAGTAGGGCACTCTCTGCTTGTCAATATCTGGGGGACAAAACTAAAACCATGTTTGCTGGATCTAAAACCAACCGAATTAGAAAGAAGATCAAGTGTGGAGGCTCCCAAAGATGAGTCTGTGTCCCCCAAAATTAGCAGGATGCCAGATGCCAGGATTCATTAGGCCGGAGGTGGGATGGAGGAGAAAATGAAGTGATCAGGGCCAGATCCTGGTAGGGGAATGAAGTCCATATGGACATCAGTTGGCAGCTTGTGCATCCTGCATCGTGCAGCCATGTGGCTGGTGCCATCACACATCTGAGCATCTGGGCTGTGACAAAGCGTAACTTCTGGATAAACTTCATCTTCACAGGCAGCCTTAGGCAGAGGGCTTTAAGGAGGGCTCAGGAAGCTCTGAGCAACACTTGAAGACTTGGGATAAAGTGAAAAACCTGAGTTTATACGAATAAAGGCTAGGATGTTCCTTAAACAGCTCCCTTCATATGCCCGAACCCTATAAACAATGAGACTGGCATGGATATATGGTGCTCTAACTATATTTGGAAGATTGTCTTGACACACTTATATATAATCTGGCTTGCCAAACTTTCAAGAGCCAGATCTAACAATGTACATTCGTTACCCAGTCTATAAATACAAACTACATATATTTTTAGCCATCTCCCCCCTTTTCCCTCCCCCATCAGATGTGCACACACTTGTCCTGACGTGACCACACATTGCTAACTCATTTCTACCTGCAAACAGGCATACACACTTGCAGATACACACATCTTCATCAAACCTTGGGATCAAACACACTTTCCTTCTCTTCCTAGCCTGCCCTGAAACAGACAGCTGTTTTAGGTCATTCTTTGACCCACCAGCTACACTCTAGGTGGAACAGCTGTGGTCAGAAACTTGGCCAGGACACTCTGCCAAGGCAGTGTTAGAGGTGCCTGAGTGAGCAGCTAGTGCGTGTCGCTGTGGAATGTGGGTGAAGCCAGAGAAGAAGGGGCACAGCTAATGCCACTTCAAGAAGAAGGTGGGAAGCTCAGCTCCTTTCCCAGGGAGCTGACCAAAGACAGCTGTGTACTGCTGATGTCCAAAATATGAGAAGGCGGACCTTAGTTTCAGAGGCAGCTGCTGCTGTGGTCTGGAGGGCACCGCCAGGTCACTCCCCAGAGTGTGAGCCTTGGTCCAATGCCTATGTGAAATGGTAGGAGGTGGCTGACTCTCCTAGCCCTTTGGGAAGGACTTTGGTCAAATGGCTTTGGCCCAGTTGGTTGAAATGCTTTATGAGAACCACAGTGTGATCATACATGTGAGTGTACTGATTTCATAATGCAAGCATATGTTTACTTATGCTTATAGAGACTGCTGCCTCTGGGATAACTTTAAAGATCTCTGCCCAGTAGGAGAGGCTGAGAGTGAGTAGGGGTCAGCTAAACACCCCCAGATTCCCTCCCTTATACCCTTGCCTGCCTGTGAAGCTCATGCTCCAGTTATCATCAAGAAGCCAGATGTCTCTTTTAGTCTAGATCCTGATCCACTCTGCACTCATCATCGTCTTCTTGCTCCAGATGACTTACTTCAGGTCAAAGGAGGCCACTGGGGCCATGGACTTCCAACCATTCAGAAACATTCAGTGTTTGGGAGCCACCAGATAAGGCTGCAGTAAGATCCAGGCTTCCTATTTAAACACCAACTACAGTTCCAAGAAATTAGTCATGATCTTTAATGCAAAGGTCTGCCGAGATTATTCTAATGTCTCAATCAATTGCTGGTTTCTACCACTTTCAGATCCCCATGATAGCTTTTCACTGTCCTACTCCCCACTTGCTACCTGACTAGTATCCTTCTGCGGCTTCTCTGACAGTCACACAGGCCTCCACGTAGCTGCCCTGTGCAGAACAGTGTTCCCAAAGTCAGTTTTCATTCATTGCACTGATGTGACTATGTAAAGACTTGTGGTTATAAAAAACCCAGGCTTAGCAGATAATGACAAACCAGCTGTTGGGTGGACTCATTCATCCATGGCACATATACCCCAAATTTTGAGTTTCCATCATCCAGTCCTGCTTTCTAGCTCACTTGCTCCTTGTCTTTGATGTAGTCACAAGAATTAGCCGTATTTTTGATTTCACTCTTTCTTGGCCATCTTCTCAGCAACAGCTGCCTTCTCAATTTGACTTCGGTCTCCACATCCACTGTAGATAAATTCATAAGCTGAATCCATCTGCCCCCAGCAGCTGGAAATCCTTTTCTCCCACCATGTGATTCCCTCCTTGGACAGAAAAATAAGGCAACAAAGCCTAAAATGTGTTGGAATTGGAAAAGTACTTCTGTTCTTCAGTGGCTGCTATCTGAATGTAAGAATTCATTCTAAAGTGTGAATGACTACTAGATTACCAGGCAAATTAATTAACTCTGCAAGACGTATTTCAGAAAGAGAGGGCTATTTTTCTGATCTGTTCTAGAATTAGAAAACACTTTTCCAGGTCCTCAATTTCTAAGGAATCTGCCTGACATATCTCTGGTCTTCTGACATCATTTCTTTTATTTCTTTGCTCCCTCCATAGGACACCTATCCTTCCAAGGACTGATAATGTAACCCTCCAGATAACTACTACTTGGTCTCTTCCTGAGGATGAAACCTAATCCTAGGAGTGTGGTCTCCCCCACTAGCCTGCCCTCCTATATCCTTCACTTGCCAATGAATTAGTTTGTTGGGAAGTGTAATGAAATGGTCTCATCTTCTCTCAAACCCAGATGGCCTGGTTCCTACAGTCTGTGTTTGCTTGTAGAACAAGGTCATCAGCTCAAAATTACCAACGTTTATAGGAAATATTTGTCATTGGACCCTTTCCCTGTCTGCATGAGCCCATAAGTAAAGGATGTAAGGAAACATTGTTCACATGCCTTTGTTGGAGATCTGAGGTACTTATGAAAATTATCTTGGTTTACGCTGCATCGTGCTTGTGCTGAGGCATTAAGTCATGTCCGACTCTTTGTGACCCTATGGGCTGTAGCCCACCTGGCTCCTCAGTCCACAAGATTCTCCAGGCAAGAATACTGGAGTGGGTTGCCATTTCTTCCTCCAGAGAACCTTCCCAACCTAGGGATCAAATCCAAGTCTCCTACGTGGCAGGAGGATTCTTTACCACTGCACGACCAGGGAGGCTTAATAACATTTAACTGTCACCTTGACCCCATAAGATGATGATTACTTGCCCTCTTTTGTGGTTAAAGACCCTGCAGTTTAGATACATTAAATAATTCACCTGAAGTCATGTAGCCAGCACATAGCTGTTTCAGGGTTCTGATCAAAGTCTGTCTAATTCCAAATTTTGTGTTCCTTCCACTCAACCAATCTGGCCAAGAATGACATGCTGTAATGAATAAATCTTGATGTTTTTCTCTCCTCAAATTTGAAGGCTATCTCAGTGACTAATGGGGACTTTGTTCCTTATTCACAACATTCCTTGTGGATTATAAAGTAAGGACACTTGAGACTGGCGTGACCTCATTATGACCGACCAGCTGGCTCACCTCAGCTCTCAGCTTTTTCCTGCTGGTCACCAATACGTCAGACAAATGCGTCTTATCTGCCACAATCATTACTATGCCTACATTTCCCACAAATTGAAGATGTCACTTGCGCTTCTTTCTTGTTTCAAGGGACTAATATTTTAGCTGATAAGAGTCGAGCTTAAGAAAATTTGAAAGTAAACGTAGAGTTTGCTCCTGGTCCATGGATGGAACATAAGCTTGGGATGTGCAGCTGGGAAAATGTGCTTGTCCCTGAACTATAGATTCCCGATCTGTGAATTTGGGAGGCTCAATAATGAGTACTGTGATGGTTGCGGCTTAGTGGCAGCTGATATCATCTGCCAGCTTTGCATATATTCTTCTTCATTTTCTAAGGCAAACCGCAGATGTTTTATCCCTTGTGATCACACCTGCAGACCTAAAACCAGTCCTTTCTTTTTTTTAAAGCAAAAACAACAACGGGAGAGCAGATGTTTTGAAATTGGAAATTACATGATTGGATAGGGGGAAAAAAACAAAACAAAAACAAAAGTATTCCACTATTCCTTTATATATTCAAGTGCCAGAAAGTAAGTTCTCTTGTTGTGATATGAAAGACCAGCAGTCCTGTCTTTTTCTTTTCCCCCTAATCCAGAGAGCAATTTTAACACTTTATTTACATAAAAGATGATAAGTTTTACTCTAGCCCTGAGATTCAATTCACTTTTAATAAATTTTGACCCACTGGTATAAAATAAAGAAAGGCTTTTAAGTCATATGAGGGCACCACATTTGCTGATACAAAAGTGCTTTCATCTGGTAGAAAAGTTAATTAAGCAATATGAAATTATGTGACATAAATTATTATGTAATAACTCACACCTTTGGTATGGCTAGGTGTAAACCGGAAGGCTAATGACCCCTTCAGCATCTAGGCATGAATTATGCTATAATAACTCAAGCTTTGTGGTTTCCATTGTGAGGTGGTGGGTCTGTGGGAGTAGGGGGAGAAAACCAAGGACAAAAATTGATCTCCAACAAGCAAGAGAGGATAACACAGGGTCATTTTTTAAAAAATAATTAAATATGCAGCCATTAAAGACATTAGTGACAAGAATTTGGGGGTGACGTTTGCTGGGATTCTTTCAGTCCTTTCTCAAAGCTTTGAGAAGACACCATAAACTTTTAACTTAGGGCTGGGTACACCATCCTGGGGAAAATACTTTACCAGAAGTACTGGCACTTGGACATTCCTCAAGTGGGATGGAGTCTTTCTGACACAAGGGGGAAAATAAGTTATCTCTTTACAACTTCTGAAATTTTTATATTCTGCCCTCTGATTTTGGGGAAAAAACTGTCCTAAGAATCAGCCCTCATGGGTCATGAGAAACACGGATCCAGTTACCTGAGTCTTCTGCATCACAGAAACACCCCTTGCTTCTGTATTGCTGTTGTTCAGTAGTTGAGTGGTGTCTGACTCTGTAACTCCTTGGACTGCAGCATGCTAGGCTTCCCTGTCCTTCACCATCTCCTGGAATTTGCTCAAACTCATGTCCACTGAGTCAGTGATGCCATCCAAACATCTTGTCCTCTGTTGCCCCCTTCTCCTCTTGTCCTCAGTCTTTCCCAGCATTAGGGTCTTTTCCAATGAGTCAGCTCTTTGCATCAAGTGGCCAAAGTATTGGGGCCTCAGCATCAGTCCTTCCAGTGAAGATTCAGAGTTGATCTCTTTTAGGATTGACTGGTACTGTATCAAACTGAGGTTGGCTTTTGGTTCAGAAATAAGGTGCTAAAGCAGGCTTGATACTCCACAGCTTCAGTTTGATCTAAATAAAGAGAAACAGTGCAAAAAATCACAGCATAAAGATTCACATAGAATGAGTGCATTCAATAGCACATATGAAAAAGAAGGCACAAAATTAGGTCCCCAGAGAGATTCTCCTAACCGTTTTTTTCCCTTTCATGGGTATATCAATTTAATGAATGATGGTATACCTAGCAAGTCCCAATGTGTTCTTGTTAATCCCGCAGCTGGATAACTTGAGAACCAATCAGATTGCTCAGTTGAAAATCTATTTTTATCAGAAAACATCTAGAAAGGAAGGAGCAGCATTTTCCTCCCTTTGAGTGTCAACACGCAGAGCTGATGGAGATTGACAAGAAGGTGTCCTGTCCAGCCCCACTCAACTCAAGCTACACATAGAACAGCTTTCCTGCTTCCCTCTTGTTCACCTCCTTCAACCTCCAGCCACAGCCTGCACAGAGATGAGCAGTTCAGCAAATCTGCGACTTCAGATCTTACAAGTTTGCTGGTAAAATTCCAAAATTCATAGTCAGACCATGCCTCCCTCCATACGACTAACATATGGTATTAACAAATTTTATCAACACTGTATAAAGGGAACAGCTTCAGAATGTGTTTCTGTTATTCTTACAGTTACTGTGTTGCCTTTCAGCATGGCACTGATATTGCCTCTCTTTGGTCCTGTTTGAAAGGCTGATTTTAACATTAAATTCTTCTCTTAAAAGGCTTCATTGTGAAATTCTTACTTTGCTGAGTTGCAATTTGGTCTCTTTGCTGAGCAAGTAGCAGCCTTATACTTTCCTATTTATCTGATAAAGATTTATAATGCATTTGGTTAACAAACTCCATGGCGGCAAGATTGATTTCGATGAACAAAGATAATCTGGAGTAGGGGTCAGCAAACTTTGTCTGTAAGGAGCCAAACAGCACGCATTTTTGGCTTTGTAGAGCTTTTTGACTGTGGCTCAGATCATAAGCTCCTGATTGCAAAATTCAGGCTTAAAATGAAGAAAGTAGGGAAAACCATTAGGCCATTCAGGTATGACCTAAATCAAATCCCTTATGATTATACATTGGAGGTGAAGAATAGATTCAAGGAATTAGATCTGGTAGACAGAGTGCCTGAAGATCTTTGAGTGGAGCTTTATAACATTGTACAGGAGGCAGTGAACAAAACCATCCCAAAGAAAAAGAAATGCAAGAAGGCAAAGTAATTGTCCAAGGAGGCTTTACAAATAGCCAAGGAAAGAAGAGAAGAGAAAAGAAAGGATATACCCAACTAAATGCAGAGTTCCAAAGAAGAGCAAGGAGAGATAAGAAGGCCTTCTTAAATGAACAATGAAGAAATAAAGGAAAACAATAGAATGGGAAAGACTAGAGATCTATTCAAGAAAATTGGAGATATCAAAGGAACATTTCATGCAAGGATGGGTACAATACAGGATAGAAACAGTAAGGACTTAACAGAAGCAGAAGAGATTAAGAAGAGGTGGCAAGAAAACACAGAAGAACCATACAAAAACTGTCTTAATAAACAGAATAACAAGAATGGTGTGGTCAGTTACCTAGAACCAGACATCCTAGAGTGTGAAGTCAAGAAGGCCTTAGGAAACATTACTATGAACAAAGTAGGTGATGGAATTACAGCTGAGATATTTAAAATCTTAAAAGATGATGCTATTAAAATGCTGCATTTAATATGTCAGCAAATTTGAAAAACTCAGCAGCAGTCACGGGACTGGAAAAGGTCAGTTTTAATTTCAATCCCAAAGAGCAATGCCACAGAATGTTCAAACTACCTTACAATTGCTCTCATTTCACATGCTAACAAGATAATATTCAAAATCCTTAAAGTTAAGCTTCAACAATAGGTGAACTGGGAACTTACAGACATACAAGGTGGGTTTAGGAAGGGCAGAAGAACCGGAGATCAAATTATCAACATCCACTGAATCATAGAGAAAGCAAGGAAGTTCCAGAAAAACATCTACTGCTTCATTGAAGATATAAAGTTTTTGACTGTGTGGACCCCCAAAAACTGGAAAATTCTTAAAGAGACGGGAGGAGTCCCAGACAATCTTACCTGTCTATTGTGAAACCTGTATGCAGGACAAGAAGTAACACAACTGGACATGAAACAACTGACTGTTCAAAGTTGGGAAAGGAGTATATAAGGCTATATATTGTCACCCTGCTTATTTAACTTCTATGCAGAGTACATCATGTGAAATGCTAGGTTGGATGAATCACAAGCTGGAATCAAGATTGCCAGGAAAAATACCAGCAACTTCAGATATGCAGTTGATACCACTCTCATGGCAAAAAGTGAAGAGGAACTAAAGGGTTTCTTGCTGAAGGTGAAAGAGGACAGTGAAAAAGCCGGCTTGAAACTTCACATTCAAAAAATTAAGTGTATGACATCTGGTCCCATCACTTCATGCAAATAGAGGGGAAAATGTAGAAGCAGTGACAAATTTCATTTTCCTGGGCTCCAAAATCCCTGCAGACAGTGACTGCAGCAATGAAAGTAAAAGACGCTTGCTCCTTGGAAGGAAAGCTATGACAAATCTAGACAGTGTATTAAAAAGCAGAGACATCACTCTGCTAACAAAGGTGTGTACAGTCCAAGATATGGTTTTCCCAGTGGTCATGTATGTATGTGAGAGTTGGACCATAAAGAAGACTGAACACTGAAGAATTGATACTTTTGAATTTTGGTATTGGAGAAGACTCTTGAGAGTACCTTGGACTGCACGGAGATCCAACAGTCCATCCTAAAGGCAATCAACCCTGAATACTCATGGAATGACTGATGCTGAAGCTGAATCTCCAATAACTTGACCAACTGATGCAAAGAGCCAACTCATTGGAAAAGACTCTGATGCTGGGAAAGACTGAAGGCAAAAGGTGAAGGGGGTGGCAGAGGATAAAATGATTAGATAGTGTCACCGACTCAATGGGCATGAAGCTGAGCAAACTCAGGGAGATAGTGAAAGACAGAGGAGCCTGGCGTGCTACAGTCCATGCGGTTGCAAAGAGTGGGACATGACTTGGCAACTGAACAACAAGAACAGTCCTTTCATAGGTCCTCAGCTCTCCCATCATGGTGTAAAACTAGCCATAGACAATCCATATAAGAGTGTGCCAATAAAAACTTATAAAAATTGGTAGTAGGCTCAGCCAGACTAGCAGCCCATGTTTGCCAACCCATGTTTGGTTTAGAGAGGCCAAGGAAAGTGGACTTATTCTCTTCCCTCACTTTGGATAACAGTTTCCCAAGAGATGAGAGGGGGATTATGAAGGCTGGAATGTTAGCACGTAAGTATAGTGGCATATTGAAAAGGTAAAAAATCTGGAGTCAGATAGATGAGTGGGTGCATTTTGGTCCAGCTACTTTCTCCTGTGTGACTTTGGGAAAGTCACCCAACTCCTCTGAGTTGTACTTTCCTCTGCCTTAAAAGAGCAGTCATAATATCTAGGGCAAAATTATCACCTTTGCATATACCATTGTCCTCCTCTTCTTCCTGGGCTCGCAGCTAGATCACATCCACCAGCCTCTCTTATAAGCAGGCACTTTCTTGTGACTAAGTTCGCATGAATGGAATACACAGAGACTGTGTGCTTGCTCTAGTCTAGTCCAGCTTCATCCAGACTCTGCATTCTGCTGGCTTACAACCTGGACGTGGCAGACTGTACTCTTCAATATGTATATAAAAACAAATCAAGTGCAGGATATGGAGAAACAAGAGGGAAGGAACCTGGTCCCTGAAGGGCTATTTCCAGTGCTGCCTAATGAGCTGAAATGCTTTTTGTG
The DNA here is from genome assembly GCF_016772045.2 of Ovis aries. NCBI lineage: Eukaryota > Metazoa > Chordata > Mammalia > Artiodactyla > Bovidae > Ovis > Ovis aries. The sequence continues at coordinate 82,383,452 of NC_056055.1, read as the reverse complement.
AGTGAAAAATAAACATTGATCTTGAATATGTTCATTTTAGTGTTCTCTCACTTCACAAGACTAAAGTAAAAATATAACATCTAATTGGCATGGTTATTATAAAGATATAAGATAATTCATATAATGTGCTTGGCATTTAATTGGTATTTGGGAAGGGATAATGTTTGTCTGTTTTGTTACTCCAGTGGGCAGTGGAAAAGTTAGGTAAGGGGTAGATTCAGTGTTTGGTAGGAGGTGATCTCACATGCTAGTAAAGTAATGCTCAAAACTCTCCAAGCCAGATTCTAGCAATATGTGAACTGTGAACTTCCAGATGTTCAAGCTGGTTCTAGAAAAGGCAGAGGAACCAGAGATCAAATTGCCAACATCCACTGGATCATGGAAAAAGCAAGAGAGTTCCAGAAAAACATCTATTTCTGCTTTATTGACTATGCAAAAGCCTTTGACTGTGTGGATCACAATAAACTGTGGAAAATTCTGAAAGAGATGGGAATACCAGACCACCTGGCCTGCCTCTTAAGAAACCTGTATGCAGGTCAGGAAGCAACAGGTAGAAATGTACATGGAATAACAGACTGGTTCCAAAGAGCAAAAGGAGTATGTCAAGGCTGTATATTGTCACCCTGCTTATTTAACTTCTATGCAGAAGTTAATACAAAATATCATGAGAATATACAAAATTACCAAAATAATACAAAATTATCATGAGAAATGCTGGGCTGGAGGAAGCACAAGCTGGAATCAAGATTGCCAGGAGAAATATCAATAACCTCAGATATGCAGATGACACCACCCTTATGGCAGAAAGTGAAGAGGAACTAAAAAGCCTCTTGATGAAAGTGAAAGAGGAGAGTGAAAAAGTTGGCTTAAAGCTCAACATTCAGAAAACTAAGATCATGGCATCTGGTCCCATCACTTCATGGGAAATAGATGGGAAACAGTGGAAACAGTGTCAGACTTTATTTTTCTGGGCTCCAAAATCACTGCAGATGGTGATTGCAGCCATGGAATAAAAAGACACTTGCTCCTTGGAAGGAAAATTATGACCAAAGTTATGACCAGCATATTAAAAAGCGGAGGCATTACTTTGTCAACAAATCCATTGCCGGGGTCCTGCCCTGGTGGATCCAGGGAATTTGAAGGGGAGTCGGCATAGGTGAGGAAAACTTATTTATTTAGGAATATAAAAGAAATTAAGAAATAGTATAGTAGGAAAATTTAGTGGAGAAAAGAGGCTGAATAACTTCATTTATGGGGAAAGCTAATAAAACTTCAGGACAAGAGATTTGCACCATCTACGTTGGGCCACTGGCGCCCATTTGAATAGCAGAGGGTGCCCCACCTTAGGCTCCCTCTCTCACGGATCTTAGAAGCCAGGGCAAGTAAGTAGACGTGGAGAGCCTCCCTGCTCCAGATGGGAATTCAGCCTGAAAAGGAGAGGGAGGGAGAGGGAGAAAGAGAGAGAGACACACAAGGGGGAAACCAGTCCAGTGACTGGCCCATCCTCTATTGTCTGGAAAGGCCTTATACACTCTTGATTTTATATAGAGATCAATGGATAATACAAAATTATGCAGTGTCAGCAGCCCTGACTCTTATTGAGACCAGGCTTTCTCTCTGCATATCTAGTTGTATACACAAGTCTTAGGTGATTTACATCATCTTCTGGCCAGAAGGCCAATTAACATTTTATGGCCCTTTTCTGATAAGGGTAATAGTGTTGTTCTTCCCAAAGTCTGGTGCCACTCTCAGAAAACACTAAATAAAGTTACATTCTTACATAGCAAGGATACAACATTTTATAACAAGAAAGTGGAGTACAGTGATTTATAACAAAGAGAAAATTAATTAACTCAAAAGTCTAATATTGCTAACATCAAAACTACTATATTCCTATTTCTGCATCCCGATTACATTGATTAGTATCCTCCCAGGTGCCTTAAAGATAAAGGATATGGAGGCCTGGCGGCAAACATTAATTCAACAGTGGAACCCTTCACCAAACTAATTCTTAGCTCTAAAAGGCTCTATATCTTGAAAATGTTTTAAGCTTTGTGCCTTTCACGATCGGGGGCTGTAAACAATCCACAAGTCGTAAAGTCTGGGCAGACCGGTCAGATAAGTTAGAAAGCCAGCAAAGGGGTTTAAACCGAGACATTCTTTTTATACGTAGGAGACTGTTAACTGGAGCCCTAAGTTAATTCCTTTTAGAGGCAGAAGAGTGGAAAGCACAGTACAATAAGGCAGGCAGACTCTGATTTTAGGGGGTAGATGTTCAGGAAAACCCAGGGGGAACCCCTTAAGCCTGACTTGCCTTGCCCATCAGGCCTCTCCGCATGTGCTGGCTCCCGGCAATCCATCTAGTCAAGGCTGTGGTTTTTCCAGTTGTCATGTATGGATGTGAGAGTTGGACTATAAAGAAAGCTGAGCACTGAAGAATTGATGCTTTTGAACTGTGTTGTTGGAGAAGACTTTTGAGAGTCTCTTGGACTGCAAGGAGATCCAACCAGTCCATCCTGAAGGAGATCAGTCCTGGGTGTTCATTGGAAGGACTGATGTTGAAGCTGAAACTTCAATACTTTGACCACCTGATATGAAGGGCTGACTCGTTTGAAAAGACCCTGATGCTGGGAAAGATTGAGGACGGGAGGAGAAGGGGACAACAGAGGGTGAGATGGTTGGATGGCATCACTGACTCAATGGACTTGAATTTGGGTAAACTCTGGGAGTTGATGATGCACAGGGAGGCTGGGTGTGCTGTGATTCATGGAATCACAAAGAGTCAGACACACCTGAGCAACTGAACTGAATTGATCTGATTATTTTGCAGGAGGTCTCCTGTCCTCCAGCCTGGAATTCAATCTACTCTACATTAATTTGAACATTTTTGGGGAGGCGTGGGAATGTGCAGGGTGGGCACAGTTAGGTTAGAATACCAGCCATTAGCTAGGAGGGCAGGGAGAGAGAACTAGAGGAGGTTCACACTGATGTTACTGCATAGACATGTGTACAGGGGGGTGTGTGTGTACATGTGCACACATATGTTGGAACAGGACTATGGCCTTGTTTTTGCTTTTTTTTGCGTGAGTGTTCAGAAGGGAGAGATGAGCTCTTGGTTATTTTTTGGAAAATATTTTTTATACCTCTTCAATTTTTACTTCTATAAATATTTCAGCAAAGATTGTCTTTGAGATATATTTTCTTTGAGCATGAAATTGTGTTATGGAATATAACACTCTTTATGAAATGTTGTACCTACATAGATAATACATTGAAATTAGATTTATAAAATTAAAAAGTAGAAATGAGACTATAAATGTACTATCCGAAGTAAACCTAGAGTAACATGTTGCTGTATATTACTCTAGTCATATGTGTAAAATGGTCATAATGTGTGTGTATGTGTGTGCAATTATACATATATAATTATACAGACACATGACCACTTTATATATATATTATATATACATACACATACATATGTATGTATATAATTTTGTTTCCTGTCTTAAATGTAAGCATTTCCCAGTCATTACATATTCTTCTAAGGCATTTTCTCTGTGATTATATGAAGAATATAATTTATGGAAACATGCTTCTGAAATTTTCCAATTTTTTTCTATAAATCAGTTCAGTTCAGTTCAGTCGCTCAGTCGTGTCCGACTCTTTGTGACCCCATGAATCGCAGCATGCCAGGCCTCCCTGTCCATCACCAACTCCCAGAGTTCACTCAGACTCACTTCCATCGAGTCCATGATGCCATCTAGCCATCTCATCCTCTGTCGTCCCCTTCTCCTCCTGCCCCCAATCCCTCCCAGCATCAGAGTCTTTTCCAATAAGTCAACTCTTTGCATGAGGCGGCCAAAGTACTGGAGTTTCAGCCTTAGTATCATTCCTTCCAAAGAAATCCCAGGGCTGATCTCCTTCAGAATGGACTGGTTGGATCTCCTTGCAGTCCAAGGGACTCTCAAGAGTCTTCTCCAACACCACAGTTCAAAAGCATCAATTCTTTGGTGCTCAGCCTTCTTCACAGGTCAACTCTCACATCCATACATGACCACTGGAAAAACCATAGCCTTAACTAGATGGACCTTAGTCGGCAAAGTGGATTATTATAAATAAATGTATATTATATAAATAATATAACCTAATAGCTAGCCATCTTGTGTTCATTCTTTTTCTTATAATAAGAATAATATTTGCAGAATATAAAATATTCTGATTATGTCACTTTCCAGCTTAAAACCCTTTAAAGGCCCCTTCTTATTCTTGTGAAAAAATTTGGCATCATTGGCATAACCACCAAGACTCTTCCCAATCAGATTCTTCCTAACCTTTTCAGCCACCTCCATTGTTTCCCTGGACCCTTCACTTAAATCCATTTACTCTGATTGCAATGATCAATATATGCTGTAATCTCCCCACAAAGCCTCATTTAGGTTTTCTGTCTGAAAGACTTCCTATTCCATTCAACCATATATCTTTAACTTTAGCTCATTTTTTTTCTCTTGTTTTAAACTTTCTATTAACTTATTTTTCCCCAGTATTATTGAGATAAAATTGTCATGTAACATTGTATAAGGCCAGGGTGTATAACAAAATGATTTGATATATGTATTGTAAGTGATCGACGAAGTGAGATTAAAATTCATTATCTTATATACATAAGAATTTTTCTTTACTTGTGTTAACTTTTAAGATATTTTGCTATCAGCCTTTCAAATATACAATACAGTATTGTTAACTGTTGGTATTCAGTCGCTAAGTAGTGTCCAAATCTTTGTGACCCCATGGACTGCAGCATGTCAGGCTCTTCTGTCCTACACTATCTCCCCAGTTCAGTTCAGTTGCTCAGTCATGTCCGACTCTTTGCAACCCCATGAATTGCAGGATGCCAGGCCTGCCTGTCAATCACCAACTCCCGGAGTTCACTCACACTCATGTCCATCGAGTCGGTGATTCCATCCAGCCATCTCATCCTCTGTCGTCCCCTTCTCCTTCTGCCCCCAATCCCTCCCAGCATCAGGGTATTTTCCAATGAGTCAACTCTTTGCATGAGATGGCCAAAGTATTGGTTTCAGCTTCAACATCAGTCCTTCTGATGAACACCCAGGACTGATCTTCCCGGGGTTGCTCAAATTCATGTCCATCGAGGCAGTGATGCTATCTAATGAGACATCTCATTCTCTGCTCTTACCTTCAATCTTTTCCAGCATTAGTGTCTTTTCCAATTCTGCTGTTTGCATTAGGTGGCCAAAATATTGGAACTTCAACTTTAGCATCAGTCCTTCCAATGAATATATAGGGTTGATTTCCTTTAATATTGACTGGTTTGATCTCTTTGCTGTTCAAGGGACTCTCAAGAGTCTTCTCCAGCACCACAATTAGAAAGCATCAAATCTTAGGTGCTCTGCCTCCTTTATGGTCCAACTCTCACTTCTGTACATGACTACTGGTAAAACCATAGCTTTGACTATATGAACATTATTGGTAATGTGATATCTCTACTTTTTAAACTATTGCCTAGATTTTTCATAGTTTTCTTTCCAAGTGACTGAGTGAAAGTCGCTATGTCATGTCCAGCTCTTTGTGACTCTATGGATTATACAGTCCATGGAATTCTCCAGGCTAGAATATTAGAGTAGCCTTTCCTTTCTCCAGGGGATCTTCCTAACCCAGAGATCAAACCCAGGTTTCTGGCACTGCAGGCAGATTGTTTACCAATTAAGCCACAAGGGAAGCCCATTCCTTCCAAAGAGCAGATGTTTTTTAATTTCATGGCTGCAGTCACCATCCACAGTGATTTTGGAACCCAAGAAAACAAAATATGTCACTGCTTCCAATTTTTCCCCTCCTATTTGCCATGAAGTGATGGGACTGGATGCTATGAACTTAGTTTTTTGAATGTTGATTTTTAAACCAGCTTTTTCACTCTCCTCTTTCACCCTCATCAAGAAACTCTAGTTTCTCTTCACTTTCTGCCATGAGAGTGGTATCATCTGCATTATCTGAGGATGCTGATATTTCTCCTGGCAATCTTGATTCTTGTTTGTGATTCATCCAGCTTGGCATTTCACATGACATACTCTGCTTAGGAGTTAAATAAGCAGGTTGACAATATACAGCCTTATCTTACTCCTTTCCCAATTTTGAACCAACCAGTTGTTCCATGTCCAGTTCTAACTGTTGCTTCTTAATCTGCACACAGATTTCTTAGGAGTTAGGTAGTATTGCACTCCCATCTCTGTAAGAATTTTTCACAGTTTGTTGTGATCCACACAGTCAAAGGTTTTACCATAGTCAATAAAACAAAAATAGATGATTTTTCTGCAGTTCTATTGCTGTCTCCATGATCCAACAAATGTTGGCAATTTGATCTCTGGTTGTTCTGCCTTCTCTAAACCCAGTTTGTACATCTGGAAGTTCTCAGTTCACATATATCTGAATACTGCCAAAGACTAGCTTGAAGAATTTTGAGCACTGTCTTTTTAGCATGTGAAATGAAATTGTATGATAGTTTGAACATTTTTTGATATTGCCCTTCTGTGGGATTGAAATGAAACCTGACCTTTGACAGTGCTGTGACTACTGCTGAGTATTCCAAATTTGTTGACATATTGAATGCAGCACTTTAGTGACATCATTTTTTAAGAGTTTTAACAATTCAGCTGGAATTCTGTCACATCCCCTCACTTTGTTTATAGTTATGCTTCCTAAGGCCCACTTGACTTTACACTCTAGTATGTTTGGCTCTAGGTGAATGACCACATCATTGTGGTTATGTGAGTCTAAGACATTTTTTGTATAGTTGCTACTGTATGCAAGCTAACTCTTCTTAATCTCACCTGCTTGTTAGATCCTTAACATTTCTGTCATTTATCATGCCCATTGTTGCATGAAATGTTCCCTTGATATCTCCAATTTTCTTGAAGAAACCTCTAGTCTTTCCTATTCTATTGCTTTCCTTTATTTCATTGCACTGTTCATTTAATAAAGCATTTCTATATCTCTTTGCTGTTCTGTGGAAATCTGCATTCAGTTGGATATATCCTTCCTTTCCTCTCATGCGTTTCACTTCTCTTCTTTATTTGGCTATTTGTAAAGCCTCCTCAATCAGTTTACCTTCTTGCATTTTTTTTTCCCCCTTTGGGATGGTGGTCATTGCCTCCTATACAATGTACAAACCTCTGTCCATAGTTATTCAGGCACTCTGTCTACCAGATCTAATCCCTTAAATCTACTTGTCACCTCCACTGTATAATCATAAGGCATTTTATTTAGCTCATAACTGAATGGTGTAATGATTTTCCTTACTTTCTTCACTTTAAGCCTGAATTTTGCAATCGGGAGCTCATGATCTAAGCCACATTTAGCACCTGGCCTCATTTTTGCTGATGATATAGAGCTTCTCCATTTTGGCTACAAAGAACATAATCAATTTGATTTTGGTATTGACCATATAGTGATGTCCATGTGTAGCATTGGACATGTGTAACCTAAATCAGATCCCTTAAGATTATACAGTAGAAGTGACACCTAGATTCAAGGGATTATATCTGATAGAATGTCTGAAAAACTATGGACAGAGATTTGTGACACTGCACAAGAGGCAGTGATCAAGACCATCCCCAAGAAAAAGAAATGCAAAAAGCAAAATGCTCTTTGGCCCATTTTTTGATTGGGTCGTTTATTTTTCTGGAATTGAGCTGCAGAAGTTGCTTGTATATTTTTGAGATTAGTTGTTTGTCAGTTGCTTCATTTGCTATTATTTTCTCCCATTCAGAAGGCTGTCTTTTCACCTTGCTTATATTTTCCTTTGTTGTGCAGAAGCTTTTAATTTTAATTAGATCCCATTTGTTTATTTTTGCTTTTATTTCCAGAATTCTGGGAGGTGGATCATAGAGGATCCTGCTGTGATTTATGTCTGAGAGTGTTTTGCCTATGTTCTCCTCTAGGAGTTTTATAGTTTCTGATCTTACATTTAGATCTTTAATCCATTTTGAGTTTATTTTTGTGTGTGGTGTTAGAAAGTGATCTAGTTTCATTCTTTTACAAGTGGTTGACCAGTTTTCCCAGCACCACTTGTTAAAGAGATTGTCTTTACTCCATTGTATATTCTTGCCTCCTTTGTACACCTAGATGTCCATCAGCAGATGAATGGATAAGAAAGCTGTGGTACATATACACAATGGAGTATTACTCAGCCGTAAAAAAGAATTCATTTGAATCAGTTCTGATGAGATGGATGAAACTGGAGCCGATTATACAGAGTGAAGTAAGCCAGAAAGAAAAACACCAATACAGTATACTAACACATATATATGAAATTTAGGAAGATGGCAATGACGACCCTGTATGCAAGACAGGGAAAGAGACACAGATGTGTATAACGGACCTTTGGACTCAGAGGGAGAGGGAGAGGGTGGGATGATTTGGGAGAATGACATTCTAACATGTATACTATCATGTAAGAATTGAATCGCCAGTCTATGTCTGACGCAGGATGCAGCATGCTTGGGGCTGGTGCATGGGGATGACCCAGAGAGATGTTATGGGGAGGGGAGGTGGGAGGGGGGTTCATGTTTGGGAACGCATGTAAGAATTAAAGATATTAAAATTTAAAAAATAAAAAGCTAAAAAAAAACAACAAACAAAACAAAACAAAAAGCAAAATGCTTGTCTGAGGAGGCCTTACAAATAGCTGAGAAAAAAAAAAAAAAAAAGAAAGAAAAGCAAAAGGCAAAGGACAAAAGGAAAGATATACCCATCTGAATGCAGAGTTCCAAAGAAGAGCAAGGAGAGATAAGAAAACCTTCCTCAGTGATCAGTGCAAAGAAATAGAAGAAAACAATAGAATGAGAAAGACTAGAGATTTCTTCAAGAAAATTAGAGATACCAAGGGAATGTTTCATGAAAAGATGGGCACAATAAAGGACAGAAATCCTATGGCCCTAACAGAAGCACAAGATATTAAGACGAGGTGGCAAGAATACACAGAAGAACTAAACAAAAAAGGTCTTCATGACCCAGATAACCACAAAGGTGTGATCACTCACCTAGAGCCAGACATCCTGGAATGTGAAGTCAAGTGGGCCTTAGGAAGCATCACTAAGAACAAAGATAGTGAAAGTGATGGAATTCCAGTTGAGCTATTTCAAATCCTGAAAGATAATGCTGTAAAAGTGCTGCACTCAATTTGCCAGCAAATATGGAACACTCAGCAGTGGCCTCAGGACTGGAAAAGGCCAGTTTTCATTCCAATCCCAAAGAAAGGCAATGCCAAGCAATGTTCAGACTACTGCACAGTTACACTCATCTCACACACTAGCAAAGTAATGCTCAAAATTTTCCAAGCCTGGCTTTGACAGTATGTGACCCAAGAAATTCCAAATGTTCAAGCTTGATTTAGAAAGGGCAGAGGAACCAGAGATCAAATTGCCAAATCTGTTGAATCACTGAAAAAGCAAGAGAGTTCCAGAAAAACATCAACCTATGCTTTATTGACTACACCAAAGCCTTTGTATGGATCACAACACACTGTGGAAACTTCTTAAAGAGATGAGTATACCAGACCACCTTACCTGCCTCTTCAGAAATTTGTATGCAGGTCAAGAAGCAACAGTTAGAACTGGACATGGAACAATAGACTGGTTCCAAATTGGGAAAGGAGTACATTAAGGCTGTATATTGTCACCCTGCTTACTTATATGCAGAGTACATCATGTGAAATGCCAGGTTGGATGAAGCACAAGCTGGAATCAAGATTCCAGGAGAAATATCAATAACCTCAGATATGCAGATGACACCACCCTTATAGCAGAGAGTGAAGAACTGAAGAACCTCTTGATGAAAGTGAAACAGGAGAGTCAAAAAGTTGGCTTAAAACTCAACATTCAAAAAACTGAGCTCATGACATACAGTCCCATCACTTCACTCCTTGGGAGAAAAGCTATGACCAACCTAGACAGCATATTAAAAAGTAGAGACATTACTTTGCTGACAAATATCCATCTAGTCAAAGCTATGGCTTTTCCAGTAGTCATGTATGGATGTGAGAACTGGATTATAAACAAAGCTGAGCACTGAAGTGTTAATGCTTTTGAACTGTGGTGTTGGAGAAGACTCTTGAGAGTCCCTTGGACTTCAAGGAGATCAAACCAGTCCATCCTAATGGAAATTAGTCCTAAATATTCATTGGAAGGACTTATGCTGAAGTTGAAACTCCAGTACTTTGGCCACTTAATGCAAAGAACTGACTCATTTGAAAAGACCCTGATGCTGGGCAAGATCAAAGGCAGGAGGAGAAGGGGACGACAGAGGATGAGATGGTTGGATGGCATCACCGTCTCAATGGACATGAGTTTGAGCATGTGCTGGGAGTAGGTGATGGACTGGGAAGCCTGGCATGCTGCAGTCCTTGGGGTTGCAAAGCATCAGACATGACTGAGAGACTGAACTTAACTGATGTGTAGGACTGTCTCTTATGTTGTTGAAAAAGAGTATTTGCTATGACCAGTATGTTCTCTTGACAAAACTCTGTTAGCCTTTGCCCTGCTTCATTTTGTCCTCCAAAGTCAAACTTGCCTGTTATTCAAGGAATCTCTTGACTTACTACTTTTGCATTCTAATCCTCTATGATGAAAAGAGCATCTTTTTTTTTTTTTTTTTTGGTGTTAGTTCTAGAAAATGGTGTAGGTCTTCATGCTGAGTTGCTTCAGTCCTATTCTACTCTTTGTGACCCCATGTACTGTAGCCCACCAGACTACTCCGTCCATGGGATTCTCTAGACAAGAATACTGATGTTGCTTGCCATGTGCTCCTCCAGGGGATTTTATCGATCCAGGAATCAAACCCACATCTCTTATGTCTCCTACACTGGCAGGTGGGTGTTTTTATCACTAGCTCCACCTGGGAAGCCCCAAAATCAGAAGACAGTTGGCTTTATATTTAGGGGAAGCCTAAGAATACTAGAGTGGGTAGACTATCCCTTCTCCAGGGGATCTTCCCATCCCAGGAATCAAACTGGGGTCTCCTGCATTGCAAGCATATCCTTTACCAGCTGAGCTGCCAGGGAAGCCCATCAGTTCAGTTCAGTTCAGTCACTCAATCGTGTCCGACCCTTTGTGACCCCATGAATCGCAGCACGCTATGCCTCCCTGTCCATCACCAACTCCTGGAGTTCACTCAGACTCACGTCCATTGAGTCCATGATGCCATCCAGCCATCTCATCCTCTGTTGTCCCTTCTCCTCCTGCTCTCAATCCCTCCCAGCATCAGAGTTTTTTCCAATGAGTCATCTCTTCGCATGAGGTGGCCAAAGTACTGGAGTTTCAGCTTTAGCATCATTCCTTCCAAAAGAAATCCCAGGGCTGATCTCCTTCAGAATGGATTGGTTGGATCTCCATGCAGTCCAAGGGACTCTCAAGAGTCTTCTCCAACACCACAGTTCAAAAGCATCAATTCTTTGGTGCTCAGCCTTCTTCACAGTCCAATTCTCACATCCATACATGACCACTGGAAAAATCATAGCCTTGACTAGACGGACCTTAGTCGGCAAAGTAATGTCTCTGCTTTTGAATATGCTATCTAAGTTGGTCATAAGTTTTCTTCCAAGGAGTAAGCGTCTTTTAATTTCATGGCCCATAGAACAAGTTAAATGTAGCTTTTTCAGCTTCAGTGGTTGGGGCACAGGCTTGGATTACTGTGATGTTGAATGGTTTGTCTTGGAAATGAACTGAGATCGTTCTGTCAGTTTTGAGGTTGCACCTGAGTGCTATATTTTGGAATCTTGTTGAGTATGAGGGCTACTTCATTTTTTCTAAGGGATTCTTGCCCACAGTAATAGATATAATGGTCAACTGAATTAAATCTTAACCATTCTCATCCATTTTATTTCACTGATTCCTAAGATGTCATCATGTTGTTGTTTACTGTAGTCTTTATGTTGTACATTACCTCCCTAGAATTTATTTTAGAAAACAATACAGTACTGCCATTAAACAGACTGATGAACTAATGGAAGATAACCAAGAACCCGGAAAGGAACCCATGTGTGCATGATTAACTTGTATTTGACAAGAGAGCCAAGAATACTCAAGGGTGAAGAGATACTCTTTTTAATAATGCTGGGAAAATTGGATATTCACATGCAAAAGAATGAGATATATCTCTTTGTCACTCAAAACATTAATTTGAAGTAGATTAAAAGTTGAATGTAAGATATGAAAGCAAAGTCTCTAGAAGAATACACAAGGAAGACCCTTGACTGGATATTGCCAATGATTTTTTTCAGTTATAACACCGAAAGACAAAGCAACACAATTTTTTAAAACGTGGGACTACATCAAGCTAAAAAAACTCTGCTCAGTAAAAGAAATAATTGACAAAATAAGAAGTCAGCCTATGGAATGGGAGAAAATATTTACAAATCACAAATCTGGTAAGCAGTCAGTATCCAAAATATCAGAAACTATGCAACTCAGTAGCAAAAATCCCCTCAAATCCAATTGAAAAAATGGGTAGATGATTTGAATAGACTTTCTTACAAAGAAGATACTCAAACAGCCAACAGGTATCTGAAAAGTGTCCAATATCACTAATCATTACAAAAATGCCCATCAGAATCGGAATGAGATATTGCCTCAGAGCTGGCAGAATGGCCTTTATCAAAAAGACAGGAGGTAAAGCATGTTGGTAAGGCCATAGAGAAAAGGGAATGCTTATGCAGTGTTGATGGGAATGCAAATTGGTATAGCTACAATGTAAAAGAATCCACCTGCAATGCAGGAGACCCCGGTTCGATTCCTGAGTCAGGTAGATCCACTTGAGAAGGAATAGGCGACCCACTCCAGTATTCTTGGGTTTCCCTTGCGGCTCAACCGGTAAAGAATCTACCTGCAATGCAGGAGACATGGATTCGATCCCTGGGTTGGGAAGATCCCATGGAGAAGGGAAAGGCTACCCACTCTGGTATTCTGGCCTGGAGAATTCCATGGATTGTATAGTCCATGGGGTTGCAAAGAGTTGGACACGACTGAGTGACTTTCACTTTCACAATGTAAAACGGTATGAAGTTTCCTCAAAAATTAAAAATAGAAATACTATAAGATCCAACAATTTTGCTTCTGGGAGTATATCTGAAGGAAATGAAATCTTAGAGACATATCTGTACCTCCTTGTTCACTTAAACATTATTTATAATAGCCAAGGCTTGGAAATGACCTAAATGTCCACTGATGGATGAACTGATAAAGCAAATGCAGTATAAATATATTATTGATACTAATCAGCCACAAAAAAGAAAATATTGCCATCTGCAACGTCATAGATGGATCTTGAGGGCATTGTGCTAAGTGAAATACATCAGAGAGAAATACGAGTGATATAGTATCTCACTTAAATGCGAAATCTATAAAGCTAAACTCATAGAAATAAAGCTAAGGTATGTGGTTGAGAGGCAAGGAGTAGGTGGTGGGAGAACGTGGTGAAGGTGGTTAAAAGGTACAGACCTAGTTATAGCCCTTTCTTTGCCCTTTTTGCTCAAATGTCTTCACCTCATGAAGCCTTTCTTGACTCTAAGTTAAAACATTTCGTTTAGCATTATATACCTTTCATTTCTAGCATGGATCACAAATTTCGTGGGAATACATGATTATTGGAAGTCTTACCCAACTAGACTATAAATACCTTAAAATGGGCATCTGTATATTTTTGGCCATAATTAAATCTTTTAACAGCTCCCATCATCTTGAACAAATACTGGGCATGGGGAGTTTGAAACTCTACTTAACACTTTATAAAAATAAATTCAAAGTTAATTAAAAAATAACAGGAGAAATCATGGATAATTTGTAAAACAGTCTTTGATTGGGAAAGCCCTCCAAGTAATTATATTTTGCTATCTAAAACCAAGATTTCTAATATGACAAAAACATCTACCATAGTACAGGAACAAAGAAACATTTTCTCATATGAATTATATACACTACTAATTTCCTCAATACAGAAAAAAAATCAATAAAAGCAATCCAAGAGAAAATTAGTAACACTAACAAACCGTTCATAGAAAAAAATTAATGAATGTAATATATTCAATGTAACTTTAAAGAACTGAAAAAACAACCGAGAGATCAATTACCACTGATCAGATTAACAGTAACAAATTATATTCATGATTTCTTCATAGACAAAAAAAGGATTTTTTTTCTCTTTTTTAAGAAATGGAGTATAGTCTATTTACAATGTTGTGCCAATTGCTGCTGTATAGTGAAGTGACTCTCTTATACACAAACATATATTCTTTTTTATGTATTTTTTTTCCATCACGGTTTATCTTCAGTTCAGTCACTCAGTCGTGTCTGACTCTTTGGGACCCCGTGGACTGCAGCACACCAGTCTTCCCTGTCCATCACCAACTCCTGGAGTTTATTCAAACTCATGTCCATCGTGTCGGTGATGCCATCCAACCATCTCATCCTCTGTCGTCCCCTTCTCCTTCTGCCTTCAATCTTGCCCAGCATCAAGGTCCTTCCAGTGAGTCAGTTTTTCACATCAGGTGGCCAAAGGATTGGAGTTTCAACTTCAGCATCGGTCCTCTCAATGAATATTCAGGGCTGATTTCCATTACGATGGATTGGTTTGATCTCCTTGCAGTCCAAGGGACTCTCAAGAGTCTTCTTCAACACCACAGCGATTTAAAACATCAGTACTTCAGTACTCAATTTCATTTATAGTCCAACTCTCACATCCATACACGACTACTAGAAAAACCATAGCTTTGACTAGACGGACTTTTGCCGGCAAAGGTCTGTCTCTGCTTTTTAATATGCTATCTTGGTTAGTCACAGCTTTTCTTCCAAGGAGCAAGCATCTTTTAATTTCATGGCTGCAGTCTTATTTTTTATCTTGGTTCATCTTAGGAGATTGGACATAGTTCCCTGTGCTAGGCAGTAGGATCTTGTTTATCCATGATTTTCATATACTGGTGGTAGAAATTGCCATACGTCTTCTGTGATGCTATTGGACAATATACATGGAGATTTTAAATGTGGGAGGGGGGTTCATGTTTGGGAACGCATGTAAGAATTAAAGATTTTAAAATTTAAAAATAAATAATTAATTAAACAAAATAAAATAAGCTATTTAAAAAAAAATAAATGTGTGCATCATTTGACAGAGTAAATTTCACTTCTCAGGATTTACTCAAAATATGTTACAGAACTGTCCATTAAATACATATATTTTATGTGTATATGTTACGTATATGTGTGTATGTTTGTGTATATGTGCATATCATGAATAGATTGCAGTAGCGATGCTGTGGGAACTTCCTCAATACTCATCAAAAGGGGATTAAATAAATGAATTGTGATATAAATGCATAGCTCAGAAATGTGTTATCAATAAAAGGGATCAAATAAGTCTTTGTATCAGTATGGGGAAATGTCCATTATTTATCAGTGATTTTAAAGAATGAGGACAGAGTAACTTATATGTTATGGCTCTATTTACATAAAGAGTTTTTATATACAGATATTCAAATATTATGTCTGTGTATAAGCTATGAAGAATATCAGATTGTGAACATTTGCCAGTGCCTACCTCTGGGGAGTGGGAGTGTGTATCAGTGGCAGGCAGGTTAGGATAGGAAGATAAGTGAAGTGCTTCTCTTTAAGTTTATAGAATTCAGCATAGTTTACTTTTCCTTCAAATGGATATTAATCTAACTATAAAAACTTAAAGATATTTCTCTGCCAATAAGCAGAGAGTGGCAGCTTGCTGTTATAGTTCACATTGGATGTCACATTCAGCTCATTTTTACAAATTTCTATGCTATTTAAGGACACCTCTGATGGCTCAAACAGTAAAGAATCTGCCTGTAATACAGGAGAACTAGATTCAGTCCCTGGGTCCAGAAGTTCCCCTGGAGAAGGAATGGCTACCCACTCCAATATCCTTGCCTGGAGAATTCTATGGACATAGGAGCCTGGTGGGCTACAGGCCATGGGGTGGCAAAGAGTCGGACAAAACTGAGCGACTTTCACTTTCACTCATGCTATTTAAACTCATTTTCAGTATTTTAAAAACATGTTAGTATAATTTTTAGACCTTCCCCCATTCTCATTAATCTCTTAAAATATGGTTCACGTAAACCAAACCAAACCAGGGAACTTTGAAAAAAATCATTGAGTCAAATGGCCCCCAAAGTCTGTTAATATATTAACTCATAAAACAACAAACTTTAGAAGGAGTTATCTTTAAAATATTAATTTCTTCCCTATGTAAATCTTCTTTCAAGACTGTTAATGAGCTTTTTTATATCTTACACATTTCTTGAAACTTACATGTAGGTATTTTATATGGTTTTAGGATTTGTAAATATTACCTTTTTTTTCTATTGTATTTTTCTGGTTGACTTTTCATGATAGAGAAGGCTTTACTTTTTTGGTCCTCATTTATTTTGAATCTGACATGTTTGTTGAGACTTCTTTATGGTTTTTGTAATTTTCAGTTGACTCTCTTGGGTTTTCTATGTGCACAATAAAGGCATCTACAAATAATGATTTTTTTTTCTTTTTTTATCAATAGCTCTATCTCTCATTTCCCTTTTTATCTTGGTATATTGTCTTAAAACCGTGATTCTCAAAAATCTTCCTTGCAATTTCCACTGAAACAATTAATTTCTACAGAATGCTTCTGTTGGCTTTGAGAAGATTTTTGTATCCTTAGCTAACTCATGGTTGCAATTACTGATGAATGGAAATTCCGGTGTGAATATTAGTTTACACAGATTAATATGAAAGATGGAACAGTACAGATAGTTTTGAATATTCACTTGTCAACAGTATGAGGGGCTTACTTGATGAATCATTTGTCTCCTAATTCTAGAAGAATATCCCTCAAATTTTTGTGTTTTTCAGAATAGAATGTAATAACTGCTTTCACAACAAATCTTTAAATTTAATTTGAATTTTTATTTTCTCCATCTTTTTCCTCTTCATTATCTTTCTTTTAAAATATAAGTCAGGAGTCTGCAAACTATGGCAAACAGTCAAAAATCTGACCCAGCGCTTTAAAAAAATAAAATGTTATTGGAACACAGTCACACCCATGTACACCAAATGTGTTTATTACTGTCTGTGGTGGTTTTCACATTACCATGGCAGGTACAATAGAGACTGCATGGCCCACAGAGCCTAAAGTAGTTACTCTTTGGTTCTTTTCAGAAGAAGTTTGCCAACCTCTGACCTAGACAATCATCAGAATCAATCAAATCCAGAATTTTGGCATTTACCAATCTCGGGGGTAAATTCTGGAAATACTCTTACCATGACCAGCTTTAAGCTATTCAGTATCAAAGTGCAGTTGGGAATAGATATGCTGTAGAATAAACCAGCTGCAAAAGTCTTGGAAACATAGATAATATTAACACGCAGAAGAGTATATAGGGAGTAATAAAGTTTGAATATTTTTATCTCTGATTTTTAATATACTTTGATTGTAAGTTTGCATATTTAATTTTTAATATTGTCTATATGTAATAGCTAGCACACAAAATTCCTTAAATGTTAACAATTGATTTCTCTCAGGAATCAGTATGTACCAGTTAAAACACATGACTGTCTTGAAACTTTTCAAAACAGGAAGGCACATATGTCTACTTATGACTGATTCATGTTAATATATGGCAGAAACCAATAAAGTATTATAAAGCAATTATCCTCCAGTTTAAAATAAAACAGGTGGAAAAGCAACACCCCCTCAGAGTTTCTGATTCAGTAGGACTGGCAAGGAATCTGAGAAATGGAATTTCAGACAAGTTTCCAGGTGTTGCTGATGCTACTGGTCTGAGAACCAAACTTTGAGACCCACAGCATTATTAGCTTAAGCAGTAGCAGGAACCCTTTGTTGAGTCTGGTAAACCAAACCATGTTAGATAGCTTTGGTATTTTTAATTTACTGGTGACATTTTGATGATTATTACTGTTGTTAATCCAAAATTTATGTTGAGTTTTATCAATTGTCAATAGTTTATATTTCAAGATTATTTTCCCTCCTATCTATTTGATATTTCTATTAATATGATTCTAATTAAGGAACCGTCCGTTTATTGCTGGTATTGTAAGTAATTACAGTAGTTATTCTTTTACTTTATTATTCTAGTGTACTTATCTTATTGATTTAGGATTTCCCTTCTGCAATCATATTGGAATTGTTCTTGCTATATATTTGTTCTTTCACATAAGATTATATTTTCAAGATAGTACTAGCTTTTCAAAATTAATTTTGAAAATTCCCATCTGTTTCTGTGAGCTGAGGTAAAGTCTGTTCAGTATGGAAATTACCTTTTTCTGGAAAATGTAATAAGTCTCATTGGAAGACACATCTGGTTTGCAAACATTTTAGAGGTAATTCTTCATAATGTTTTCATTTTCTTCCATGCACTTGTTTTGTCACACTATATTTCTTTGGACTTAGTTTGAGTAAATTCACTTTCCTATATGATTGACTATTCTTTCATGATTTTCAATATTTTCAAACAACTCCAAGTCTGCACTTGTTTTCTTTTCTTCCTTCTCCTTTTGTAAATTTATCTTTCTCCCTTTTCCTTGATTATATTTGTTGCTTTATGGACTTTGTATTTTGTTACTTAAAAAAATCCTATCTACCTATTCTACTTTTCTATTTTTGCTTTGTTTCTACTTTTACATTTTCTTTTTCTTAGTTTTATTGGGGGGGGGGCATTTTTTAACATCTCAGATTAATGTTTTAATTTAACTTGGTTATTTTGTTCTTTTAAATCTGAAAAACATAGCTCTGAGTTTGAATGTTGTTTGACTATTTGATTTGATTTGATAAATAATATTTTCCATTTTGTTCCTTTTTATTATTGAAATTTTAATTTTGCTTTTTTAATTTTAAATTGTGTTTAAAATGTTTTATAATGTCCCAGTTGTTGGAATTGTGCATGGAAAGAGGTGGGGGAGTGGGAGAAGGGCAGAGGAGGAGAGGATGACATTGTGGGGTTGGGTCACATCTTGGTTGTGAAGAAAGCTGAGTGCTGAAGAATTGATGCTTTTGAACTGTGGTGTTGGAGAAGACTCTTGAGAGTCCCTTGGACTGCAAGGAGATCCAACCAGTCCATTCTGAAGGAGATCAGCCCTGGGATTTCTTTGGAAGGAGTGATGCTAAAGCTGAAACTCCGGTACTTTGGCCACCTCATGCAAAGTGTTGACTCATTGGAAAAGACTCTGATGATGGGAGGGATTGGGGGCAGGAGGAGAAGGGGGCAACAGAGGATGAGATGGCTGGATGGCATCTCCAACTTGATGCACATGAGTTTGGGTGAACTCCGGGAGTTGGTGATGGACAGGGAGGCCTGGTGTGCTGCTATTCATGGGGTCACAAAGAATTGGACACGACTGAGCAACTGGACTGAACTGAACATCTTAGTCAACAACTCGCTGCTGAACAATCATCTGCAAGAGATTGTTGGATCCCACCAAAAAAAAAAAAAAAAGATACCTTACATCCAAGGGCAAAGGAGAAGCCCCTGCAAGATGGTTGGAAGGGCAAAACCATGCTTAGAATCAAACCCCATACCCCCAGAGACACTCAGAGGGCTCAAACAAGCCTTGAGTGCACCAGCACCCAGAGACCCCACAGAGACTGAGCCAGAACTGTGTTTAAGTGTCTCCTGTGGTGGTATGGTCAGCAGTGGCCTGCCTCAGGGACAGAGGCTCTGGGTGCAGCAGACCTAGTATGGCTTAAGCCTTCTTGAATGAGTTCACCATTAACTTAACCATAGAGCTGCCAGAACTTACACAGAACTGGGGAAACAGACTCTTGGAGGACACAAACAAAACCTTGTGTATACCAGACATGGAGAAAGGAGCAGTGACCTCACAAGAGATTGACCCAGACTTGCCCGTGAGTGTCCAGGAGTCTCTGGTGAGGGCATGGACCTGTGGTGGCCTGCTACACTGCTTGCATGGGACCTTTTGAAGGAGGTTCCATCATCTTCATTATGTCCACCATAGTTTGGCCTCAGGTCAAACAACAGGGATGGAACACAGGCCCTCCCATCAACAGAAATTTGGATTAAAGATTTACTGAGCATGGACCTGCCCATCAGAACAAGACCCAGTTTCCCCCTCAGTCAGTCACTCCCATCAGGAAGCTTCCTTAAGTTTCTTATCCTTCTCATCAGAGGCAGACAGAATGAAAACCATGATCACAGAAAACTAACCAAACTGATCACAGGGACCACAGCCTTGTCTAACTCAATGCCATATAGGACCACCCAAGATGGACAGGTTATGGTGGAGAGTTCTGACAAAACATGGTCCACTAGAGAAGAGAATGCAAACCACTTCAGTATTCTTGCCTTGAGAACCTTATGAACAGTATGAAAAGGCAAAAAGATAGTACACTGAAAGATGAACTCCCTGTCAGTAGATGCCCAGTATGCTACCTAGAGATCAGAGAGGAAATAAGTTCAGAAAGAATGAAGAGAAGGAGTCAAAGCAAAAACAACACCCAGTTGGGAAGGTGACTGATGATGGAAGTAAAGTCCGATGCTGTAAAGAACAATAATGCATAAGAACCTGAAACGTTAGGTCCATGGATCAAGGCAAATTGGAAGCAGTCAAACAGGAACTGAAATGGACTGGAATGGGTGAATTTGACTCAGATAACCATTATATCTACTACTGTGGGCATTATATCTACTACTACTTAGAAAAAATGAAGTAGCCATCATAGTCAACAAAAGAGGCCGAAATAAAGTACTTGGATGTAATTTCAAAAATGACAGAATAATCTCTGTTCATTTCCAAGGCAAACCATTCAGTATCACAGTATACCAAGTCTACGTCTCAACCAGTAATGCTGAAGAAGCTGAAGTTAAACGGTCCTGTACAGACCTAAAACTAACACCAAAAAAAGATGTCCTTTCCAGCATAGGGGACTAGAATGCAAAAGTAGGAAGTCAAGAAACACCTGGATAACAGGCAGATTTGGCCTTGGAATACAGAATGAAGCAGGGCAAAGACTAATAGAGGAATACAGAATGAAGCAGGGCAAAGACTAATAGAGTTTTGCCAAGAGAACACACTGGCCATAGCAAACATCCTCTTCCAACAACACAAGAGAAGACTCTATACATACACCTCACCAGATGGTCAAAACTGAAATCAGATTACTTTTATTATTTGCAGCCAAAGATGTAGAAGCGCTATACAGTCAGCAAAAAACAAGACCAGGAGTGGACTGTGGCTCATATCATGAACTCTTTACTGCCAAATTCAGATTTAAGGAAAGTAGAGAAAACCACTTGGCCATTCAGATAGGACCTAAATCAAATCCCTTACGATTATACAGTAGAAGTGACAAATAGATTCAAGGGATTAGATCTGACAGGCACAATGCCTGAAAAACTATGCAGGGAGGTTCAGGACATTGTATAGGAGGTAGTAATCAAGACCAGCTCCAAGAAAAAGAAATGCAAAATGCTTGTCGGAGGAGGCCTTACAAATAGCTGAGAAAAAAAAAAAAAAAAGGAAGAAGAAGCAAAGGCAAAGGACAAAAGGAAAGATATACCCATCTGAATGCAGAGTGCCAAAGAAGAGCAAAGAGAGATCGAGAAAGCCTTCCTCAGTGATCAGTGCAAAGAAATAGAGGAAAACAACAGAATGGGAAAGACTAGAGATCTCTTCAAGAAAACTAGAAATACCAAGGGAATATTTCATGCAAAAATGGGCACAATAAAGGACATAAATTCTATGGATCTAACAGAAGCAGGAGATATTAAGAACAGGTGAACAGAACAGAATACACAGAAGAACTATACAAAAAAGATCTTCATGACCCCGATAATCATGATAGTATGATCACTCACCTAGTGCCAGACATCCTGGAATGTGAAGTCAAGTGAGCCTTAGGAAGCATCACTAAAAAAGCTAGTGGAGGTGATGGAATTCTAGTTGATCTATTTCAAATCCTAAAAGATGATGCTGTGAAAGTGCTGCACTCAATTTGCCAGCACATTTGGGAAATTCAGCAGTGGCCAGAGAACTGGAAAAGGTCAGTTTTCATTCCAATCTCAAAGAAAGGCAATGCCAAACAATGTTCAGACTACTGCACAACTGCACTTGTCTCACATGCTAGCAAAGTAATGCTCAGAATTCGCCAAGCCAGGCTTCAATAGTACATGAACTGAGAACTTCCAGATGTTCAAGCTTGATTTAGAAAGGGCAAAGGAACCAAAGATCAAATTGCCAGCATCTGTTGGATCATTGAAAAAGCAAGAGAGTTACAGAAAAACATCAACCTATGCTTTATTGACTAAGCCAAAGCCTTTGACTGTGTGGATCACAACAAACTGTGGAAACTTCTTAAAGAGATGGGTATACCAGACCACCTTACCAGCCTCCTGAGAAATCTGTATGCACATTGAGAAGCAACAGTTAGAACTGAACATGGGAAAACAGACTAGTTCCAAATCGGGAAAGTAGTCTGTCAAGGCTGTATAGTGTCACCCTTCTCATTTAACTTATATGCAGAGTACATCATGCAAAATGTTGGGCTGGATGAAGCCCAAGCTAGAATCAAGATTGCTGGGAGAAAGATCCATAATCTCATATATGCAGATGACACCACCCTTATGGCAGAAAGTGAAGAAGAACTAAAGAGCCTCTTGATGAAATTGAAAGAGGAGACTGAAAAAGCTGGCTTAAGACTCAATATGCAGAAAACTAAGATCATGGCATCCAGTCCTGTCATTTCAGAGCAAATAGATAGGGAAACAATGGAAACAAAACAACAGGAGACTTTATTTTCTTGGGCTCCAAAATCACTACAGCCATGAAATTAAAAGATGCTTGCTTCTTGGAAGAAAAGCTATGAACAACCAGGACAGCATACTAAAAAACAGAGACAGACCTTTGCCAACAAGATCCGTCTAGTCAAAACTATGGTTTTTCCAGTAGTCATAGATGGATGTGAGAGTTGGACTATAAAGAAAGCTGAGCACTGAAGAATTGATGCTTTTGAACTGTGGTGTTGGAGAAGACTCTTGAGAGTCCCTTGGACTGCAGGGAGATCCAGCCAGTCCATCCTAAAGGAAATCAGTCCTGAATATTCATTGGAAGGACTGATGCTGAAGCTGAAACTCCAATCTTTTGGCCACCTGATGTGAAGAACTGACTCATTGGAAAAGACCCTGATGCTGGGAAAGTTTGAAGGATGGAGAGAAGGGGAGGACAGAGGATGAGATGGTTGCATGGCTCACTGACTTGATGGACATGAGTTTGATAAGCTCCGGGAGCTGGTGATGGACAGGGAGACCTGGCATGCTGCAGTGTATGGGATCGCAAAGAGTTGGACATGACTGAGCGACTGAACTGAACTGAACATTTTGGTGTTCATTGCCAAGATTTGTCAGGTTTAGAAGATGTTGTAAAATTGATTGCTGTTGATGTTTATTGATGCTTTCTTTATGACCGACCTAATAACTTTAAACATCGAAACTGAATACTTGAGAATATATGGTTTGTTTGTAGTATGAAATATTTAATATACTTAAATCTTGCTCATTATATTTTCCAAATTCTCTCCAGCTACATTGTTTGCATTTAATTGAACAATCAAAAAAATTTTTAATTGCCCTAAAATTCTTCATGGCAATTTATTCTGTCAATTTATTCATTTCTTTTTTAGATTCTTTTCCTACATAAGTCATTACAGACTATTAGGTAGAATTCACTTTGCTATATAATAGGTCCTTATTTGTTATCTAATTTATAAATAATAATATGCATATGTCAATCCCCATTTCCTGATGTATCCCACCCTCCCTTTCCCCTTGGTAACCAAAGTTTGTTTTCTACATTTTTGATTCTATTTCCATTTTGTACCATGTTTTTATAGATTCTACATTTAAGCCATATCTTATGATATTTTTCTTTCTCCATCTGACTTATTTCACTAATATGGCAATCTCAGGCCCATCCATGTTGCAGCAAATGGCATTATTTAAATTTTTATGGTTGAGTAATATTCCATTGTATGTATGTACCACTTGTTTATTCACTCCTTTGCCTATGGACATTTAGATTGCTTTCATGGCTATTGTAAAATTGCTGCAGTGAACACTGAGGTGCATGAATCTTTTTGAGTTATGGTTTTCTCTGGGTGTATGCTCAAGAGTGGGATTGCTGGATCATACAGTAGGTAGTTCTGGATTAAGTTTTTTAAGGGCTTCTTCTCTCCTCGCTCTCAAAATGGCGGCCGCGACGGCCATTGAGTGAGAGACACGGGAGGATGCGGGGACAGGCCGGGTAGGGCGCTGCCCTCGCTCCCCTCCTCCCCGGCCAGGGTTCTGGGGGTGCCGGGGCCGCCGCGGCTCCACCCGCGGCCTTCCCGGGGAAGGGATCGCCTTCCTCCCTTGGTGACTTAGCAAGAAAAGTATTCTTGGGTAGGAAGGGCGTGGAGAGCAGGTCGCTCTCAGATCTTGGGGAGAGGGTTCGGCTCTCCTCTCCCTGTCCGCGGAAGAGAAGCTCCGCAGTCCCCACCCCACCCCGCGGCTGGCGGTCAGGGACCGGGCTCAAGCCGCCTCGGCACTGTCCACCGGCCTGCAGGCGTTCCGTCCCCCACCTGTCCTTAGGATGGAGTTGACCTGAGAAGGATGGTCCAGCCTTTCCCTGGTTCCCCTGTGCGGGGGTTCAGCCCCTGCACCCACTGAGGAGGAGCGGCCTGACCCCACCGAACCATCCGCAGCATCCACCCACCAAATCCGGCAGGATTTTCTTTTCTGCCGTCGGCTCCTTCAACGGGAGCTGCCTTTTGACGTTGTAACACTGAGCTTCGAGGCCCTCAGCCATTCTCCTTCGAATCTCCCCACTCGTATAGGAAACGCAGTGCCTGCCTTAACCTCCCAGGTGGAATGAACCTTACTTGTTGAATATCTCCTGGTTACACGTTGGATTCACTTGTGAAAGAATCATTTTCCCCTGCATGGAAGCCACTTAGTGGCTTATTTAATTACAAATCCAGGGATTGCAAAGCTTTTTGATTTTCCAGAAGAGGGACATATCACTCTATCGAATAAGCTTGATATTACCGCCAAAATGGTGCTGTCCCAGAGACAACGAGATGAACTAAATCGAGCTATAGCAGGTTATCTTCATTCAAATGGCTACGAAGAAGCATATTCAGTTTTTAAAAAGGAAGCTGAATTAGATATGAATGAAGAATTAGATAAGAAATATGCTGGGCTTTTGGAAAAAAAAATGGACATCTGTTATTAGATTACAAAAGAAGGTTATGGAATTAGAATCAAAGTTAAATGAAGCAAAAGAAGAATTTACGTCGGGTGGACCTCTTGGTCAGAAAAGAGATCCAAAAGAATGGATTCCCCGTCCACCAGAAAAATACGCGTTGAGTGGTCATAGGAGTCCAGTCACTCGAGTCATTTTCCATCCTGTGTTCAGTGTTATGGTCTCTGCTTCAGAGGATGCTACAATTAAGGTGTGGGATTATGAGACTGGAGATTTTGAACGAACTCTAAAGGGGCATACAGACTCTGTACAGGATATTTCATTCGACCACAGTAGCAAGCTTCTGGCTTCATGTTCTGCAGATATGACCATTGAGCTATGGGATTTTCAGGGCTTTGAATGCATCAGAACCATGCATGGCCATGACCACAATGTTTCTTCAGTAGCCATCATGCCCAATGGCGATCATATAGTGTCTGCCTCAAGGGATAAAACTATAAAAATGTGGGAAGTGCAAACTGGCTACTGTGTGAAGACATTCACAGGACACAGAGAATGGGTACGTATGGTGCGGCCAAATCAAGATGGCACTCTGGTAGCCAGCTGTTCCAATGACCAGACTGTGCGTGTGTGGGTCGTAGCAACAAAGGAATGCAAGGCTGAGCTTTGAGAACATGAGCATGTGGTAGAATGCGTTTCCTGGGCTCCCGAAAGCTCATATTCTTCCATCTCTGAAGCAACAGGATCTGAGACTAAAAAAAGTGGCAAACCTGGGCCATTCTTACTGTCCGGATCCAGGGACAAGACTATCAAGATGTGGGATGTCAGTACTGGCATGTGCCTTATGACCCTGGTGGGTCATGATAACTGGGTACGTGGAGTTCTGTTCCATTCTGGGGGGAAGTTTATTTTGAGTTGCGCTGATGACAAGACCCTGCGTGTGTGGGATTACAAGAACAAGCGATGCATGAAGACCCTCAATGCGCATGAACACTTTGTTACCTCCTTGGATTTCCATAAGACGGCCCCATATGTGGTTACTGGCAGTGTAGATCAAACAGTGAAGGTGTGGGAGTGTTGTTGATTGAGTCTCATTTGGCCCCTCCTCCCTTTTTTCCTCTGGATGCACTCTGATGATACCATGGTTACCCCATCGAGCTCTGTTTAAATAAATATTGTCCTTTCATGTAAATTATTCTGGATGTAGATTGAGCTTATGAAATGTTACACACAAAGTATTCATGCATGGTGAATCCAAATTGTATACTGTAAATTTACATTCGGTGTCTAGAAGTACCATAGGGTTTAAAAACCTGGGCTGGCATTGGTCACACCAGGCCTAAGAAGGCAGAAGTTGAATAAATTGAACTAGGGCACTAAACTGAATAGTTGACAGTGTCATTTTATGTTGGATTATTAATTCCTGTTTTTCTTTCTGCTGTCCTGTTGGTGCCTGACTTGATGGCCTCATTTGGGGGAAAGTGGTGGTTATTAGGGCTTTTTCTGAAATGTGTATATATGTAACATCACTTAAGTGTGCTTAATAAATCTTCTTTAAGGATGTTAAAAAAAAATTTTTTTTAAGGAACCTCCATACTGTTCTCTGTAATGGCTGTACCAATTTATTGAGGCATTCACACCAACACTGGAGGAGGGTTCCCTTTTCTCCACAATCTCTCCAGCATTTATTGCTTGTAGATTTTTGATGATGGTCATTCTGACCATTGCAAAGTGATACCTCATTGCAGTTTTGATTTGCCTTTCTCCAATAATTAGTATTGTTGAGCATATGTGGTTTTTGGCCATGTGTATGTCGTTGTAGAAATGTCTGTTTAGATCTGCTACCAATTTTTGGATTGGGTTGTTGGTTCTTTTGTTATTGAGCTGCATGAACTATTTGTATATTTTGGAAATTTATTCCTTGTAGATGGCATAATTTGAAAATATTTTCTCCCATTTTGAGGGTTGTCTTTTCATCTTGTTTATGATTTCCTTTGCTGTGCAAAAGCTTTTAAGTTTAATTAGACCCCATTGTTTATTTTTGTTTTTATTATCATTATTGTCAATTTCTTCTTATATTTATAATAGTAATATAACTTAATTATAGTATTTATAATAGTAATATAATAAGTAATATAACTTATTACTGGTTTTCTCTGATCTTGTAGGTTCATTTGTGGTGGATCATTATGATCTATAACTTTAATAGATGTATTATTTTCTCTCTCCCTTAATGTTTTCTGTTAAATAGTATTTGTATAAGCTACATTCTTCACCTTTTCTGTTTATTTGACTTGTTGTACTTTTATTATTGGATTTAAAATAACATATTATTTGCTTTTTTATGGGAATTTATATAATTTATTTTGTTTATTAATTTTCTAAAGGGTTAAGAAAATTAAATAAATGTTGGTTTATCCCCAATTAAATTTTAATCAAAATATTATGCTGTCCATAAAATAGAATAGCATTGTATGCAATGTACAGTGTTTTGAGCCAACCAACCAGAGAGTAGCATCTTTACTATTTTCTAGTTTCAAGGCTCTGTGAACATTATTTTTGTTCTCAATTTTCTCATCTATGAAGTAGGGGTCAGCTCATCTCTCTTGCAGTCCTGTTGTAGGAGAAGGTGTATCAATTAAAGTACAGAGCTCTGAGAACTGTAGGCTGTATTTAGTAGCCATTCAACACCTGTTAACTGCCCCCATTTTTCCTAGAGCAGGATGTTACTCATTCATTTCTGTAATTCACATTCTTAGCGTTGTACCTCGTCTAAAGAAGAATCTCAATAATTGTTTGTTGAATGAATGCCGAAGTGGAGAAACTGCTGGTCACAGCGACTTTGACTCCCTAACAAGTAAAGAAAGATACTTACTTGCCAGTGGTGGAGGCCCTTTCTGGGCAACAGAGGTTGGGTAAAGGCAAGGACATAGACTTCTGTGACTACTCTGATGTCTCATGTACCAGCTCAAAGGCCAGATATGGCTATAACATGAGTGCCAGAAAGCAGAGACTGGGTGGAGGGTAGTGCTTGTACTCATGTTGTTTTTCAGTTGCTAAGTCGTGACTGACTCTTTGTGACCCCCTCGACTGTAGCATGCCAGGTTTCCCTGTCTTCACTGTCTCCTGGAGTTTGTTCAAATGCATGTCCATTGAGTCAGTGATACTCTAACTATCTTATCCTCTGCCACCCTCTCCTTTTGCCTTTAAACTTTCCCAGAATCAGGGTCTTTTCCAATGAGTATATAACCCAATGGTAAATTGGTATGGTACGTTGTTCTTTATACGTAGCTCTGCTCAGGAAATGTTAAATGAGTAGGAAAAATCTTGGGCATCCTAGCAAATCTATTTATGCCCTGTGCTAAATTACCTCAGCCCAACTCCACTCTCAAGTGTAGCTGTGGTCGAATTGTCTATGTGCACCAGCCGTGTCCCACCTCGGTTTCTCCTCCTCAGGCTCTCTGCCAAGCACTTTATGTAGCAGTGGTGTGTTGCTTTAGAGCTATGCCATGCCTGTGGCTGCCCTGGGAGGAGTGATCTTGGTGACGTGCTGGGAACAAAACTTCTCAAATGTTAGAGTTCACTCAGCCCAAGAGTGGAACAGCTTGGAAGTATGGTTAAGTGAACGTTCCTTCAGCCAGTGGGGAAGAGAGACAGAGGTTATGTCCTCAGTCTCATTGCCTTTGGAGGATAAATCTGCAGGGTGTTCCTCAAGAGATCCCCAGTGGGATTCAGTCACATTGTCTTTGTGGGTAACCAGGTCAATAACACATGCTTTACTGGGCATTTCTTCCTCCCCTTCTAAACCTTCCCACTCCCTTACCCCTAATTTCTGGGAGTACCACTCATAAATTACCTGCATCAAAGTCTTTATCTCAGTTTTGGCTTTTAAGCAAACCAAAATGAGATGCAATACTATCTCTTTGCCCCTGACCACCCTCCTCTACCAGAACACAGAACTGTAATATGCATTGAGAAGGAAGATGCTTGTTTTTCTTTTTCATGGCTCTGTTCCAACTACAAAGAACTAAGATGCAAGACTGAGATAAAAAATGGAATTCCCTAAGAGTCTTACTATCTTATTTTCCTTTGACTTTAATCATACTGTCATTCTTTTTTAAATCCTTATGAATTTGTTCCTTTTCATTTATTTTTATTTTTAAATATTGCTCCTTTAAACAATTTTTTTGGCCATGAGGCATGTGGGATCTTAGCTCTCTGACCATGGATTAAACCTGTACCCCCTGCATTGAAAGGCAAAGTGTTAACCACTGGACCACCAGGGAAGTTCCCATACTATCATTCTTGAGAAAAGTAAGATCATGCATTTGAACGTGGTTCCCATCCTTCTGTTAAAGGACTTGTCCTCACTCTCAGTTTGATGGCCAAAATTTCCAGTGCCTTGTTCACACAGCTTCTTTACTCTGACCTCAGACATGAAGATAGAAGTTATACATTCAGAGCAATGAGAATAAATTAAGAGCCTGAAAGCTTGAATTGCAATAGTTTGGTTAGGTAGACCATGAAAATGGAGTAGTAATACTCTCAGGATTTCGGTGGACATTTGAGACTGCATTGTATAAGCGGCGTCAAATGATATGACCATCTGTGTTCTTACCCCATTCAGAATTGGTTCCTAAGAGGCAGAGACAGCCCAAGAACAAGTAAGAAAATGAATTAAAAAGATGAAACTCCTCTTTGTTTAGCTTTATGGTATCATCTGATATCAACGTGCACTTAATTGCTCCTAAATCATCATGCCGAGTTATCTCAAAAAGTGACTATGAATGACTGTTTGCCATATTGGCTTTTGAAAAGTTATAGTGTTTTGTGAACAACTCGTGTTATTGCTTTAATGGCTTTCCCCCAAACCAAAAGTCATAATAATGTGCTATAATGTTGGGATAACATCATGCTTATAGAGAAAGAGAAAACAATGATTAGATCCTGAGAGTTTTTAGTCAGAGACTACCCTAAGGAAAATTTAAATTGTGTGCCATGCTCAGATGAATGGAAAACATTTTGCTTTCCATACATACAATGATGTACAAGTCAGCTCAGAGCAGCTCTCAAGCACTGACTTTCATTATCAGGAGTTTCACTAGCTAGTTTTAGATATAGCTCAGTATTTCAGTTGCTCAGTCATGTCTGACTCTTTGCGACCCCATGAATCACAGCACTCCAGGCCTCCCTGTCCATCACCAACTCCCGGAGTTCACCTAAACTTACGGCCATTGAGTCGGTGATGCCATCCAGCCATCTCATCCTCTGTCGTCCCCTTCTTTTCCTGCCCCCAAACCCTCCCAGCATCAGAGTCTTTTCCAGTGAGTCAACTCTTCGCATGAGGTGGCCAAAGTACTGGAGTTTCAGCATTAACATCAGCCTTTCCAAAGAATACCCAGGACTGATCTCCTTTAGAATGGACTGGTTGGATCTCCTTGCAGTCTAAGGGACTATTTAAATATAGTCACCATTAAAAACTATATCATATTGACTTGTAATTTAACAAATCATACCATAAACAAAGTAATACATACCAAAGTTATCACTAAATATTTTGTTACATTTTAAAATTACCTATGCTCTTAAGTTTATTTATACTTATTATATCAATAAAGTGAAACATTATACTATATATAAAATTCTGAAAGAGATGGGAATACCAGACCACCTGACCTGCCTCTTGAGAAATCTGTATGCAGGTCAGGAAGCAACAGTTAGAACTGGACATGGAACAGACTGGTTCCAAATAGGAAAAGGAGTACGTCAAGGCTGTATATTGTTACCCTGCTTATTTAATTTATATGCAGAGTACATCATGAGAAACACTGGACTGGAAGAAACACAAGCTGGAATCAAGATTGCTGGGAGAAATATCAATAACCTCAGATATGCAGATGACACCACCCTTATGGCAGAAAGTGAAGAGGAACTAAAAAGCCTCTTGATGAAAGTGAAAGAGGAGAGTGAAAAAGTTGGCTTAAAGCTCAACATTCAGAAAACGAAGATCATGGCATCCGGTCCCATCACTTCATGGGAAATAGATGGGGAAATAGTGTCAGATTTTATTTTGGGGGGCTCCAAAATCACTGCAGATGGTGACTGCAGCCATGAAATTTAAAGACACTTACTCCTTGGAAGAAAAGTTATGACCAACCTAGATAGCATATTCAAAAGCAGAGACATTACTTTGCCAATTAAGGTTGGTCTAGTCAAGGCTATGGTTTTTCCTGTGGTCATGTATGCATGTGAGAGTGGGACTGTGAAGAAGGCTGAGTGCCGAAGAATTGATGCTTTTGAACTGTGGTGTTGGAGAAGACTCTTGAGAGTCCCTTGGACTGCAAGGAGATCCAACCAGTCCATTCTGAAGGAGATCAGCTCTGGAATTTCTTTGGAAGTAATGATGCTAAAGCTGAAACTCCAGTACTTTGGCCACCTCATGTGAAGATTTGACTCATTGGAAAAGACTCTGATGCTGAGAGGGATTGGGGGCAGGAGGAGAAGGGAACGACAGAGGATGAGATGGCTAGATGGCATCACTGACTCGAGGGACGTGAGTCTGAGTGAACTCCAGGAGATGGTGATGGACAGGGAGGCTTGGCGTGCTGCGATTCATGGGGTCACAAAGAGTCGGACACGACTGAGTGACTGAACTGAACTGAAATGAACTGAGTTACTATTATGACTAGAAAGCACAGAATTGAGGAATCTTCCTCTAGTATTCAAAATCTATTGTTCAGTTTAGCAAGGGAGTTTGTCATCGACAGTCAATGAAAGTTTTCACATGTGTCTTCATTGTTTCATTTTTGTCTTACTTATTAATATAAGCATAAGAGAAATGTCAATCAACTTTCATTTTGTAGATTCTGAGCTTGTTTTTCAATTGGTTAGCTATAGATTCAGGAGTTAGGCAAAATAAATGAAACCATTCTTTCAGAATCAATTAGCTTTGTGGATATTACATCACAAGAAAGAGTGGTATATACATTATATGTGTAAGTTATTTTCTACATAGTCTTTATATCAGTGAAATTTGTAGTAAAAGTATTTATGTGTATTTTTCTTCTGTAGAGCCAATTATTAAACATTTATCAGTACATCACTGTATATATGTATATATAGGTCAAGTGGAGGGGATGGAGAAATAATATCTTCTGAGATTATATGGGAGCATTATTTCTGTGTGTTTTGATGCTCTTACATTTAGATTTCACTTTGCCCTAAAAATATTTTTGCTACATTTCTTTTATTTTTAAGCAGTTGAGTTAAACATAATTATAATCTCCTAAAGTTTTGAAAAATTGAAAAGCTGGAGAGGGTGTGGAGAAAAGGAACCCTCTTACACTGTTGGTGGGAATGCAAACTAGAACAGCCACTATGGAGAACAGTGTGGAGATTCCTTAAAAAATTGCAAATAGAACTGCCTTATGACCCAGCAATCCCACTGCTGGGCATACACACCGAGGAAACCAGAATTGAAAGAGACACATGTACCCCAATGTTCATAGCAGCACTGTTTATAATAGCCAGGACATGGAAGCAACCTGGATGCCCATCAGCAGATGAATGGATAAGAAAGCGATGGTACATATACAGTATGGAGTATTACTTAGCCATTAAAAAGAATACATTTGAATCAGTTCTAATGAGGTGGATAAAACTGAAGCCAATTATACAGAGTGAAGTAAGCCAGAAGGAAAAACACCAATACAGTATATAACACATATATATGGAATTTAGAAAGATGGTAACGATAACCCTGTATGCGAGACAGCAAAAGAGACACAGATGTAAAGAACAGACTTTTAGACTCTGTGGGAGAGGGAGAGGGT
This sequence comes from Ovis aries, assembly GCF_016772045.2. Lineage (NCBI taxonomy): Eukaryota > Metazoa > Chordata > Mammalia > Artiodactyla > Bovidae > Ovis > Ovis aries. The sequence continues at coordinate 82,350,343 of NC_056055.1, read as the reverse complement.
GGGATGATTTGGGAGAATGGCATTGAAACATGTATACTATCATGTAAGAAATGAATCACTAGTCTAGGTTCGATACAGGATACAGGATGCTTGGGGCTGGTGCACTGGGATGACCAGGGAGATGTTATGTGGAAAGTGGTGGGAGGGGGGTTCATGGTTGGGAACTCATGTACACCTGTGGTGGATTCATGTCAATGTATGGCAAAACCAACACAGTATTGTAAAGTAAAAAAATGAAATTTAAATTAAAAAAAAATTAAAAAAAAGTGGGAGAAAGAAAAATTAATATGATGTACTTTATTGTATTTTATATATAACTTCCATGTTTTTATTTCTTACATAAACCTGCTCTCATTCTTCAAGAATATATTCTTCTGAGAAATTAGAATGAAATTTATTATCTTTTCCACTGACATTAGAAGATGTTTTCAATTGATAGTTTTCCATTTACAGATAGAATTTTCAGGAGAAAACTAAGGTCAAGAGCAAGAGATAGGTGTGTATTGGAAACAATAGATTTGCTTCTTATTCTTCTGTCTGAGAAAGTATCTCTATAAAGGGCTTTGGCCACCCCATTTCTCTGGTTGAGGAGTAAGTATTGAGCTTCTTGGGTTGGTGTGTATTAATCTGGGGGTTGCCCTTGAATCTGGTCTTAATAAATTTAAAGTGGTAGTATCTTCAAATAGTAGCAAAAACAATGTGTTGGTAGCAGTATGGATAGGTTGAAATTTCTGTTACTGTACCAGAATACCCCTTCTTAGTTATTGGGAAGTTCCAGAGATTCACTCCACATCCCATTGACATATACTTAATGAAGATCTCCTCTGGGCACAGCCCTGTTCTAGGAACCACCAGGGTACATCCTTAACCTCTAGGAGGTTGACTGGCTCCATTCAGGACCCAAATAATCTTATCTTACTCAGTAGTGGAGTAAGGTATGTTCAATAAAAAAAATTGAGGTGATGTTATACACTCAATGGATAAAAAAGTTTTTGCTAATTTGAGATGATTCAAAGGTTGGTTGGAATTATTTGAAGGGAAGGAGGTTTCAATATAATTATTGGGCACCTACTGGGTGCATGCTCAGCCTATAAGTCATGCCCAACTCTTTGCGACCCTATGGACTGTAGCCTGCCAGGCTCCTCTGCCCATGGGATTTCCCAAGCAAGAATACTGGAGTGGGTTGCCATTTTCCTTCTCCAGGGGGTCTTCCTGGCCCAGGAATTGAACCCACATCTCCTGCATTGACAGGTAGGTCGTTTACCACTGTGCCACCAGGGAAGCCCCTTATGCTGGGTACTAGAGGAGTAAGCAGTCGTAAGGAATATGCCCTGAGTGAAAACAACTTTATAGGGTGTAGAGGAGATGGAAAGGTGAACAGTTACTAGCAAAACCTTACTCTTGATTTCTTTTTGTCAAAAGCAACATGTTATGACTGATTTTTTGTGGATGTATTGGGGGGGGATAAAATTCACATAACATAAAATTCACCATTTTAACTATTTTAAAGTGAACAATTCATTGCCATTTAGTACATTTATGATATTATACAACTATCACCACTGCCTCATTCCAGAATATCACCACAAAAGGAACCATGTACACCCATTCACCTTCCCCTGGTCCCTGGAAACCACTAGTCTATTCTGTACAGATTTAAGGCTGGTTGGATTGCCATTCTACACCAACAATTGTATTAGAAGCAAAAGAGTTCTAATCCCTAGAATACTTTTAACTAGCTGGTGAAATTGAGTATGACTGTTTCCCTTTCTGAAGTTTGTGTGCTTTATCAATTATAAATAATAATACCTATTTCTATGAAGGCATATCTTTACAGCCACTTGAAGCTCTAAGCTTTTTGATTAGGTAACATTATGCTCTTTGTGAAAACTACGTATTAAGACTTTACAATACACTAAAGCTTTATTTGTTTGTAACCTTGGTAATTAAACTCCAGCAGGCCATCGCAGGCCTACCTTTAAATAAATACACCATAGTGCCTGTATCAACTGCAAAATACAGAGAAGTAAAAGCAAAGCTCCAAAGTGACCAGAGATTTTTTTGAAAGTACCATTTCTGTGGATTGTGAAGATTTCCATTAGTCATACCATAATAGGCGGAGAGAAAGAAGTGTGTCACTTTTTCCCATGTATTTTCCACCCCTTTGGACTGATAACCCATTGGAATTCTGTACTACTGATCTGTGGTTTGATCTATTCCTTAGTTACTGAAAAACAATTCCTGTTCATATAACCAAAGGGGAATATCTGGAAACACAAACAGTCCATAGTGTGCCAAAGAATTTCAAATACATATGGGGATGCCTAAATAATGAAGAAACTATCAACACAAAGGGGGAAAATCCACTTGTCATTTTGGTCTGAGGCAGGACTCGGACTCCCCGGCCAGTTTGAGTGGAGCTGTAACACACGGTGCCCCAGCTGCTCCTCTCTGTGTTCTCTTCTCCATGTAATCTTTGCTTCCTTTCACAGTAGTATGCTCCCCCAAAATGGCAGAGAACACCCCTGGCTCGATGGTCTCTCACAAATACGTATCTAGAACAGAGCCCCTTAGAGTACATTGGGGCTGGAGAGTGACCACCCTCGCAAATGATGATCATTTTAAAGCTTTCTTAAGTGTGTGAAGCACATGTCAAATGTGGAAGACCTGATCATGAAGGTCTTCTGATGATGGCTTTAAAGGAGAATATTCTGTTAATGGAAGAGGAAATGTATGGGTGATCTGGATTCCATCTTACTGAAAGTCTCTTACTATTTTTCCTGGAGCCCCCCTTTCTTTTCCTCCCTCCATGTTTCTCTCTCTCGTCTTCAATTTCTCTTCTCTCCTGCTGTCTTCCTGCTGCATGTCTGACAGGGTCACTTATACCAAGATAGAGTAGCCGACCCTGGCCATCAAAGAAAAGCCCCACCCCACTCCCCCACCTATCAACATCCTTGATGATGAAGTTGTCGGCTCTGGGACTTTTTGGCTGTATTCTCTGAGTTGCTTGTGACCCTAAGTGCTTTCAAATTATGAGACGCTTTCCATAAAAATAAACCAGCATGAAGCCCTCAGGTGGTTAGTTCTGCCCGGATTGATTATTGCAAAGACCGTAACTCTCCCTGTTTAAAAGGAAAATTCATGAAAGGAAAGCTGTTGTAAGGTTCTGGGTGTTCATTAAAGATGTAGAAAGTCAAAGAGACCCTCAATTTCAACTAAGCTGAGTAATTTAAGAAAATGTGCCTATAGCATAAAACTCCTTGTGTGGATTGTCCTTATTCACTAACAGCTGTGTAGGATTTGCCGTTTCTTCCATATTTTATGTGATGATAGTGGGGGCCGGCTCTTAGCTTCCAACACTGATTGCTATTCAGGGACTGGGATCCTGGATCCACTCCAATCATGTGGAATCTATTTTGGACCCGTCATGTCACACTTGAACTCTGAAATATGCCTGTCGGTGAAAGGTTCTGTTTATCTTTTTTTTTCCCTCAGACTCGCACAGAAAATGGAGTTCAGTGCTCTCACCATCGGACTTTTGGTCTGACTCTAAACCTCTTTGAATCCTCAGCAGCAGTAAGGGGAACAACCATTTCTAGAGCTTGCCGATCGGACTCCACCTTGTCCCTCAGCCTTGTGTTCTTAGGCTTCTGCTCAGGATCTGCCCTGCTCTCCACGTTCCTCACTCCCTTCTTTGCACATCTCCCACATAGGCAGTGAGGACAGATGGACAGTTAACTGGTTTTCTTCTGCTTCGTGCACAGCAAGCAGCCGGGGCCTTTGACAGGACACACAGCTGTGGCTTCCTCTCTCGGGGAGGGCATCCACCACCAAGCATGGGCGCCTGGCCTGCAAGAGAGGCCATAGTAAGAGCAGGGTGACCCCTCAAAGCAAGAGAAGCGTGCTTGGTGTGTGTGGGGGGAGACAAAGCCAAGAAGGAGGGGGGCAAGCTTCAACTCACAGAGAGGAAAGAAGTAACCAAGTCCGGGAGGAGCAAAGGCAGAGTCCAGACTGGTCAATGTGGCCAGGAACTTTGGGGCCAAGAGCAGAGTTCTGTATCTCTTCTAGAAAGGTGATCCTACAAGGGACGATCTCTGTACCTTTTTCAACTTCCAGACAATGTCTCCTTCTGAATCTTTATAACCAAAGTGAGAAGAGGATCCCTGGAATTACAGTTTCTGGTAATTTTGTTTGATACTCCAAAGCACTGGGTGTTTTGGTAAAGCTTTTTCATAATCCCCTTCTCTGACTTTATTCCCCAGCTCCCAGCTCCCCACTCCAAGGAGTGAGCCAGGAACATAGTTCAGACTTCTTGGTGGTTCCATTTTGAGATTTAAGTCTGATACAGTCATTTTGCCTAGACAGATGAGAATATTTTTTGGGGGTGGGGAGAGGGAGAAAGAAGAGGAGAAAAGGAGAAATGTTCTCTAGACTCTTGAAAAATATGTAATTTTAGGAGGAAGGCGTTGTTGGCTCTGGAAGACCCCTGAATCCTCCAACTCTGATGCCTTTGAAAGGAGCCCCCGTCTGCCATGTGGCATGATTGACAAGAAATTTGTTTGAAATGACTGAGAGGCCCTCATTAGGCAGGGAGTCCTCGCCATCTGGGTTGGAGTTTTGATAATGGGGTCAAGCTCTCTCTTGGTCGTTGTGTTGAAGAGCTGAGCATAATTTGTTCGTGATTGTGGCTAAAACGCAAACATTTTTTAGTCACATTCACAGGAATTCAAGCCTAACCACAGTGTGGGGGCACCGCAGTGAGAAAACGCTTTCCAGCTGCCCAACTGTACTTGGCGACCCAGTGGAGAAGCAAGTGCGCTCACAAAGCTGCCAGTCTCCCTCCCAGCTGGACGGGTGCCATTGGAAACAGAAGTGCGACTGTATCACTTGACTTCAAGAAGAGGTTTCTCAGCAGCAGATGGAGACAATATATAAGACAGACCCCACTGAGGAAGCTCCCCTTTCATGGTGGGGAGAGTGCTCCCCACTAGGCAGGCTCCCGTCAGGGGTAGGTGAAAGAAGAGGCAAAAGAGAGGCCAAGCCAATTTTTTTTTTTTTTCCTGGTAGAAAACCTTGCTTGATTTCTGCCTGAACTACAGCACAACAGATGTAAACTTGAGTTGTCACCCTTAGCCATGAAAAAGAGATTAAACCCAAGTAACCACCCACAAACCAGCACCAACAAAACCATTACTCACTGTGACAGCAGTCACTCTTGGAACATTCCCCTAAAGGCTCACTTAACTTGTACACAGAAGAGCACCAAACTCCTTTTTGGGGGAGGGAGGATTTAACAGTACAAAAAAGCCTCTTCAAAATCAGATATTTGTTTTGAACTTTTGACATTGATTTTAGTTCTTGCATTGAGAAGGGGGTAGTATTTTGGGTGGGCATTTTGGAAGACTGAAGTTTAGCTCACAGGGGTATCTGGGGGCTCCAAGTCCCAGGTAATCTCAACAGAAGCAAAGCTGGGAAGCAGTCAGTTAAAAAGTGCTTTATTAATGATACATTTTCTTAAGAAAAAAAAAAAAAAGGTTATAAGGACTAGTGAACTCTGTAGGAGAACTCATCACAGTCCTGGGGAGGCTTCTACCTTTTATGTCTCACCAAAATCAACAAAGCATTTGTTTACTCTGGAAACTGAAGAGAGAGCCGCAACGTTGCATAGATGATGGATATACCTTATTGTTAGCTATGGCATGTGGAATCTTTCCTGACTTTAGAGTTATTTGTAAGAAACTCTATGATTAAAAAGCTAACTAAGAAATATTGAGATTGCCAATATTTTTTATCTTCAGTTATATGGAAGTCTAGGAATCTAATCAAATACAACTAGAGATTGAGGACGTACGAGAGAGAAATGCTACATTGGTTGAGTTGGTCTTACATCAGAACTCTTAACACTTTGTAAATAAATACTTTAAAGACAACCTTAGTTGTTACCATACAATTTTTAAAGACTGGTCCACAAGGATCTTCATATAACACTTTAACAGTAAAAGTTGTACAGCATTTTAAAGGCCCCAAATTAGTAGACTGTTAATTACATTTCAGTGTATACATGCCATAGAATACAGTAGAGACATCAGAAATAATCAACAGATATACTATATAGACATCCAAAGATCATGGAAATGGACTCCATGCATTGATACCTTGAAAAAGGCTACAATATAGTATATACCTAAGTTTGGGGCTATTGGTATATTTACTTTCTGTTTTATAATCTTTTATCCTCTGTTTTCTCTTCCGATGTTCTTTAGATAATCCACATTATCTAGTACCCCCATAATAGTCATATATTGCTTCTGTGATATGGTAAAAACACTATATTCTGCTTCTATTTTTTAAACTCTACTTTTTATTGAGATACAATTGATATATAACATATTAGTTTCAGGTGTACAACATAAAGGTTTGATACATGTTCAGTTCAGTTCAGTTGCTCAGTCGTGTCTGATTCTTTGCAACCCCATGAATCGCAGCACGCCAGGCCTCCCTGTCCATCACAAACTCCGGAGTTCACTCAGACTCACGTCCATCGAGTCAGTGATGCCATCCAGCCATCTCATCCTCTGTCGTTCCCTTCTCCTCCTGTCCCCAATCCCTCCCAGCATCAGAGACTTTTCCAATTAGTCAACTCTTTGCATGAGGTGGCCAAAGTATTGGAGTTTCAGCCTTAGCATCATTCCTTCCAAAGAAATCCCAGGGCTGATCTCCTTTAGAATGGACTGGTTGGATCTCCTTGCAGTCCAAGGGACTCTCAAGAGTCTTCTCTAACACCACAGTTCAAAAGCATCAATTCTTCGGCTATATATATATAGCTTCTGGAGTCAGATAAGGGTATACAATCTTTATGCCACTACCTTGCTGAATAACTGGCCAAATCATTTACCTCTTTTGATCTCAGTCATCACATAAAAAATGGGAATAATGATGACTAGTTCAGAGGGCTAATATGTGAGGAGAATATGAAAATCCACCTAAAAGCACATACAAGCTGTTTGTTTAGTCACTAAGTCATGTCTAACTCTTTTTTGCAACCCCATGGACTGTAGCCCACCAGGGGTTTTTGTCAATGGGATTTTCCAGGCAAGAATTCTGGAGAGGACTTCCATTTCCTTCTCCAAGGGCTTCACCTGACCTGGGATCTAACCTACATGTCCTATATTGACAGGCAGATTCATTACCACTGAGCCAAATTCAAAGTGCTGGGAAAATTGGGAGTGTTCAATAAATAGGTGATGTGTTAGAAAAAATGAACAGTAAAAGAAAAAAAAGCCATGAGGTATAGAAAAAATGGAGAAAAAGCAAGAAGTATGACCTTTCTTAGGGATACTGGGAAAGGACGTCATTGAGCAACATGGGCTGTTTGGCACCCAATGTCACTTGCCTCCCGGGCCATGTTCCCTTACTGGTTCATGACTGTCATAGTTACTGACATGTGTTGTGAAAAATCATGACACTTGGACAAGTCTTGAAAGGTCATGGACAAAAGGGCAGTGCAGAAGACTGTCACAGCCTGAACCCGACCTGAGAAAAGCTGACGCTGCACATCGTCAGTGCTCCGTTGTTTCTGGGTAAATTGAATTGACTCTGTTAAAAATAAGGCCCTTCTACGGTCAGCTAATTGTACATAAACAGCCATCCTATGGTAAAATCCATCTTGAGAGACCTACTATCAAAGCCCTAAAAATTATTTTTAAAACAAGACACTTTTAGGCCAATTTGGGTTTCAGATTAGGCTGAACTTTCTCAGCCTCTGAGGATGGCATGATTTTTCATTGTTCCTTGGGGGGTCTCATCTGAAATCGGATTGGAGATAAAGGCAAAATGATTGACAAGGGCAGGTGATGGGGGCTCAGGTGTCCCGCTGAGGGGCTCGCTCAGGATTCCAAATTAAATGCAGCCACAGCCCCACGCTGACTTGTGCTGCCCCTTGCAGACACTGAGCCAGTTCTATACTAAGTAGTTACAATGTACAGATTAGCAGACACAGAGGTTGAGGGTCTCAGTGCATCCTCTTTCTTTTGGAAGTAAGTTACAATAGTGAGGAAATTGATGGAGCTGATGTGAAGCTTTAAAAGCATTTTCTAAGCTTTATATGTATATCCATGTGTTATTATCAGTTTCCTTGCATTTTATTGTATAATTCAATTCAAATAATATTTATTATCCTTTTCCTCTCCTTCAAAGTTTTAATGAATGTGCTCTGGATCTAAAAAAGACACTCATATTCATCAAGTACTAGCTTTGTTTTTCTTCTTACATTAAATCCTCACTCTGAGTTTCTACGGTAATACCCCTATATTCATTTCACATAGCCAAGGTTTCTAAGGTGTTACATAGCTCACCAAAGCTAGCACAGTGAATGAAAGAACTGTAATTTGAATCAGAGAGTCATATAAAGATGAGTAAGAGGCAACCCTGCCTTCAGAAACCCCACACATCTAGGAGAGTGATATATCAATAGATGATTGAAATTTAAGATAATTCAAGATTAATGTCATAATGAATGTATATCTTAAGCTTTGCATGTAGTCAGCATTTTATAAATGGATATTGTATTAGTGAATGGAGAATATATGTGAAAAATTGGCTGATGAATATAAAAACACCCTTGAACATGAACTCTGGGATAGTGCTCCTCTGTCAACAAACAGATATTCACCCAAGGAACAAGACAATTTGTAAAAGCAATGGCATGGGTCTTGAGTAAATTTATATATCCATTTTTTGAGATTTTTTTTTTTTGGTTAATTTTTAGAAATGTTTTGAAGTATAGTTGATTTACTCTGCATAGCAGTGACTCAGTTTTATACATATATATATATGGATATATATATACTTTTGCATATTCTTTCCCACTGTGGTTTGTCACAGAATAGTGAATATATTTCCCAGTGCTATACAGTATGACCTTATTGTTCACCCATCCTATATATAGTAGTTTGCATCTGCTAATCCTAAACTCCCAATCATCCCCTCCCCCACTCATTTTCCCTCTCGACAACCACAAGTCTGTTTTCTGTCTGTGAGTCTGTTTTTTCCCATAAATGTATTGATCTGTATCATATTTTAGATTCCACATGTAAGTGATGTCATATGGTATTTGTTTCTGACTTCGCTTTGTATGATAATCTCTAGGTCCATCCATGTTGCTGAGAATGGCATTATTTCATTCTTTTTGATGGCTGAACTTGTATTCCACTACGTGTGTGTGTGTATATATATATATATATATATATATATATATATATATACCCACGTGTGTGTGTGTGTGTGCGGTGTACATATACATATATATGCATACACAGGAGCAAGAGGAATGGGAGCCAGAACATCTTCCCCCCTCAACACACACACATCCCCCTCACCAATCCCTGAGGATGCTACACAGCAAAGAGTAGGAGGGCTACTGCAGTGAGCCTTGAGGCCTAGGGTGTGGGCCTGGGTGGAACCACCCCAGGTGCAGATCTTGGTGGTAGTAGCAAATATTCAAAACAGAACTTTGAAGGCTGAAGAGCTGAAGGGTTCCATGTGAACAGCAGCTGAACATGGGTCAGTCCTGAGAGCTTGGCAAGCGTTGTTCAGAAGGGATAGGCGATTGCCTCCGTTGCCCTCACCCAATTAAAAGGGAGTCAGTTGGGTTCAGATCCCCAATCCGGAGTGGCAGAGATGGGCTCCAGGAGGTGTCCAGTGTGATGATGCAATCAATCCCGGAGAGGCTGGTGGGAGCCGGTGGGTGTGGGGCGTTCTCTTTTCTTTGAAGGGCAGGGCACCCTGGAATGGGTTTGCCTGAAGAGAGGGGCCTGTGCCCTAGAAAACATTGCAGTTCCCTGGGGAGAGGTTGTAAATCTCCTGCTGCACTGTACCCATATCCGCAGCATGTCTCCAAGGTGTACAGTCTCTGACATATTGGAAAAAAGTAGGCAAGGGATTTCAGGATAAGGATTGGTTCTGAGGGCTGGGTCCGTCGGGCTGGGGCAGGAAGCAGGGCTGGGTGCAGGCCATGGCTGGATAATAAAGAAGAAGGCCACATCTTCTTTATCCATTCATCTGTTGAGGGACATTTAGATTGTATCTAGGAACTTGAACAAATTTAATCAGCTATCTTCAGAGGAACTTCTTCAGTAACAGTTTAGAGAGATAATCTCTCAGTGTTTCCACTTACCCCCAGATCTTATGTAGCTCTTCCATGAAGGGAAATTGAGCTATAAAAGATGAGGTTATTATTAACACAGTTTTAATGCCTTCCCTGGCTTACCTACCCCAGACATAATGGACCTCTCATATCCAGTATATTCTGAGATACTTGGAGTCCTAAGCTGAGCCAGAGGAGCTGAGGTTCAGTTTTGTTTCTGATGAATGGAATTATGTGGACTCTTCCCCTCCCAACTACCCTGCCCAAGAATCTATTGCATCCACACGTTTACACTAAAGTCGAAGATGAAAATCCAATTAAAATATTTGAAACATCTTCAGCAAGGATAACAGTGGAAAACTGAAAGCATTTACTTTAAGAAGCAGCAGAAGATGCTTGAAAGAAAAACAGTTCACTCAGACACCCAGCCAGCGGGCTGGAGGAGGATGAGGGGCCATCCTGAGCACTGGAACTCGAGCATGCAACCCAGCTGGACTCAGTCCAAGGTGATGTTCCTGCTGAGGTAGTTTTGGAGGTTGTGCTCTGAAGGAGTGCACTCAAGCTGTAAAATACCTAAAGAAACACTCCAAAACAGGTCTCTTAATAGTCAAGTAGAAGTATGGGAGCCTTTTCTCAATTTAGCGCAAACTATTTGTTTTGGGTTGGTGGCTGGGGAGTAAGTCTTAGCAACATTGATGCCTGAAGATATGGATGAGGTCTGTGTCCCTGAACAGAGGGTGAGGGCAGAATGGTTGCTTAGCCTGTGAGTGGCAGCAGTGAGGAGAGCTGGACCTACAAGTCCTGCTCTGACCAGCCATGACCTGGGAAGAATCTGGAGTCAGCAACTGAAGGAAGGGTGGCTGAGGCACCCAAGGGTGAAGAGGCTTCTGGGGATGTCCACAAAGCCCTGTGAACTTTGCAAGATTTCTTCAGTGAGCTGGGATGTTTTCACTGTCTGAAAAAATGTTTAACTTTCTATCTGCATCAACATGGGTAATTCTCAAAAACAAAATGTTGAGTGAAAAAAGCAGATTGCAAAAGGGTAAGTACAATATGCCACCATTTTCATATATGTTTAGAATGCATGACACACTAGAATATATTTTTTATGCATGCATATACATATATTCAGGGTAAACATTTTCAAAGCAGGGATGAAGAAGCTTACAGATTGCTTCAGGATGTAGGATGCTAGTTACCTCTGAGAAGATTATCTCTGAGATAATCTGACCCTGGCTGAGGGTGTACTATGCTTCAACTTTATTCATTACATTTTCCCCCTGAAACATTCTGAAGCAAATCTGGTACAATTCTAATTTGTTATCTTTAGGCAATGGGTTCTATTTCCCTCTTCTTTCTAACATATTTGAAAAGTTTTGTAGTTAAATATTTTTCAAATAGAAAAAAAAAATCAGGCTTAGTTGCTTTAAAATATTTGTATACACAGACTGATTAGGTCTGGAGCCTTTAGGCTACATTTATAACTTTGTAATTATTAATGAAAGGTGTTAAATTTTCCCAAGGATCTACTTTCCTTGAGGATTAGACATATGAAAAGTTTCAGTTTTATAATTTGGCTGCATTTGAGTTACCCATACACAAAAAGTTAGCTTTAATTACTAGGAAAGTAGGAACGTGGTTTTTCCCCCCCATTATTCATGCATAGCTCAACAGCAACTAAGATCATGATGTTCAATGTCTGAAAACTTTACCTTTCCTGCTGCTGCTGCTAAGTCACTTCAGTCGTGTCCGACTCTGTGAGACCCCATAGACGGCAGCCCACTAGGCTCCCCCTTCCCTGGGATTCTCCAGGCAAGAACACTGGAGTGGGCTGCCATTTCCTTCTCCAATGCATGAAGGAGAAAAGTGAAAGTGAGGTCGCTCAGTCGTGTCCGACTCTTCCTGACCCCATGGACTGCAGCCTACCAGGCTCCTCCGTCCATGGATTTTCCAGGCAAGAGTACTGGAGTGGGTGCCATTGCCTTCTCCTTCAGTAATAAGGTAAATTGTAAAAGTGTTCAGACTCCAAAAATGATAATGCATAGGAAAGTTCTGATTGAAAGGGGAACTAGCTTATGCGAGAAGTCTGATTGTAATTTAACGTACTGGCTACTCAACCAGGAATGCTATTGTCTATTACTCCACTTCAGACTAAGCTGTTTTCCTCTACATATGCATGCCACATCTTTGACACAGGTTTTTTATTTCTGTTGCTTTTATTTCAAATAAATAGGACAGAAAATAAAATCCTAATTAAGTGATTCCTTAACTTTGAAGAAAATCCAAAAGCTTGAATTTTGTAATTTCAGTATCCTAGTATTCTTCTTCCCTCCCTTCCTGTTGACTGTTTTAGGGGATGGAAATCAAGTAGATTAACTACATTTTGTTAAGGCATGGGCCACACAATCCTGAGATGAGAAGGAGTAGGAAACTTTTCTTTTCTTCTAACACGTAGGGCAGGAAACCAAATGGAAAGGGATTACAGAGTTTGGGGGGAAAGTTATAGTTTATTTCCCCATGTGTGGGTGCGTGTATTTTTCTTGGCAGGTGGCAGCTCTTATAACAAAACATTTGGTCTTTGCTAGAAGGGCTGTGGAAGCTAGTCCAGTGGTCTTGGGCAAAGACAGCAAGTGCTTCAGATCCCCCCCTGCCCTTCACTTCTGCATACTTTCTTGAAACCAGAATCTCATTCTGACTTTCCCATTCTGCCTCGAAAATGATGACCCTTCCTGGAAATATCTTCCATCTTATCTACCTCATACACCCATATACATTTATTGAGAGTCATTGCATCCTATTTGGTTTTGCTAATAACAATTTCATGGATCTTATTCCTTATTTAAGAAGACTGTAGCTTCCTTGAGGGCAGAGACCTCATGATGTTCTCATTTTGTTTTGTTTTAATTCACATCACAATACCGGTAAACCAGACAAAAAAGGAAAAGTCTAGGTATGCCTGGAAAGACTGTGCCTTCTTTATAGAGAGGAGGTGGAGGCATTGTGGGTGGGATGATTTATCCGGGGAATGTGGAGCGAGGGTACTGGAGTGAGTCCAGCCCCTGAGTCCTGTTGGGACTGGAGCCCTGCCCTGGTCTCAAGAATGCTAGGTTAGGAGTCTGAAAGTCTCCCTTCTCAGGACTTGCCTCTGTATAAGTTAGCTTGATATCATGGGAGACTAGAAACTTTGAAGTCAGACGAATCTGAATGCCTTCAATTAGGGAAGCTGACTGACCTTATCATGCCTCAATACACTCATCTCTAAAACTGAAATGATAAAACTACCAGATAAAGTTTGGTGATGATTGGTCTGATTGGAGTAGTTTTATGTATGCAGCTGAGTAACAGCAGATGCTCAGTAAACATTGGTTCTCTTCTTCTCTCTGCCAGGCCTGACTATTTGGCAGCTGTTATCAGCTTCATATATTTCAAGCTTCAGGACTTAAATATTTTCTAAACTAAACCAAATTATAAAACATGGCACCTGCAGATTGTTCTCTTTTCTCCTGAATTTCAGTTCTTTAGTTCTTCACCTGCTTTATCAACTCCATTTCGATATCAGTGGTAGTTCAGTTTGAGCCCCAAATTTTCATGTCATCAGGATCTTATAATTTGAAATGGTGCCTGTCATTTTTGACAGTCAGCCAGATTCATACTCTATCCTCAAAAACATACATTCCCACATTTCTTCCCTTTCCCACTGATCCAGTCCTGGGATGCCCAATGGCTATGCCTACACTGAAAATTCTTTTATGATTAGAGCTAAGATAAGATTAGAATCCAGCTCCCCTAAAACTTGTCAACTGCTCCTTATATGCTGCCTGTCCACACTCAATACCTCTTAAATAGATGCTTAAAGATCTGTTGAGATATAGAGAGATGGACCAGACCAAAACAGATGAACCTGTGACTGACAGTGAGTGGGTGGAGGACTATACATGTATTGAGAAGATGATGAGGGTGTTGGCATATTGAGAAGGAGACAAAGTACTGAACTGGGATATACTGAATAGACTCTGTTCTATGGACAGTCTGGGGTGATAAGTATTATAGTATATTTTAAAAGGTAGTATGCAGGTGTAGTTTCTTTCTAAAAATGGACTGCTCAATTTATTTAAGCTGTAAGTCGATCTACTTCTTAAGATGGCCTTCTACCAGCATTAAATTTATCCACTTTTTCATTATGCATTCAACAAAGAGATTGAGCACTGAATAAGGTTCAATTTATGCACCTCCTCCAATTTCCTTGGCCTCACTCATCTCCCAGGCCCTTGACCACTTGGTCACAGAGAGCTCTTTCGGCCAGTAGTAATGGCTGAAGCTTCAGTTACTCCTCTGTGGGAAACACACACTTTCTCAGTCTCTCCCAGTGGTGCTGAGCTCTGACACTATTGCTGTGATGCCACTTGTGATGGAAACCACATCAATCTGGAACCCAGGCTCGACCTGACCAGACCCAATCAGCTTCTTCTTTCTCCTAGTACTCCAGAACTCAAATGAAGCCCCACAACACAGGGCACGGAAGGAATCTGGCTTCCCCAGTGGCTGCCTAGACATGCAGGGTGGAGGTATAAGAGCTTGAGTAGCGAACTCCCAGTTGGAGAACCTTGATCAATGAGAGAAAAGAGATCCTTTCCTTTCCTCCTTCTATTCCATGATTCCAAGGCATCATGATTGTGTTTAGCTCATCTGGAAATACCTCTGATGGCTGAGCAACTGGCTGTGTGTCTGGTGAAGCGGCAGGTGGTTTGGTAACAGAGAGACCAGACAGTGATCTTACGTTCATTTCTCCTTCATCTTTATTTCACTTCTTTTTCTCTCAGTCTTGCTGTCCTGGGATGGGTTATCCCAGTAAAGGATTGACACATGAGGGTTGCCTTGAGCATCTCTCTATGCAACCCATCCCAGCCAAGACAAGTCAGCAAAGAGAACCCAGTGCTAGGTATGATACATAAAGTGGTGAACAAGGCAGACAGTTTTCTGTAGAGTGGGATAGGCAGGGGAGACACTACCAAACTAAAATAAAGACAAAAAAGTACAATTTGTAATCAGTGCTATAAAGGAAAGAAATTGACTCCTAGTAGGTAATAGTAGTGATGTGAGGAGGAAGGGGGGATGAAATGAAATTAAAGATGGAATTTTCAGAAGATCTCTCCAAGTAGGTTATGTTTAAATTGAGACATGAAGCCTGAGAAGGAGCCAGGCATGACAGGAGAAGTTGTTGTTGTTGTTCAGTTGCCCAGTCATATCCGACTCTTTGCGACCCCATGGATTGTAGCATACCAGGCCTCCCCGTCCCTCAGTGTCTCCCAGAGTTTGCCCAAGTTTTTGTTCATTGCATTGGTGATGCCATTCAGCCTTCTCATCCTCTGACACTCTCTTCTCCTTCACCCTCAATCTTTCCCAGCATCAAGGACTTTTCCAATGAACTGTCTGTTCTCATCAGATGACCGAAATATTAGAGCTTCAGCTTCAGCATCAGTCCTTCCAGTGAATATTCAGGGTTGACCTCCCTTAAGATTGACTGGTTTGATCTCCTTGCAGTCCAAAGGACTTTCAGGAATATTCTCCAACACCACAGTTCGAAGGCATCAGTTCTTCGACATTGCCTTCTTTATGGTCCAGCTCTCACAACTGTATGTGACAACTGGGAAGACCATAGTCTTGACTACATGGACCTTTGTTGGCAGAATAATGTCTCTGTTTTTCAATATATTGTCCACATTTGTCATCACTTTCCTGCCAAGAAGCAACTGCCTTCTGATTTCATGGCTGCAGTCACTGTATGCAGTGATTTTGGAGCCCAAGAAGAGGAAATCAGTTACTGCTATTTTCCCCTTCTATTTGCCATGCAGTAATGGGACCATATGCCATGATCTTAGTTTTGTTTTTTTTAAAAAACATTTTGTCTTAAGCTGGCTCTTTCACTCTCTTTCTTTACCCTCATCAAGAGGCTCTTAGTTCCTCTTCACTTTCTGCCATTAGAGTGGTATCATCCACAAATATGAGGTTGTTGATGTTTCTCCTGCCTATCTTGATTTGAGCTTCTAACTCATCCAGCCTGGCATTTCTCATGATGTACTCAGCATATAACTTAAACAAACAGGGTGACACCAGACAACCCCGTTATACTCCTTTCTCGATCTTGGATCTTGAACTAATCAGTTGTTCCAACTGATAGGAGCAGACAGAAGAGAATTCTCAGCTACCAGAAGAGATAACACATGGCAGGGCCCTAAAGCAAGAACAGGCTTTGGGTGTTAGAGACCTTCAGGAAAGATAGGGATGTTATGGGTTGGCACCAGAGATATGTCCAGATTTTTTAAAAATTATGAACAAAGCAGCTATGAATTGACAAAAAAAGAAGCATGGTTGGAGCATCATGATCAAGGTGAAAAGTGACTGACAAGGCTAGGGAGAATGCAGGAGCTAGATGCTGGGGACTTTATCAGCTGTTGAATCAGGCTGGATTTTAACTCAAGTGCCACTGAAAACACGAAAATGTTTTCAGCAGAGATGCTATGGTAGAATGCAGCAGAATCTTGATTCCAGTTCAGGATTCTCCTTAATGTATCTGAACAGAACATTTTACTTGTAACTCTAATAATAAAAGAACAACAACAACAAAAAAGGATGATGGGAATAAATACATGGGATTACATTTTATAACCTGTACTATGAGATAGCACAAGCATACATCTACTTGCATGTCAAATATAAGTAGAAATATAGAGTGTGAGTTGGCTTGCAACCACCACCCGCTCCCCTCTAGGAAACTGTAATCTATCATAATACTACTTTTGCTTTGACCAGCTGGTCTAGCAATGTTTGTGGATCCGATTCATTTTCTACTTTGCTCTTCTCTTCATCCATGTTGTTTTGATTATTTCCTTGTACTCAAGAAAGTTCTTGTATTTGTGGCTGTAGTTTCTTAAAGTACAGAGCCTCTTCCCCCTCATTTAGAATTTCTCATTAACTGCAGTTCTATTGCCGTGGCTGTCATTAGTGCAATCTGCTAATTCACAAAATCACGGAAGTGCGGAAATACATTTTGCTAATGTGCACTGCAGAATGTCCTCTACAGAATGCCTCCTATATAATGTCATTTACAAAATGCCTGCTGCAGCTGCCAGGGAAGGGCTTTTATAGACCAACCTGGATTAGGGTGATGGCAATATATCTTCTAGGCAGAGAAAGCTCTAAAGGCTTTTCTTTGTGGTGATTACGTATTTTCAACCATCTCATCTTCCCAAATTGCTAACTTCTTGGAAGTTAGATTTTTAGCCATCTCATGTCTGTTTATGTTTTCTTAACAAAGAGCTGGCAAGACTTTTTTCCTAGAATAGTTTCACAAAGCAACAATTCACAAAAATTTAAACGAAATGTTGATGTCACACCAAGTCATCACAAGATGGAATTAACAGTCACCAGTGCCATACATTTTTGGGGGGGGGGGAGGAGGGGAGAGTGAGCAACAGGATTGTCAAATTATCAAATGTATTTTTTTTTTTTCTGGCCAGAAATTACACCATGGAGATTTATCCCTTTCCTTTGGAAAAACGTTTGTTCGAGTCAAGGAATAAGTTAGCAATACTTAGCATGAATTTGTCTGTCATGTTGATTTCTGGAAGGCAGTTGCTTCAGATGGAATGGGACAAGGGAAAGACTTTGACAGGAAAAACGCAGTCTTGGAAAGGCAGTGCTACCAGGAAGGTCCATAAACAGAGATGAGGGGAAGGCTGGGTGCCCACGGGAGGGGTTGCTGCACTGGTGGTGCTGAAAGCGAAGATGGTTGGGCGCCAAATTCTAACTTGAGACTTTTGCCTCAGGCAACACTGTTAGCATTTCAAGTCCCATCAAAGGACACTTCTTTTCAAGCAGATGTGGCTTCAGTGATAACAAAGGAAACAACACTGGTGGAGAAAAGATGATCAGAACAAGCTTCAAAGAGGCAAAACACCAAGGGAAAAGTTATTAACATTTCTTGAAGAATGAACCACTAAGAATTAAAAAAAAAAAAAAAACTTAATGGAAATGATAAAATGGAAATAATTTACTGAGAGAGAGTTTTATCAAGTGCATCATGTGCCTCCCTAGCTCTTTTCAGACTTTCTGCCTCCCTGCTGATTGATGAGGAAATAGAGCTAAAATATATCTAATTCAAAACAAAAAGTGTTACAGGCTAGAACGTGTTTTATGGTGGGAACCTCTTGTGCTCATCTGGGATAACCGAAGTGAAGGTTTAAGACTAGCTCTCTGAGGAGGGAATATAGAAGTTGAGCAATAGCCCTTTGAGTAATCAAAATAATATTCTGACCCTTAAGAAAAAATCTTTATTTCACAAGGAAGACCATGCAATGTTTTTGGCTTAACTCATTTCTAGAAATAATCTAATTTTTAAATGGCCTATTTAAGAAAACCAAAATATGTAGAAACGAAATAAATGGATTAAGTGAAAAATTATTTGTTGCTAACGTATAGCATATAACTTGATAAACACATAGGACTGGATGTATATACTAAAATTGCACACATTTGCATGTATGCATATGTACCTCATTAAAGTATACACCCGTGATTTACACACACACACACACACACAGACACCCCTCGGGATTCTTTGTCATTAGTGCCACATGCTGGGCTGTTTTGACTCCTCCTGATTTTTGACCTTCTCTTTTACCTTAACCTTGTTTTTATACTGGGAAGTCCTCGACCCTGAATCCATCTACATCTGGCTTCCATTTGATCTGTGGTTTGTGGGTACTACCTAGCCCTTTATATTGTTTGTCAAACATGTCTACACCTTCCTGATCCCAGCTGCTCACAATGTCTCCAAAATTTGGTTCTGAGAATTATCCTGAAGTGAGCACATGGAACTTCTTACCTCCAGACTGGTTGAACAGGGATCTAAAATTTAGTCAGATGTCTGACTTCCCCAGACCAACTTGAGTAAACTTGGCTGCTTTATTTGTATAATCCAGTTATAGAGCTTTCGTCACATACCATATATCAATAATCTGATCAGATGCGCTGTGCTAATTGTCACGTATAAACAGATGAACAAAGTGCAGTATTTAGTCACCAAGGACATTGTAGGAAAGAGAGATATAGAAAGAAATAATTTCAATACAGTTTAATAAGTGCAGGGGTAGCAATTGACCACAAAAAGGTAAGAAGAAGCACAAAGAAAAGGGAATAGGTCAACCCTGCTTCTAGATAAGAGAGCATCCTTTTCTGTTTGCTTAGGAAAGCCCTGGTTTATGACCCCTGTCCTGACATCCATTAGACTTAGTATTATTCTCTCCTTGTTTCATTCTTCAGTGTGTCCCAGTTTAGACAAAAAAAATTATATGGTGACCCTACTTAGAGTGGAGTATCCAAACACACTTTATAAGATGTAAGAAATGAGATCAAAATTATGGCAAGGACTTTGCCAGTTTGACGAGGCAGAGATGGAAATTACCAGCAGAGAAAAGAGGCCCAGTAACCTGAGCAATGTGTGGACCTGGAGAATGCCATGAAGTCACATGACTGTGCTGCATGGGGGAGGGCCGGGGTGCTAAGGATTGGAGAAGCACCAGGGGCTGGCAGTGGGGAGTCTTCTCTGCAATGCCAAGGTATTTAAACTTTTTCTTCTGGAGTCATGTTAAAGTGTTTAACCAAAAGATTGATCTGGTTAATTTGCGTTTCAGTAACATATAGAAATAATATGCAGACTAGATGAGTAGTGAATAAAATTTTAGGCAGAAAGAGTAATTAGGAAACTATTGTAATAATCCACACAAGAGGTACTGAGGGCCTAAGTTGAAGCAGAAGCAGTGAGGATAGAGAAAAGATTTTAAGGCTACTCTTCTTGATAGATGTTAAAGGCTTATCTGATTTGGAGGATAGGAGAAAAAGAAAATTCTAGATCATACTCAGTGGCTGGTTGGACGTATAGATCAGGAGCTCAGAAAAGTAGTATGGGCTCCAAGTGAGTAAAAATAGGAAGATCTGAAACACAAAGAGAAAGAGTTCAAAGCTGGAACCTGTTCTTCTAACTTTATTAGGACAGTGTGAGAATGTGGGATAACAAAATGGAAACAGCTTTGGTGAAAAAAGTTTCAAGAGATTCATATGACAAATTACTTTTAGTTAAATAATGATGATGAATGTTGGCACCATAACTTGAATTACCAGAGTAATTTTTGTTGTTTATTGACTATCTTGTTCTTTTTGAATGTGTTATCACTGAAATCCTATTCTATAATAAGAATTTCTTCAGACAGAATAAAAGTGTTCTCCCTTCAAAGATCCACTTTTCAATAATTAGTATGTATAATTAAAGGTATTGGTAAAGGCCCCAGTCGTAGTACACGAATCAGCAGTAAACCATATTTTTTGTAGCGTGTATAACCGCTCCCCCAACCCTGGTATTTGGGCAAAAGTAAAATGCCCTACTGGAAGAGCATCTTAAAGTGGTCAGAAGCAAGTAAAAGAAAAGTTGAAGCGCTTCTTTCTACTAACAAAGATAGACCTCTAGAAAAAAGTCTTAAATCTTCCAAAAACTTTACATGAATCTTTTAGAGTTATACTTCTAAATTTGGCCCATTTTTAGGTAAGACTTAAAATATTAAAAAAAAAGGAAATGATTAATGTTTATTATTGCTTATATTCATTCTGTGTATTATTTTTACACATTTTTCTATCTCTTGCACTGGTATGTAAGTAAATTTTAAATACATGTTTAGGGAATTTAATTGAATTATAGTACATAAATATTTCCTCCCAAATATAAAGTCATACTAAGGCTGAGGTTTTTAAATATGTTCTAATTAATTACCATATTTTCAAGTTGTCACACTCAGAAATATTTTGTGGTTTCTGAGGATAAGTTTTGAAGCACTATTTGAAGATTGAAGACTTTTTAAATTATCAAGGTGAAACTTTCTAAAGTTCAGTTCAGTTGCTTAGTTGTGCCCAATTCTTTGCGACCCCATGGACTGCAGCTCACTATATCAATAATTTACACCTTAGTTTCACCATCTTGGACTAAACAAATTAGAAATGTGTGCTAATTCAGATAATACTTATAAATAAATTGATACATAATGAAGCTGAAAAACAATTGATTTACTTTTTAAATTATCAAAGTTGTATTCACCAAGGAGAACTGGTTTAAAAGCAGTCAAATTAATGGTTACTTTTTTGAAAAAAGCAAATCAAAGGATGAAGTAATACTAAAATGTTCCGAATGCTTTCAACTTCTGTTCTCAGAAAATAATTTTCAGAACAGCTCTATTTTTCATATGTTATGTTATCTAAAATCAATGTGGCTTATAATATTGGGTTGGCTAAGAAGTTCATTCAGATTTTTCCATTACATCTTATGAAAACACTGGAATAAACTTTTTGGCCAACCCAATATTTTATAAGTGTTTTATATTTATTTGGTGATATCCATTTATATCTTGGTGTAATACAAATACAGCAAGCAAAAATGTTTTCAAAAGCATTTTAAAATTTAGTAGTTTAATTAAGTTAAAATCAGCTCCCTCTTTCCTACTCTTGAAAGTGAAAGTCACTCAGTTGTGTCCGACTCTTTGCAACCCCATGGATTACACAGTCCATGGATTTCTCCAGGTGAGAATACTGGAGTCGGTTGCCATGCTCTTTTCCAGGGGAATCTTCCCAACCAGGAATTGATCCCAGGTCTTCCACACTGCAGGCAGATTCTTTAACACCTGAGTCACCATTCTTTAACAGCTAAGCCCAACTCTTATCCATAATTAATTAAAGCTTACTCTATTATATAATCTTTGATCAATTGCTTTTCTTTGTCTGGGGTGGTGAGGATTACTAGAGTGTGTCTCCCAGATCTCCCCAGAACTAACATTGTTTTCTGGGAGTGATAGCTGCTGAGGCTAGTAACTAGATTTCTCTATGGTAATTGCCTTTGGCTGAAAAAACTCTCTCTTTCAAGATTACACCCCTTTTCTTGTTGTTGTTGTTTAGTCAATAAGTCATGTCTGATTCTTTGTGACCTCATGGACCGCAGCAGGCCAGGCTTTTACAGATGCTCCAAAGACTGTTCACAGAGAAGTACCAAGGATTATTTTCTTTGCGTAAATCTAGGACTTCTCTGAATGACCACTGAAGGTCCCAAGTGCTCCATGGGGTCCACTGATAACTCTATTGTAGCTGCATCATGGTTTCAGTCCTGTTTTCCTTACCATCCTGAAAGTATTCCTCCCAGGAATATTCCCCTGTACATCATTAGATGAAGATCTCAGTATATCACTGTCTTCTGGGGAAAACAACAATTAGTAATAGTCTGAGGAAGCTGGTCCTAAAATGGGATTTTGGAGTAGGATTTCATCACTAGTGGTAGGTAGATGGTATGGACTGTATTATACCCCTGTCCCCTGCCAAATTAATGTTTTGGATCCATAACTCTAGTGTGACTGTATTGGAGATACAGCTTTTAGGAGATGATTAAAGTTATAGTCAAAAAAACTGGATTCTAATCCAATGGGATTGATGGCTCTGAAAGAAAAGGAAGAAATAGACATCTCTCTTTCTTTACCATGCGAGAACACGAGAAAGAAGTCATCTGCAAGCTAGAAAGAAAACTATTAGAATACTCTAACCATGTTAGCTCTCTCACTTCAAACTTCCAGCCTCCAAAACTGTAAAAAAAAATTTATTATTTCAGCCATTTAGTCAATGGTGTTTTGCTATGGCAGCCTGAGCAAAGTAAGACAGGGTCTTATTGATAACCTTGGGAAGCAATAGCTGAGCGGTTGTTGAAACTTATACAGGGTGGATTCAGACTGATACTGGTAAAAGGAAATGCATGGGTCAGTTCAATGTTTCAAGTATTTGAATAGTTTGGGTGATACAGTAGTCATTAAGAATATGAAATCAGATGGTTTCTTTTTTCCAGGAACCATTAGTACATTGGAGAAAACATAGTTTAAGGGTAATCATCACCTTAAGGTAAGATATAAAACTTAGAGGCATCACTGACAGCATATGAAGAGATACTTGGCTTATTCTAGAAGCAGAAAAAGGTGAGAATCAAGAAAGGATATTTACTAAAAGGATATAAGAGGACCAGAGATGGTTGAATTCTCAACTCCAGCAAGTCTGTTTTTCCAAGGTCAGGTCTCTGATTAGCAGAGTGGGATCCTGAGATTTGAGAGGGGATTCTGTATCAGTGAATTTAAAAATCATGAATTCCTAGATTTCCCTGTCCCCTCTGTAAGGGTGGTCCTTGCTTCCTGCAATGGCTATCTTTCTCTTTTTGTTTGAAAATGATGCAGGTGTCTCCATCTCATAAGACCATATACACTCCTCTCAGAATCTAGCCTCCCTTTTCCAGTAGCCACAAAACAAAAAGTACTTATATGTCACAACCTATCGGAAGCACAACAGGGCTGAGCCTGATAGAGGACAAAGACTAGGCCACAAGTAACTGGCAGATCAAATACCTGAGACAGTAATTGGATCCTCAGTGTCATGGGATCAAGAATTGGGGGTATAAAGTTGGGTAATGGAGAGTTTGCCAACATGAGAGCAATTTTCAATGGCACAATCTTCAATATCCTGCTAATGACCCTACTGTCAACTTAAAGAAAGGAAGGTTCACCCTAAATGAAGTGGGGATACCAGAACTCCCATGGCAAGCAGCGGATGGTGGCATCAAGAGGTTGACAGAAGAGGACATGCTAAGTGAAATACTTCAAAAGACCAGCAAATTGTCCATCTGACTCTGTTCCATGGGAAAACCCAGAGTATACCCCACTTAACAGGAGATGAGGAATGCACTGTTAGGGAGGCACTCACACCATCTGAAACTTTGAAGAAAATAAATGATCATCAAAGATGCTGCTCCAGAATTGGACTTCCGATGGCAATGCAGATGACAGAATTCCCAAATGATAGATGGCCAGGTGGCTTTCCAGAAGGGGTGTAGATATAATGACAACACAGAGGCTTCCCTGGTAGCTCAGCTGGTAAGAATCTGCCTGCAATTCAGGAGACCCCAGTTCAATTTCTGGGTCAGGAAGATCCCCTGCAGAAGGGATAGGCTACCCACTCTAGTATTCTTGGGCTTCCCTGGTGGCTCATTCAATAAAGAATCCATCTTCAGTGCAGGAGACCTGGGTTTGATCCCTGGGTTGGGAAGATGCCCTGGAGAAGGGCATGGCAACCCACTCCAGTATTCTTGCCTGGAGAATCGCCATGGAGAGAGGAGCCTGGTGGGCTACAGTCCATGGTGTTGCAGAGTCTGACATGAATGAGCAACTAAGCACAGCACAGCACATATGACAACACGGTCAATATGGCAGTCTAGGGTGCCTGGGTTGCATAAAACCGTGGAGATGTTAGAATCCAGGGACAAGATATGTGGGCAGTTGCCCAGGGTATTAATCAGTCTGGGCAAAAAAAAAAAAAAAAAAAAAGTCTGAAAATGATGAGCAACCACCCCAATAGTCATGATCCCTGTTGCCCCGTTTCCTAAATTAAATTGGTTTTCAAACTCAGAACCCACATATTGAAAAAGAGGCCAGGTTCCCAGAAAGAAAGATGCTACCTCTCCAAAACAGGTGGAATCTTTGCTGGGGAAATTAAAATTCCTCAGTTCCCTCCACCCAAATGTGTTGAAGCTGTATGCTCGGGTAACCTTACATTAGGAAAAATGGAAACTCAGGTCCTTTCAAGCACTGTGGACACAAGGTCAAATGTGAAAGTACCATTCCATTCCAGCTAATGAAGGAAGTAAAAAGTATTTCACTTTGGTGAAACTGTAGAAATTAGTGCTTTTGATAAGGACCAACAGATTGCAAAACTGGTATCCCTGGTATATCCCCAATTCATGAGTCTTGTCACTGAAAAATGTATTCAGGAGGATGACAATGGTAGCCCCATTTTTCATGCCTTTGTCAGATGTGGTGTCTTTGCAAGCACAGAATAGCTCAGCCTTAGGATGTGGTCTGCAGCTGCTGAGCTGATGAATGCATTCATTTCAACCCTATCAGGAAAGAGGATGGGAAGCAGTTTGCCTTTACATAGAGCAGACAAAAGTATGCATATGCTCTCTTGCCCAGAGCTGTTTGAATCCCTCATCTTCTCTCATAATTAGTCCAAAGGGACAAGGACTATCTGGACATTCTGCAGGGCATTGCACTGGCTCAGGATATCAAAGGCATGATATTAATTGAACCAGGGGAACAAAAATCAAGTATGTTAGATGCTTTGATTCCAGGGGAAGAGAGACAGACTTTATAAAAGGGTGAGCCATAACAATAAAATTTTAGATAGCAGTGGGGCATGCAGGAGTGTCCCCCTGAAAGTAAAAGAGGAATTACTGCTTTTTTGCACCTATGACCACTAACTAAAAAGAAAACATAACGCTTGGTAGAACTTTTTGCATTCAGGAAGCATTGTGTTCCACTTTGGGAAAACTCCAACCCATTTAATAAATCACGTGGAAGGAGGCCAGCTTTGAAGGGACCTAGCGGGAAAGCTCTGTGGCAGGTCCAGGTTGTGATACAGATGACTCTCTTGCTTGAGCCATAAGATCTGGCAGTTGCTGTGGTACTATGTAGGGTAGATAGTATGATACTAGAGATATCATGGTGAAAGAGAAGTTTTATGAAGTTCATGGAAAGCCACAATAAGAGAGCCACAGTGCAGACCCATATGCCTCTGGAACATAGATGTACTATCTGTACCAGAAAAGTATAACCATTCAAAAGATAGGTCTTGGAATACCCCTACTCTGGTAATAAGATAATAGGATGTGAAGTGACTTTGAGATCAGAATTTCCCATCATTGTTTGCATTCTGTCTGATGCACTAAGTCATAAGGTGAGACAAACACAACAACAATCTCTTGTAAGGCTGGGACTGGATATGGGTCAGGTTGACTCATGAATACAGTAGCTATAGTGGAGGGGCTGGAAGCTATATGTGAACTCACAACTACAGGGGAGCTTCTGCTCACCAAAGCTGATGCTGAATATCCAACCTACCGGTGCCAGAAACCAGTCAGCAACACCCTTAGAAGACCAACCAGCCACTTCATGGTGAGTTGATTCCATAGGATTGTTTCTACCTAAAAAGGAATAGCTGTTTACCTTGACTAGAATCAGCACATTGTGAGAGTGTATATGGTGTTTCTGTTCCCAGGGCCTTAGAGCCTGGGAACCCACCAGGATATCACATTGGTCCAAGGGACTTAGTTTACAACAAAGGAGGGACCATTGTGACCAAGGGTCTGCTAATCCTAACACTTCACTGTGCTGTAGCTTCTGCCCAGATGGACCAGAGGAATAGCACATTCCAATAGCTTCGGAGGTACCAGCTTGGAGAGGATACTGCAAGGGGGGCACTCTATCCTCCAAGATACGATATACATTCTAAATCAATGACTATTCTAGGGTGTTATGTCCCCAGTATATGAAATACCCAGGCCCAAGACAAAAATGATATTGGAATTGACCCTGATTATTTCCATTGATCTATTTGGAGAATTTATGCTTTCTATCTTTATAGCTCTGAGCATTGTGGGTTTAGAAGTCCTGGACCCCAGAGAGGGACCAGAGGACACAGAAAGGGTAATATTAAACTTTGAGTTGTGACTGCCACCTGGTTCCTTTGTGCTCCTCAAATGTGGGTGTTTCCCTAGATGAAATGTGTCCTGAGGTGACGCTGAGGGCACTGCTAAGGGAGAGACAGCTCTGGGACATCAGCAGCCAAGCTGCTCTTGGCATCTGAGGGAGTGAGTGACTCCATCCTGAAGATGGGATGGGGTGTCAACCACGCCATCACTGCAGTCTGTTCCTTGCTTGGCCTGGATACATATTTCTTGTGTGAAAATTTTATCCCAACTGGAAATGACTCCCTCAGAATTCTGGTTGGTTTCTTTTCCTGAGAAAAATTACAGGCAATTAGTGAGCAAATTACACTTCTCATATTGCAGCTGGTCCTAAGCTATGACTGTTACTTATCATTTATTTCTTTGTTACAAACACATCACAGTCCACCAATTTCTCTGAAGGGTCCTGGTCCTTTACCTCCTTCCAGGTATGGGTTCAGAGAGCAAGCTCCAGTATGCGTGCACATCTCATCCAATGAGTGTCTACTTCCCAGGAGCCTGAGCGTCAACACCTCCATTCCCCTTTGCCTCAGAAGGACATTGAAGACCCTGTGATAAACACAATGCTTAGAGAGCTTAGAGATAAGCTTACAAAAATATTAGGCTTCTACTTACAATAGTATCAAGCTTCCCTGATAGCTCAGTTGGTAAGAATCCGCCTGCAATGCAAGAGATGCCGGTTCGATTCCTGGGCCCAGAAGATCCGCTGGAGAAGGGACAGGCTACCCACTCTAGTATTCTTGGGCTTCCCTTGTGGCTCAGCTGGTAAAGAATCCACCACAATGTGGGAGACCTGGGTTCGATCCCTGGGTTGGGAAGATCCCCTGGAGAAAGGAAAGGCTACCCACTCCTGTATTCTGGCTGGAGAATTCCATAGTATGTATAGTCCATTAGTTCATGGGGTCACAAAGAGTTGGACAGGACTGAGCAACAATGGCACCCCACTCCAGTACTCTTGCCTGGAAACTCCCATGGACGGAGGAGCCTGGTGGGCTGCTGTCCATGGGGTTACAAAGAGTCGGACACGACTGAGCGACTTCACTTTCACTTTTCACTTTCAAGCATTGGAGAAGGAAATGGCAACCCACTCCAGTGTTCTTGACTGGA
Source organism: Ovis aries (assembly GCF_016772045.2). Taxonomy (NCBI): domain Eukaryota; kingdom Metazoa; phylum Chordata; class Mammalia; order Artiodactyla; family Bovidae; genus Ovis; species Ovis aries. The sequence continues at coordinate 82,322,447 of NC_056055.1, read as the reverse complement.
GACTCCCAGGCACGGCAGAGCGTGGTGGGCTGCCGTCTACGGGGTCACACAGAGTCAGACACGACTGAAGCGACTTAGCAGCAGCAGCAGAGCAACTTTCACTTTCACTTTACAAAAGTATGTTGAGGGAATCCCCTGGTGGTCCAGTGGTTAGGACTCCATGCTCTCACTGCCCAAGGACCTGAGTTCAATCCCTGGTCAACTAAGATTCCACAAGGTTTTGGCAAATAAATAAATAATTTAAAGTATATTGACCTGAATAAATGTATTATGATTTCCTCATTTCTGCTATTTACTTTCAACGTTTATGTTTTTTTTTTTTTTTAAGTTTTATTGGTTTTGCCATACATTGACATGAATCCACCACGGGTGTACATGCATTCCCAAACATGAACCCCCCTCCCACCTCCCTCCCCATAACATCTCTCTGGGTCATCACCGTGCGCCAGCCCCAAGCATGCTGTATCCTGCGTCGGACGTAGACTGGCGATTCGATTCTTACATGATAGTATACGTGTTTCAATGTCATTCTCCCAAATCATCCCACCCTCTCCCTCTCCCTCTGAGTCTAAACTTCCTTGGTAAACTCTTAAAGAGAATTCTGCCTGTAAATTTAATATTGAAGAGGGTACATGTGCCCAAAAAAAAAGCAATTGCTGAGTTCGTTAGTTTCCTTTGGCTGCCATACACAGCACCACAGACTAATGGGTTAAACAGCAGAAAATTTTTGTCTCACCTTCTGGAGGCTAGTGGTCTGAGATCAAGGCATTGGCAAGACTGGTTCCTGCTGAGGGCTGAGAGACAGAATCTGTTCCCCACCTCTATCCTAGCTTCCAGCAATTTGCTGGCCAGCTCAGGCATCTCTTGGCTTCTGGGGCATCACTGCAATCTCCTGTCTTCATCTTTGCATGGGGTTCTCCCTGGGTGAGTGTCCCTACTTCCAAATTGCCACTTTTTATAGGATGCCCATCTTATCGGTTTAGGTTCCCCTCTCTATTCCAGCGTAACCTCATCTTAACGAATCACAGCCGCAACAGGCCTGCTTCCTAATAAGGCCACGTTCTGAGGTGGTGGAGGTTAGGACATCAATATACAAGTTTGAGGTGTATATAATTCAAATTTTAGCTGAACTTGACATTTCTCTGGAAAGTTAAGTGAAAGACAATATAAAGCCTAGAGGCAGTAGGCTTGCTGGGATTTTTTTTTTTTTTCTTTTTAATGGGAAATTTAAATTACTCTGTTTAAGAACAGTGACTTTCTTTCCACATGCTGATTAGGGCATTTCCCCAGTGGTTGTATTAGAGGAAGTGGCACTGGACTCCGTTTGTGCCCTGACATGTACTTGTCCCTTTGCTTCATCTGAAAACTTCATGGCATCAAAAGGAGGAAAAAGAATAAGGTGTCCTCTCTTCATGAGTCCATGGTAACTGGTTACAGCTAATCTCCTGGAGAAAGGGAATTTCATCTAGCAATTAGAATTATGAGCACGAGTTCTGGAAGATGAAAATCCTCATCACCCTGTTTGGTTCACTGACTCTGAAAGGCCCGCATGCCTGTCCCACTGCCAAATTGCACATCTGCATTTTGGTTGGTACATGCCTTTGGTGTTGGCATTGGCCCTCTGACCACAGAGCTTTCTACTGCAGCTATTTTAGTGGCTTGGCTCTTTTTTATTCCCTGAGGTCTTCTGGTGGAGCAAGAGGACACCCACAGTGGAAGCCAAGAGAGTCATCTTAATGAATGGCGTATTATAGACTTTGTGATTTGCCTTGTTTCGTAGCATGGCTGGCTAAATTCCTGTTCCTGAAGGATCAAGTTAAATCAGGCAGAAAAGTGATGTGGAATCTTTTCTTTCGGAAACCTTTCACAAAAGGACTCTTGGCCCAACCAGCGCTCACTTTTGCGTGAGTTCTTAAACGAATGGTAAATGTTGGGTATGAAGGTGGAGCACTCACCGTGTCTCTGACTCTAGAAGTGAGTGAGTCAGAGACTTTGGTGGGAAAGGCACTGTCCCATACCCTTACCTGAATCATCGTGTGTGTTAGGTCCTTGTGCGCAGGACCCTGCCTATAAGACCTAGGTCAACGTTTCCAGTAGAGGGCTCCCCTCAGACAACCCTCCCATTAAAAGGAGGATTTGTGAACCTGGTGGAACTTGGCCACCACTGAAAAATACATATTTCAGTCCCAGAGTGTCAGCGTGGTGGGGGTGGGAAGGGAACCAAACACTAGAGCAAACAAAAACATCTTTTAAAATGTCGCCTGCTTGCTGCCAAATGTGGGCTCAGAGGGAGTGCCACCGGGAGCAAGTTCCACATGGCAAGGCCTTCCGTGGAGAAGCCTGGCTGGCAGGCCAGGAGGATTCGGTAATTAACACTGTCAAAGACTTGTGAGGCCCCATTTCAGCAGCTCGATTTGGAAATGTGTTGCCGTGTACACTCACCCTTCAGCGGCACAGCTGTGGTGTGGAGTCCTTCGGAGGCTGGCGCACGTGTGGCCTCAGACTCTTTGTCATGAGATGTAAGCAAACCTGGGGGTTTCATGGTGGGGGAAGCTTTAACCCTCTGCTGGTTAGGGCTAAGAGTCCCTCATTAAAAAACAACAACAACAACAAAACCTCAAATAAGGTACTCTAAGAATGCTAAGTAGCCAGTTCTTAGAAATCATAGCATCTAATAATAAGATGAGAGCTATGAACCCAGGCATGGTCACCTGTGCATATGGAATTGGCTACTGGGAGCTGGAAAGGGGGCTATGAAAACACTGGGCAGGATGGGTGGAATTACAAAGGGCTGTAAAACTGGATGAGGTCAGGAAGAATGGCTGCTGTCTCTCAAGAAGAGAGAATTAGTGGGTAGGTCACTGTGCTGTGATAGAGGAAACATTGAGCGTGGAGTTGATGCATTCAGTTCACAAAACTGCCCCTCTCTCGAGCACTGCAGCCACTGGGCACATCACTTAACTTTTCTAAACTCATTTCTTTCTGTAAAATGAGGATTATGATATCTCCTATGAAATGTCCTTATTATGAATATGTGTGTGTGTGTGTTTGCTCAGTTGCTCAGTCATGTCTGACTCTGCGACCCCATGGACTATAGCCTGCCAGGCTCTTCTGTCCATGGGATTCTCCAGGCAAGAATGCTGGAGTGGGTTGCCATTTTCTACTCCAGGGAATCTTCCAAACTCAGGGATGAACCCATGTTTCCTGCATTGGCAGGCAGAATCTTTACCACTAGCACCGCCTGAGCATGTATTATTACATAGATAAGCTATGAATATCTTAATATACATGTATATGCCTTCATTTGTATGTTGTTGTTGTTCAGTCACTAAGTCATGTCAGACACTTTTGTGACCCCATGAACTGTAACCCACCAGGCTCCTCTCTCCACGGTATTTCCCAGGCAAGAATACTGGAGTGGGTTGCTATTTCCTCCTTGAGAGGATCTTCCCAACCCAGGGATTGAACCCACATCTTTTGCATTGGTAGGCAGCATTGGCAGGCAAGCTCTTTATCAATGAGCCATGAGGGAAGCTCATTCATCTGTATATCTGTCATTTATTGCTCGACTACTAAGCAATCAACAAACATTTGTTGACTACCGTTTAGCTATGGTATTAAATAGACGTGCCACGTAAAGTCTCTGTTCTCTTGGAGCTTATATTGAAGTGAGTGAAGGAAAGCAACTGAGGATGAAACATGCAAATGAATAAGATGTTTTCAAATTGTGAAGAGGCCTATGATAATTTTAAAGGGTGGTGTAGTGGTGGACTAAAAAGGCTGCTTCATGTAGAATAGTTCCTGGATATTTGCATACTGTTTATCATTCAGTTTTTCCAAGCACTCCTTCTGTGGTAGGCACTATGGTCCCCACTTGTTGTTTTTTAGCCACTAAGTCATGTCCAACTTTTTGCAACTACATGGACTGAAGCTTGCCAGGCTCCTCTGTCCTCCGCTATCTCCTAGAGTTTGCTCAGATTCATGACCATTGTGTCCATGATGCTATCTAACCATCTCATCCTCTGCTACCCCCTTCTCCTTTTGCCTTCAATCTTTTCCATTATCGGTACCTTTTCCAAAGAATTGGTTCTTCCCATCAAGTGGCCAAAGTATTGGAGCTTCAGCTTCAGTGTCACTGTTCCCACTTACCAACAGAGAATCTGAAGTCCTGTAGGTTAGCTCTGATGGGCCAGGCTTCCAAAAGTGGGTCTTCAAGCAGAACTGGTGAGTTGCACTGAACACTCATCCTCTGTGGTCAGAGGATGTCTGAGATCAATGGCTGTCTCCAGCCCCCCTTCATGTGTGTTCCCTCTACTTTTCTTCTTTAGTTTAATATTGTTTGCTAGAGCCCACATGTATAACCATCTGTAAATTCAGTCACACAATAATAAATGACACTAGCTTATATCTTTGGCATTTATACTATCTGCCATTGATGAGAGCTGGAGAATACACAGAGAATCAGAGTGCTCTGCTACAGACACCTGCCTGAAGCTCAGTTTGTAGACCTTTCTAGGATCTTAGGTGTGATGTCTGTTGTTGTGTTGTGCTTAGTTGGTTAGTCATGTCCAACTCTTTGCAACCCCCATGGACTGTAGCCTGCCAGGCTCCTCTGTCCCTGGAATTTTCCAGGCAAGAATACTGGAGTGGGTTGCAATTTTCTCCTCCAAAGGAGCTTCCTGACTCAGGGATTTAACCCATGTCTCCTGTATCTCCTGCACTGGCAGGCAGATTCTTTACTATTGCAGTGGATGTTTATTCCACAAGAAACCAAGACTCATATATAAAGTTAATATATAAAGTTGAATCGAACTATTTCAGAGGAACATCTTGGATTTGGAAGAAAAGATGGCACATTCAGATTTATTCTCAAGTTTCTTGTTAATACCTTTAATTACTTGTCTTAATGTACATGGTTTAAATAAAGGGTAGAAATTAAACTTGTATTGTGAGGAAAGTATTGCATTGAGAAGAATGAAATTAAGTTCTAAAAATCTTTGTGAAAACATACTTGTTTAGAGCTAAGTTTGGAGCAGCAGCTTGATGTCTTCTTTCTTTTTTTAAATATTTATTTACTTGGCTGCATCAGGTGATATCGTGTGATACTTTTCACTGCGGCACACAGACTCTGCAGTTGCAGTGTGTGGGCTCCAGAGTGCGTAGGTTTCGCTGCTCTGCAGCATGCAGGATCTTAGTTCCCCAACCAGGGATCGAACCCACCTCCCCTACTTTGGAAAGTGGACTCTTAACCACTGGACCACCAGGGAGGATCCAGCTTGATGTCTTCCTACATAATGCCAAGATTTAAAATTGCATGACATAGATGTTTCCCTTGGGGCCCTCTGGAAGGACACAGCTAAAAATGGGTTAGAGTAGTGTTAGAGACAAACCTAAAAACCTAGGTGAGAGTCAGGGTTCTTGCTCGCACAGCATAGCAGTTCTTTCAAGTTGACCATCCTGCTGGTGCAATAAGAATCACGTTGATTAGCCAAGCAGTGTGAGGCCAAGCTTAGCCACAATGCATGCTTGATGATAAGCCTAGACAAGAAAACTAATGAACAAAAGGATAATGGAACAGATCCATTCTAACATGGATTCCCTCTTTCTCTCTCATGCTTTCACCTTCTCATAGAATATTTTCCAGTGAAATGCCTCTGCTCCAGGGACTTATATTCTTTTTCCTCCTCTGCATTATTCTTGCTAATTTTAAATGTCTGCTCTTTTCTTGCATTATTTTCTCTAGTTGGAACTCCACACTCACTCCCCTGGTGCCATGATTGTTCATTTCTGTGAAGCCCTTCCCAAAGCCCTACCTCTCAGAAGACTTCCCAGTCTTAGTAAACAGTTTTGGTTAAGCCAAGTTAGCCTGATACCACTAAGTCCCACACATTGTATTTCCTCCATATACTGTTTCATTTCGCCTTCCAAAAACACCCAGCAATGCATGGTATGGTTTCCATTTTACACTGGAGGCAATAGAAGGCCAGCGCTTCCAATGACTTCTCCCAGGGTACCCTGCTAGGAAGTAGTACATGATGGATAAAACTGCCTCCTTTTCTAGCCAGGAGCCTGATGTTGGCTCATCATAGACTCCATTCACCCTTCTTTCCTTAGTGGTGAATAGTGAAAGGGTGACATCAAGTTAAAGGACAAAGATTATTTAAAAGGTCCTTCTGAATCAGCCCCTGCTGAACCAAGTTGTGATGTACTAGGGAGCAGTAACTAAAGTTTGGAAAATAGTATTTTGGTCAAATTTTAATGGTGAGCTTTGTCACTTCCCCACTACTGTTCTAAGATCTGTTCTGTCGAGCAGTTAATTAATTCTCTTGGGGCAATTACCCAGCCACCAGAAAAGATCTGCTGCGGGCCCCTGCCTCTAGGCACAGTCTGTGCTAAATAAGCAGCAGGAGAACCTTGAAGTGGCAGTTCTGTAACCGCTTCTTCCTGAGGTCAGCACTTCATGCATTTGTGTGTTCTGGGCCCAGCAGCACAGCATCCCACAAAGGTGGGTGTTCTGTAAGTGCTTTTTAATGATGGTGGTGCTGATGATGTATGAAGGTCTGTTTATACTTGCAGAGAGAGTCGCATATTTTAACAAGAGGGACTTTTGATTGGCATTTCAAAGAGGCTGGTGTTGTTGGAAAATGTCAGCACCCTGCATAGGAGGGCACTTCATAACTGTTAAGGGATTGGGTTGGCTAAGGGGATTAGGATAATTGTTTTGGAGTGAATGGGCCAGCTCAGTGGAGGTGACCTGAAGTCATTTTAATGGGCCTAGTCCAGCCCGTGGTGACAACTCATGCCAGTGGATTAAGATGCTCTGATGGAAATTCCCAATCATTGCTGAGCAGTAGTTCCATTGGGATACTGGCTGCCCTATTGTATTGCTATGTCTGGTAGGCTGACTCAATTTCTGGGCTCAAACAAAGAAATTCTGATCAAAGGACCTGCTACCCCACCATGTGGCACAGGGCTCCTTCGCCTCTGAAGATGAAAGGTGCCTATTTCCACGGCATTTCTCATTTTTTGGAGAGCCTTTTAATTCGCGCCAGTTCAAGATCAATCAGGGATGAAGTCAAACACCGTCAGCATAGAAAGTCCTGTGGATGAAAGTCAAGGAGAAAAACTTCTTTCTCCTAAGTAAGCACCAGGCTGGGTGGCTGGCAGTTAATATTGCATCAAGTTTACCAGCTTGAGGAAGAAAAGATAAGCTCTGGAATGAATGCAGATGTAGATTCAAAGATCAAAAAGAAGAGTAGTTTATATTATATCCTAGTAGTTCATATCTGTCTGCAACCTTTTCTCATATGCCTGAAATGCAATATGAGTGAAAACCCCAAATTTCACGTGTTGGTTGGCCAGCCCCAAGTGACTGAATCAGATAATTCCACAGGCCAAAGTTTGAGATGCATCATTGCCCTTCATGCTTAGATACTCGCACTTCAGCCAGTTTGAATTTCTTTGTGTATGAGACCCTCCATTGACCATAAACATCACCACCATCCTAAAAGAACACAAAGAGGCTGTTCTATAAACAAAGACTGGCTTTTGCCACAAGTTTCTTATGTCATGAATATTTAGGGATAATTAACTCCCAACCAATAGTTTTGGATTTTGCAATGTGGCCAGGTAGCCTAGAAATTTGAAGTAACAATGCTTTCCACGAATGACAGTTTGTCTGAATCAGATGCTCTATAAAGAAGTGGCCAGACTGGAAAAAGTGGGAAGTTCAGGGAAACCTCATAGCCTGGGTGTCACTGACCACGGAATGTGCAAGTTTCGTGGCAATGTAAGACTTGCACCTGCAACAAATAAACTTTGGGTTGGTCTAGAATGCACACTGAGGAACTGTATACACGAATGGCTCTTAGCCTAGAAATTCCACGCCTTCCCACAGTGATTCTGTAAGCAGAATCTTAATACACACATTACATATCTGGCCCAGGCCGTCTATAATTATTTTAGCTCCTTTGGTGAGTGGACAGTAACTTTTGCAGAGGTTGGAACCTTTCCTTTTTGAGTTGTTGAAGGGTGCTTTATGGAGCAAAATGGGTCCAAGATAGCTCTTCTTTAAATTTAAAAAAAAACCTTCTTTAAATTAAAATTTGCTGTTTCTCTATGCAGCACTGGCTTGCTGAGGACATATTTATCTCTGAAACTACTCACTCTGGATTCTCAAAGGGCCAAGGAGAGTCATGGAGATTTTGATGAAATAGGCCACAGCTTTGAACTATTCCTTCTCTAGAATAGTGTCAGAATCACTGTGGGTGGTTGTTCAAAATCAAGATTCTTGAAATTCAGTGCAGGTCCCTGAATCAAAATCTATAATGCTGGCTCAGGAATATTCTCATACACACAAGTTTGATAAGCATTTTTGTAGATGTCTGCCTGGTGCCACCAGGTTTTTATCATGGACATATGCCGCATCTATTATCGAGTCTTGGGTGAATATTTGCCGTGCTTATATAAAAATTCACCTAATTTTTGGCTGCCCACTTTTTGTCTGAATCATGGGAGGTACATAGTTGTCTAAATGATTTATCTAGACCAGAAAGAAGGATTTTGATCCCTTTCCCGACCCTCTCTTCCTCTTCCCCATCCTCCTTCCCTCCTTTCTTCTCTGAAAACTTTCCTGGCCTCAGTTACAAACATATGTGACATCCTAAGGAAAATGGAGGAGAATATGCCAGACCACAATGAATTGTCAAGGTGAGCCAACCTCGTTTTGGGTGTTCATGTCAAAGTGTGAGAGGGAGAAGATATTTGCAGGTGGGTTCTCCAGGGGGAGCATGGCACGTAGCAAGACTCTGGGGGAGAGCACAGGAGAGAAGGAAGGCTGACTGTTGAAGAAGGAAGCAAAGATGTAATCTGTGAGGGAGGATAAAATGGTAGCGAATGGAAGATGTCCAAGTATGCAATTCTGCACAAAATACAACCTAGTGTGACTGTGTGGGAGCAGGCTATATGAGGAAGACAAGAGTTCAAAGAAATGCTTTAACTTCTGATCGAGCCAAAGAGATGATTATTCACTTGCTTATGTCCAGAAACATGGCATTACATGAAGTTTTAGCCAATGCACTTTCATTCTGATCACTTCCAAATCCTAAAGATAAAATCCTAAAAAGTAACAGGGAAATAAATGTACCTGGGTAACTGTCTCATTCTCACAAATATCTTTAACAGAACACATGTCAAATTAGGTTCCCTTTTCATGATTCGGGTAAATGTTAAGTATGTGTAACTACAAGGAATCAAGTATTTTACTCTGAACTTGCCTTAAGTCATGACAAAACATGATATGATCGGGAAGCACTACAAAGTGGATTTGTTTTCTTAATAATTAAATTTATTTTTTTTAATTAAAGGATAATTACTCTCCAATATTGTGTTGGTTTCTGCCAAATGTCAACATGAATCAGCCATAGGTATACATGTCTCCTCCCTTGTGAACCTTTCTCCCATCTCCCACCCCGTCCCACCCCTCTAGGTTGTTACAGAGCCCTGGTTTGAGTTCCTGAGTCACACAGCAAACTCCCATTGGCTATCTATTTTACATATGGTAATATATATATTTCCATCTTACTCTCATCATAGCTCCCACCTTCTCCTTCCTCCCACTCCCCACTGTGTCCATAAGTCTGTTCTCTATATTTGTGTCTCTATTGCTGCCCTGCAAATAGGTTCAACAGTACTGTCTTTCTGCTGCTGCTGCTGCTAAGTTGCTTCAGTCGTGTCCAACTCTGTGCGACCCCATAGACGGCAGCCCATGAGGCTCCCCCGTCCCTGGGATTCTCCAGCCAAGAACACTGAAGTGGGTTGCCATTTCGTCTCCAATGCATGGAAGTGAAAAGTGAAAGTAAATTCACTCAGTCGTGTCTGACTCTTAGCGACCCCATGGTCTGCGGCCCACCAGGCTCCTCCATCCACGGGATTTTCCAGGCAAGAGTGTTGGAGTGGGGTGCCATTGCCTTCTCCGACTATCTTTCTAGATTCCATATATATGTATCAACACATGATATTTGTTTTCCTGTTTCTGACTTCACTCTGTGTAATAGGCTCTAGGTTCCTCCACCTCATTAAAACTGACTCAAATATGTTCCTTTTTATGGCTGAATATTATTCCATTGTATATATGTACAACAGCTTCTTTATCCGATCTACAAGCAATAAATGCTGGAGAGAGTGTGGGGAAAAGAACCCACTGTTGGTGGGGATGCAAATTGATGCATCGATTCCTTAAAAAACTGGGAATAAAACCACCATATGACCCAGCAATCCAACTATTAGGCATATACTCCGAGGAAACCAAAACTGAAAAAGACACAATGTTCACTGTAGCACCATTTACAATAGCTAGTACAAGGAAGCAACCTAGATGTCAACTGACAGATAAAGTGGATTTTACGATCTGAGCCACCAGGGAAGCCCAACACTTTGCCTTACATAGTGACGAAACATGATATGATCAGGGGGCACCCTGAGGCCTCTCCCTGTATTCTCTTTTTCACCTTCCAGCCTCCAGCGCTTCTGTTAATTCTATCAGAAGAACTAGTCCTTTGGATTAGACATGATGCTTAGAAGTCCCACATCACTGAGCATGAAGAACCATTGCACAACAAGCTACTTAGTGAAAGTAGGTAGCTTTCCAACCCTAAAATGTGATGGCCAGGACACTCTTGATTAGAGAGAGAGGGATGGAGAGGTGTGAGGTGTGAGCGATTGATTGAAGAAGGCAGACTTGGCATGAATGTCACGCGGTGAGGGCAGGAGACCAGCATCAGGCAATAAAGGAAACTTAAAGGCAGTGCTGAGGGAGAAAATACCAAAGACAACATTTTCTTGCTTCCTGATCAGCTTCTGGGCTAGACCTGACTGTGGGTTTATTGGAATGAAAAAAATATATAGGTGCAGAAGCTGAGGCAGGGAGAAGTTGGGTACATTTTAACGTAATACAGAGACGTTACCTGGAACAGGAGTCATAGCCTGTGTCACCCTGCTGTGAAGCCTTTAGCCAGCTATTATTTTCTCTACATTAAACCCACACTGATGGATTACTGTAGAGAAAGGATGAACAAATTCCTTTAATTTGTCTCAAGCTGAAGGAAAAGATAATTGACCTTATTCTCCTAACCTTGAATGAAAGAACAAAATTCATGTAATTTTTCTCCTCTGGCAGGATTAGTTCTAATGGTTCATGTCCATGACAGTTGAATTTCCTGGAGAAAAGTATCATGAAAATTGAAGTTATAGGTTTTTAAACCCTGGTCATAAATTTCTTTTCCTAAGTGAAAAAGAGGAGACACAATGGTTTCTTCTCTTTTTCTTCTCACCTGTCCTGCTACTTGAGTTTCTGATTCTTGCTTGTGCACCAAGAACATTGGGGATGTAGGAACAACATGATTGTAAAATATTTAGCTCTACCAATGGGGCAGATTTGGGTCCAGAGATCTTGCCGCTTGGGTGTGTGTCTACCTTCTCCCTCATTGATACATTCAAGGACTGATTCTAATGTAATGGGACCAATATTCACAAACTCATGTGAAAATCAGCCTCATTATTTTAGAACTGGGCTTGAGTGTTTTCAGTGCAGTTGGGTGTGAGCATAAGCTGTCATGGGGCCTTTGGCAAACAGAAGAGAGCATGTCATGCCCACATGGATTAGAATAGGTATGAAAAACCCAAAACCTGTGCAGACCAACAAACAAAAAAAACAACAGCAACAATAAAACCTCAAATATAAAACTACTGATCAGATTCAGTTTCTGGGGCTCCTGTTAATGACTCCTGCTTTTAAATCCTGTCTCACATTTACATGTGCCATTCCAAACTCAATAAAACCACTTTGGGATTATGGCATATTTGGGGTCACTTACCTTTCTTGTTATATTTTAAAACTAAACTAGTGATTGAAAGGCAAATAACTAAGGGGTATGCATTTCTTTGACTTTTAAAATAGACTGTAAATATACCTCAAATATTGGAATTTAAGTATTTAATATTATACTATTTTGTTGGTTGATTTATATGGAGTTAAAATATTTCTCAATATAATATTCTGAGATGACTCTAGCAAAGGGAAAGGACTTTCAGAAATATTCTAAATAGAAAAGGATTGAAAAGCAAAATAATCTTTCACTATTGGAAGGCAGCATCTGTACAATGTTGCTATTACTGTTGTTGTTATTATTTCCTAATGTAGCAACATACCTGGTATACAACAAGGATTCAGTTCATGGTTGTTGAATTTTTAAAAAGTCAAAGTTAATCTATTATATTCCACCTTCTTCAGCATCTTTTATTTCAAATGAAATCCTAGGTAGGAATATCAGTGTAGTCAATAATCTGTCTGCCAGGATAACAGTGTGACAAAAATCGGTGTCTTAAATTATGGGAGAAAGGAAAAATAACACTATTCCCAGAGTCCTCGAGATAGAAAATGTCTTGGTGATTTTGTAATTTTTTCATGTCTTATTGAAATAAATGCAGCTTGGAACTGAAACATCTACCAAGAGAACGAATGTGCAGTACATCTGAGCCAGTTAAACCTTAATCGTGTAAATGAAACCTTTAAATTGTGTGAACCACTAGCAGCCTTGCAACTCTTTACATGTGCAAAGAATTGAATGAAGACATATGGTCACCATCAACTTGGTTATTTAATTCTGAGATGACACACGTATTAATCTAACTGAAAGGGGAAGCTACTATATTGCTGGTTGTAATTAGCCAACCACAAATTTCTATAACCACTTCAGTTTCAACCAAAAGCCAAAATGGCATTTCATGATTACACACCATCCCACCCAGATTTGCATTTCCTGATGAATTCCCAAGGTTAGGATATGAGCCATACTGTAAAACCAACCCTCAATTACACCTTTTTAGAGGGGAAGATTAGTGGCAGGTGGTGCCTGCTATAAAAGCCTCATTAAAACACCTTCTGGTGGAGTTTCACAAAAGGAAGCCACCAGATGGAGACCCATCTCCACATGGTAGTCTTACCTCAAATGAGAGTTTCACCTGACACTTTGGGGACAGACAATTTTTTTCTCACCTAACAAGCCACTGAGGTTGAAAAGACGATCTATTAGGATTAATCGTACTTGATCACTAATCCATTGTAATGCCATATGGTGAAAGCGTTGTTCACTGTGAAGCCTGGAGCCAGGTAGAGCCCCTCTGGTAATGTAAACCCTCCCATTTTCCTGCAGTTAATCTAATTCCACCTCCTCCCAGACCTCAGATGCCAGAAATGATGCTTAACTCTTCCTCCACTGTCTCTGATGCCTTTTTGAATGGTAGCAAATCTGATCTCAAAGGTAATGACGCTGAAACCTGCTGACTAATTGAAAATGATTTTCCTGGTGTTGCTTGCCTGGTGGGTTGGAGGGATAAAAGGTGTTTGTTCCATTGTGCACACATTCAAAGACTTACTCCTGGTTGCCTTCTCAGCACAGCTTGGGGTTACTCATCTGCCCCTTTTCCCTAAGTGTGTTTGCTGAGTCTGTGATTTACTGGATTGGAACAATTGGCCAGCTGGGCAGAGAAAGTGAAGCTGACGTGTCAGGATAGATTCTGCCACCTTATGCAGTCCTTGAAATGGCAAGATTTTTTTCCACTGTGGTTGGCCTTTGGGGTGGATCCAAACAACTAAGTGCCAAATAACTCCCATGTTATATGTGTGTGTATGCATAGTCCTCTTGCATGTTTTGTGTTGTTATGAAGCACCTTCCTCTAAGTTGTTTTCCAGAAGGAAGATGGCCTTTCTTGCTCAAGACCCATGGCTACAAGTTGCATGCATCAGGATAGTGACATGCATGTGGTCACATGCTGCTGCTGCTGCTGCTGCTGCTAAGTCGCTTCAGTCATGTCCGACTCTGTGCGACCCCATAGGCGGCAGCCCACCACGCTCCCTGAGCCCCACACATTTTGCCCTGGTCCTGGGGCCCTAACAGGGAGACTGCAATGGAGTAACTCCCAAGTTTCTATGATATTTAACAGTCACTTGGTTCCAGTTCTAGAAGGACTTCCAGGGAGGACAGAGTAAATAATCCATCTGCAGTGTATACTAAACCATATCATTGAGAAAAGAATAGTTTTCCCAAAGTAATGTGATAGGGGGCTTGGCCTCTGGTCCATCCCAAGTGGAGGGGTGCACACCTTCCTAATAAACTGCTCCCCCACATGTAATAGTCTTTAGAGAGTTACCAGCATTATAAAATCTAATCAGTGTTTCTTTATTGTATAATCTTTGGGGAGGGGTGTTGGTGGGAGTGGGGAATGCTTCTTAAAATGCAGATTCTTAGGCATCAACCCACAGACTTGCAGAATTAGAATCCCTGAAGGTAAAATATAAGCAGTACTTTTTAAAAACAAGTTTCCCAGGTGACTGTGAGACACATTAAAATTTAAAGGTCTAAGAAAAAATCCAGGATCCTATTCCTGCTCTGAAATGCAGCCAGAGCCCCACAGATCACTACTCTCCTGTTTCTACATATTGATGGTGTTGTAACACCAGGTCAGCGGAGGTCATGGGACCCTGAGTTGTTCTCTGAAGGGGAGGGGAAAGTACCTCCAATTGTGCTCTGGATCAAATTTGTGACTAGGCAGGGCTGTTATGAGTGTTTTCTGTTATCCAAATGGTATATCTAATATGTCCCATACTGTACATGTTTACGAAACACTTAAAAAATCTTAAATTTCTAATGACGCATATAAATCACTCTGGCTTTGTTCTTAGAGTTTATGTAGTCACCAGACACCACAGACAAAAATAGAGCCCTAGCACTCTGCAGCTGGAAGGCTTTATCATTTATGCAAACAGCTAGGTTGGACCCTGGGCCCAAATCTGCCCATCAAGGACAATGGGGATCCTTTCTGTGAGTGCGACAGATTCAAGTGTGGGCTGGTAAGGGGTACAGGGAGGATCAGGAAGCAGCTGGCTGGCCAGGACAGTCGTCCCTCTCCGCTGGGGTCATCATATACCTTGGGACACTGGGGACACCGCAGGGTATGGAGGATTGTTCTCAGGTGTCTGGCTCCCCAGAGCACCCAGAGACACCACGACAGACTTATTCTCAAGTATTTGTGGAACAGGGCTTAGGAGAGGGGTCTGAGGCCCTGCATTGGCCTATGAGAGTAACGGTCTGGACACTGGTTCTTGGACTCCATTCTTCCCTGGATGATCACTAGGCCTGGAGACTTACGTTAATCCTAAAAATATGAAGCTAAATCCGACCTGGTTTCTTTCCAATGTGTGTATACATGTGTGTACAGATGTGTGTGCACATGTATCTATTGCTTTTTTTCTCCCTTGTTGACCTGCCACTAGGAGAGAAAATGAACTCTACAATGCTGTCCTTCAACAAATGTGATGTCCAGTGACCCACTGGAAGTAGTGGTTATGTGAAAGGGGTACCCAGAATTGAGTATGTGATGTTTCTTTCTTTTTTTTTTTTTTTTTGAAATTGCTGCTTTTACTTTATTTTATTTTATTTTTTTTAGTTTTTTATTTTTTAAATTTTAAAATCTTTAATTCTTACATGCGTTCCCAAATATGAACCCCCCTCCCACCTCCCTCATCACAGACCCAGAGAGATGTTATGGGTATGTGATGTTTCAAGTAGAAATGAGCCTGAGTTTCCTTGTCCTTTCTTTACTCTTCATTTGCATTGTTTCTTTGATTATATAGTCAATTGCTAGAAAATATTGTCCGCCATCATTACAGCACAGCTCAAGGCTATGAAATTGAATATTTTGCTCTGATAAGAAAAGAATTAAGGTAAATTCTTACCAGGAAACATTGATGTTTGTCTTCAATATTTGTGCAATGCTAACTGAAATCTAAATCTTTCTTGCTGTATTTCCCTCAGCATTCTTCTTTTCCTTGGTTGTTGTTTCTTTGTTTTGTTTCTATTCCTTCCCAGATTCTCCTCCTTGTATCTGGATAGTGTTGGGTTTAGTTGATGATGTCTCTTTGTGTCTGAATCTTGGTCATAGTCATGCTCAGAAAGTAACAGTTTGGTCAAAAGTTCATTCCAGTTTTCTGATTTCTTTTAATTCTTCCTCCTGACATTGTTCTGGTTTGTCCCCCATCCCCCAATGTTTTCCATTGTTTCCTTAAAGTCAAGATCTCTGTGTTTTCTAAGAATACAAAATACCTAAGTTGGATTCATTTGTGGTTGCTTGCCATGCACATTCCTGTGGGTTAGGCAAACGCGAACACATTCATTTCTTGGGCCTCAGGTTTTTGTGCCCTAATACATGGAAAGAACTTCTGGTTCTAGAAAGAAAAGAGATGGTCATGATACCCAAAAAACAATCCCCGTGTTTTCCACACTCCTTAGTCCATTTGGTTATCAAAATACAATAAAATTCTTTTCTTCTGTAAAGCATTTACTCATAGGGCTTTTGTCTTCTCTAGTTACCTCAGATTTCCCCCAAAGAAGAAATATAAGCCCCAATTAGGGTCAGTGAGGGGAGGGAGGAGCAGAGTTAGGGGCCCAAATTCCCAGCGGCTGCTCTTACTAAACAGACCACAAGATTCTCTCAACCGACCTAATTTCTTCCCATTTAACTAATCAAGGCTGGGAGTGACCTTGGCAGGCCTGGGGGCAGGAGCTGGGAAATGCTCCCCCAAAATGAGCGAGGGTGTATATCTGTTTACTACACAGCATGCTGGCCTCCAGCTAATGACATTAATCCCCCTACTGGGTTTCATTAGGTGACAGACAGGGAGCCACACTTCGGAGGGAATCAACTGCTTCTCCCCAGCCATCCGCCAGCTGCGGGCAGAAGCGGCTCTGGGATCAGCGCCTCTCCCCTTATTTGCTTTTATCCCTCTATTATCCCTGACATGTTCACTGAACTACAGACTGCATATGTTTAAAAATAATTAAACGCGCTCCAAACAAATAGGCAATGTTTCCACGATCCCTGCAACGCACGTTCTGCGTGTTTTGACAGATTTTTCTGCTCCTTGGATTCATCAAGCAGCCTGGCATTTTGCTGTCACTTCTGACAACCTGGCAGATAAACCCCCAGGGCAGGCTCACTGGCCCCAAAGATTCTGGCTTTCCCAGCTCTGACCTTGAGGCACAGAGAACTTCAGGCTGAGGGTCCGGCGACCATAGGAAGGGATGCCCATCTGAGCTTCCAAGGCATCATGGTTTCTATGTGGAACCATGAGATGAAAGGCTAAAAAAGGGCAAAATAAATGTGAGGTTTTTTTTCTGAATGACTCTACCATATTATACTGAGAAAAGAGCCTCAAATATAATTACAGGAGAAAACAGAAGTCTACCCTGGGGCCTAAAGACCCTCCTCACCCCAGCCACCTATCAAATCTGTACTATGTACAACCCTTTCTGCAACCCCGTCATTTTTAACTCTTTGAAATTAAACTGCCTCTATTCAAAAATGAAGAAGAGGAGGAAGAGAAGGTACAGCTTGTAAAGTTATGTAAGATACAGCATATCTTACATTGGAAAAGACCCTGATGCTGGAAAAGATTGAAGGCAGGAGGAGAAGGGGATGACAGAGGATGAAATGGTTGGATGGCATCACTGATTCAATGGATATTAGTTTGAGCAAGTTCCAGGAGTTGGTGATGGACAGCGAAGGCTGGCTTGCTGCAGTCCATGGGGTCACAAAGAGTCGGACACAACTGAGTGACTGAACTGAACTGACTGAAGATACAGCATCATAAATATGTATGAACATAGTTAATTACAGAGAAGATAAAGAGTAAGGAGGTATGAAAGAGACTTGGCAATGTGAGGGCACTAAAAGCACACTAAAAATGAGTCATCTTACTCAGTTTCTTAACTGAGATAAGGGCCTTCCTCCTACAAAGAATGCATTGTGACATAATCGACAATGTCCTCAACAAGATTCATCAAGAAGGCACATTGATAGATGACTGACAGTTTCTTGATCTCTCAATATAGGCTCATGGAATATTGCAGAAGCATAACTCTTCTGGAGGAAATCTGTAGAGTCAGGAGTTTGTGGACTATGTGTCCAAAATGTCAGCAATGTGAATCAATACAGATTGGTCCCAAACACAGCACTAATGGTCTGGCTTAATCTAGGAATAGCTTTGAGAGAAAATTTAGGAACAGATACTCTCTAAATCCTTTAGGCAATACACTTAACAGCAATTTGGATCAATATTGATAGCAATTAAGGCACAGTAACATGAATTTACTCATTGGCTGCCCTGACAGTCAGTAGTGCCCAAGGTCATCCTAAGATCATGTGACTCTTAAAAAAACAACAGGAACCAGTAGAAAAATAAATACAAGCTTCTCTTCAGCGAAGAATTTTATAATGTGCTGCAAAATGGGTAATCTAGTACTAAGCTCCCTACCAGAAACTGGAAAACCACAGCCTGTGGGTCTGATCGTGCGGCCAGTTTTTATGTGGCCCACAAACTATCGTTTTGAAATTTTTTCAAATGGTTGAAGGGAAAAAAGAACAGTATTTTTTAAGATGTGATGATGATTTGAAATTTGATTTCAGTGTCTATAAATAAGGTTTTATTGGAACCCAGCCATGTCCGCTCATTTATATATCCTGCATGGTGTCTTTCTGAAGAATTGCAAGAGAGTCTTCATGCCCTACTAAGTCTAAATATATATTGTTTGGCTTTTTACAGAAGGGGTTAGCCAAGCCCTGTCCTATATGATAAATATGATAAACAATAGAGTATGACCACAGTATCTTTGACTTTTTTTTCGGTTATGAAAACAAAGCAGATTCAAGGTTGGTTATGTTTTCTATAGGGCTATAGTTTTCTTTGGAAGGAATGATGCTTAAGATGAAACTCCAGTACTTTGGCCACCTCATGCGAAGAGTTGACTCATTGGAAAAGACTCTGATGCTGGGAGGGATTGGGGGCAGGAGGAGAAGGGGACGACCGAGGATGAGATGGCTGGATGGCATCACTGACTCGATGGAAGTGAGTCTGAGTGAACTCCGAGAGTTGGTGATGGACAGGGAGGACTGGCGTGCTGCGATTCACGGGGTCGCAGAGTCAGACACAACTGAGCAACTGAACTGAACTGAACTGACATGATATGATAATATTCATCAAAGAACACAAGGCATGCTTGCCCTATGCCTCATAGGGTCCACTTTTAAGACTTTATCCAGTACTGGAAAGTGGGAAACAACATAGGTAACTACAATATAGATAATCATTAAATGAATTATGGTATATTATACAAATACATAGCCTGCAGTCATTATAAGGATGATTGGATTATGTATCAAGGACAGAAATATTTTGAAAGACATATACTCAGCCCACCTGCACTGTCGCCTCATTTTTAGGAGGAAAAATCCTCTTTTTGTGGGGAAATTAATAGGTTTGGGCTTCTGTTCTGTTCTCTTCTGTTACGAAAAGCTACAGAATTACATGGAACAGAGGGAGGCAAAGTTGATCTATGTCTTTCGGGCATGAAACTACTGCTTTTGGAAGAAGGAATTGGGCAAGGAATAGAGCTGGAAGTTGGGGAAAAGAGCAGAGTGGAATAGAGCACTGTGGAAGTTGCCCAAGGTTTCTAATAAATTGGGTGACTTAGAACTTCAGAGGGGCTTCCTGAGTGCCCTAGTGGGAAAGAACTTGCCTGCTAATACAGGAGATGAAGAAGAGATGGGTTCGATCCCTGGGTGGGGAAGATCCCCTGGAGGAGGGCATGGTAACCCATTCCAGTATTCTCGCCTGGAGAATCCCATGGACAGAGGAGCCTGGAGGGCTACAGTCCATGGGGTCACAAAGAGTCGGACATAACTGAAGTAACTTAGCACACATAGAACAGCAGAATTTTATCATCTCATGGGTATTGAAGGCCAAAAGTCTAGTCCAGGTGTCCACGAGGCTGTGCTCCTTCAAAAGGCCAAGGGGAGGGTCTGTTCCAAGTCTCTCTCCTTGGTTTTCCCCTTTGCCATCTAGCCTTCCCTTTATCTCCATATCCAAAGTTCTCCTTTCATATCCTTTTGTATGGGCACAATCATATACAATTAAGACTCTCTTCACGACCTTCTTTTAACTTGATTACCTCTGTAAACTCCCTGTTTCCAAATCAGGTCACATTCCAAGGTAATGAGGATGAATGTTCTGAAATACTGCTTTTGGGGGTAGGGGGGAGGGAGGCAGCCATAATTGAACTCACAGCAAGTAGAGACAATGAAAAACACCAAAGCAGGCTGGAGTTTTGGAAGACAGAGCTAAGGTATTTCTGGGCACAAGAAAGAGAACCTTAGTGAAACACCTGGCTGAAGACAGTGTTGTTGCTAAGTCACTTAGTTGTGTCTGACTCTTCGCAACCCCATGGACTGCAGCATGCCAGGCTTCCCTGTCTTTCACCATCTCTCGGAGCTTGCTCAAACTCATGTCCACTGAGTCTGGGATGCAGTCTAATCATCTTGTCCTCTGTCGTCCCTTTCTCCTCCCGCCTTCAATCTTTCCCAGCATCAGGGTCTTTTCCAATGAGTCAGTTCTTCGCATCAGGTGGCCAAAGTATTGGACCTTCAGCTTTAGCATCAGTCCTACCAATGAATATTCAGGACTGATTTTCTTTAGGATTGACTGGTTTGATCTCCGTGCTATCCGAGTGATTCTCAAGAGTATTCTCTAGCACCACAATTCAAACGCATCACTTTGGTGCTCAGCCTTCTTTATGGTCCAACTCTCACATCCATACGTGACTGTTGGAAAAACTATAGCTTTGACTGTACGGACCTTTGTCAGCAAAGTAATGTCTCTGCTTTTTAAAACTCAATAGGTTTGCCATAGCTTTTCTTCCAAGGAACAAGCGCCTTTTAATTTTCATGGCTGCAGTCACTCTGTATGCCATGCAAAGAATTGTCTTTTTTTATTTACATTGTATTCCCCTTCTCCTCTTTTTGTTTATTTTACTTTTCCTTTCTTTTTCTTCTCTCTTTTATTTTTTAGGAGATGATACAGGATTTTGGTATAAAATTCAGAAAGTTTCAAAAGTAAATTCCAAAAGGAGTCTCTCCCAGCAATATTGCTAAACCACTCGCTTACCCTCCATCGGCAACTGCTTACTACTAGTTTCTTGTGTTTCTTTCAAGAGAGATTCTGTGCAAATACAGGTGTATAGTGTATATTTTCTGGTGATATAACACAATGGGTACCCATTACACACACTGTTTTATCTTTTTTTTTTTTTTCACTTAAATCTGTCTGGAATCATTCCATATCTGCTTATATGTTATGTTAAGTCTTTTCAGTCATGTCTGACTCTTTGCAACCCTATGGACTATAACTTGCCAGGCTCCTCTGTCCATGGAATTCTGCAGACAAGTATACTGGAAAGGGTTTCCATTTCCTCCTCCAGGGGGATTTTCCTAACCCAGGGATCAAACCCATGTCACTTACATCTCCTGCATTGGCAGGCAGTTTCTTTACTGCTAGCGCCACCTGGGAAACCCATTTGCTTTTATGGAGCTGCCTTATTCTTTTAAATAATTGCCTTGTAGGAATACTACTCAGCCATAAAAAGATGCTGTTTGTGACAGCATAGATGGATCTTGAGGGTATTAAGCTAAGTTAAAATATGTTAGATTAAGAAAGACACATACCATATGATTTCACTCATGTGGGCTATAAAAATCTAGTAAATGAAAACAAAGTAAATGATCAAACCAAACGATCAGAAAAACATAGCCTGTAGGATATTTCAGTTATTTGTCTAATAAAAGCAATGCCACAATAATGGTTTTCTTTATATTTAATTACTAACTACTCATGAGATTCTATATATGTACAGCATAACTCCTCTATCCAGAAGCATATGGATTTTAAGGTTCGATAAGTGTTGCAAATTCTCTCCATAAAGTTTGCACAAAATTGCATTGCCACCTGCAACACATAATAGTGCCTGATTCCTCACAGCTTCCTCAACATAGTATGTTACCAAACATTCTAATTTTCAGCAATTTAAAAGGTGAAAAATATTTTCATATAGCTTTAATTTGGATTTTAGAACTGGGAATAGGTGTGTGTATTTTTCATATGGTTCAAGAACTGCTTGCAGGTATCTTCTTATGCCTTCTGGTTTTTTTCTTTGGGTTGGCCTTTTCCTTTTTTATTTTCAGTAGTTTTTATTTTTTTTAAATAGCCTTTTTCTGTGGTAGAATCTGGAAATGTTTTCCCCTGATCACTGTTTGGCTTTGTCCTTTTTTGGTGGTATATTTTTTACATAAAATGTTCTAATTTTACTTTGTCAGATATTGTTCTTTCATAATGTAGAGATCTGGTGGTTTTGAATGGACTTCCCTACTCTGAGATGAACAATGATATATATTTAAGGTGTTTTCTGTTTTCATCTTCACATATATTATTATTTTATAACCTGCACAGATATTTGGGGTTTCACATTAAAGGGCATGTTGGGTGCATGCCTGCTAATCAGTTTAGTCATGTCTGACTCTTTGTGATCCTATGGGCTGTAGCCCACCAGGCTCCTTTTTCCATGGGATTCTCCAGGCAAGAATACTGGTGTGGGTTAAGAATACTGGTGTGGGTTTCCATGTCATTCTTCAAGGGATCTTCCCAACCCAGGGATCGAATCCTGTGTTTGCCGCATTGCAGTTGCATCCTTTACAACTGACCACCAAGAAAGCCCCAAATTGTGTGTTCAGTTCAGTTCAGTTCAGTCGCTCAGTCGTGTCTGACCCTTTGCGACCCCATGAATCGCAGCACGCCAGGCCTCCCTGTCCATCACCAACTCCCAGAGTTCACTCAGACTCACGTCCATCGAGTCAGTGATGCCATCCAGCCACCTCATCCTCTGTCGTCCCCTTCTCCTGACCCCAATCACTCCCAGCATCAGGGTCTTTTCCAATGAGTCAACTCTTTGCATGAAGTGGCCAAAGTATTGGAGTTTCAGCTTTAGCATCATTCCTTCCAAAGAAATCCCAGGGCTGATCTCCTTCAGAATGGACTGGTTGGATCTCCTTGCAGTTCAAGGGACTCTCAAGAGTCTTCAACACCACAGTTCAAAACCATCAATTCTTCAGTGCTCAGCCTTCTTCACAGTCCAGCTCTCACATCCATACATGACCACAGGAAAAACCATAGCCTTGACTAGACAGACCCTAGTCAGCAAAGTAATATCTCGGCTTTTGAATAGGCTATCTAGGTTGGTCATAACTTTTCTTCCAAGGAGTAAGTGTCTTTTAATTTCATGCCTGCAGTCACCATCTGCAGTGATTTTGGAGCCCAAGAAAATAAAGTCTGACACTGTTTCCACTGTTTCCCCATCTATTTCCCATGAAGTGATGGGACCAGATGCCATGATCTTCATTTTCTGAATCTTGAGCTTTAAGCCAACTTTTTCACTCTCCACTTGCACCTTCATCAAGAGGCTTTTAGTTCCTCTTCACTTTCTGCCATAAGGGTGGTATCATCTGCATATCTGAAGTTATTGATATTTCTCCTGGCAATCTTGATTCCAGCTGGTGCTTCTTCCAGTCCAGCGTTTCTCATGATGTACTCTGCATGCAAGTTAAATAAGCAGGGTGACAATATACAGCCTTGACGTACTCCTTTTCCTCTTTGGAACCAGTCTGTTCTTCCATGTCCAGTTCTAACTGTTGTTTCCTGACCTGCATACAGGTTTCTCAAGAGGCAGGTCAGGTGGTCTGGTATTCCCATCTCTTTCAGAATTTTCCACAGTTTATTGTGATCCACACAGTCAAAGGCTTTGGCATAGTCAATAAATCAGAAATAGACATTATTTCAGAACTCTCTTGCTTTTTCCATGATCCAGCGGATGTTGGCATTTTGATCTCTGGTTCCTCTGCTTAATGCCTTTTAAAACACAGTGAGCGAAGCATAGTACCACAGCCAAACTCAGTGAAGTAGTGCTCCTTACATGAAATTTTTCTCATGAGAATATTTTCATAATGGGATATAAAAATGTTGTGAATATATCAATCTGTATATTAAGGCATACAGAAAATGAAATTTTATTTTTCAGAAAACTGGTTTACACTTTGAGCCTCATTCCTCAGTCTAACTTGGGTAATTTAGTCTTCAGTCTAACAGGTAAATTAGTCATTAGAGAACACATAGTCAGTTCAGAATGTTTTCCTATTCCTTCCCTCTACTCAATTTAGGCTGCCCAGTTTCTTTATTGCTTCATGATACATCTTGGGATCCATAATGGTGGTATTAGGCTCTCTTGCTAGTATGTGGCCATCCTCATTATGTGAGATAAAGCACAAATCTATATGATTATTGAGTATGGTTATGCCAAGATGATGGCATCTTCTGTTCCTCTCTAGTAACAAGGCTATAAGAATCAAGCTCTCTACTGTGACATTCTCTTATCAGAGCTGTAGTTCCCCTCCCAGTCAGTGACTCCTGGTGTCCCATCTACCCACTACCACATAGCTGCAGAGACATCTGCCTCATCTCCATCACATTTAGAGTGCAGAGACTTACTCAGGCAGTTTTAGGCCTAGGCGCACCTTGCTGTCATCTGTATCTCTGTTGTCCCCTGGTAGATTAAGGATTTAGATTTAATGCTTGTCATTTTACAGAACAATCATCAGGAAACTGGGATATGAATCTTACATGTTCTCAGATATCCTGACAGTTTTTGGTTTCTAATAGTCTACCCTGGAACTAATTCTGTGGGTTATAGGGAGGGGGTTATTTTTATTCTTTTCATTGTTTGCCTCTATAACACTGCTTGGTTCAACAGTCCCAACTTTTTCATCTATCCTGGAAGAGCGGGGTGAAAAGCACAACTAGCTCAGCAAGCATTTTCCTAAAAATGTCAATGATAATCCTAGACAGAAGCTTTCTGAGACTTAAGTCAAAAATTTAATGCCTATTTTCTGTGGTCTCATTGCTACAAATTACTTTGGGGGCTATATGTTTATTTTTCTGGGTTCATGGGAAGGATCTTTGGTTATCTAAAGAAATTCAATGAAGCATGAAGGGCAAAAGATAATTTGGTTAGCTTCTCCCAGTGTAAAGGTAAAAAGTCAAATAATAAAATATTTATATACCATATATCATTTTTGCAAAGAATGAATAAGGCAAAATACAAAACAACAAGATTTTTAAGGGAATGTGATTATCCAGGGTAAAGAGATTATACATGAATTTGATTTATTTTTAAAATTTATATATCTTATGTGCTGTGCTGTGCTTAGTTGCTTCAGTCATGTCCAACTCTCTGCGATCCTATGGACCATGTCCTGCCAGGCTCCTCTGTCCATGGGATTCTCCAGGCAAGAATACTTGAGTGGGTTGCCATTTCCTTCTCCAATATATCTTATAATGTAATACAATTTCTCACTCATTTTATAAAAATAAGAAAGCAGTATATCAATACATAATCATTTTAGGAAATTTTGAAAATGCACAAGGCACAAAAAAAATAAAATAAAATTTGGACCAAGATACCATCTCTGTCAGTCTTTTGAGTGTATGATTTTATTTTTATGTGGACCAATGAACATAGGTTTTATACAATTTAAATTATTTTGTAGCTCCTTTTTAAAAAAACACTAGCAAGCAATTTATGAACATTTTCTTTTTATCACTAAATATTCTTTACAACACAATTTTTTGTATTATTCTATGAAGTAGACACACTAGAAAAATTTTAAACAATCTTTCATGGTAGCCTTAGGTTTTTCCAGTTTTTAAGTATTGCACCAGTAACTCTATGATGAAAATATTTTAAAATAAATCTTTAGGTCCTTAGTTTTTTAACTGCTGTGTTAAAGTGTAAGTACATGAAAACAGTCTGGAAAAATGTCTAATCAATTATAGCCATATGTCCACCTCGGCCATTAAGAAAGTTCCAATGAATCACCTATATAATGTCTAGTTTCATCCTGTGTGTGCCATTAGGAAACCCTAATTAAAAATTACTCCTATGTCTCTGAAATATGGTGGTATGCTGCATAAAATTATTAGATACAATATGGTTAAATGTAAGAATTTCTACCAAAGAGCTTGTTGGTTTTTTTTTTTTTTAGAAATGTTGATTTGTAATATTTCTTCCTCAGAAAAGAAATGGTTCACAAAAATAAAAAAGTTAAAGGAAAAAAGATACAAGGGTATACAAGAGTATGGTGGTTTTAAACATGGTTAACAGCCCTTCAATTCTCCTCTCATTGAAAAATACAGTCTATTTTTTCCATCTTTCTTCCCAGTGGTCTTATGAATGCTTCCACCCACAGAGAATGGTAAAAATGACACCAGCCAACTTCTGGGGTGATAATATGCAAAGACCACCTGGCTTTCAGCTTTCAGCTCATTTGCTGGAATATTGGGCTGCTATGGGGATGGGATTCCTTGAGCCACCTTAATGGAAAGGGTACTGATAGGCACTGGAACCTACATTCCCAGCTAAGCTCAGTCTTGCAACCACACTCATCAACATACCAGACAGGAGAGTAAAGAAGCCATCTTGGGAGATTTACTGTCCCAGTTATGTCAGGCCCCAGATTTTTGAGCTGACCTCAGTTGGAGGCCTTTAGACACTGTGGAGAAGACAAACCATTCCTCCAGAGCCGTGTGTTCCTAGTATGCTGAGCTGATTACTAAAATGGTTGTTTTTCATGTCCCTAAGATTCACGGTGACTTTTTATGCAGTTTTAGAATATAGCAACAATGAGAATATATACATGTATATATACCATGCTATTTGCAATTTTTATTTTTTATTTTATATTAAAGTATAGTTGATTCACAGTGTTATGTTAGTTTCAGGTATACAGCAAAGTGTTTTAGTTATGAGTGAGTGAGTGAAGTTGCTCAATCGTGTCCGACTCTTTGCGACCCCGTGGGCTGTAACTTACCAGGCTCCTCCGTCCATGGGATTTTCCAGGCAAGAATCCTGGAGTGGGTTGCCATTTATACATATTCATATATCCATTCTTTTTCAGGTTCTTTTACCATATAGGTTATTACTGAGTATTGAGTATAGATCCATGTGCTATTCAATAGGTCCTTGTTGATTTTATAGTTTACATATAGTAGTGTGCATATGCCAGGCCCAACCTCAATTCATCCCTCCCCACACCTTTCCCACTTGTCAACCACAGGCCTGCCCTTTAAGTCCACAAGTCTGTTTCTGTTCAGTAAACAAGTTTCACCTGCACCATTTTTTTTTTCAGATTTCACGTATAAGTGTTACCATTTGATATATGTCTTTCTCTGTCTAACTTACTTCACTTAGTATGATAATCTCTAAGTCGATCCATGATGTTGCATGCATGCTCCATTGTTTCAGTCATGTCCAACTCTTTGTGATCCTCTGGACTGTGCTCCACCAGGATCCTCTGTCCATGAGATTCTCCAGGCAAGAATACTGGAGTGAGTTGCCAGGGTCAAAACCACGTCTCCTGAATCTCCTGCATTGCAGGCAGATTCTTACTGCTGAACCACTGGGGAAGCCCCATGATGCCGCAAATGGCATTAGTTCATTCTTTTTTATGGGCAAATAATATCCCACTGTATAAATGTATTACAGCTTCTTTATTCATCTGTTGATGAATATTTAGGTTGCTTTCGTGTCTTGGCTGTCTACATGTTCAACTTATGCAAAATGGCTTCAGGTAATTTAGATACAAGTTAAAAAGATGTGAAAATAGAATATACCCATGGTTTATCCCAGTAGAAATTATCTGATTCAACAGGAGGTAGCTAACATGAAGTCAAATTTTGATACCAGTGTAATAGATGCCATGTAGAGGCATAAATAGCCAAGTGTGTCATCTAAGTCTCTACAGTCTAGTTCAAACTGATCCCCATTTGTGGACTCAAAGGGTAGAAGGTCAGTAAAACCTGCAAAGAATTATTATTACCCATAGATTTCTCCAGGCAAAAGCAAAAAAGCACAATAGTCACCAATAATAAAAGTACTTTCCTGGATGCACCTGCTCTTTGTTAGCCTATCAGCTAGAAAATATCAGATTTCCAACTATCAGGCAAGAAAAGAACATAATATTTTAGATTTAATACTTCTATAATTTGGATGAATAAAACGTGAAGTAGCTAAGGTCATGGTCTCAGCTCAGTAAAGACAGTGAAATGATCATTCTCCACCTGGGATAAATTACTCAATCCCAATCTGGTGATAAGGAAAGGGAATTGGGAAGATGGGTATTATGATAAAATTTGAATTAAATGACCTAGGTGTCAGTTTTCCTCTGACTTAAACATTGTTTTCTTTTTTTTTTTTTAATTTTAGTTTTTTATTTTTTAAATTTTATTCACTATACCACTAGAGTACATCTATATATAACATTGTGAAGAAAGACTACATCTTTGTTTTCATTATTATAGCAGTTGCAAATAGTAACTTAAAGAACAATTGGCTCAATGCTCATTGGCCCAAGTATTGTCTTATTAGATTGGTCACAAGTCTTCTCGTTGAGATCCTTGTAGACTGAGGGAAGGGGAGCCCTATAACAACAGCATCACAACAAAACTGAAAACTACCACTATTTTTGACAAACCTGGACATTCTCTTTCAAAGATGAATGAATCCAGTGAAAGGGATTGAGAATAAATGAAAATTAAGTTCACAAGGTAAGACATGTCTTAAAAACTATGAGTGTTAAGGGATAATTACTTTCAATTTGTGAGGGAACCAGATCAAGACTGCTAAGTTGCTTCAGTCATGCCCAGCTCTGTGCGGCCCCATAGACAGCAGCCCACCAGGCTCTGCCATCCCTGGGATTCTCCAGGCAAGAACACTGGGATGGGTTGCCATTTCCTTCTCCAATGCATGAAAGTGAAAGTGAAGTTGCTCAGTCGTGTCTGACTCTTCGCGACCCCATGGACTGCAGCCTATCAGGCTCCTCCGTCCATGGGATTTGCCAGGCAAGAGTACTGGAGCAGGTTGCCATTGCCTTCTCCGAGATCAAGACTAGAAAGAACATATCTGTCATCCATTCATGCTATGTCACTTCAGTCCTGTCCAACTCTCTGCGACTCTATGGATTGTAGCCCACCAGGCTCCCCTATCCATGGGATTCTCCAGGTAAGAATACTGGAGTGGTTGCCATGCCCTCCTCCAGGTAACCTTCCTGACCCAGGGATCCAACCCACGTCTCTGCCATCTCCTGCATTGGCAGGTGGATAATTTAAACTAGGATCCCCTGGGAAACTCTTTCTATCATATTGGTTGGAAAATTCAACCACAACCCTTCTGTCTGTAGCCTGTGCCCATTAACAACTGTACGAATTGAAGAGAGGGAAAATACCCATGACCCTCCTTTGCCCTTGGTACCATAAAAGCATATTTACTATATTTACCTTTTTTTTAAAATTGGATACAAACTTCAAGAATAGGCATGGTTGGTGGAGTGGAGAGAGCAAAACCTTTGTAGACAAATAATAATCAAAATGATACCAACCTCACAGGGAAGTTATGAAAATAAATGAAGTTAATAAAAAGCAAGAGACCCTCACATTGACTGTCACGCAGAGTGATGTCACTTCTTCTCAAGTGCTTGAAATTCCAGTGCATTCCATACATATTCATATGTTTATTCAGTAAATACTTACTGAATATTTCTAATGTGCCATGTCTTCCTCCAAAGATTGATATACCTTAATGAACAAAATAGATAAATATCCTTGCTTTCAGGGAACTTACCACTCAGATTTTTTTTTTTCTTACTTCCCTGGTAGCTCAGTGGTAAAGAAGCCACCTGGCAATGCAGTAGATGCAGGTTCAATGCATGGGTCATAAGTTCCCACGGAGAAGGAAAGAGCAACCCACTCCAGTATTCTTATCTGGGAAATTCATGAACAGAGTAGCCTGGTGGGCTACAGTCAATGGGGGTCACAAAGAGTCAGACACGACTTAGCATGTGAACAATAACAGCAACAAAATTTAAAAATAATTTGGACCAAAATTACGTATATATCTTGGGGGAAAAAAAGAGAGCTAACAATATTTGCCTTTAACTGTCCATATCAGCTTTTTCTGAAAAGTATGAGGGTTAAACATACCCAAGACATTTATCACTAGAACTGTTTTTTCTATCTTAATAAACATTGGAGGAAGAAAATTCCTTCAACATAACCTCATTTTGGATATTTTCAACAGATAGTTTGGACAAGTACCATTGCGTATGCATCTATTCAAGGCTGTTGAGCTAAAATGTTATTATTATTATTTTATTATTAAAATTGCATGTTAGTCAAAGTGTGGGAAAAAATAAGGAAATATGCTTAGTTAATATTGGGTGGCTATTATCTAAACACAGTGGAATAGACACCATACTAGATTCTATGAACAAAAAGAATGCTTCCCGTTGTGGTAGGAAAGATATATGTGCAGAAAACACATATGCTGAAGCATGTTGTCACAGAGATAGGAACCACTAAGTATAAGCTTTCATTTTTCCCCTGGGCAGTGCGATAGAAGATACAGGGGCAGTAAGAGTGGGAAGATTTCAGAAAATTGTTTCTTTTTGTAGGTCTTGAGTCATATAAGAAGTTTGTCAGCTTAACAAAGGGTGGACTTCTCAGAAATTTCCACACTGAAGCAGCAGCATGCTGCTGCTGCTCCTGCTAAGTCACTTCAGTCATGTCCGACTCTGTGCGACCCCATAGATGGCAGCCCACCAGGCTCCACCGTCCCTGGGACTCTCCATGCAAGAACGCTGGAGTGGGTTGCCATTTCCTTCTCCAATGCATGGAAGTGAAAAGTGAAAGTGAAGTCACTCAGTCATGAGCAAAGCACAAAAATATTAATGTAACTATAGGATACCTGTAGAAACTGTCTGGCTGTTGCAAATGCATTAACAGGTTGTGGAGTGTGGTATTAGGGTGCGTGAAGGGAGCTTGAAGGGAGTGTGGGGGTTCAGTGTAGGTGTTCAGTTAATATCCTTTGACTTGCCTAGCATTTTGTGACTTGCCTAGCATCTGGCAACTTTCTGCCATTGTTTTGTGTTGAATGAAGTCATCTATGCATGCTAAGTCACTTCAGTCATGTCCGACTCTTTGTGACACACTGGATTGTAGCCCACCAGGCTCCTCTATCCATGGGATTCTCCAGGCAAGAATACTGGAGTGAGTTGCCATGCCCTCCTCCAGGGGATCTTCCCAAACCAGGGATTGAAAGCAGGTCTCCCACATTGCAGGCAGATTCTTTACTGTCTGAGCCACCAGGGACGCCTGAAGCCATCTGCACTGGCACTTGAAAAGGGTCCTATGCTTTCTGACTGGTCTATTGGGCCTCCTTTCATCTCCTAGTCTTCATGGTGAATCCTTGGTCCTGCACCTTTGGCGTGAACTCAGATGACAAATTTTTTTTTCTGATAAAGTTCTGCTCTGATTCTTGACAAGTGGCACTTTAGAATGGCTATGGCAGCTTCCTGGCCTGTCTCCTGGAGAGGATTTGGGTACATCTGCCATTGCGATAGAGCCTGTCTCCTGCTGGCTTCAATACTGACTGCAAAAGAACCACAAACTACAGTCATTATATGAATATGCAGTAAATCTTAAGTTTGTAACTAAACAGCATCTACAAAGGTGATTTGAAGTAGGTAGACCAGAAAAGCATATTATTTGTGCTGTGAATTTTCAATCAAGTAGAAAAAAAAGTGGTCAAGAACCATCAGAGGTTGTGTAATGCATATAACATGCTACTCATGTAAGTTTGATAACCTAAAGAACCTTTGAGGGGAAATGTTCCAAGACCTCTCTCTGAATGACTGGGTTTTTCCTTGTTATGGCTGAAATCTGCTCCAGTTAGATTTGGTTATATAAAATAGACACATAGCTATTATATAGTATTTTCGATCTCCCAGCCACATGGGCTGCTTAACATTTAATTTTTATAATAACGAAGTAGTGCCTTAGTCCACTGGGGCCACTATAACAAAATACCACAGCTTATAAATTTATACCACAACAAAAATTTATTTCTCACAGTTCTAGAGGCTAGGAAGTCCATGATAAAAGTGTTAGCATCCTCAGGTTCTGGTGAAGGCCCTCTTCCTGATTCATACTCAGCACCTTCTTGCTGTGTCCTTGGTGAAGGAATGAGGGAGTTTTGTGTTATCTCGTTCATAAGGGCACTAATCCCATTCAAGGGCTCCATGCTCATGACCTTATCACCTCCCAAAGACCTCACGTCCTAACACCATTATATTGGGCATGATGATTCCAACATGTGCATTTTGGGGGAAAAACATACCATAACAAGCAGGTGCTATTAATATCCCTGCTTTAAGGAGAGGAACTGAGGCAGACAGAGGTTGAATGAGTCACTCAAGATTACACCGTTAGGAAACAATAGAACTAGGATTTGAACTTAAGTTGTCTGGTTTCCAGAGCCATTCTGTGCTCTGCATATACTGTGGTATACCATTTATGATGAATTTGATGAAACTTTGATGAAACCAACCTCTTATACATGTGTGACAATGGGTGACAGCTTTGAATATTGGACATTCAAAACAGATGACATACAGTACTTCAGAGTGAATAAAGATACCCTCTCACCAAATATTTTGAAACTTTGCTGTTCATTTAGTTTATGGAAGGCTGCAAAAGTAGTGATTGTTGGGTCCAGGTTGCTCTGATTTGAAATCATCTGTGTACCAAGCAAGTTACTTAACTCTTGTACAAAATGACAGATAAAAGTGGCTGTTTCAACTTGTAAGTATAGGCCCAGAGAGTATCTGTTTAGCTCTTAGGATAGAATCAACAGATAGTAAATACTCAATAGAATTAGCTCTTAATCATTCAACCACTCATTTATCCAATAATCTACATTACTCTGTTGAAGACTGTAAGATCACAGTATATCTGGCATTGAACTTAGACAGTGGAGAATGCAAATAGAGAAAAGAAGTGGGTATGTATACTCTAACATGGGTAAAAACTATTTCACTCTGTAATAAATGTCATGGTAGAGGATTGTCAAAAAAATAAGGGAATAGTGTGGAAAGAGCAATCAGTTCTATCTAGAAAGTTGGGGAGAGTTTTAAAAGGGAGTAACATAAGAGTTAAATCTTGAGGGTTATGTAATTGTTCTCCAGAAATAATAGTCTGAGCCACACTATGAAATTATGGAATTGTTCCGTATTCCAGAGAAAGTAATGAGTGATTGTTATGGACCAAGTTGTGGTTTATCGCTATATGTGAAAAAGATAAGCAGCCAATTCACTCTTAAGTATTTTTGGTGGCTCTTGGATGCATTTAATATGCTTTACTTCTCAGAAAAATTTTAGTTTTACAGAAAAATTGGGCAGATAGTACAGGGAACTCCTCTATCCTGTATATGATCTGTTTTAAAAACATTCCAGGCAAATTGCAAACAGGATTCTCGGCTAAAATCTGGACTATAAGAGCAGTGTGTTTTGGGGGGTAAAGGGTTCAGAGAATGGAAGAAAAGGATGAGTGAAATGAGCAAAGAAGCAAAATCAAGGTCAGATGGCAACAGGCCCCTTTAGGCCCTTCTGAGGAAGTAGGACTTAAATCTGAGAATAGTAGGCAGCCACTGAAATGTTTTAGGCCAAGAAGTGATGTGTTTTGATTCATATATTAGAAAAAGAGATTGGTGCAAAGTGTGGACTGTGGCTTATAAGTTGGAAGAGGGGAAGACTGTAAAAATGAAGTGAGAGAATGTTGAAAAAGCTCAGGCATGAGATGATTAAGGAGAGAGCTGGAGCTGGAGGGGTCATGCTGGGCCCTTAAGAGAGAATGGTGTTATCTTGGTGGGAGAGAACCATGGGGCTGTTGAGAAAAGAGAGAGACTATATTACATGCTTGATAGCATGAAGACAGAGGCAATGCTTTAGTTTTCATAAAACTGGGATACTGAAGTCTCTCTCTCTGTCTCTCCCTACGCACACACACCCACACACCCACATGCACACACCTTCCTCTCCATCCGCTATGTTCCTGCCTCCCCTTCATTTCTGCCTTAGTCTCCTCTCCTCTTTGGCCAGTTCCCTCATTACGTCAGCTTCATTATTTTGAATGGCTGTCTTCACTCCGATTCTATAAGACCTGTCCACTCTGATGATCCTCTTCAAGAGTTGCTGTCACATTTCCAAAGGGGAGCTAACTGAGTACTTCACTTCATCCTTTCACAACAGGCCAGCCCCAGCCAGCCTACTGGCCTCCCCAGTTCACTCACATCTAGCTGACTGGGGGAGGGAAGTAGTCAGATGGTGCAGAGCCTGAGAGCTTTGATGGAAGGACAGTGGGAAGGCAGGTACCATAAATATGCCTAGTAAAAATGGACAGCTTAAGTGATTGATTAGTTGGGAGGGGAAAGGACTACAAGGCAAAATATGTTATGTGCCATGAGAGAGAGATAAATAATCTCCATGGAGAGTCCAAGAACAGAGGGGTCAAATCTGGGTGGATTGACCTTCCTTAAAAGTGTTCTGATGACCAGCAACTTAGAAGGAGGGCTGCATTTGTTTTCTCTTGCTGCTTTAATGAGTTACCACAAGCTTAGTAGCCTAAAACAACAGAAATATATTTTCTAACACTTCTGAATGTCAGAAATCCCACAAGAGTGTGGCAGGCTAAAACCAAGGTGTCAGCATGGTTGCATTTGTGTTTTTCTAGAGTCTCTAGGGGAGAAATCCTTTCCCTGCCCTTTCCAGCTTCTAAAGATCACTCCTGTCTTGACTTGCGGACCTTCAATGTAATAATCATGGGTAGAGTTCTTACCTGGAGAAGGCAATGGCACCCCACTCCAGTACTGTTGCCTGGAAAATCCCATGTATGGAGGAGCCTAGTAGGCTGCAGTCCATGGGGTCGCTAAGAGTCGGGCACGACTGAGAGACTTCACTTTCGCTTTTCATTTTCATGCATTGGAGAAGGAAATGGCAACCCACTCCAGCGTTCTTGCCTGGAGAATCCCAGAGACAGAGGAGCCTAGTGGGCTGCCGTCTATGGGGTCGCACAGAGTCAGACACAACTGAAGCGACTTAGCAGTAGCAGCAGCAGCAGAGTTCTTACCACAGGGCATCACACATTACCCTGACCTCCACTTTTGCTTCGTTCTTCCGCATCTTAAGACCCCTCTCATGACATTGAGTTGGCCTGAATAATCTAGCATTATCTCTGTATGTTAAGGCCAGTTGCTTAGTAGTCTTAATTATATCTGCTACTTGAATTCCCCTTTGTCATAGAATAGAATGCATTCACAGTTTCTGGGGTTAGGATATGGATATCATGGGGGTACTAGGAGGACTATTCTCCCTACAACCGTAATAGAGCTGGGCAATGCCCAGCTCTAAGCACGTGTTACCGTGAGACCACCTGGAGCTAAGTGGTTAGAAGTCCTGCTTAGCCATTGATTGGCTCTTTCCCCAAGTGAGCAACTGTCAGTGAGTGACCAACCGTTAGAGGTACTGCTCAGCCATAAATCCGTGCTGCAGTGGCCCCTCGACTAAATGAGCAACTGTCGGTGAGCTACCCTTAGTAGGCATTTCAGCCAACTCTCAGCGGAGTGGTGGTCAAAGAGGAGAGAGTGAGGGAAGAGGCAGATTCTGGCCTTCTCCCTGGGCCCTCCAGCTCACCCTGCCTTGACCCAGCAGGTGGGCTGGGGGCTATATTCTGGGTAAACTCAATCCCAGCCCTGGCAGCCTAATGGAAGTGGCCTTCTCCCTGGGACGCTGTCTGCAGGACCTGGCCCCACTGTTTGGGCAGCCTGAGGAGCCTGAGAGCCAGGTGGTTAGAGGGTGCCTGGTTCCCTCAGCAATGACAGCTAGGCAGGGCCTGAAGACTTGGCCCTGAGAGAGCTGCCAGCTGAGAGCTGCCTCTTCAGCCAGTACCTGTATCTCAAAGGGTGAAAACTATGCCCTGGGACCTTTCCCTTTCTTGTCAGAACAGAGAATGACGTTTGTTTCAAGGAGATTTACAGGAACATGTTTACCTGACCATAACCTGACCTCAAGAACAAAGGCTCTAACACCAAGAAGTTTGCAACAACTAACTACACTCCTCCACCACCTTTTCTAGGAAAGGGCTTTGCTGATAGCTTTTGGGAGTTTGGGATTTTTAAGGCCAGAGCCACCCACCTCCTTTCATGGTCCTCAATAAAAGTTTCTCTGTTTCAAACTCTGATGTTTTAGTATCATTCAGCCTCACTGTGCATCTGGCACTAGACTTATGTTTCCATAGCATTACCAGGGAATTCGAGATGGTCCTGAGAAAGACAGAGACAAGAGGGTAAGGCCTTTTCAGAAAAAGGTGAGTGGTCTGATTTGGCTGAAACTTAGAATATATGAAGAGAAGTATTAGGGACAGAGATAGAACAATAGCCTGTATTCACATTGTTGTCAGCCTTTTACCAGCTAACCATTTCATTAGCTATGTAGTTGCATATCATTGTGGTTTTAATTTAAATTTTCCTGATGACTAATGATGTTGAACAATTTTTCATGTGCTTATTGACCATGTGCTTATTGAACACGACTGAGCGACTTCACTTTCACTTTTCACTTTCATGCATTGGAGAAGGAAATGGCAACCCACTCCAGTGTTCTTGCCTGGAGAATCCCAGGGATGGGGGAGCCTGGTGGGCTGCTGCCTATGTGGTCGCACAGAGTTGGACACTACTGAAATGACATAGCAGCATATATATATATATATATATATATATATATATATATATATATATACACACACTTTGTAAAGTGTTAGAGTCACATTTTGAGGGCTATGTATTTTTGAAGGTTTTAAACATTATATTATAGAGAATGAAATTTACTTTTATAAATAATAGTTGTGGTGACTCACTGGATATAATAATATAATCACACACACACACACACACACACACACACACATATGATTGCCAACAAAGGTCCATGGAGTCAAAGCTATGGTTTTACCTGTCATGCGCAGTTGTGAGAGTTGAACCATAAAGAAGGCTGAGCATGAAAGAATTGATGCTTTTTGAGTTTTGGTGCTAGAGAAGACTCTTGAGTCTCTTGGACATCAAGGAGATCAAACCAGTCAATCCTAAGGGAAATCAACCCTAAATACTCATTGGAAGGACTGATGCTGAAGTTGCATGCATGCATGAAGCAACTAAGTCACTTCAGTTTTGTCTGACTCTTTGTGAAACTAAAACTTCAATACTTTGACCACCTGATGCAGAGAGCCAACTCATTGGAAAAGACTCTGATGCTGGCAAAGATTGAAGGTAAAAGAAGAAGGGAGCGGCAGAGGATAAGATGGTTAGATACTGTAACCAATTCAATGGACATGAATCTGAGCAAACTGTGGGACATTGTGAAGGACAAGGGAGCCTGGCATGCTGCAATCCATGCAGTTGCAAAGAGTCAGACACAACTGAATAACAACATACGTGATTGGAACATGTAGAATTGGATGAAGTCAATTTAGACAAAAGGCTATTGAAATAGTCCATGCTAGAAAGAATTAGAATGTAAGCTATAAATATGACTATGGAAGAATCCCCAAGAAAATCAAAATTATTATGTGGGGTGGCCATAGATTTGTGGTTAAGCTGCTGTGTGCTTAACTTGCCTTGGTTAATTCAAGATATTATGAAAATGTTTTTTTTTTTTTTTAAGTTTTAAAGACAATAGCCCCTGAGCTGTAGTTTTATCTTTGGAAGTAATTGTTGGATCACCGCCAGGGCACCTTAGTTGGGAGGTAAGGTGAAGAGATGACCTCACCCAGGGCCCTGGGATTTGAATGGACCATTGCAGAGGGACCTAACTGAGGTTATCAAAATTAGAAAAGAGAAGTCAAGCCATAAAGCTGTGCTGAAGTGATATTAGAACAAGAGAGGCCAGAGTGACCCTCTAGAAAACCAAAGAAATGAAGAAGCAATAAGCACAGTGAGGGGAGCTGGTTTGGGTAATTCTGGGGGTGAGGTGTGGCAGTTCATTTATATGCTCATAGTGTGTGTTTTCCGGGGGCCTTAAAAAGACCAGAATGAGGGGACCATGATGTAGGTTGGTGGTGTACTGCCAGGAGGTTTTCTTAGCTCGTGGCCAGATTGAGCACTGTGTGAACTTTCTCCATGGTGTAGATTCCACTGTACTGATGCCTTCAGATACAGCAGTAGCCATCTATCTCTGAACCCTTCCTTCACTACTGTGGGTCCCCACATGCTTTTTACTAACATCCTGTATTTGTAGGGAAGAGCGTAATTACTTAATCTCAGCTTCCTTCCTGGAGGGCATGGTCACATTTTTCTGCAGAGAGGCTGTCACACAGCTGAGGTTGAGGGTCTTGCCCAGGGTCACACTGTGCGACAAGGTGAGAGTAGGGCTAGCATTTACTGTGTGTGCCCACTCTCGGTTTGGTTCACTGGTTTACTCTGCTTGTAATCATGGCAGTCTTTGGAAATACAGTCAAGAAAATATGAGGCCAGCCAGTAGCCAGAGAATTTAGAGGTGACTACTAATCTCTTCTCAATACATCTCTTAGAAGTAGCATCATGTAGTAGAGAGAGGTGGACCTCACTGTCTTCTGGACCAAAGATTGAAACTCATAAACTGCTTTAGGCATACAGTCTCCCCTACTTCCATTTCTTGGATTTTTAAAATTTGTGTGTGTATGCTTTTGCTGTCCTTTGGGGGGAATGGCCACTCTTGCATTGCCCCCCACCCACCCCCACACCCACCCCCGCCCTGTGAGTGTGAAAACTAGTACAACTTTCCTTGAGGACAGTCTGGCAGTACTGTTGAAATGCCTTTAAAATGAAATCTGACCACAGAATTGCACTTTAGGGACAAACTATAAATAGTGAAAATGAGTCTAAATTTTGCATATGAATGTGTGCACCCAAGTACCATCCTTAATAGCAGAATTGAAAACCAAATGTCCAACAATAGTTGAATGGTTAAATGAGATTTGGTTGAAACTGCAGAACTGAACTCCATGCAGCCATTTAAAAATGATGATGCAGAATAGAAATTGGCATACTTCGATCCACTGGCCAACTTATCCCACTGCCTATATTTGTAAATAAAGTTTGAAGGGAGCAGAGCCACACCTGTTCATTTATGTATCATCAATGGCTGCTTTTGGGGCCACAGAGGCCAATTTGATTAATGACAGAGACCATAATACTATCTTTTATGTCTCTTAATATCCTTTTACTATGTATTCAAGTTCTTTTTCTGTCCCTGGACTGCCATGACATTTTTTTAAATTATGTATTTTTATTATTTATCTGTACCAGGCCTTAGTTGCAGTATGTGAACACTTAGATGAGGTATGTGGTGATCGAACCCAGGTCCCCTGCATTGGGAACATGAGGTCTTAGCCACCGGATCACCAAGGAAGGCCCTGCTATAACATTTTTGAATCACTAGCAAGGCAAAATCTTACAGTAATTTTGGGTTGCAACACATTGTATTTACTAAAAACCAACAAGATCCTGTCTAATATAGAAATCAATACTTCAGTCTTTACCATAGGAATTCTCCATCCCTCATTCAGCTAGACAGCTAGGAACAACTTTGGCAGGGCTGCCTACAGCCAATATTGGTAAGTCCGGGCTTTCTTTCTCCTTTCCTTGCTCTTGATTTCCACCTTCTTTTCTCATCTTGTTCACCTTGAGAAGGGTGGGAAAAAAAGGTACAGAAGATAGGGAGGATGAAAAATAAGGACAGAGACCTTCTTACATAGCTAGTGACTTTAGAAGATAAGACCCACCATTTCTGGAAGGGGCTCATTCTCTGTTGGATACTTACAAGACTTGTTTCTTTGCAGAGCCCACATTTGATTGTATATCCATGACGTATCCAGCCTATTATCCTTCACTTTCTGTACCCCTCGTCTTCCATGTAAATTATCTCTATCAGGGTCCCAGGTTGTCCCCTTGGGTAGGTTTTTCAGTGTTTCAAGTTTGGCTGAATCCCCAGGGTGTCCTGTGTTAAATATCCATGCATATTTCAGCTGATACACTCCGGGCATGTAGCTGACCCCAGCACGGCAATACTTATTTTTACTTCACTAGCTGAACAGCTGGATGACTCATCTCTGCCTTCTAGATTATCCAGGTGGATGTCAGACATTGGTATACTCTATTTACCAAACTCTTGCATAAGCACAGGGAGGCCTGAAGATTCCTTGAAAACCTTTCTCACAAGATTTCTTCACCCTCTTTATGAAGGAAAGTGAGATGGTGACCCCAAATCAGTCCTCCTGGAAAAATCTCCAACTGCCCATTTTTTTGTATTGTAGATGAGTCATCCAAATAAGTCTCCTCCAATGGAATTCTCTCTCTTAACAGTTTAATAAGTGATTTTTGTTTCCTCCCATCTGTATTTTTTAATGGACATATACTACATAAAAGATAAGAAAAATACTTGAAAGTTTCTGTTTCAGTTTTTAAATGTGCTGCTCTTTGAATCATTGATTGTCTTTTATTGTCAGTGTTCACATCTATACAATGGGCTAGAAAGCATAGCATCATTACTAGGGATGTAATAATAATTGGTGTATTTAGCTTAAATTTAGGCAAAACCAATTGAACATAGAAAGTTTAATTTAGAAGCATGGGGTCTTTATTTCCTACATTTCTTATAACTCAGTTATTTTTTATTTCTGGTGAATAGAAGAGTCAACTTTTGCTAAGAAAATCATATATCCTTCTAACTTTCTGCTTGCTTCAAACTCAAGCTAATTAACCAAACAGCACCTTTAGCAAAGAAAAGCTGACACAAGAAACTGGACACAGTCTGTGCTTCACGTAATCTGAGGAGAGAGCAGTAAGTAAGGTGCTCTGCACAGCTCAATAATTTGCACCCCAGGAAAGCAATACTTCCAAGGGCAGGCAATATGTCTGCAGCATCCTCCTGGAGGAAGGAGGGCCAGCAGCTCATCTTTATGGCTTGAGGCTTGAAAGCTGCTTAACTGGGCGGAACGCCACCTCCTTGCCATCAAAGCTGTCCACCTGGCAGTGAATCTCAATGAGACAGCTGACTGGCTCAGCAGACAAGTTGCCTTGCCAAGGGGATGAGAACTTAACCAGAAGGTCTTTCAGGAAATCTGTTTAGGATGTGGGGGATGAAGAGGAAGAGAAGGAGCAATTCATCCCCTGAACGAGGCAAATGAGGAGTTGCTGTTTCTCGGTCGCACAAACCGTTTTCCATTTTTTCTGTACCCTTAGCTCATTAAACCCTAAATCCTATGAGTCTGATTTTAGATTCTGATAATAAATCACTCATGAATCAAGAGCCCTTTGTGAATAAGTTGTGGAAGTTGACTCAAAAGAATTTTTAAAAAACATATAGTTTTTTTTTTTCATTTGAAAAGGACCGATACAAAAAATAATGTTACCAAGAGGGTATATTATTAGTTTTACAAATGTATGGCTTTAAAATGCCTTGATGGTTACTTTTCACCAAAGATTTAGAATCGTAAACCTCATAATTAATAGTAGCTCTCATCTTACACAGTACATGCTATGTGCCAGGATTGTACTCAGAACTTCAATCAAACGCTCTCGTCTCATGCCCTCCAGAACCTCTGTGTAAGGCTTTTTAGCTCCACTTTGCAGGTAGGTCGAACAAAATTCAGAGAGGTGTTGTAAGTTTCCACAGATATATATTAAGTGACAGAACAAAGATTCGATCCTTAGTTTCTCCCCTCCAAAGCCCAGTTTCTTTTTATGCTGCTGATTATACAAATTTGTTATAAAAGATAATGTTTTTATCACATGAATGAATAACCAGGGCTGCAGGGAGGATTGTGTGAACACACGTGTGGGATATCCTGTCAAACCACTCCCGTCTATCTTTCGTTTATCTCTCTGGACCTGAATGTCTGTACCTGTCACAGAATCTCAGCTGCATTCAACATTCAGGAGAACCTACATGTCTCCTGGGAGCCTCTTGCTGGTGAATTAAGGCAACAGGACATCATTCGTGCCCTTTCTTTGTAGTGAGGGTGGAGGGAGAAGTTGAGAATCAGGGAAACCTGAATATAATCTTTGGAGAGCCCAGTTTTCTACCACTGACTTTGGGTTATGATAAGATGGTTCCTTCTGTGTCCTTGGCAACAGTGAAAAATTGTTCATTTTTGGTCAAACTCTGTGTGTGTGTATGTATGTATGTATGTATATATATATGTGTGTGTGTGTGTGTATGTGTGTAGTGTTACTTAGCTTATCTTTTAAAATGATACTTTGATTCTTTTGGAATTAGGTAATGTAGAATTAAAGAAAAATAATAAAATAAGATGACGTAGTATAGAGTCTCCAAACACAAAGCCCACTCAGAATGAATGACTTTTTGCAAACAATATTCAGAAACCCACTTAATAGATCAAAGCACAGATTGAGTTGATTCCCAGCCTCACTATTTCTGGCTGTGGGATGTTGGTGGAGCAAGTAACAAAACTGAGGTCTTAATTTCCTCATATGTAAATAGGAGGCTATAGAACTTACTTCAAAAGTCTGTTAATGAAAAATACAAAACATATTCTATCTACAGTGCTTAATGTCATATACGTTGCCCATGGCTAATACTCAAAAATGTTAACAGCTATGATCTGGCCTTACTGACCTTGAGCATTCTATATTCGAAAATTGAAAAAATTGAAATGCTGCTTCTCTCTTACTTTTCTGGTTTCATCTTGACTTTATTCACTTCGTTATGGAGGCCCGAATAGGAAAGAACTGGTCCATTCCCTCCCAAAGTTGAGTTAAGCATCCCTTCTAGGTACGACCGCAACTCTTTGTGCTGTCTGCTATTTTAAGAGTTGCCACACTGTCCTGGAAAGGCCTGTTTACTCATCTGTGAACCCTCATCCCCTTGAGGGCAGGAGCTTGATCTTATCCCTCTATCCCTAGCACCTAGTAGTTCTTGAAACACAAAGTCTATATAACACATAGCTACTGGGAGAATAAATTAGAATTGATGAGGTGACATAGGTGAAAATGTTAAGTTATTAGGAGTGTTGTTACACTCCCCGGGTATTATTGTAAAATATAGTAACGCTTGTGACATACAGCTTTTCCCACTTTTTTCTAATACTACTAACAAAGAAAAAACTACTTAACCGTTTGCTTAATAAAAAGCTGAGTGACGTCACCTCACACCAGACCTTCACTAAATGATCAGTTTCATCTAAAAAGAATTTATTTCATACCAAACAAAGTGCATGCTGGTTTTCAGAGAGAAAACTAGGTGTGTAATCACCATGAATACCACTTCTGGTGACGTCCATGAGGCTCACAAGAATTTCTACACTGATTAATTCTGGGAAGAGCTGTAGTAACCCAGGTGGTGAATACTTGCTCCATGACGATGACATTGACTTCACAAATTCTCCGGATGCTGAAAAATGGAGGATCGCTTTACTGTGGATTGCTTTGCTGTGTGAAGCATCCCTCTCCAGGCTTTTGGTGCAGGGCCTTGAACAGCCTCCCCTAGGCTGCAGATGGGTGAGAGAATCGGCCGCAGCTCTGAAAGGAGGGGAGGGCAGCAAAATGAGCCAAGGCTTTGTGTCTGCTCATTACAGGCGCAACAGTTATGCAAACTAAGAACCCAACATTTTACTAAATGGATGCCAAAAATCTTGTCCCACATGAAAACAAATGTTTGAATCTGCAGAGAGCCTATGTAGAATAAAATCAATATGCTGTTGTTGGAATACATGTCTTTTGATGAAACTGGTGCTTAAAAATGCCTTGGACCTTTCTTTTGAATGAGCCTTATCTAATAGCAAATTGGATATGCATTTTCTCTCTATTAGAGATGGAATTTTTGAATATGTCCTTTTTCTCCTCTCAAAATTTCTGCTGGGAAGGGACATGAAGGGAGCAGGAGGAGCAGTTT
Organism: Ovis aries; assembly: GCF_016772045.2. Taxonomy (NCBI): domain Eukaryota; kingdom Metazoa; phylum Chordata; class Mammalia; order Artiodactyla; family Bovidae; genus Ovis; species Ovis aries. The sequence continues at coordinate 82,278,626 of NC_056055.1, read as the reverse complement.
TGTCCAAGGCACTTCCCCTATAAGAGACATGATTATTTAGTATGCCTGTTTCAGAGAAGAGAAAACTGGAATTCTCAGTAGTTAAAGAATTTCCCTAAAAGTCGGCAGGTATTTGAACTCAGTACTGTAGGACATCCAGGTCTATATTCCATCTATTTTATTACATCATCTCCCAAGTAAGGTGAGTGCAGTCTGGTTAAGTTACTCTAAGATCTGATTTCCTTATTCTGTTTACATGAGGTTCTTAAAATGTAAACTATTTTATTGTGCAGCGAGGAAGCACAGAATGGTCATATATTTGTTTGGTCTTAAGGATAAGGTATTTCTCACAGCTTTGTTCCAGGAAGTAATGAATGAACAAAATTGTAGCCTTTTTGAGAGACTAAAAAAGACTCTCAGAGTCTAATTTAGTTTCACACTTTCTAGCCCCAGAGAAGTTAAAGAAGAAATGGTACTCGGTTATTGTATCTGAAATTACCAGAAGATTCCTGTAACACCACAGAGGACTTTTGACAATGAACTTTTGATTTTTGTTTTCAGCACAGGGTGACAATTGTGATGATTATATCCCTATTTTCTCTTTCTCTTTCATGATTAATCAACTAACTCCCTGTTCTCTTTAAGTTTACCTTAGAGCATTTTTTTGCAATATCTCATAGAAGGGAAGTTCATTTATTTATTTATTTTTCTGCCTCCTCTAATAATCATTTGCCTGGCACAAATGATTTTAGAACACAGAATTATGCAATGGAACCTTAATATTACAATCCCACTAATTTGTTCCCATTTATTATTCTGTCAAATACTACTTACCAAATTAAGTTACAAATAATATGGCCACGAAGACACATCTGGAAAGCAAATTCCTTCTAAGAACATTTCATCCCATTGGAGTAGGGATCTGGACAATAGTCACAAACACCAGAAAGAAAGAGCAGGTGTTGGATGGTGAAGAGTGGGTGAAAGAAGCCAAGTTTAATCTGGACAAGGAAGTCCCACTGGGCCAGTGAAAGCTGGGAACTGGGAAGTACAGGCAGGTGAGGGTCAGGGTTGGCTAAGTAACATTGTAGGTAATGCATGCCTATAACTTTTGTATTCAAATTTTAAATCATTAATTTATTGGACATTTATTTTTTGTTTTGTGGTGATGTAGGGATTCAACTTAATTTCTTCTACAAGGAGAATCAAAACTCTTAAAGCAATTGTTTCAATACTGAGGCTTTCCCCTGCCAAAATGAAAAGCCACTTTACCGTGTAATAAAATAGACTTGTAAGTCAGCTGGTTGATTTTCTTGTCCCTATTGCTGATTTATCTGCTCATGCATGGGCCAGAATCTTGCTTTTTAATCACACTGAAGCAAAGTGAAGTGAAGTGCACTCAGTTGTGTCCAGCTCTTTGCAACCCCATGGACTGTAGTCCATGGAATTCTCCAGGCCAGAATGCGGGAAGGTAGCCTTTCCCTCCTCCAGCCTTTCTAACCCAGGGATCGAACCCAGGTCTCCTGTATTGTGAGATGATTCTTTACCAACTGAGCTATCAGGGAAGCTTTTTAATCACATTAGCTTGCTTCATTTGTATATTAGAATAGTAATCACTGAGTATACTTGATGCGGCCACCATTGTGTTGGTCCTGGGGAATAACACAGACAGAAAACCTTCCCTCTGGAATCATATCTAAAAAGTTTGAGTGTCTGGCAGGAAAAAGCCCTGTCTCTCATTATTCTAATTTTTAATAAATTTCTTGCCAATTATCATACATCTATATTCCAAATGAAACTTAAAATAAGTTTTGTAGTTCTAAGAAAAATAAATGAATGAATTTTTCATTAAAATTCATTCAATTTATGTATTAATATGATGGAAAATGACTTTATTATAAGGTGTACTTTTGGATCCTGGGACATAATAGTTTCTTCATTTTATTTCTTTTCTATTCACTCACATTATAAAATGTCTTATAATGTTATTAGCTTCTCTTTTTTTTTTCAGTATTTTGAGTTACTAGTTAGGAAAACATATGCATGTAATGGATTTGTCTCTTTCTTTTCCTTGTTAATACCACTTATTTTTATTATTTTATCTTAGAATCCCCCAAACAGCATTGTTTAAATTGTGATCACTGATTTCACATACATTTTGAAACAAATCACATACATTTTTTAGTATGATGTATGCTATCAGTTTTAAATAAAGTCTTGGCACTTCTGCTATATTCTCTTTTTTTAACCTAATATTTTTTTATTTTTAAGTTTAAAATGGCATTTTAGAGACAGTTTTTAGATTAATGTGTTTATATTGTTTTTCATTTATTATGTAAATTTGATGAGTTATGTTGCCATATTTTCTAATGTTGAACTATCCCTGCATTCCTGCCATGTACTCTCCTTGGTCATGGGATGCTATTCTTGTCCTGTGCACCTGGATTTTATTTGATGATTTTTGTATATAAATTAGTTTTTGTATTGCATTCATATTCATGAGTAAAAGTTTTCACTGTGTGTTTTTTTAAAATTCTGTCTTCATCAGGTCTGGGAAATAAGGTTATGCTAGCTTTGTAAATTGAATTGGGAAGCTTTCCATCTTTTGTTATGGTCAGAAATTTTTTGAATATCATAAGGATTATCTGTTCACTGAAAGTTAGATAGAATTCAGCTGTAAAACCATCTGGGCCTGGCACATATTTTAGTGAATAGATAATTTTCAAAGAGGGTTTGTTGTTCAGTGGGAAGGGAACTGTCTTTGTAACCAGAGACATACATTTGAAGCCCTGTCCAACCCATCACTGACTGTGTGACTTGGATGAATGACTTTTCTTTTCTGTTAGGTAGTAATCTGTTTATCTTGGAGGAAGTATATTTCCTAGGGACATTTATTAAATGAGAAAGTTAAAGTAAGGAGCTGAGTAGTATCTGACAAGTAGATGCTCAATAAGTAGCTGTTTATCATTCCTTTAAGTCAGTCTCATTCCTCTCTGGCTGTATGCATTCTCATAATCTGCCTCAGTGATAAATACATTGGTCTATAAAGAGCTTCAGTTAAATCATTAAATGTTCTCCAGTGTCCCTGTGCACTTGGATTGATCTAGTAGTTGCCATGCTGAGCTGCTGGGTCTGCTCGAGGGACCACTGCATTGAAGCTCTTCTCCACATGTTGCTCTTGCTGTTTTTGATCAAAGTTCAGAATAACCTGATATAGAGGCACATTCTGATTTCTAAACTTTTGATTCATTTTTTGGAGGGTATGCAAGGATGTTTTCAATAGTACAAACACACTTTGGAATTTCTGTTCTATCTGTTCTCGGTCATCTGACAGCCCTTTGGGCCAGTTGCAAAGGCAAATGTATTGATCAAAAACACTTTTTTAGTACTTTGGTAATTTAGCTCAGGAGAAGATGATAGTCTCACTCATTTGCAACTAACATTTAATCCTGAGATATTTCAATGCAAGAGATTTCTTTTTCTTTTTTTTTTTTTTTTTGGTCAGTACAACATATTAAATGAATCGTTGGTGTCCACATGAGCAGATCTTCAATGAATCCAAAGGGAAAGATGATTAATTTTTTTTTCTTTTAAGTTCCAGTAGAGAAGAAAAATCTACCCAGGCTGTGTCTGTACGATGTTAAGATAAATATCTAAGAAATTTAAATGGAAAAAAAAAAACAAACAAACCACAAACTGTTTACTAGATCCCATCTGGGTAGATGAAAAATTCACATAGATATACACACTAATAGAGGAGTTATAGTTTTTCTGAAGAATGCGTAAGAGTGCTTACTTTTTTGAAGAACTAAGGATTCCTGGTGATAAGTAAAGAGGAATTTGCATTCCATTTTATACCACTCTGACCAATTTTATCAAGAACTTTTAAAAGTTAAGTTACGTAAACATATATATCTTATAATATTCAAATGCTGGCCCTTTCCCCTTACAAAATTGACTATTATTTATTTGAATTATGAAATAAAGAGCCTAAATCTAGTTGTAGTCCACCTTTGTTTGAACTCCTTCATTCCCTCATTTGGGTACCAAGTTTCTCTGAGTTCCATTTCCTTCATCTTGCTTTAGGCTCTCCAAGGAAAATTTACTGCAAGTCTGGCCCAGAAAACATTTCTGGAACTTAGGCTTTGTTTGAGGGTGTTTTTGAAAGGGAAATTTGCCATCATCAAATGCAGTTTCTTGAGCCCACACAGAGTGTGTGGCATGGGTCCAATAGTTCCTTTCTGGTTCCTTTGAGATTTGTTTATTACTTTGAAAATCAGAATTTCCATAAAACGGCCTAAGACTTCCCTGCCTCATAGCTCGATAGAATGGCTGAGCAAAGAGATTTAACTTCATTTGGAGGGTTGGTCTTGCCACATTTATTAACAACGATAAAAGCAACAACACAGAGCAAAACAACCATGACTAAATGAGCACACAGCACAGGAAACCAAGCTTCTTTTTATTTCTGATGCAACCTTTAGGGTCAGCATAATGTGGCTGGGTTTTGCTGGGCCGACTCAGACCTGTTCAGGGTTGCAGAGTTAACGTTGAAATAATCATCCTTGAGGGGGTGGATTAAGAATGCATTATAAAGCATGACGTTGTTGACAGCTAAAGCAAATTATCTTTCAGTGCAAGAGCAGGAGACTATGCTACTGGGACAGGCTTTGAGCTGCAGTGCCCTTCCTGCGCGCTGCTGTTCCTAGCGTCTCGGTTCTCAGGGCTGTTCAGGGCTGTTCATCTTTGGTCACAGGGGCCACACTCTCTCTGTATTGTTGGCCATCCAGGGTTAATTTGCACACATTCCCAAGAAAGCTCTCAATTTCCAGAGAAGAATTTTATTTGGCCTATAAATGCTCATCATTTCTCTCCTTTCCTCCCCTCTTCTCTGCCCCTCTCCCTTCTTCCCTGTTCCCCCAACTGTTACACACACACACACACACACACACACACACACACACAGGTTGTTCTCAAATACTGACTTAGATCCATGTAAGAATGTGGCCAAGGTTTCACTAGCCCATACTGAATTGTGAAAATGAGAACAATGTCACACAGAGCTGTGGCTCCCATCAGCATTGCCTGTCAGCTCTGTGCAGCTCATCAGATATTGTCTTCACACCTGACATAGAGTAAATGTCCACTTCCTGGCCTCCTTGTGGTTGAATAGGACCATGTAACTAGTTTCAGCCAATGAATTGTAAGAAAAATGATGTGTATTATTTCTGAAGTGCTCATGGCTGATCAGGGAACATCCACAGCCCTCTTTTTCCCTCTAGCACAACAACAGCCACATTTGCAATGGTTTCTTGGTTACTCTTGATCTCTAAGGATTGGCCATTCCTGCTTAACCATGAAAAATATGTAGCATGTTGTCTTAAACTGCTGAGATTGACTGGGAGTTGGGGAAGATTTGTTACTATACCATACATCACCCTATCCTGATACATCAGCCAGTATTCATTGGTATAAATGCCAGGTGCACTTCTTAGAAGTGACTCAGATTTATTCCGGTATTATTTTCTACCTTTAAAAATATTTAAATGTCTTTTAATATCCTCATTTGAAATTAAAATATAGTAACCTTATGACTGTTTTCTTCCTTTGTTGTTGTTGAATTTTAGTTTTACCTATGAAATCTAGAAGTCTGAGAACCACTGCTTTAAGCTCCTTCTATGACCCAGTGAAACACGACAGAGACATTCCAGAATTTTCTAAAGCAGTCCATTAGATTCAAACGAGCCCTCAGTTCTTTAGATTCAAGTTCTTCTATAGCAGATATAATTCGTGGTTATGCTCAACTTCTAACCTTATCTCTGTCCCACTGCCTAGGGATACACAAAGGCTCAGCTTTTTTATTCCCTATCCCTCTGAGGCTTCCTATGTTTTACTTCTCAGCACCTGCAAGCATTTATTCAATGGTTTTTGCCCAATGCGCTAAACCATTTGTCAGTTAAATGCACCTGCCCAGGGACAGCATAATTTTTAAATTATGAAAGTAACATTGGAGATACAATGTTTCTCTGTTTTCTCACAGGGATTTTAGTTTGATAAGAGCAGGGGAATTTTTGTCTACTTTGTTAATTGGTCATTTCAGTGTTGAGAGGAATATATGGGACATAGTAGGAACCCCAGAGAAGGTAATGGCACCCCACTCCAGTACTCTTGCCTGGAATATCCCAAGGATGGAGGAGCCTGATAGGCTGTAGTCCATGGGGTCGCTAAGAGTCAGACATGACTGAGCGACTTCACTTTCACTTTTCACTTTCATGCATTGGAGAAGGAAATGGCAACCCACTCCAGTGTTCTTGCCTGGAGAACCCCAGGGACGGGGGAGCCTGGTGGGCTGCCGTCTATGGGGTCTCACAGGGTCAGACACGACTGAAGCAACTTAGCAGCAGCAACAGTAGGAACCCAGTAAATATTTGCCAAATAAACTAATAAAATCTGTATATTTCATGTGTTAATGATATGCTACTTAATTTTTAAAGTACAAATTCCTCTGATTCCTTCCAATTGTTAATAATGGTAGGTTTAAGCTTTAGAGGCCTTCTAGTCTATGACCAGTGTCCAATTACTGCAGTTCTACAGGAACAGGTTAATTTGCTACTGAAAGCACAGGTTGCCTTTTATCTCCTTCACCCAGTCTGACAGGATTTTCCCCTCTGTAGTCTGAAGGATTTTTCAAAACCGCAAGTATGTGTGTGGTTTTTATAGCCTTACAGCCCAAAGCCACATATACTTTTAGAAAGTTATTACTGTTTTCTTTTCTATTGTTCAAGGTTGAAACTATTCACATATTTACTCCAGGGACAGTCATGCATGACACAGAGGTATGTGCAATGAACATTCTCTACTTGTCTCTTAGGCTGTCACCTGTAATATTTGGGCTCAAATACAGTTCTTTGTTCATACAACGAAGGATAGCTCACAGTCTGAAGACACCAAGGAGTCAGATTCGCCAGGGTTTATGGTTGATGTGTATATACACCTTAGACTGGTTTCTCTGCCACTAATATATCTTGCAGCCTCTAGTATCTGCAGCCTCTATGTAGCAATCTTTGGTTTGAAAAAAATAATTTTGGAAATTGTATCTCTGTCTGCATAGAAATTCAGGTCCAAGAGCTGCAAAATAGTGATAGTATTTGGATAGTAGATTTCTAAGTGATTCTTAACTCAGCCTTATTTTTGCTTTACTTGTCTCTAGGCAGCCTCTAAAAAAATATCAGTGTACTATCTTCTCAGCCTTCTGGAAAGACCTGGAGATACAGAGGGTAAAAACACAGATAGGGTTGTCGTGGTTCTCATGGCCCTTCTCAAGCTGGCAGTAAGATGCACAGAGTTTTATAATGCAGACAATAAAGTCAATCATTTTTAAAATTTAAAGGTATTAAATAGACTTAGCAGCCCCTTACATGGAATTCAGCTAAGTTCTGAAATGCAGACTGTGTCTCCAGCGCTTGCTTGCCAGGTCTCTCTGTGCCATTAAATAACTAAGTTTAGCATGGCAATTTTTTTCTAAATGAATTATGGTCTCATGTGCAAATGCATGAAGATTGCGCGTCTGACTCGTGTCACGTGCATCCTCACAGCTGTAGTCACACATACTTGCAGAGAGCATCACAGATGAGTGTTTCCCACATTCCTGTTTTTGGGTGACTCTAAGAAACCTGAGGGTATTTAGATTGATGAATGGTGTGCTTGACTCCAGGCTTCTGCCTGCCCGGCTCCAGAGTTTATCTGCTTTCTGTTTGTTTTCTGTGCTCCTATTAGGTTGTTGTTAGTTACATTCTGATGTTTGTAGTTTGGGAAAATCTGTATCTTTGTTATTTATGTTATCAATAATGTGACCTGGGCCTTCCTCAGCAATGTTCCAACTGTTCCCAGGTCCTCCATCACTAATTATGCAGATGAACAGATTGTGGAAACTCTTTCCTTATGGCTGCATTCTGGAGGAGTTGTTTTTATTAAATTGTCGGTGTCTTGAATTATAATTAGGTACTGGCCCATTTTTAAAGCATTTCTCCTCTTTCTCTCTCTTCCAATCTCTTCCCTCTTTTCCTTCCGCATATCATCTCCTTTTTCAGTTATTCAGAGATGAAACTTGATCAAAAGAGAAACAGCAGGAGAAGCTTCAAGCCCTGAACTTTAGAAGTGAGCTTGCCTAATAGTAGATGGCAAGGCAGCGCATACATACCAGGAGGTTCTGTTTCTTGCAAAAAGTCATTAGGATGTGGAGCAGCCTGCCAGGCAAAGTCATAGAAGCTGGAGAGCTTAACAAGTTCAAGGGCAAGGAAGGGATTCATTTACAGCCTTGCAACAAAACTGGCCAGTCCACTAAGAAAATAAATTTAACAGTGTCACAGAAAACAGAGGAAGAAATATGGGACCCGTGGAGCCCTCCCCATCTTCCTCTGTTGGCCAGATCCTTACATGGTTCATCTATTTGCCCCTTGGGCAAATGATACTGATCTTATTATGTAAAGTTTATTAAGCATTCAAAACATGTTCATCACTCTAATGAAGGTAGGAAACATGACCTTCCCTGGGAATAGCTTGCCTTAAAAAACTGTGAGGGCTTTGCCAGAATAAAGCATAGAAGATGCAGGCTAATCATGATTTCGTTTTTAAAACACACAGTTTTTTGAGTGATAGTAAGTGTAAGGAGGAGTAAGTGTAGAGATCACAATGAACAAGACAAGTATCTGAATAAGTCTCAGATACTTTAAAAGAAAACCTGTCTTGGTGTTTTATAGCCTAGTTTTACTCTTTAATTTATAGCTCCAAAAGAGATCTGTGATTTCCTGTCAACTTTTCTAATCTTGTTTAGAAACTTAAACAAAAGAATGTCACAGTAGAGAGAAATGTAGATAAGCCCCAGTCCTCATATAACTACCAAGGTGAATATGTAAAATTACATGTGTAGGACTCTTCCATCATATTGGTGTATCTGTATATTTTAAAGAGGGGTCAGGAGAATTATGTGTAAGCCTTAGTATTAATTTGCCAGAACCTGGAAATTAACTGGATGCTAAGAAGCAGTCATTATAATATTATTTGGAAAGAAATTTATGTCAAACTAGCCTTTCTCCCTTGTATTATTGGAAGAGGTCAAGTACTTTGGTTTAGTCATTAAGTCATGTCCGACTCTTGTAACCCCATGGATGGTAGGCCACTAGGCTCTTCTGTCCATGAGATGTTCCAGGCAAGAATAGTGTAGTTGGTTACCATTTCCTTCTCCAGGGGATCTTCCTGACCCAGGGATGGAACCCAGGTATCTTGCACTGTAGGCAATTCTTAGAGGTAAAATACTTGGTATACCTAAATGGGTGTTGGTGCTTTTTATATTATTATCACACAAACATAGGATTCAACCCAAGTCTGAAAGAAATTGGGCCTCTGAGAGTGTTAATTACGTTTGGGCAAATGATATTCAGCACTGTTAAATAAATTACAGGTTCATAAAATTATGAAGCCAGAGGGAAACGGAGCTTATTAAGTCCAACCTACCTGTCTTAAAACATCAGTAGATCTAAGCAAGTTTTAGAAGGAGCTCAACTAAACTTTAAAGACTTCCAGGAAAGATTCTGGGTCAAGTTGTTAAAGGGATTCATACCTCCAATACCATAATCCCCATATATGATTGTGATGTGTACATCACCAAAACTGGAGGACGCCGTTAATTCCTTTTTTTCTTTTGTTTTAATAAACACATTTAAAAATAGTCTTTAGATTTATATAAAAACTGTGACGATAGTACAGGAAGTTTCCATACACCCTGTACTCAGTTTCCCCTGTTATTAACAATTTACTGTGGTGTGGTTCATTTGGGGCATCCCTGGTGGCTCAGACAGCAAAGAATCTGCCTGTAATATGGGAGACCTTGGTTTGATCCCTGGGTTGAGAAGATCCCCTGGAGAAGGAAATGGCAACCCACTCCAGTATTCTGGCCTAGAGAATTCCATGGAGAGGGGAGCCTGAAAGGCTACAGTCCTTGGGGTCACAAAGAGTTGGACACAACTGAGCTACTTTTAGTCACCCATGGTTCATTTTAATTAGTGAACCAATACTGATTCATTATTTTTAGGTAAAGTCCTCAAGTTGAATTGAAAAATAGTCACAACGTAGAAGCTGAGACTTATGTCTTATTTGGTAGGAATGTTTATGACTTGAAGCACAGGAGACAACATCTCAAGTGACTCTCAGAGAACTGTTCTGAGGAGGCAGAGGGAGGAGTTAGGTTATATGGAGGCTTGTAACTAATGGGAGATAGTCTGAACATCAAAAGAGTATTGTTAATTATGAAAAAACAAATATCTCAAGTTAAGGAATTTAACAATTTACAATGCGTAGAAAGATGCAAGACTCGACTTACTCAAATCATTCCTTTCATATGAATCTCAGCTAGCTGGGGCCAGTGCTTACATGGGAGTGGTTGATGGCTGCCAGATAGCAGGCATTCTTCTTCCTGGGCTCAGGAATTCACATTTGAAGGGCCGGACTCCCAGATGGCTGTGACAGCCTTGTTTATTGATACGGCAGGAAATGCTTGATTTCACATACACTATAGCAGTTTTCCTTTCAATCCCGAAGAAAGGCAATATCAAAGAATGCTCAAACTACCACGCAATTGCTCTCATCTCACATGCTAGTAAAGTAATACTCAAAATTGTCCAAGCCAGGCTTCAACAGTACATGAACTGTGAAAGTCCAGATGTTCAAGCTGGATTTAGAAAAGGAAGAGGAACCAGAGATCAAATTGCCAACATCCACTGGATCATGGAAAAAGCAAGAGAGTTCCAGAAAAACATCCACGTCTGCTTTATTGACTATGTCAAAGCCTTTGACTGTGTGGATCACAACAAATTGTGGAAAATTCTGAAAGAGATGGGAATACCAGACCACCTGACCTGCCTCTTGAGAAATCCATATGTGGGTCAGGAAGCAACATTTAGAACTGGACATGGAACAACAGACTGGTTCCAAATCGGGAGAGGAGTACGCCAAGGCTGTATGTCACCCTGCTTATTTAATTTATATGTAGAGTACATCATGAGAAATGCTGAGCTGGATGAAGCATAAGCTGGAATCAAGATTGCTGGGAGAAATAATAATAACCTCAGATATACAGATGACACCACCCTTATGGCAGAAAGCAAAGAAGAATTAAAAAGCTTCTGATGAAAGTGAAAGAGGAGAGTGAAAAAGTTGGTTTAAAACTCAACTTTCAGAAAACAAAGATTGTGGCATCTAGTCCCATCACTTCATGGCAAATAGATGGGGAAGCAATGCAAATAGTGACAGATTTAATTTGGGGGGTTCCAAAATCACTGTGGATGGTGACTGCAGCCACAAAATTAAAAGACACTTGCTCCTTGGAAGAAAAGCTATGACCAACCTAGACAGCATATTAAAAAACAGATTCATTACTGTGCCAACAAAGGTCTGTCTAGTCAAAGCTATGGTTTTTCCAGTAGTCATGTATGGATATGAGAGTTGGACTGTGAAGAAACCTGTGTGCCAAATAATTGATGCTCTTGAGAGTCTCTTGGACTGCAAGGAGATCCAACCAGTCCATCCTAAAGGAAATCAGTCCTGAATATTCATTGGAAGGACTGATGCTGAAGCTGAAACTTCAATATTTTGGCCACCTGATGCAAAGAACTGCCTCATTTGAAAAGACTTTCATGCTGGGAAAGATTGAAGGCAGGAGGAGAAGGGGATGACGGAGGATGAGATGGTTGGATGGCATCACTGACTCAATGTACATGAGTTTGAGTAAACTCTGGGAGTTGGTGATGGACTGGGAGGCCTGGTGTACTGCAGTCCATAGTGTCGCGAAGAGTTGAATGTAACTGAGCGACTGAACTGAACTGAACTGATATCTACATTTCCTTAGCTTTTCGCTAATGTCCTATATAGTTCTCATGTTACCTTAGGCTCCTTTTGGTTATGATCATTTCTCAGGCTTTCTTTGTTTTTGATGACTTTTAATTGACAGTTCTGGGGAGTACTGGCAAGACGTTTTATAGAATGTCCTTCCATCGTATGAGATTTGGGAGAAGCCCACTGAGGTAGTGCTGTTCTCATCACATCATATCCAGGGTGTGTGCATGGATGCTAAGTTGCTTCAGTCGTGTCTGACTCTTTGCAGCCTCATGGACTGTAGCCTACCTGGCTCCTCTGACCATGGGATTCTCCAGGCAAGAATACTGGAGTGGGTTGCCATGCATCTCTTATACCTTTTGAGTTGACATCAGGTTCTTTACCACTAATGTCACCTGGGAGGCCCCATATCAAAGGTGTGTGGTGTGCGTATATGTGTGTTCAGTCATGTCCCACTCTTTTACACATACTGTTAATATGACTTATTACTACTGATGTTGACCTTCATCACCTGACTCAGGTATTGTTCATCAGGTTTTCTCACTGTGAAATTACTCATCCCTACCCTCAACCCCTTAAAATGTTCTCTTTGGAAGGTAGTCACTAAACATAGCCAGCCTATCCTTAAGGAGGGAAGAGTGATACTCTACCTCTCTAAGATGAAGTATATGCATAAGTTATTTGGAATGCTGTTTTTATTTTTATTTTTTTTTTATTTTATTTTTTTTTATTTTTTTATTTTTAAAATTTTAAAATCTTTAATTCTTACATGCATTCCCAAACATGAACCCCCTCCCACCTCCCTCCCCATAACATCTTTCTGGGTCATCCCCATGCACCAGCCCCAAGCATGCTGCATCCTGGAATGCTGTTTTTAAACACAATTCTTCTAGAAAATTTCTGATGTTGAATTTTGTCACCTAATTCACTGAATTGGTCTCATATCTCATTTTTTAAAAATATGATTTATAATTTAAAAATTAGATCTAATCAGATATTTCATTTAAATTTTTGAAATATAGTGATTGAAAAAGATACTACAGGAAAAAAATAATCCCTAAGTGCAGCCAATTAAATCAATTTAACCATTTAAATTTTGTTGCTTTTTATGCTTGTTTAAATCATTTTTTTTTTAAATTATGGCTTTCTTAGGTCATTTCCAACATATCTATTCTTACCTATTCCAAAGTATAACCTCAGCTACTGCTTAGAATGTAGATGCTAATAAGCACTTTAACACACAATGGCTACTTACTTACTGTGATCACTAACAGGTCCCCAGCTGCCTGGTTTTCCCCCAAGCCCATAATATCTAATTTGATTCTTAGAGCCCCATACCTCTACCACAGTTTTTATTATTTCCCGTTTTCAAATAGATATAAAAATATAAATTAAAGAAATAAATATATTATGTCTTCACTGGGTCATGTTGAGTGCCAGGACTAATTCATCACCTAGGTTTAGAGTTGCTGTATTAAGAACAGCAATAAGTTTTTATTCCATGTACCTACTTTGATAATTTTTAGAAGATACCTGAAAAACTATATTGAGAAGGATTCCAAGGAACTGGTTTACTGGGGAATTACATGACTGATAAGTTATGGGCATAAGAGAGAAAATGTGGAATCCTCCTCTAGATGATACCCTTACACCACCAGATAATCTAACATCATCTAATAAATCGCAGGGTAACCAATTTTTTAAAGACATCTTAGTGGCTAACTTGACTTCTTCATACTATTAACTTACCTTCTTAGCTCATGGGAAAAAAAGCTGGTAACTATTTTCCATCATGTATTTTAGCAACATAGGAGTCTATGGAAGAAACTTAACTCAGTTATTCTTATATATGGGAAGACAGTAATGGAAGAAGACAGAAAGACTTCTCTATCAGGAATGAAATTCTAATTCCATGTTAAATTGTTTCATTTATGAAACAATTTCAATATGCAATTGGAATACAGCAGACAGGCATCTGATGTTTAAAGCAAGGAGCCAAGCTTTAGAATGGGAAAAAAAACATGGGGTCAGAATGTCTGTTTCCTCTGTTATTCTTCAACCACTGGTCCCACCTAAACCTAGCTAAAAGTATTAATGGAAACTCCTGAAAATTTAAAATTAATTATCATAAAGTTTTAATAATTCTCAAGTAAGGATGGAGTTGTTTTGAAACGAAAACTGAATGGACTAGTCCAGCTCAGTTATAAATACAACATACATGCCAATATCATGCATTTGATGTTTCTGGGAAGACACTACAATTAATTCAGATCAGAGTGTCTGAAACATGTACAAATGGTGAATGACTCTTTTGGAGAGAGCTCCTTGTACAGTAGTTTTGTTTGGTTTTTCTTTTCAGGAGGGCATAATATATAAAATAAACTCACTGTAATGCATTATACTGTTTTTCTTTGAAAAGAAAAAAATCTGAGTTAGCCCTAGAATATTATAGATATGGGGTAGAAATGACAAGGATAAAGCAGAGAACTGAAAATTGTGAAAGAGTTGTTTTTAAAAAAACTCTCTGGCCTCTTAGCAACAAAAACAAATTTTAATACTTCCCAGATTCTTCCTAGGGCTAGAGATAAACAGCCTAATAGAGTGTTTTATGCTAAACTTAAAAATATTTAATGTTCTAAGATGATATGTCAGAAGAATGAAAACATTTATTTTAAATTTTTCAGATATTAAAAACTGAAAATGGTTGCCAGTGCTATGGAGCTCAGAGTTAAGATACAAAATAAAATCACCTAATTGTATTGGATATATAATCAAAACCAATGAGAGAAAGTTTGATAACTACTAATCTGAGCATATATTACTGGGAAAAATAGAACAATGTAATCATGGTTTCATCAAAAGTGTTTTTCTGACGTCTCAGAGGGTAAAGAATCCACCTGCAATGCGGGAGACACAGGAGATGCGGGTTCAATCCCTGGGTCAGGAAGATCCCCTGGAGGAGGAAATGGCAACCCATATCAGTATTTTTCTTGAAAAATCCCATCAACAGAAGAGCCTGGTGGGCTACAGTCCATGGGGTCACAAAGAGTCGAACTGAGCACACACACACACACACACACAAGCACACACACACAAGCACACACACACAAGCACATGTATATTAACTGGACATCAAGCACACTCATAATAATGAAAAGTCAATTCAAATATCCCTCTGCAGTAGAATACATAAGTAAATCATGATGTATTCATATGGAATATTATTCAGAAAATGCTAAATGGAAGTCCATTCATCTGTAGCAATATGGATGACTCTCAGATTTAATGTTGAATGAGAAAAGGCTACTCACAAGATAGCACATATAGCATGATTCTATACAAGTGAAATTCTGAGATGGACAAAAATCTCCATTTGAGAAATCACAGGAAAGTGGTTACCCTTGGGCAGAACGCAGGTGGATAAGGACCAGGAAAGTGGCATGAGAATCTTCTGTGAGGCACGAATGGTCCCTTTTTTGATCTGGATGCTAGTCATACAAGGGTGCTCACTTTGTAAAAAGCCTATGGAGCTGTACATTTACGAAATTTTTCCATATAAATGCTCTTGTTTAATAAAGTTTTTTAAAAACATTTTATAGGTATATAATCAAAAAAGCAAATATAGCTTGTATGCAGACAATCAAAGGGTTAAAGTACTTTGAATTGCATTTATAATTCAACTTTCTTAGGAACTTTTTGTCAGTTCTGCCAGCCAGCATCTGTAAATGTCAGTAGAACTTTCTGTTTTCAGCTTTAGATTTTTGAAGTAGGGGTTGATGTTTTTGTACTGGTACCGCTATATTTTAAAGTATTTAATATCCTTTGCTTCTGATCATTTGTTCTTGATCCTGGAAACTTCCCAGAGAAACTTGGGACTTGAGTTTCTTGATCTAGAAAGAAATAAGACCACCCTGATGGCTAAGTGTTTCCTTAAGTTGATGTGGGTGCATCTTGTCATGGATATGAGGAATGAAACAGAACTTTGCTATTTTATCTGTCTGTGAACAGTGGATTTATACACATCAGAAACTTTGTGTTCTCAGCCTGAGACCTGCTTGGACATAAACTGTGTTCACTGGGGAATGGGTGATTAATTATCAAGAAATGGTAGGGTGTATAGGAGGAAAAAGAAATACCCTTATGTAGTCGGGATTGGTGTCAGATCCCAACAAAAGTACAAATCACAGTACCAAGGGTTACAGGGAACTCTGGGCTAATTTTTGTTGGCTCTGCATCTCAGGAGATGATTCTTGAAGCTGGAGCAGAAAAAGTATGTTCAGATAGATGACAGGTTCATGGGTTTGGCTGATTTTTGTCATTCCTTCAGCTTTAGGAAAGAAAATGGCAAATGTATAGACCCTTTTGGGAGGAGACTCTGATCAAGTTGAGTTTTAAGCCCTTTGGAGGAATTAGTAGGGCTTATAAATAAGAAAACGCGAGTGTGTATGTGGCTGGGGTGCCATGTGAAACTGAAGAGCAGTCTTGTGTAATGGTAACTAGCATGAGCTTTTGTTTCCCTGGTCTGTTGCTTACTAGCTGAGTGTCTTAGAACAAGTTAATTCACCACTTAGAACTCTCTCTTCTCCATCTGTTAAAGAGATAAATAGGAATACCTATCTGAGAGAGTTCTAATATCTACCTTCGAGGGTTGTTTGATTTTTAAATAAGATGATTAGGTATGGTATTTAAAAAAAGCAACTGGAACGAGCCCAATGCTTAGTACATTTTAACCATTTTTATTGCTAGCTTAGGACAACTCCAGAAAGGCATCTAAGACATTATATCAGGGCAGTGAGAAAATTTTCAGACTCTACTAATTAGGGAGATGAGACCTCTAAAGCAGTGTTCAGATTTGAATTGCGTTGGTTCAGGAAAGTGCTGAACTTAAATATAGAACATTCCCAGTGTCTGCTAGGTCAGAAAGAATCTGAGTATAAAGATACACAATTTGTTTCCAGTTTTTCATTTTCTCCTACATAATTGAGATATGTATGTGTTAAGTTTTCCAAAGAGATTATTCTGGCTGAATTTTGGCTGATTTGATCATTTTTTCCTAATATTTAAATAACACAGATATACAAAGTTTCCATCCAAAATTTATTGAAGATGTTTCATTTCCTTCTATTTCAGTCCTTAAAAAGCACTCCAAATTCTTATATGATTTATTTCCCTCTCTGAAATCTTCCAACATTTTGTATTTCCAAAGGGTGCATTATCTCCAGCCCATTCACTCACATTCTGGAAATAACATTTATACACTCATTTGCCCTCCTTCACCCTCATTTCCTTATCCTGTAAATTCTTGTCCCTATATTTATTTAGAAAATGAATGTTCTTCCCAGTTTTCTAACCTACAGGTCAGCAACTTGGGTACTGAAAACTTGTGACCAGATCTGCCTTCATGGATTTGCATAATCATCTTCAACATCTGAGAAATTATCCTTTCTTCAATATGAGAGCCAAGTAGAGTAACCTCATAAGAATTATTCTCTCTGTCTTAGAAAATGTGAGGTATCTTTTTCTTGACAATTCTTTGCAAGTCAATCAGCTCTTCTCTTTGCAGTGACTCTGATCAGAATATAGCTGTTGGCTGTGAATCATCAATTCTATCCTATAGATGAGCAGTCTTATAGGACTTGCATTAGATTTCCTTTCTATGTGGGCTCAAGAATTTATGTTCCTTGGCATAGAGAGAGGAAAAAATCTGATTCATTGTTTCCCCAAAGATTAAGCCATTGTTGAGAATCTTAGGATGGGCCAACTTGCTTCTGCTGTGTACAGAGGGAAGTTTACCCCACCAGGTTATTTACCAGGAGATATAAAATCCAAATCTTCAGAATCTTTCCTCTAGTAAATCATCACATATATTTGCATAGTATTTTGCATACACTTGTATAATGAGCTACATTATTCCTACAAAGCCATCCAAATTTTCTAACTTCAGGGAGATGAAAAAATGAGGCAGTTGTGTTCAATTTTACCATTTGTGCGTGTATTAGTCACTCAGTCATGTCCAACTCTTTTGTGACTCCATGGACTGTAGCCCTCCAGGCTCCTCTGCCATGGAATTCTCCAGGCAAGGATACTAGAGTGGGTTGCCATTCCCTTCTCCAGGGGGTCTTCCAGACCCAGGGACTGAACCCAGGTCTCCTGCATTACAGGAAGATTCTTTACTACCTGAGCCATGAGGAAACCCTTTAGCATTTGGTCAGAGCAAAAATAAATAAATAAATAAATAAAACATGGAGCAACCAGGAGACCTATGCAACACTGTACCAATTCTCCTGGGTTGGTTTTGTTACTCCTTCTATAGACATCTATTATGGGCTTGGATTAAAAAGTCCTTCAAATGAACAATAGGAGCACTAATTATGTCTGTCTCTATGTCTACATGTATGTTCTTTTTTTAAATTTATGCAGCAATTCCATTATCCTCAGCTCTTAATTTCATTAGTCATAAATTAATTGTATTCATTTCTAATAGTTCTCTCCATAATAAATTCAGGTCCCATATCTAACTGCTTCTTAGATATGTGACATTGGCAAAAAATTTAAATTATTGAGTTGCAGTTTCCGTACCTGTAAGTTGGGAATAATGCCTTATGATGTTCTTATGATGGTTAAACGTTTGAGGAAAAGTGTCTGACAAGGAGTAGGTGCTCAAAAATTGATCTTTTTCTTCCTTTTCTACCTTTTATTGCACCTTATTCTGCCTTATGGATTAAAAGCATCTACTTTTTATCTGAGTCATACCTCTATGGTTTCAAAACATCTGGCTAAAGAATGAAAATGAATGCAATCATCCAGGTGTTTGGCTGGTATGATGACAGATATCAAACACTTAGAACCATCTGGATGATTGACGAATTTTTTTTTTTTTTTTTTTGCTTTCATCAGATGTATGTGAATATAGTCTTGGTCGAAGGAAAAAGAATCACAGGGGCTTTATTTAAAGTTTAATAACTTTTTCCCCAAGAATGCTATGATTTGGATATCATTTGTTTCCTTTGAGATATGTCTTGTTCAATCCAATTTTGACAATAATGACAAAAGCATTATTTAATTTTATCATCTGGAATCTAGGAATTAAAAAAAGATTGGTGAATCTGTAGGTTTCAAACTACCATGTTTCTACTCAAAACAATTAAGGATAAGAAAAGCTAAGTAATGTTTCCAGAATATAGAGTTAGTTAATAGCATAGCAAGGAAAGGATAAAGTCTCTCGGCCTTACGCCGTAGACTCCAATTCACCGATTTTCTGTCTTCTTTCATCCAACTCGTGTAGTTTTACACATATGCACAAAGAACCGTAAATACCCAACTTATATATACATATCAGTTCATATCAGTTGCTCAGTCATGTCCAGCTCTTTGCGACCCCATGGACTGCAGCACGCCAGTCTTCCCTGTCCATCACCAACTCCCAGAGCTTGCCCAAACTCATGACCATTGAGTCAGTGATGCCATCCAACCATCTCATCCTCTGTTGTCCCCTTCTCTTCCTGCCTTCAATCTTTCCCAGCATCAGGGTCTTTTCCAATGAGTCAGTTCTTTGCATCAGGTGGCCAAAGTATTGGAGCTTCAGCTTCAACATCAGTCCTTCCAATGAATGTTCAGGGTTGATTTTCTTCAGGATTGACTTGTTTGATCTCCTTGCAGTCCAAGAGTCTTCTCCAACACCACAGTTCAAAAGCATCAATTCGGCACACAAATAAATAGCACCATTTTTCTTCCTGAAAAACCTATGTTGCTCTGACATTGTCTTTTCCTGAATAATTTTTCAAACTTTTGCTAGTAAGCCAGAGAGATGAAGCCAGGCTCCCATGCACTTAGTCACACACACATCCAGCAACCAAGATCCAACATCTGCCATCCAGGGCATTGCTTAAATAGATGTCATATTGAAAACTGGTATCCTGTGAGCAGCTGATGCAATTTTCTTCAGTCACAGGGATGAAGCTTGGATAGCATTCTGGCTCTGAGAAATCCCCAAGTCACAAAGAAATGATTCCATTTACCTAGCGGCTTTTCATTCCCAATACAACATGTTCTTGAGCAGTTTCCCAAGGGAGAAACTAACGTGAGAGTTTTTAAGAGTGCCAAACGCTTACCCTCTAATCATCCGAGTGGATTCCACCAGCATTCCAAGTCATTCCAGACAATCGCAAGAAAATTTTCGGGACTCAGTGAGGTTTCTGAAACATTTTTTACTGCCTGAGGACACTAACAATAAGCAGCTTCAGATAATAACATTGTTATTTGGAAATGAACACAGCTTTTCAACTGTCATTTCTGTCACAAAACAGCTATACAGCTCAAAGAAGGCCTCCCTGATAAATACCCAAGAGGGTATTGCTTTCTCTTTCTCTCTCTCTTTTTAACGGTGAGAAGTCAGAAGAGTGGATCATTTCAGGTTTGTTACTTTAAAATCTGTTCTTAATTCATGCCTAAAACAGAAGTGGGTGGCTGATCTGTGGGGGAGGGAAGAACATTCCTGATGAGGGGGTTTGTCACTAATATGACCAGCTGCAAAATAGTCTGGAATATAGCAGTCACCAACAGCCAAAAGTTACAGGGGGTGATTGTGCTCTAGTTATTGGTAAGATTCTCAGCTACCAAGATAGGACTAGAAGCCTTAGTAGCAGCTTTAGCTTAGTTGAAATTACCCTAAACTTGCAGTGAAACTAATGGTGTGCTGAAGCAAGTGTGTAGCAGCTTATAGGAGTCAATTGTTAAATTTTGTGAACACACTGATGTTACCTTAGTAGCTTAAAATTGACCACGGTGGGAGTGTTTACACCATGAAAACTGGCGTGTGCTACTAATAACACTTTTCTTCCCCCTCAGAGAGCTGGTTGTTTAACCTTTGCTCACACGTCACGTGCTGTGCTGTGCTTAGTCACTTCAGTCCTGTCTGACTCTTTGCAACCCCACAGACTGCAGCCCACCAGGCTCCTCTGGCCTTGGGAATTCTCCAGGTAAGAATACTGAAGTGGGTTGTCGCGCCCTCCTCCAGGGTAACCTTCCCAACCCAGGGATTGAACCCAGGTGCCCTGAACTGCAGGCGGATTCTTTACTGACTGAGCCACCAGGGAAACCATCTTACATATCATAGAGATAAACATCATAGAGACAAACAAACCTGACTTAAATTCCTGCCTCTGCCACGTATGACATAGGAATGTGAAGAAGCAAAGCCCTCTGACTTACCTTATAGGTAAATTAAGAATGGTATCACATTTCATATTATTGCTGTGAGAATTAAATCAAGCATTGTGCCCAGCCAGAAATTTACCTCTTATCAGATGTATCATTATTCATTAAATGTGAATAGAGTACATATTTTTTGCTAGAAACTATGATGACTGCTAGAGAAACAAGGATAAACAGATGGACTGGCAAAGACCTTGAGTGGATGCAGAACACAGATTAAATACTCACTACTATACCCTTTGGGAAGTACTATAGTTTGAGATGGAGCTTTCCAGGTGATACAGTGGTAAAGAATCTGTCTGCCAATGAAGGAGACATGAGAGATACAGGATCGATCCCTAGATCTGGAAGATCCCCTAGAGAAAGAAATGGCAACCCACTTCAGTATTCTTGCCTGGAAAAATCCCATGGACAGGGATTTTGGACAGGATACTGGCTGGCTACAGTACACTGGCTGCAAAGAGTCAGACACAGTAGAGCGCACACATACAGAATGAGGTGCAAATAGCCAAATCTGGGTTAGAGATGAAGGAGCCATCACTGTTAGGATTTCTTTAAAGGAGATACTGGCACTCTAGTAAGAGTGAGGAACATTTGTTCAGCCATTTCTAGACGTACTGAATTATGGTTATTTTTATATTGCAAAATGTAGAGAATTAGGATTCCTGAGAATATATGGAAAGCAGGCCAACACTATAGAAATGATGACATAACTGTTTGTAGATTATAATTATAGGAGCATGTTTCTCTACCTCAAAATCCAATCTTCACTGATTGATTGTCATTCTGTCATTACAGCTGATTCCTTTGGGTGTAGAAGTTGTGGTCCAGTGAAATTGTCCTCTAAAAGACAATTATTGAATTGCCTTGCTACATTAACATTGAAAACGTTATTGAAAATTTTTAACTGTTGGGAAAGGAGACAGAAGCTAATGGTTTTTCAGGGTTAGTTATGAGTGAGGCATTTTGCATTGCTATTTTATTTTATCTAACAAAACTGCCATGAAAAAGGTATCTTTCTCTTCATTCTGCTGAAGAATAAATTGATGCTCAGAGAGCCTGAATTATGAGCTTGAGCTGGAACTGAGATTCAGACATGGAGCTGCTGAGTCATGGACATTAACTTGATCTTAAGATTTAGTCATTAGAACAATCTTATGAGGCCCTATCATCAACCTCATTTTATAAATGTGAAAATTGGAGAGTAGTTTATTATTTTGCCAAATAGTAAGTGACAGACTTAGTCTCAATCCATGTTCTTTCTGAATAATACCATATTTCATATTTTAGTTGCCACTTTATCAGGGATCAGTTAACAACTTGATGAGTACAGGAATGGTCCAGCTATAGTATGGATTCCTCAGTGGAGAGTGATTAGGGTGAGGAACCAGGAGAGAGGAATAGGGTATGCAGCACTGACAGACACCAAAGAAAGCTTAGTTCCGTCCCAGTATTTGCTGAAGGATGATGATCATGTCATTTCAATATGAGAGAATCACCTAAGTGATAGATAAGCATACAGATTGACTTTGAGTATGCATTGGTGTTGGACCAATAAAGAAAAGAGTTGGACCATAAACTCTTAAAATAAAAGAAAGAGTTGGACCATAAAGAAAGATGAGTGCCAAAAAATTGTTGCTTTCGAACTGAGTAATTGGAGAAGATTCTTGAAAGTCCCTTGGACTGCAAGGAGATCCAACCAGTCCATCCTAAAGGAAATCAGTCCTGAATATTCTTTGGAAGGACTGATGCTGAAGCTGAAGCTCCAATAATTTGACCACCTTATATGAAGAACTGACTCTTTAGAAAAGACCCTGATGCTGAGAGAGATTGAAAGCAGGAGGAGAAGGGGATGACAGAGGATGAGATGGTTGGATGGCATCACTGACTTGATGGACATGAGTTTGAGCAGGCTCTGGGAGTTGGTGATGGACAGGGAAGCCTGGCTTGCTGCAGTCCATGGGGTCTTAAAGAGTTGGGCGTGACTGAGTGACTGAACTGAACTGTGATCTATATGCTTTAATGTCTTGTGATAAATATTCAGTTCATTACAAGTATTATTTTTGTGTAGTTTCTGTGAAAAGCCTTCTAGCATTATCTTAAAACTTATAAGCTACCTTAAATTATTTGAGAGATAAGATTAAACATTTTTTAAAATATAAAGAAGAGAGAAAGATGCACTGTAAAATATGGCAAATTTTCAATAATTGCACTACCTGTGAGGCAGTATAGTGTTATTTCAAAGGGGTCTTTGATTAGTTGTAAGGGCTTCCATGATAGCTCAGTTAGTAAAGAATCCACCTGTGATGCAGAAGACCCTGGTTAAATTCTTGGGTCAGAAAGATCTGCTGGAGAAGGGAGAGGATATCCATTCCAGTATTGCTGGGCTTCCTTCATGGCTCAGCTGGTGAAGAATCCACCTCCAACGTGGGCAGACCTGGGTTTGATCCCCAGGTTGGGAAGATACCCCGGAGAAAGGAAAGGCTACCCACTCCTATATTCTGGCCTGGAGAACTGCATGGACTATATAGTCCATGGGGTTGCACAGAGTCAGACAGGACTGAGGGACTTTCACTTTCAGTCTCTTTCAAATGGATTTTGAAGGAGGGCACAGCAACTGACTGCAGTATTCTTGCCTGGAGAATCCTAGGGACAGAGGAGCCTAGTGGGCTACAGTCCATAGGGTCGCAAAGAGTTCGACATGGCTGAAGTGACTTAGCATGCATCAATGTATACTGAAACTTCTGCATTTGTAGGAAAAAAAGTTGAATTAAAGATGAATTCAAATTAAAAAAGAATTAAAGTTGATATGCTAAGAAAGGAAAGAGAATTACATGAGATACTCAATTAAAACTATAAATGGCAGGAAAAGTGTAGAAGACAAAAGTGGGGATAAAGAACAAAGGCAACAAATAGAAAATAGTAACAAATATGGTAGATATTAATGCTCAATAAACACTTTAAGCATCAGTATCTAAATACACTAATTAGATGACAGAGATGGCCAGAATGGATCAACAACAAAGATTCAATTTTATGTTGTGTACAGGAAACTCATTTTATGTATGAAGACACAGACAGATTAGCCATAAAGGGATAAAGAGGGGTATGCCGTCAGAGATCATAGAATACAGAGAGAGTATATCATTAGAGATATATTAAACAAAACGAAACAATAGTCACTATATTAATTTCAGACAGCAAATTTTAGTGCAAGTTTTTATTACGGATAAAGAGGGACCTTACATAATGATAAAGGGTCCACACTCCAAGAAGTAACAACCTTTACTGTGAATGTACCTGACAATGAGACTGCAAAGAAAAATAGATGAATCCACCATTGTATTTAGAAACATTAGCGTGCCTCTATCAGAGATAGATCCAGCAGGCAGAAAATCAGTAAGGACTGAGTTGAACTTAACAGGACCATCAATCAGCTGGATATAAAGGACATCTATAGATGATTTCATCCCAAAATAGAAAATTATGCTTTCTCTCAAACTTCATGGAACATTCACCAAGATAGTTTACATTCATAGCCATAAGGCATATCTTACAAAACTTAAAAATAGAAATAAAGCAATGTTTGCTTTCAGACCACAATGAAATTAAACTAGAAATAACAGAAAGTCAGCTAGAACAATCCCCTAATAACTGGAGATAAAGCTACACACATCAGAATAGCACATAGGTCAAAGAAAATGTCTCTAGAGGAATTAAATAATATTTTGAACAAAATAAAAAAGAACACAGCATATCAAAATTTGTAGAATGCCATGAAAACAGCGATTAGAGGGAATTTTATAGCATTCAATACATATATTAGAAAAGAAGAAAGTTGTAAAGTCAATAAGGTTTCTTCTTAAGGTTACTAGAAAAAGAAAGCAAATTAAATGCAAAGTAAACAGAAGAAAATAATAAAAGTTAATATAAAAATCAATAAAATTGGAAACAGGAAATCTGTAGAGAAAATCAGTGAAAGCAAAACTGTTTGTTTGAAAAGATTGATAAACTGTATAATTCTTTAGCCAGACTAAGCAAAAAAAAAGAAAAGATAAACATTACTAATACCAGAAATGAAATAGGGAACATCACTAAAGATCCCTTGGATGTTAAAAAATAAAGGGATACTATGAATGAATCTATGTCCACAGACTTAAAAACCTAGATGAAATGAACCAATTCCTTGAAAGACACAATCTGCCAAAACTCACACAAGAAGAAATAGACTATATAAATAGGCTGATATCTAGAAAGAAATTAAATCTAATTGAATTCTAAAACAGAAAAAACAAACAAAATCAAAAAACAGGCCCAGATGGTTTGAATGGTGAAGTCTACAAAATATTTAAAGAAGAATTGTACCAATTTTCTACAGTCTCTTCCAGAAGACAGAAACAGAGGGAGTACATCCTAACATTTTACGAGGCCAGCATTACCCTGATATCAAAACCAAAGAAAATCATAGACCAAATCCTTCATAAACATAAGTGTGAAATTCTCAACAAAATATTAACAAGTCAAATCCAGCAATGTGTGAAAAGTATCAGACACCACAACCAGATATGCAAGGCTGGTTCAGTATTGAGAATAAATTAATATAACCCATCATATTAATACTCTCATAATCACATGATCATATTAATAGATGAAGAAAAAGCATTTGACAGAATTAACTAGTCTTTCATGATTAAAAGCTCTCATCAAAATAGGAATAATGGGGAAACTTCCTCAACCTGATAAAGAATATCTACAAAAACCTATAATTAACATCATACTGTCATACTTAATGGTAAGAAACTCAGTTTTTCACTATTCTCCTGAATAAGACAAGTATGTTCTCTAAATACTTCTTTTCAACATTGTACAAAAACTTCTAGAAAATACAGTAATATAAGAAAAGATAAACAGATTTAGAAAGAAGAAATAATTGTCTTTCTTCACAGAAGATATGATTGTTCATGTAGAAAATCTGAAAGGGTAAATCAAAAATATCCCTCCTGGAACGAACAGGCAGTTATAGCAAGGGTACATGATACAGTGCTAATATGTTGACAAACATCACTCACTTTCTCATATACCAGAATGAACAAGTGGAGTTTGAAGTTACAGTGTGTTGTATTGAAGTTACAACAATTATGATACTCATTATTACCCCCTCAAAATAGTACTTATACTTAGGTATAAATCTAACAAAATATGAATAAAATCAGTATGAGGAAAACAACAAAATTCTGATGCAGAGCTAAATACATGGAGTCATATTCATAGAAATATTCATTGATAGGAAGATTCAATATTGTCTAAATACCAATTCTTCCCAACTTGGTCTATGGATCAGTACAATCTTAATCAGTATCCTAGCAAGTTGTGTTGTGGATATTGACAAATTGATCTCTAAAGTTTATATGGAGAGGCAAAAGACCCAGAAAAGCCAACTCAGGAAGTATACCAGAATCTCTGTACCTTCCTCTTAATTTTTCTGTGAACTTAAAACTGCTCTAAAAATAGTCTTTTAGAAACAGAAAAAAAAGACCTGAGCAAACACTTCACCAAAGAAGATATACAGATGAAAAGTAGAATTTGAAAATATATTTAGTATTATATATCATTAGGGAATTGAAAATTATAACAATGAAATACTACTACACATCTACTAGGATGGTCAAATTTCAGAACATTGACAACACCAAATGCTGATGAGAATGTGGATTAACAAGAATGCTCATATGTTGCTGATGAAAATGCATAATGGTACAGCTGCTTAGATAATTTAGCAGTCTTTCAAAATTAAAACATTTTTACTACATAATCTAGTGATCATACTCCTTAGGATTTACTCAAATGAACTGAAAAATTTTGTCCACACAAAAACCTGCATGTAATGTTTATAGTAGCTTTAATCATAATTGCCAACACTTGAAAGCCACCAAGATGTCCTTTGGTATGTAAGTGGATAACTTTGGTACATCAGATGACAGAATGTTTTTGTTGTTTAATCACTAAGTTGTGTCCGACTCTTTTGTGACCCCATGGACTGTAGCATACTGGGCTCCTCTGTTCATGGGATTTTCCAGACAAGAATACTGGAATGAGTTGCCATGCCCTCCTCCAAGGGATCTTCCCAACCTAGGAATGGAACCTGTATCTCCTGCATTGCAGGCAGTTTCTTTACCACTTGAGCCACCAGGGAAGCCCTCAATGGAATGTTGCTAAGTTGCTTCAGTCGTGTTTGACTCTGTGTGACCCCATAGACGGCAGCCTACCAGGTTCCACCGTCCCTGGAATTCTCCAGGAAAGAACACAATGGAATGTTCAGTAATAAAAAGAAATGAGCTTTCAAGCCATGAAAAGACACAGAGGAATCTTAAATGCATTTAAGTTAAAGAAGCTAATCTCAAAAAAATGCACACTGTATGATTTTAAATACATGACAGTCTGGAAAAGGCAAAACTATGGAAACAGTAAAAAGATCAGTGATTTCCAGCACTTAGAGCAGAAGGAGAGATGAATAGGCAAAGCCCAGAGGACTTTTAAAGCAGTGAAGCTATTTTGTATGATACTCTAGTGGTTGATGCGTGTCATAATTTATCCAAATACACAGAATATACACCACCAAGAACGAATGCCAATGAAAAGTGGACTCTGGGTAATAATGATGTGTCAGTGTAGGTTCATCAATTGTAATAAATGAACCACTGTATTTGGGATTTACATGGTGGTGGAGATTGTGAGTGTCTGGGATAGTAAAATGTGAACCTTCTGTTATTCCTGCTCAGTTTTGCTACCACATCTGAATGTATTTTAATATATGATTGATATATTACTGAAACATTAATATAATACATGTAGCTAGCTCTAGTATTATATTCTGCTATAAGCATAGGATATATGTACTATATGTTATAAAATTATATTACTATAATATATATATTATACATACTATTGTATATATATACACTATTATATATAATAGTAATATATATAAAGTATATAAAATAAGTAAATTATATTCATGTAACTATCCTAAAACTTAGGCTTTAATTCTGGCTTTTAATATTTTAAATTATAATAATTATAAATAATAATTTATACAGGGATGTAAATTGACAAAGCATGTTCTCTTCTTGCCAGTTCTACTCTAGAGGGCTTTAAGATTGGATCATTTTCCATTTCTATTTTTAAATGAGTCAACAAAGTCATAGGAAGGTGAGTAACTATCTCAGAGCTACCCAGTTTTCTAAATTCAGCTAAGTTCAGACCCAGCCCTCTGTGAGCTTGAGAACTGTGTTAGCCCAATTGGCTAGCTGTGTAACTCTAAGCCCCTCACACTTATAGCAGCCTCTTACTCCTCTTTCAGGCGTGAGGGTTGCCATATGAAATCCCCAGATTCCCTTCCAGTCCTCAAATATATGTGGCTAACAGGATGGAAAAGAGACAATGCATAAATTTAAGAGAAAGGGACCCTTTTCATCATTTGCCTTACAGAGGATATAAAGTTCAGAGGGAGGTTGGCTTTTCCAGCAAACTTCCCCGTTCTTTCACAGAGTAGCAGAATAATCACAGCATGAGGTGGGAGCAATGTCACAATGAAGCTATACTTTGAAGAATCTCCTCTTGTCAACAAAAATCCAAGACCCCAGAGAAAGTACCCTAACAGAAAAGCTTCCTTCCAACAAGAGGTTTTCTAAAACCTCTTCTTTCCAGCAAAGATCCACTAAGCTAAAATCTTCCCAGTTTGTTTGTACAAGGCTTTATGACTTTGAAGTCTTTCATGTCCTGAATAATCGCCATTCAATTATTGATGTCAACATGTAAAATGGACAAGAAAAGAACAGTACTTCCCATTTTACAGTTGAAAACTGAAAAATTAAAGAAAAGTAAATATTTAGCCAATGCCACTGTAATAATAGTAAGTGGTAGAGTTGGAATTAGAGTTCAAGTCTTCTGAATCTGTCAGGAGCTTTTTCTATGGCAGCAGAAGTATTTGACCTATAGACTGTTTCAATAGGTGGGAAAGTAGAGAAACCAAGGCATGTCCATGGGCATTATAGCCATTGTGCTGTCTTTCAAAGTTCCCAATGGGAGAGTTTGGGCCCAGGAAGACTAGGAGTGGATGTTATTTCCAATTTGAAATGATGGGTCTCTGCTTTTCAGAAGCCACCTATGCCAGCAGGTAGAGCCTCTTGCCATGCCCGTTTCCAAGACAGAGATTTTTTTCCCCCAGTTTTAAACAAAACTATCTATCTATATATATATAATACTAGTCAGCCAGCTCAGGGTAGAGCAAGATTTTTATGCTTTTGCATTTGTTTAAACTTTCTTCAGGTGATGAGTGGGAGGCTCATGATCAGTGACCTAAAGGTTCAAGTACACAGAGACACAAAGCCATTTCAGAAAGGAATCTGAGGGTTTTGTGCATGGTAGAGAACAGTGAATATGTTTGGTGAGGCATACCAGCTTTGCAAACACAGAAAGGAATGGAGGCGTAGCACATAGGGTGGTATGTGCCTCTATACTGCTGTCAGCAGGCATTGGATCCAGAAACAGCAGGCAACTGGCTTTCTCTTTTAAAAGAAGACAGTTGGAGCCTCTGAGTGTTTGCCTGGTAAATAGCAACTAGAGCCAAGGGAGGGACTGATGTCCCCTTTATACAGGTCTGCATAACATCTTTCCTGTCCAGTGGGGAGGCCAGGAAGGCAGTCCTGCTCTTGGGTTTTAAGCATAAACATTCCCTGTATGCATTCAGTGCCATGAGGGGGTCATCTTTTCCACTCCCTTCTAAAATGTTTTGTTTTCCATCTCTCCCTTCTTTTCCGTGTTTCTATGAGAAAGATCCAAAACTTCCTTCCTGCTCTTCTTAGCTGCTTTGTGTGGTTGTTTCAAACCACGGCCTAAATTTAAATTATGGCCCAGGAGAGGGAACTAACTGATGGCTATGGGTGTGTTCCTCATTGTTGCCTTGGAGACAATGACTTTCAGCCAATCCTTCAACCCTGACTACAGGTAAAATGAGGATGTGTCCATGTTTCATCACAGAGGTATTGTCTAGAGCCTTGGAGAAGAGCCCTCTAATTTAGTTTCCTTCTGCTTTTCTCAAAAAGCCAAGGACGGTCAGATTAATCTTCCTAAAAACAGCTTTTATTATAACACTCCTCTTTCAGAAATCTGAAATGTTAGTATCCTGCCCTTTGTCCTTCAGATAAAGAATTAACCTTTTAACCCAGCTTCTGGTACCTCCAAGTTCTAGCCCCTCAACATCTCATTTTTGTCTTCTTAACCATTTTATGTAATAAACCACTCTGGCCTTCTTGTTTCCTTACATTTTCCTATCGCATTTTTTCTTTCACCTTTCAGTTTGTGCTGGTCCCCTACTACTACTAGGGATGGCTTCTTTTTTGCTGTCAACTTATCTGATGTCTTCTGATCTTTATTCGAGGCCCAGTTGAAATCCCCTTCTCTGCGAAGCCTTTCTGAAGTTCTCCAGATGACTGCTCCCCTGCTTTGAAACTATGAGAATATCGTTTCTACTTTCTATTTTGTAGAATTCTATTTTGTAAAATACTTCCTTGCCTGGTATTTTTTATTTTAGCCCCTGTGTTGCTGCTTTTAATGAACTGTGCTCTGTTGTTATATCACTGCCCCACATTAAAAAAAAAAACAAAACACTCTATCTGACAACAATCAATGAAAAGCAATATTAAATTTATGGTATGGATATTGTTGGGAACATAGTTCAGTATATTTCTCGGTGTCATTTTCATGTAGGCCCAAGGGAAAAAGGTCTCTCAGTCCTCCAAACCAAGAATAGCTGGGCTTCTCCTGAGCTGCTGTTTTGTTTTTATCTTGTGGTCATCGTGAGTCATATCTCCCTCTTTTCATAGGCTCTGAGCCAGAATTTCAGCCCACCACAAGCAACGAGACTTAACAGCATGTATTTGAGGGGTAACAGGGGGGTAACAGCATTAACTTCAGCTTATTATTTTTATTTCTGTCTTTATTTTTCTTTCCTTCAGCTTTCTCCCTTATTTATTTTATATTCTTGTAATTTTGTATATCTCTGTGAAAAGATTCAAATAGTTTATGGTAATTGGTGAGGATTTATATAAGCGTAAAACAAGTAAAGTCTTCCATTATTTTTAATCTTTAAATGGTATGCATATCCAACTACATAGCTTGATGAAATTTTACATAGGTAGTCACCAAGGTAACCCTCACTTAGATCAAGATATAAAACATTCTAGAATGTCAGAAGTTACCACTTACTTTCATTATTAATTTATCTTTTTCTGCCTGTTTAAGTTTCTTGGCTCCCCACCTATACTGCATTAGCTCAGTTCAGTTCAGTCGCTCAGTCATGTCTGACTCTTTGCGACCCCATGGACTGTAGCATGCCAGGCCTCCCTGTCCATCATCAACTCCTGGAGCTTACTCAACATCATGTCCATTGAGCTGGTGATGCCATCCAACCATTTCATCCTCTGTCGTCCCCTTCTCCTTTCACCTTCAATCTTTCCCAGCATCAGGATCTTTTCCAATGAGTCGGTTCTTTTCATCAGGTGGCCAAAGGATTGGAATTTCAGCTTCAGCATCAGTCCTTCCAATGAGTATTCAGGACTGCTTTCCTTTAAGATTGACTGGTTTGATCTCCTTGCAGTCCAAGGGACTCGCAAGAGTCTTCTTCAACACCACAGTTCAAAAGCATCAATTCCTTAGCGCTCAGCTTTCTTTTTTTTTTTTTAATTTCAATTTATTAATTTTATTTTATTTTTTTTTTTATTTTTTATTTTTTTTTACTTTCTGAGTTTGTTGTAGTTTTTTTTTTTTTTTAAATTTTAAAATCTTTAATTCTTACATGCATTCCCAAACTTGAACCCCCTCCCACCTCCCTCCCCATAACAACTTTCTGGGTCATCCCCATGCACCAGCCCCAAGCATGCTGCATCCTGCGTCAGACATCTCTCACATCCATACATGACTACTGGAAAAACCAAAGCTTTGACTAGACAGACCTTTGTTGGCAAAGTAATGTAGAGTTTGATCATAAGGACTTTTTGTATTTCCCTGGGCAGAGTAGATAATCAAGAAATATTAATAGTTATTGATATGAAATAAAGGACTTGTTTCTAATGAGGGAAGTCTCCAAACCCTAGGGCAGATCCAGAACATCATATGCAGCCTCCAGGTAAACATGTGTTGTTTGTCCCTGTGGCTCTAGTCTCTGGTACAGAGCCTGGCACATTGTAAACCCTAAGTGCATACTCTTAACTGAAATCTTTTCATATCTATCACTGTCTCCATTTGAAGGAGCAGTAGTATCCTACTTCTGGAAATCAGGCTGCATATTTTCCCATGATATCACTGAGCATTTTCCTTGGATGGCATATCACTGCTCTCCCTTCCTGCTTTCTAAATGAATGGAAAGAAGAGGGTGCCCCACAGAGTACCTGCCAACTTGAGCTAATAAGCTCTTCACAGTTACATACACTCCACTTTAGAATCCCTGCTTATGATTTGCTCCTTGATTCTGATATGGAAGGATTTCTGTACGTAGGCAAAAGCATTTGCACTGGATAAAGAATATTTATTTGGCAGCCCCAGGCCCTGCCAGTCCTTCTTCTCTAACTTTAATACTTTGGAAAAGAGAAATCTGTAGAGGAGGATGACAAGATTCTTTTCCTCTGTGTGCCTGAAGACTGCTTATTCCTGGACACTGAGAAGAGAATAGACTTGATTGAGAATTTATTTTGGAGCGAGTATTTTCACAGCAAGTGAGTGAAGGGGGAAAAAAAAACAAGCACATATTATTAGCAATAATGGAAATAAACAATACAAATTTTTCTAGAAGAATGTAACTTTATTTTAGACTTCAATCTCTGGGCCATCTGCTAAAGAATCTGGTCCCAGAGCAAAAGCTGAATGGCAAAGAAGTTAGGAACAATTACTCTGATGGAAAAGTAGGCCAAGGCAGAGAAAATAAATCATAGAAGACCAGTGGACTTGGTGACTTGAATGATGAGTGTGACCCATTTCTACCTAGTGCATGCCTGTTAAGTCACTTCAGTCATGTCTGACTCTTTGCAAACTTCTGGACTATAGCCCGCCAGGCTCCTCTGTCCATGGGAATCTCTAGGCAAGACTACTGAAATGGGTTGCTGTGCCCTCTTCCAGGGGATCTTCCTAACCCAGGGATTGAAACTGTCTCTCTCATGTCTCCTGTATTGGCAGAAGGGTTCTTTACCACAGCACCACCCGGGAAGCCCATGACATTCATCTAATTTCTTGAGGTCTGTTTCCTCAATTGTAAATTGGAGGACTGTAAAGCAATCCCTTTGGTCCCTTTTCACTTTGCAGAAGAAAAAAAAAAAAGTCAATGATTTTATGTTCAGTATTTATTTCTCTGAGGATATCAAAACCACACGATTAACAAATATCAGAGTTTACTTTCATTGATTTTTTTGGTCCAAAAATAAAATGAATTTCCTTTATTTGTGTAAATTGACCAAAAGCAAGTACTTTTGCTAATTCTACAGTTCTTTCTGCCAAAACAGTACCAATAGGCTTATGTCTCATTTGAAGATCTTAATCAGAATTTTTCTCTAAAGATAGAACTTTTGCTAGTGGAGAGTTAAAGAACCTTTTGCAACAAACTTCCTCAGAAGTTTGTTTTCCTCAGAAGAAGCAAAAGAGGAAAATTTTATACTTTTTAGCCTTGCTGAAATATAGCTCAATCTTTGCAAAGTGAATTGTATATTTTCATTGGAAAAAAAACCCAATAATTAGCTCAGGCTGGAAATTCAGAAGTCTGGTTCCAATTTATAGCTTGTCAAATAGCATGGTTAATATTTCTTCACACAATAAATATATCTTGTATTTCTAGCTTTCTGTTACCCATCGGCTTTAAAACATAAAAAGGCAGATGGGGAAAGGTAATTCTACCAACTTTAGGTATTGGAGTATTTTGTGATATCATAAAGTATTTGCAAATAATATTCTTCTTCTTTTAGAGCCTCCAAGCATCAGCAGTGATCTTCAGCAACTGCAGGTAAATTTTGCTCTTGGACATTCTGTGTCATTTAAGTTTTCATTCTGTAAGCACCGCACTCGAGGAGGGTATTGATATTTATTGATACTAACTATGGGCCGAGAATTGAGCTAGATCCTTTACATACGTCTCATTCATTTTACTCTCCAAACAAGCCTGCCAAGTAGTTTATCATCCTCATGTATTTAGCAAATACATATTGAACACCATGTGTGGCAGAGAATATGCATCGCAGCAGGTGTGCAGTGGTGAATGAAATGAAGTCCCTGCCTTTGTGAACAGTTGTAGGATCATAGGGAAGTTAAGCAAGAAAGGAGTCAATCAGCACAAATAATATATTACTGTAAATTGTGATTTACCCTATAAAGAAATTAGAAAAGGGGTGTTACAATAGAAGGGGATGATCTAGGACAAGGGTTAAGAGAGTCCTCTTTGAAAAGCAAGGATCTGAAAGACAAGAAGGGACCAGCAATTGGACAAGCTACAGAAGAGTGTTCCTGGTAGGAGAAACTGTATGTGTGAAGGTCACAAGGTGGGAAAGAACACAGTGGGTTTAAGTCATTGAAAGGAGACCTGTGTGGCAAGTCCACTAAGTGAGAGGAAGAAGGTAGGCCCTGATAGATATCAGAGGCTCAAAGAGGTCAAATAAAATCTGTATGATCACCCAACCACCTCTTAAGTGGCAGAGCCACTGAAGGGTATCATTTCATTTGCATGCAATAAATTTAGGAAAACTAGTTCAAACTATTCCTTTTGGTTGTTGTTAATTTTGGTATTTTAATATTTTAGTCTTTGAAATGTTAATCCAGTTACATGCCAACCCATACCTCCAGCTTTCTGGAGGTCTAGCCATGGGTTGGGCACAGTTAACTAACAAGAACTTCTAGAAGCCTAAGACCTGCCTGCCTTCTGGATGTCTTAGATGCTGATGCTGCAGTGTGCTTCACTATTGAAAGAACGGATACTTCTAACAGTGGGTCAGCAAGGATCTCTCTCATGAAAGCCTATGAAGCATGTGTGATGTATAGAGAGAAGGAAACGTCATTCAGGCTTCTCTATATAGGGGAAATGGTTTGCCTGGCTTCTCTTTCCTGGTTGCTAGAATCCTAAAGGCAGTTGATAATGCTTGACATTTCCGAGAAGTCATTTGGCATGGTCATTTTTTGGATCTTATAAAACGGAAAGATTTTTTAGTAAAGACTGAGTGCAATGTTTGGAACAATCTCTATACTCTTTCTTAAGTAATTAAGCATAAAATCGTCTGACTAGAGAATACTTCTCTTGTTAACCCCAGTGCCTCTTCCTTGGGAAGTGATGCAGGGTCTAGCCAAGATCAGCCCAGGGAAAGGCCACTTTCCGGGTCCTGGTTTCCATCTCTGGTCCTCCATGATCTCTCTCAGTCAGATGCAGTGAGTTCTATTCTCCCTGACTGCAGTTGCTTCAAGCTCAGATTTTTAAGTACAACTTCTGTATTGATGTAATTTGGGCTATTTCTGTTCCTAATTGCTAGAGCTCAGACCTATGTGCTCTGGAACTTGAGATGTGATTCTTTGCCAGCAACTGATGGCAGCTACTTGCTGATCCTCTAGGATAGCTTCTGCTCTCAGTGAAGCTGCTGTGCCTAGGTTTTATATCCCACCCTAAATTTGGGTGACTAGAAAATAACTTTTCATGTTAGTAAAACATAGCTTCCAGTTTGATAAAATATCAATAAATACTTTCCTTGACCCTGTTCCTTTTAATTCAGGTACCAAGTGACTGTGACTTGAAATAAGGAATCTCTGTACCTCTTTCCTTGTTTATGAGTGAAGTTTGTAACCTAGTCATTTAATTTCCACTTTCGTGCCTTACTTCTCTTCTCTTTCTGTTTTCACTAACTTTATCTTTTCACGCCATGTCCTCACTCTTTGAACATATTCAGCTTTTCTGACTTTCAGTTTTGGCCCTGTTTCTTGGAAGCCTGGGGTGCTGTAGTCCATGGGGTCACAAAGAGTCAGACACAACTGGGCAACTGAACTGAGCTTGGAAGGGATCTGTCTCCTGTCTCTGTATGCTCAAGATGACCAGCCCATGTCACCTAGGCCCCCCAATTTTTTTTTTGATATCTCAATTCATTTTTTATGTTATCTTTTGTTTTTTTTTTAAATTTGTTTTTAATTGAAGGATAATTGCTTTACAGTATTGTATTGATTTCTGCCATATATTAACATGAATCAGACATAGATATACATATGCCCCTTCCCTTTTGAACCTCCCTCCCACCTCCCAGTCCATCCTACCCCCTAGGTTGTCACAGAGCACCAATGTGAGTTTCCTGAGTCATACAGCAAATTCCCACTGGATACCTATTTTACATATGGTAGAATATATGTTTCCATGCTACTCTTTATTCATCTCACCCTCTTCTTCCCCCTTGTATACACAAGTCTTTTCTCTATGTCTACATCTCCATTGCTGCCTTGAAAATAGGTTCATCAGTACTATCTTTCTAGATTCCATATATATGTGTTAATATATGATAATTGCTTTTCTCTTTCTGACTTCACTATGTATAAAATAGTTTTTAAATGTGGGTCAGTTTCTTCAGCATCACAGCCTACTTTCCTACCAAGAAAAAATTGGTCAAATTTTCCCACAGTGCTTTCTTACAGCATCACCAAAGTGTGTTTTTTGACTATTGATTCTATGTGAGATAATCCACAGACAAATAATTAGCTTTAAAATATGGTATAGAGACCTGATGAGTTCTATTTTCTCTTGACATATCATAGTGTACATTATCAAAATAAGGACCCTACAAATTCTTGGAAGAAAAAATAGTATGTTTGACCACAAATTTTCCAAATCTTATTTTCAAGTAGTCATAATAATGTTCCTATATAATTAGTATCTAGGAATCATGCTTTAGGAAGTGTTGTTTCATGGTAGCTTCTTTTGTTATATCAATACTATTAAATGTATTAAATGCCCCTTCTTTGCACAAAGACTGGGGATTAGCATTTAAACTATTCCATCCAAGTTTATGTGTGACCTTCCCTCTCCAGTCATTTAGAACTTAAGCAAAACACATTTAGGTAGAAAGAAAATCAAATAAGTTGAAATCTTTAAACAGATATAAAATACAAACTGCTTTGCATATCTCAGGACCTCACCTCTAGACTTATGAGAGGTACAGATGCTTCCTCTACAATCCATTTTTCCCAAACCAATTCCAAAACCTCTGCCCTTCAAAATGAATACTGGGCACAGGAGAAAGGGTGATCACATTCATTTCCACTTTCCTCCTTAGTAACAAGATAAATATTCCTAGATACAAGACTATACAATAATACTGTTGGACCTTGATGGAATCAAAGTATTTTTTCTGCTTCCTATGGCTATGGAAATACAAAAGTAAAGTGTCAGGGAGGAGTGGAACAGCACCAGGGAAAGGAGTGTATCATTTTTTCTAATTAAAACCATTTTGTTATGGATAATTCTAAAATGATTGTGGATATATAAATGAGCAAATAAATATGTTGATATTGTTATATCAAGTTTACACTCAGGAAGAGGAAACCTAAAAATATGAAATGAGAAAAGGCAATGAAGTCCCTGTGCTGATGAATTGGAGCTGGAGTACGGATATATATGCTGTGTGTTTAGACTCCTAGTCGTGTCCAACTCTTGTGACCCCATACTATGTAGCCTGCCAGGCTCTTCTGTCCATGGGATTCTCCAAGCAAGAATACTGGAGTGTGGATATGAGCTCACAATTGTTACAATGTGAATATATATGTTCATATGCTTGAATATATTCACAAGTATATGTATGCATGTATTTATATAGGTATATTTGTGTATTTGTAAGTTAGTCTGTGTATTTGTGTGTGCGTGTGTATGCTAAATCACTTCAGTCGTATCTGACTCTTGCAACCCTATGGACGGTAGCCTGCCAGGCTTCTCTGATCATGGGATTCACCATGCAAGAATACTGGAGTGGGTTGCATGCCTTCCTCCAGAGGATCTTCCTAACCAAGGGATCTAACCCACATCTCTTGTGTCTTGTGCATTGGCAGATCGGTTCTTTACCACTAGCGCTACCTAGGAAGCCCATATTTGTCTATATACATGCATATATTTCCTAGTTCTGTCTTCTTCTGTAAGCACCAAGAAGCAAAGACACTCCAGTTTGGCACACCTAGTACCCAGATCTTGGTCTCTAATACTATTTACTGGTAAAAGAACTCTAACTCCTGGGAGAGTTGGCTGATTCCAGGGCTTGGGCAGGGTAGGTATGAGCAGCACAGAAGATATTTTGTGTTTTTTTTGGAAAGTTTGGAAAAGCTCAAAAAAATAAAAAATAAAAAAAAAAAAAGAGAGAGAGAGAGAAAGATAATGGTATACCGAAAGGATAGAGAACCTGATGAATAGGCTCCTTCTGGCCAAATCTGGGGCAATTTGATCATAAGTACTATTTAGAACCATAGTAATTTAAAAACCATTAAGAAAGGAAATCCTAAGTCCACACAAATAATAAGTAGATAAATCAATAAGTGGGGAAGAAGGGAGGAAACCTACACACCATAGGTTGCTAAGAATCAAGTGGTAATCCAGAAGGTATGCAGGAGTTGGAAAATTAGCATATTGTAAACATTACTAACTGCTAAATTTGATGAGCAGCTGGACATTTGCATCATTGTGAATCATCTCATCACAAACTGCTAATCAGTTTCAAAAGAAAAAGAATATTTTTTTATGGTGGGGAAATCAGGATACATTTTGATTGGATGATAAAAATGAATATCACCAGTGAGAGACAGAATGCCATTCATTGTGTATCTCCCAGTATGATATCACCTATGTTGTAGCCCAGCTGAGAATATGTAACATAAACCTAAACATCAGACAAATTGACAGTGCAAAGACACACCCTTTTATATAAGAAAAATAAGAAAGGGATTGTATTCTTCAAAAATGCTAGGATGATAGAAGACAAAGAAAAATTCCAGAAATATTCCAGATTAAGGGAGATTAAAGGTACATGACAACCACATAAACTAGACCAGATCCTGTAGTGGAGAAGTGGAAAATACTATAAAGGATATTATTGGCTCAAATGAAAAGTTGAAGTAGAGAGGACAAGTTAGATTTATTTTAGATTTATTTGATATATCCCTGTTATATTAAGGGAGGTTGATTGCTGTATTATGATTATTCTTAGAAAAATTCACACAAAATATTTAGGAGTACAGGTCATAGGTGTATCTAACAACAACAAATATTTATGAAAAGTTAATATACATTCTATATACCTATGTATCTGTTCAACCAACCATCCATTCATCCATCTATGTAGCAATTGATGAAGCCAATGGAATAAGATAATAATAGATGAGTCCATATTTAATGGTATATGGGTGTTCTTTATACTATTCTACTTGCAACTATTCTTTAAGTTTGAAACTATTTCCACAGTTTTAAAAGCTTTTTAAAATTGCTGTTATTATCAATTACTTTATTATATACTTGGTATTTATGTTACATGGAAAGATATTATGCACACTTAGTATTTCAGAAGAGAAAATAATAGCTTACATCAGAAACTTAAAACAAAATTATCAAAATGATATTCTTAGGACTCAGGATTAAGATATTTTTAGCAAGGGAGAATACCCATTCCTCTGAAAGTATAAAATGTGGTTAGGCAATTTACTGGAAGGCAGAAAGAAAATAATGTTTGTTCTTAACTCTTGGACAGGAGCTGATTAACGCCTGGGAGGGATGTTTCTACTTCAGACACTTTGTAATACAATTCATATGTTCTCCAGTTTAGTACTTGGAAATTTTATCTTAGATTCCTAGGGACAGGAACTCTATGAAGTTGGGCAATCAAGGCTACTCTTTTTTTTTTTAATCCAGAAAGAATTAAAATTTATCATTTTTCTGGGAGCAAAGCCTTTCCCATTTCATCCAAAGCATCACTCAAAATTTAATTCAAGGAACTGGACCAGTGTGGGCATCCTTGTGTCTCATGAGGTCATTGCAGGCAGCTGTGAGAATGATGTGCTGGGCCATACAGTCTCAAAAGTGTGATGCAGATAGAGGAGATACAGGGAAGGGAGAATCTCAGAACCACCGAAGTGGCAGCACTGGCATCTACCAAGGAGAAGCTGGAACACACTAAGCTCTACCTGGCAAAGGAAATATTCCTGTAATCCATGGGGTAAAAATCAGAGCCAAAGACTACTGTGCTTGTCTTCTCTTACGTCCTTTGAATGCTGCCACTCCACCCCCCACCTCTAATCCTAGTTGCTGTGGCCTTGGTGAGCAAGTTTCCATCTGTGAGTGAGTGATTGAAAGTCGCTCAGTCGTGTCTCTTTGCAACCCCATGGGCTGTGCAGTCCATGGAACTCTCTAGGCCAGAATACTGGAGTGGCTAGCCTTTCCCTTCTCCAGGGGATCTTCCCAACCCAGGTATTGAACCCAGGTCTCTCACATTGTAGGCAGATTCTTTACCAGCTGAGCCACAATTTAATAAATAGCCTTAAGACTAACTGCTTTTGCAACATCAACCCAATTTAAGCAAGGGGTAGTCAAGGATATGGTTTTTCCAGTGGTCATGTATGGATGTAAGAGTTGCTCTATAAAGAAAGCTGAGTGCTGAAGAATTGATACTTTTGAACTGTGGTGTTGGAGAAGACTCTTGAGAGTCCCTTGGACTGCAGGGAGATCCAACCAGTCCATCCTAAAGGAGTTCAGTCCTGGGTGTTCATTGGAAGGACTGATGTTGAAGCTGAAACTCCAATACTTTGGCCACCTGATGCGAAGAGCTGACCCATTTGAAAAGACCCTGATGCTGGGAAAGATTGAGGGCAGGAGGAGAAGGGGACAACAGAGGATGAGATGAGATGATTGGATGGCATCACCAACTAGATGGACATGGGTTTGGGTGAACTCTGGGAGTTGGTGTTGGACAGGGAGGCCTGGCGTGCTGCAGTCCATCGGGTCACAAAGAGTCGGACACGACTGAGTGACTAAACTAAGAATAGGGTTGTTCTGGATTTGAAATCACTTGTTATCTGGATATTGCTCTTGGGAGCATTACTGAGCTGTATTCAGGGATGGGCCAAGATAAGCCTCTCTGAGTGGTAGCCTCACTGAAGTTAGTAGAAGACTTTGTTCTTTTTTCTTTCAATGCCCTCCTTTATTCTGCAGAGGCTGTCACAAATAGAATACACCTGTGCTCATGAAACATATTCTGATGCTTGTCCCCAAAATAGCCACAGAATGTAGCACAGCAATGGGCACACCTTGCTGGGTGCTGTCTCAAAATGAATGAGCTGCAAGGCCTTACAGTTTTGCCTAAAGGCTGCTTCTCCTCTCCAAGTACATACTCTTGTACATATGCTGTGCTGAAGAGAAATATTCTTT
The DNA here is from genome assembly GCF_016772045.2 of Ovis aries. Classification (NCBI taxonomy): domain Eukaryota; kingdom Metazoa; phylum Chordata; class Mammalia; order Artiodactyla; family Bovidae; genus Ovis; species Ovis aries. The sequence continues at coordinate 82,237,087 of NC_056055.1, read as the reverse complement.
AACAGGCTTCACAAGCATTAATAGATTTTGGAGCCCTTAAATTTGACTGAGTCTATTTATACATTCCCTGTGATACTGCATGCTCTGAACTAAATAGGAAGATACAGAGATGTACAATGTACAGGCAACACCTGTTTTAAATATTGGAAATAGATTTAGGAACTGTAATCCTGGAACAGTCTAACTGAAGACACCTGGAGTTCACTATGACAATTCAGTAAGATGTACTCACACATCTTTGGAGAAACCTTTGAGATATTATTGTGTACAAACACCATCATCCAGAGGCAGAGAGAGGCTATGATTTTCCTATGGGAAGTTGTACTTGGGTTCAGGTTGAGTTTGAAGTAATGGGAACAAGTTCCAATGAGAGTTGCTATTCAAAACTTCTTAGAGTTGCTATTTTCAGGAAAACAAATCAGTATGATCAAGTCTCTGAATCTCAGAAGTTACTGGTACAAGAAAGATGTTTTAAGCAAGAAGAAAAGAAATGAATTAGAATAAAATGGTTGTGGCATAACTTCACATTTAGGAAGTTTCTTTCTTAACTATATTTTGGATAGTGCCATTTATCCTCATACTCAGCAGAAAATTGATGAACATCCGCTGCGTTGCAGAAACTGTTTTGGAAACATACAAATATGAAGAAAGCACTTGCCCTGAAGTTGTTCTCATTGAGAGAACAGATACCCCAAAACAGATTATAATACAGCTATGTACTAATTCCAAAGATAGGTATTTGCACATGGAAACCTCAAGGAAGGCCATGTAATTTAGTCAAGAATTTCTGGGAAGCATTTCAGTTAGATTAATAAGTGTGCCTGTGTGTGTGCATATTCAGTTGCTTCAGTTGTGCCTGACTCTGTGCGACCTTATGGACTGTAGCTCACCCCCTGTCCTGCAAGACTCCTCTGTCCATGCAGATTCTCTAGGCAAGAATTCTGGAGTGGGTTGCCATGCCCTCCTCCAGGGGATCTTCCCAACCCAGAGATCCAATACGGATGTCTCCTGCATTGGCAGGCAGGTTCCTTACCACTAGCGCCACCTGGGAAGCCCCTAAAGAATTAATGAGAGTTCACTAAAAATAACTATGGCAACAATATGAGCATAGGCTAGAGGTACAAATGAGAAAGTAATGGAAAGGACTTCAAAAAGTGTCAGGGATGTTCAAAGTTGATGGCAGAAGTGGCAGACAGTTACCCATTGGGAACAGAAATTACAGCATGGCCGTTCATATGGATCACAGTAAGGAGCCTTCTATAGTTATGTTGTAGAAGTTGTGGATTCAGCAGAGGGCATTAAGCTGAGGTTCAGTTGTCTGCTTCTCTTGCTGGAATTATGAAAAATGAGTTTTAAATGAGAGGGCTGGAGATGGGAAGCCTGCTGCAGGATTCTCACAGCTCGGTGGCAATCATCTGGACAAGGAGAAGGGATCAAGTGAAAGACAGCTATACCCAGCAGGAGTCAGTCATCAATGAGCGCGGGGGGGAGGACACACTGATGAGAGAAAATCAGATTCAATCCTAATTCTGCTTTTCTTTGCTGTGTAAATTAGGGAATATTATTATATCACTCTGTAAAATGGATATAGCAAAAATCTAGACTATTTATTTGCATTTCATATCTTAAACTAAACCAAGTTCTCTCCTACCATGGAATTTTTGCATATACTATTTCCTCCACCTAGCATAAGAAATTATCTGGTTTTTACCTTCTGCTGATTTTTTTCTTGCCCTTTAGGTCTAGGTTAAAATGTTACCTCAGGGTGACTTTTCGTGGTGACCCTATGTGACTTCCCCCTACCACCTTTATTCTCTTTCCCTACACCCTACCATGGTCTTCAAAATAGGTAACTTCATTTCTTATTATCCTATTATTTGTTTACTCGTTGGCAACAACCATTTCATTATTGTTTTCTGAATCATTCCCAGTGTTATCACATAGTAGTCATTTAGTGAATAATCGTTGAACAGATCTGCCACTAAGCGGTGGGTTGAACCAGAATAGGTATGGAAAAGCAGGTGGGTGGTACCTCTAGGCATCTTGTGTCAGATGTGACTGGGAGATGCCCACTGATACCAAGGCAAGAAAGCATGTGCTATGAGTTGAATTGTTCCCCCAAGTCTTCATCACTAGTACCTCAGAATAAGATTTTTTTTTTGAAAAAAAAGGATTTTTATGAGTCCTGTAATTAAAATGGGGTCATTAGGATAGAGTTTTATCTAGTAGGACTGGTATCCTAATAAGAAGGGAAATACGTACACAGAGAGTTAATATGAAGGGATTCAAGAAGAAAGGCATCTATGAGCAAGAAATGCCTGAGGCTTCCAAAACTGAGGAGAGATTCCAGGGACTGGTCCATTTCTGCTGCTTTCAGAAGAAGCATGGCCCTGCTGAAACCTTGATTTTTTACTTCTTGCCTCTAGCACCAGGACTTGCCTGGTGGCTCAGATGGTAAAGCGTCTGCCTACAATGCAGGAGACCAGGGTTCAATCCCTGGGTCGGGAAGATCCCCTGGAGAAGGAAATGGCAACCCACTCCAGTATTCTTGACTGGAAAATCCCATGGACGGAAGAGCCTGGTAGGCTACAGTCCATGGGGTCACAAAGAGTCGGTCACAAAGAGTCGGACATGACTGAGCAACTTTTCTTTCTTTCTCCAGCACTATGAGATCATACATGTTGTTGTCCCAAGCCACCAGTTAATGGTTCTTTATTACAGCAGCCCTAGACAACAAATATAGCTCACTTCAGAGGGTGATCAAGGTCCTGGGATTACTATAAATATAGACCTCAATGAGCCTAAGATATTTAGCTCTAGAGGTCAAAAGATTAATTTGATCCCATTTTTTACCCACAAGCTCATGAAGCTTAGAGATGTTCTTTTAATCTAAATAATCTTGCTTGTACTTTGATCTTGCAGAGTCTCCATTCTGAACAATGGCTGCTGAGGTGTAGCCCATGAGAGTGTCATCAACTGAGTTGTTAATCCTTGAAAATCTGGGCAGAAATAATTAGTTTGTCACTCTTCCGACCAAGAGCAATGAAATTATATGGAGCAGAATGGAATAATTATGCTGAGACTAGTGACTGCTTTTATACTAAATATAGGTAAAAGAATATCAGAGAACTTTGAATAAGTCCCTGAAACCTACTTCAAAATTTAAATATCTGAATCACATTTTCTTTTATTATAAAAGAGAACTGATCAATGATTCTCATGATTTTGTTTTTAAACTTGTCTCCATTTCTTCTCTCAAGCTAACAATTAGTCTTTTAACTGATACACCCACAGTATATTAAAATACACTCAAAGTCCAATCATGTACTAAAAGACATTCGCTCGCCACCTACACTCTTGTTCCTTCACACTTTCTTCCAACTGACTATGTAGCTAGTTCTAAATATACTTTTAGTATTTTGTAAAGTGCAGAAAAATATTGTAAAATTTAAATCATTGTCAGTGCAGTTTCAAGTTCACTAATAATTTTTAAAATAAGAATACCTATAAACTCAATTTATAATATATCCTGCCAACATTTAGATTCTAGATATATTGTTAGCTCTGAGAAAAAAACAAATAACAAGGAATAAGTTTAATAAATAAAATTAAATTATTTTGACTTACATGTATGTTATATTTAATATTTATATAACTTAGCCTATAATTTGGGGAGAAATCTTTTCAAAATCCTTGTGAGATATATATACTACAAAGCCAGAAGTGAATGAAACCTCAAATAATTACCTGATAAATTGATCCTTCTAAGATGTTAACCTGAACTGTTTCTTTCCTACATACACTGCTTTGGTGTTTGCAGTGTATTTTCAGGGAAATTGAGCTTAGCCAATATGGTAGGCAGACTAACCTGCATGCATCCTCATTTCTTTCTTCTTGACTCTATCCCGGGTTTGTTCAGATATTCGTCATTCTTCAATATCAGAGGGAATCCTGATTGGAGTAAGTCAATCAATTTGAATTTTCCTGTCATCCAAGAGTGGATTCTTTCCCTAAAGAACCCAGTCAAACAGAAAGGAAAGACATATGTACATGCTGGGAGATAAGCATCTCTCCCCCTCCTGTAGATCATATATCTATCAAGTCTGCCGCTCCGTTTCTTGCAGTCATCTTGTGATGATTATGAGAGACAACATGAAGACAAAGATTGTGCCCAAAATGTAGTCAAATACAAAGACAGAAAGACATATGTCTTTGCTGACTTCATTGAATTGCTAAATAAATCTCACAAACTGCCCTCTAATTCTTTTTATGTGATACAATACATTTCTTGATATTTAAAGACAGTTTTTGCAAGTGAAAGCATTCTAAGTGATAGGCCATTTGTTACTGAGTCACAATAGATTGGGCCACGTATTGATCAGAGCATGAGCCAGTCAAGTTATCTATAGTAAAAGCATGAGATGACTCATGCTTTGATGCTGGCTTAGCAAGCACTCTGCTCTCTGGTAGTACTGAGGTCAGAGCAAGCTGACTTTATCATACTATACTTTGGGGAAGCATAATTAGAAATGTCATTTACAGGGTGCGTTTTATAGGCCATATACTTTTTTAATACATTTACATGGATTAGTCTTATTAAATTTGTCTAAAATCTCCCATAAAATATGGAAAAGTAACTAACTCTAGTGTACATATGAGGAAACTTCGTTCTTAGGCACAGAGCGATGAAGACACTTTCCCTTTGCCATGCATTCGATCAGCAATGGGGCAGGAAGTTCTAAGTCCTAAAGACGTTTGTTAACAGAAACACTGTGTTTTAAAAAATAAGCGCTTCCAAGGGAGAAGGAAGAGCTGGGAGATAGCAATGTCATACACACATTTCAATAATGATATTTTCCTACAAAAATATAATAATAAAATTATGTGTAGAGTTCTATGTGAACATATGTATAAGCAAAGATCACTGAGGGGAAAAAAATATGTGTTTCTGGATTATATTAAGCTTTGGCTCAATACAGTACTTTTTGTATTAACATGGGTACTATTATTAGCTTAGACTTACTTATACATTCTTTTTTATTGTATTAAAAACATATAATATAAGATCTTCCTTCTTACATTTTCAAGTGTATGGTACAGTATTGTGAATTAAGCACAGTGTTGTAGAGAATATCTCTACAACTGTCTCATCTTGCGTGATCAAAACTTTAATCTCATTAGAACAACAACTCCCCATTTCCCTCCCCCCTCCAGCTTTTGGCAACCAACATTCTCCTTTCTGCTTCAATGAATTTGACTACTTTAGATATCTCATATAAGTAGAATCATGTGATTGAGCATAAGCATTTTACTGAGCTTAATATCCCCAAGATTCATCCCCATTAGGCCATATGACAAAATTTTTTTTTCCTTTTATGGCAGAATAATAGTCCATTGTGTATATGTGTATCTGTATGTGTGTATGTATATATATATATTTTTAAAAAACACCATATTTTCTTAATGCATTCATCTGTCAATGGACATTTAGATTGTTTCCACCTTTTGACTCTTGTGAGCCATGCTGCAAAGAACATGGAAGTGTAGTTGTCTTTTTGAGATCTGACTTCAATTCTTTTGGATAAATACCTAGAATAGGATTGCTGCATTAAACTATTAAGATTTTGAAGAATCCCTTTACTATTCTCCATATGCACCACCAACAGTGCACCAGGTTACAATTTGTCTACTTCCTTCCCAACAGATTATTTTCATTTTAAATAATTATTATTCTACCAGGTGTGAGATAATATTTCATTGTAACTTTGATTTGCATTTTCATGATAATTAGTAATGTTAAGTATCCTTTCATATACCCAATGATCAATTATATGTTTCCACCACAGAAATGTCCAACTCTTTTGTTTATTGTTTTTTGCTAAGGACTTCCCCATTGAGTTGCAGGAACCCTTTTATATTTTGAATATTAGCCTATTATCAGATATATGGTTTGTAAATATTTTCTCACATTCTGTAAATTGCCTTATACTCCATTAATTTTTGAGAAGGAAATGGCAACCCACTCCAGTTCTTGCCTGGAAAATTTCACCAACAGAGGAACCTTGTGGGTATAGTCCATGGAGTCGGAAAGAGTCGGACATGACTGAGCGAATTAGGATGCATGCCACTAATTTACTCTGCTCCTTTTCTCTCTCTGATTTCTTTCCTATGCATAAGCTTTTGGTTTGATGTACTCCTACTTGTTTATTTTTGCTTTGATTTCTTATGTTTTGATGCTATATCCAAGAAATCATTGCCAAGACAAATGTTATAAAGCTTTTTCCTTATATTTTTTTCTAAGAGATTGTGAGTTAAAGTTTTTAATCCATTTTGAGTTGATTTTTGTGTGTGGTGTAACATAAGTCTAATTTCATTCTTTTGCATGTGAGCATACAGTTTTCCCAGCACCATTTATTAGGAACTATTCTTTCTCCATATGTATTCTTGTCACCCCTGTTAAATATTAGTTGACCTTACATGTAAGTATGAGTTTATTTCTGGGCTGTTTATATAATTCTATTGGTCTGTGTCCCTGTTTATGCTCATGCTATATTATTTTGATTACTAAAACTTTGCAATATATTTTATGTTTATGATTATGTTTTAGATATTAAGAGATTCATTTTAAGGATTGCTTCATGCAGTTGTGGATTCTGTCAAGGTTGAAATCTGGAGAGACCAGTAGGTTGAAAATCAGGCAGGGGTTGATGCTGCTGGTTTGAAGCAGAATGTCTCCTTTGGGAAATCTGTTTTTGAAGACCTTCAACTGATAGGATGAAGTTCACCTACATTATGGAGTAAAGTCTCACTTATTTAATGTCAGCTGATTTGTAGGTTTTAACCACATCTACAGAAAAGTTATGACCAACCTAGATAGCATATTCAAAAGCAGAGACATTACTTTGCCAACTAAGGTCTGTCTAGTCAAGACGATGGTTTTTCCAGTAGTCATGTATGGATGTGAGAGTTGGACTGTGAAGAAAGCTGAGCGCCGAAGAATTGATACTTTTGAACTGTGGTGTTGGAGAAGACTCTTGCGAGTCCCTTGGACTGCAAGGAGATCCAACCAGTCCATTCTGAAGGAGATCAACCCTGGGATTTCTTTGGAAGGAATGATGCTAAAGCTGAAACTCCAGTACTTTGGCCACCTCATGCGAAGAGTTGACTCATTGGAAAAGACTCTGATGCTGGGAAGGATTGGGGGCAGGAGGAGAAGGGGCCGACAGAGGATGAGATGGCTGGATGGCATCACTGACTTGATGGACGTGAGTCTGAGTGAACTCTGGGAGTTGGTGATGGACAGGGAGGCCTGGCGTGCTGCAATTCATGGGGTTGCAAAGAGTCGTACATGGCTAAGAGACTGAACTGAACTGAACCACATCTACAAGACACTTTCTCAGTATCACTGAGACTAGCATTTGATTAAATGATGGAATATGATAACCTAGCCAAGTTGACCATAAACTAGCCATTGCAAATGTGAATTTTGAAGGAGAGAGATGAAAATTGTAAATGGAAATGGCTACAACCCAGAGGGACTGATCATTTTCCCTTTAAGAAATTAAGAAACACAGGCATAGACACACAGAAGACACACACACAACTCGCTCCTATGCCTAAGAACAAAACACTTAGAATCCAGAATACTACTATTTTATGTCATAATCTGTGGTAACAGGCCCTAGATGATCCTCAGTAATCCTTACTTTCTAGTATTTGCATTTTTGTGTAATCTCCCCTTGAGTGTGGCAAGACCTGTGACTTATTTCTAATGACTTGACTTTAAGAAAGGTCACAGGACATCACTCTAGTTATAAAAACCTTATCTATATAAGCCTCTGTTTTCCATGAAGATAGACTTGCTCTAGATATTCTGCTTGTTGGCTTAAGTTAGTGAGCAACCACTGAGTTAGAAGTGACATCTTGCAGCTGAGGATGACCTCTGAATGAATTCCTACAACAACCTAAGTGTGCTTGGAAGCAATTCTTTCCCAGTTGAACCACCAGATGAGAACAGTCTTTATTCACAAACAGCATGACCTTCTATAAAGAAAATATGAATTCTAAAAAAAAGCTACTAGAAATAAAACATGAATTTAGTAAGGTTATAGAATATAAGGTCAGTTTACAAAATTAAACAAATAAATAAAAAACAATGGGAAATTAAAATTTTAAAAATACCATTCAACACTGTATAACAAATATAAAATGCTTTGGGATCAAACTGACAAAGATTGTGCAAGGTCAATGTATAGAAAACTGTAAGACATCATTGAGAGAAATTAAAGAAGATGGAAACAAACTGAGAGATATACAAAGTTTGTGAGTCAAATGATACAATTTTTTTAGATGTCCATCCCTTTAAATTAACGTGTAGAGTCAATGCGATCTCAATCAAAGTATCAGCACAGTTTATCTGTAGGTATTTTTAAACTGATTCTAAAATTATTGTAGAAATGCAATGCAAGATGTCTGGAATAGGCAAAATAACTTTGAAAAGGAAAACAAAGTTAGAGAACTTCTTCCTAACTCCAAATATTAAAGTCATTGTATAATAATCAAAACAGTGGAGTGTTGCATAAAGATAGACCAATAGATTAATAGAACCTACAGAATCTAGAAATTGATTCGTATTTATGCACCCAACTGAAAATTCACTGGAGAAAAAATAGTCTTTTCAACATCTGGTGATAGGAAAGTTGGGAATGCCTATGCAAAAATATGAACCCTGAAATATATAAAAATTAGCATGTAATGAATATAATTTTTTTGAAATTTAGCTTTAATGGTTATATAATCAATTTACAATATGTTAGTTCCAGGTATACAGCAGAATGATTCAGTTTTATGTGTATATGAGTGTGTGTGTGGGTATGTATATTCTTTTCCAGGCTATTTTTCATTATAGGCTGTTATAAGAAATTGAATATAGTGTCCTATACTATACAGTGCATAATGTTTGTTTATCTATTTTACATATAGTAGTGTTCATCTGTTAATCCCAAACTTCTAATTTATCCCTTCCCCTTGATCACCATAAGTTTGTTTTTGATGTCTGTGAATCTATTGCTGTCTGTATCATAGTTTCAGATTCCACATATAAGTGATATCATATAAATTTATATTTATCTGACTCATTTCACTTAGTATGATCATCTCTAGGTTCATCCATATTGCTGCTGCTGCTGCTAAGTCACTTCAGTCATGTCTGACTCTGTGCAACCCCACAGACAGCAGTCCACCAGGCTCTCCCATCCCTGGGATTCTCCAGGCAAGAATACTGGAGTGGGTTGCCATTTCCTTCTCCAATGCATGAAAGTGAAAAGTGAAAGCGAAGCTGCTCAGTTGTGTCCGGCTTGCAGAGACCCCAGGGAATGCAGCCTACCAGGCTCCTCCATCCATGGGATTTTTCCAGGCAAGAATACTGGAGTGGGTTGCCATTGCCTTCTCCCCATATTGCTGTAAATGGCATTATTTCATTTTTTATGGCTGAGTAGTATTCCATTAGGACTTCCCTAGTGGCTCAGGTGGTAAAGAATTTGCTGTGATTAGGAGACATGGATTTGATCCCGAGCTCAGGAAGATCCCCTGGAGAAGGGAATGGCAACCCACTCCAGTATTCTTGCCTGGGAAATTCCATGGACAGAGGAGCCTGGTGGGTTGCAGTCAGTCCATGAGGTCACAAGAACTGGACATGACTTAGGGACTAAACCACCACTACCGCATCACATGTGTGTGTACACACACACACACACACACACACACACACACACACACATATATCTATGTATAGTGGTATATATGTGTGTGTGTATATATATATATATAGTGACATATGTCGGTGTATTTGTGTGTGTGTGTGTGTGTATATACACACACACCCCACCTCATCTTTATTCATTTATCCCTTGATGGACATTTAGGTTGCTTTCATTTCTTGGCTACTATAAATAGTGCTGCAGTGAACATTGGGATGGATGAATATTTTCAAATTAGACTTTTGGCTTATCTAGTTACATGCCCAAGAGTGGGATTTCTGGATCATACAATAACTCTAATTTTAGTTTTTCTTAAGAAAACTCCATACTGTTTTTTGTGGGGACTATACTTGATTTACAGTCCCACCAACAGTGTAAGAGGTTACCTTTTTCTAAACACCCTCTCCAGCATGTATTATAGACTTTCTGATGTTCATCCTGACTGATGTGTGGTGATACCTCATTTCCATTTTGATTGGCATTTCTCTAATAGTTAACCACAGTAAGCATCTTTTAATGTGCCTTTTGACCATCTGTATGTCTTCTTTGGAGAAATGCCTATTTAGGTCTTCTGCTCATTTTGTGATTGGGTTGTCCTTTTGATATTGAACTGTATGAGGAGTTTGTATAATTTGGAGATTAATCCCTTGTTGCTTACATCATTTGCAAATATTTTCTCCTATTTTATAGATTATCTTTTTGTTTTGTTTATGGTTTCCTTTGCTATGTAAAAGCTTTTAAGTATAATTAGGTCCCATTTGTTTACTTTTGCTTTTGTTTCCATTACTTTAGGAGATGGGTCCAAAAAGAATAGTGCTATAATTTATGTCAGAGAGTATCTTGCCTATGTTTTCTTCTAGGAGTTTTATAGTATCTAATCTTACATTTAGGTCTTTAATCCATTTTGAGTTTACTTTTGTATCTGATGTTAGAGAATATTCTTATTTCTTCCTTTTACAAGTTACATATACTTTATTTTTTTTTTATTTTAGTTTTTTATTTTTTAAATTTTAAAATCTTTAATTCTTACATGCATTCCCAAACATGAACCCCCCTCCCACCTCTCTCCCCATAACATTTTTCTGGGTCATCCCCATGCACCAGCCCCAAGCATGCTGTATCCTGCGTCAGACATAGACTGGCGATTCAATTCACATGATAGTATACATGTTAGAATGTCATTCTCCCAAATCATCCCACCCTCTCCCTCTCCCTCTGAGTCCAAAAGTCCGTTATACACATCTGTGTCTCTTTCCCTGTCTTGCATACAGGGTCGTCATTGCCATCTTCCTAAATTCCATATATATGTGTTAGTATACTGTATTGGTGTTTTTCTTTCTGGCTTACTTCACTCTGTATAATCGGCTCCAGTTTCATCCATCTCATCAGAACTGATTCAAATGAATTCTTTTTAACGGCTGAGTAATACTCCATTGTGTATATGTACCACAGCTTTCTTATCCATTCATCTGCTGATGGACATCTAGGTTGTTTCCATGTCCTGGCTATTATAAACAGTGCTGCGATGAACATTGGGATACATGTGTCTCTTTCAATTCTGGACTTTAAATCAGAGGTGTGAGATGTCAATTTGTTCTTTCTCAAGATTACTTTGCTATTTGTTGTCTTTTGTAGTTCCATATGAATCTGAAGAATTTTTTTTTTCTATTTTTGTTAAAGAAAGCTTTTGGGATTTTTATAGGAATTGCATTGAATCTATAGTTTACTTTGGTTTACGGATATTTGAACAATATTAAGTCTTCCAATTCATAAATTCAGCTTGTCTTACTGTTTATCTATGTCTTTAATTTCTATCAACAATGTTTTATAGTTCCCTTGTACAAATATTTGACTAGTGGTTGTTTATTCCTAAGTATTTTATTCTTTTTGATGTTATTATAAATGAGATTATTTTCTTAGTTTAATTTTCAGATTGCTTATTGGTATTTGGTAAAAAGCACAACAAAATTTTAATGTCTATTTTGTGCCCTACAATTTTATTGGATACATTAATTCTAACAACTTTTTGTGGACTCTTTAGGCTTTTCTACATATAGCAGCATCTCATCTACAAACATAAGTTTAAGTTTACTTCTTTCTTTATGATTAGAATGTTTTATTTATTTTTCTTGCCTAATTGCTCTGGCTAGGATTTCCAATACTATGTAAATAGAAGTGGTCAAAGTGGACATCCTTGCCTTGTTCCTGATTTAGAGGAAGAGATTTCAGTTTTTCACTAAGTATGATCTAGCTGTAGGCTCTTCACATACAGTTGAACCTTGAAGCACATGGATTTAAATTGCATGATTCTATGTATACCTGAATTTTTTTTTCAATAAGTAGAGTACTATATGATCAATGTTGGTTGAATCCACAGATGCAGGACTGCAGATATGGAGAACTGACTATGGGACTTGAATATCTATGGATTTTGGTGTCTGCAGCAGTTCCTATAACCAATTCCCCCCAGCTACCAAGGTATGACCTATATGGATTTTTGATTGTCCAGGTAAGTAGCCCCCCTAACCCTTGCATATTTCAAGGATCAACTGCACATGGTCTTCATTATATTGAGGTAACATCTTTCTATTTTTAGCTTGTTGAGTTTCTTTATAATGAAAGTTTGTTGAATTTTGTCAAATGATTTTTCTGCATTTATTGAGATAATCATGTGATTTTCATTCTTCATTCTATTAATGTGCTTTATTACATTGATTTGTTTTCATTTGTTGAAACATCTTTGCATTCCAGGGATATACCTGTTTGGCCATGGTGTATAATCCTTTTAATGTGCTGTTGAATTCAGTTTACTAGTATTAACACTTTATTGAGGGTTTTTGCATCTCTGTTCATTAGGGATATCAACCTATAGTTTTCTTTTCTAATAGTGTCTTTTTCTGCTTTTGTTATCAAGATAATGAAGTCCTCATAAAATGAATTTGGAAATATTCCGTGATCTTCAAATTTTTGGAAGAGGTTGGGAAGGATTGGTGTTAATTCTTCCGCAAAATGTTTGGTAAAATTCACCAGTGAAGCCATTAGTCCTAGGCTTCTCTTTGTTGAAAGATTATTGAGTACTGTTTCACTCTCCCATTAGTTATAGGTCTGTTCAGATTTTGTACATCTTTATGATTCTTGTTGGTAGGTTGTATGTTTCTGGGAAATTATCTGTTTCTTCTATATTATATGATTTGTTCACATATATAGGTGCTGATAGTTGTTATTTAAGATCCTGTACTTATCTGTCACTTTAGTTGCATTGGGTCTTTTAAAATTTTTCATATTATCTGAATCTTCTCTCTTTTTCTTTTGGTCTAGCTAAGACTGTATACATTCTGTATATGTCTGTTTGGTTCATTTAATCTAGTGTTATTTAACTATTCTGTTTTCTTAATGATCTGTCTGGATATTCCAACCATTACTGAAAGTGGAATATTTAAATCTGCTAACATTATGTTGTCTAAGCCCTTTTAATTTTGTCAGTGCTTGCTTCACATGTATAGCTGTTCTGGTGTTGGATACTTATATAATTATAATTATTATATCTTCCTGGTGAATTGACCCTTTTATCATGATAAAATATCCTTTTTTGTCATTTATGACAGTTTTTAAATTAAAATAAATTTGTATGATATAATTTTGTCCACCCCTGTTCTCTTTGTGTTACTATTTGCATGGAATATTTTTCCATCCTTTCACTTTTACACTGAAAGTGTCAAAGATTTATCCTTAAATCCAGAATGAGTCCTTGTAGATATCATATGATTGGATGTTGTTGTTGTCTAATCCAGTCTGTCACTTTACGTCTTTAGAAGAAGGGGTTCAATCTGTTTACATTTAAAGTTACTATTGATAGAGAAAGACTTACTATTACCATTTTGTCAGTTGTTTTCTGTCTGTCATATAGTTCTTTTGTTCTTCTTTTCTTCACTTTCTTTCTTTGTGTTTCATTTATTTTTTTTTGTAGTGATATGTTTTGATACTTTTCTTATTCTCTTTTGTGTATTTTCTATAGGTATTTTGTGATTGTCATGGGCTTTCATGCTTACACAAAACATAACAATCTCTTTTAAGCTGATAACTTCTTGAATTCAGTTGCATATGAAAACACTTTTGTTTTTCTCCCACCACCAAATTTTATGTTGTTGGTGTCACAAATTACACAATATTATATATCCATTAATGTATTTTTGTAGCTGTTTGTTTTTACACTTTTAGTTTTTAACTTCTGTGTCAGAATTAAAAGTTATTTATGCATCACCATTCTAGTATTATATATTTGTCTATATATTTATCTTTGCCAGTGAGCTTTATATTTTCCTATGCTTTTGTGCTGCTATCTACTATCTTTCAACTTGAAGGACTCACGTTAGCACTTATAAGTGGATCGTAGTAGTGATGATCTCCCTTGAGCTTTTACTTATCTGAAAAAGTCTGTATCTCTCCTTCACTTTTTAAAGACAAATTTTTTACAGCTATTTAAGTTTCACAGAAAAGTTGAGGGGAAGGTGCAGAAATATCTCATATACTGCCCCTACAAATGCACAGCCTATACCATTATCAACATCTTCTACCAGAGAGGTACATTTGTTACCATTGATGAATCCGCATTGACATATAATCATCCAAAGTCTATAGTTTACATTTGTACTTGATGTGGTACACTCTATGTGTTTTGACAAATGTATAATGACATGTATCCATCATTATAGTATCACAGAGAGTAGCTACTGCTGTAAAACTCCACTGTGTTCTGTCTGTTTGTCCCTCCCTTACACATTATTCCTGGCAATCACTGATCTTTTCATTTTTTCTGAAGCAGCAGCCAGTTGTCTAGTTATTATTATTATTATTATTTTGCTCTTAGTAACCCCCAGTCCACTGTATGCTGGGACCCTCTGGGACAGCTAAGAAAGAACCTAGTCTCTCAAGCAGCCCCCCTCACCTCCATAGAGTCAGGACATTTGGGGAAGAGTCCAGTCTTCACTTTCTCTCCCTAGGAATAAGCTAGAAACTTGGAATTTCCTCATGATCATGGAGCACTGTGCCAGAGGAAGGGACTATGGTGAAACTGTACCAGACATTTTGCTATTAGCTTCTATATAGTTAGTTTTACATTTGTCTGGAGATAAAGGAAACTCTTAACTGACCTAAAAGATTTCTCACATATGAAATTGTTATGTTGTTGAATTAGTGTCCTCATGGTAGAAGGTATGTCTGGGAATTTCTATTCCACCAACTTGCTGATCTCACTACCTTCTTTCACATTCTTATTACTGTTTTAATTTATTCTTGTGGTAATACATATTATCATTCAAAGCAAATGTGTTGCTGTTGAGATACCTGTTTTTCCCTTTTCTTTCTCCCACATTGTCAGTTCTGGATTATGTGTATTATAACCAATTATGGTATGTATAATAGACCCTTGAACTTGTACATAAAAGCATTGAGTAATAAAAATATAACAGTACATTGATAGCATGATCAAAATTAGAAGAAGAGAATTCACTACCAGGAAAATTACCAAAATATTTCAAAATATAGATTAGAAATAAACAGAGAAATGAATAATGGGCCTGCAGGGCTCAGAGAAAATATGAAGAGCAAAATGAAATCATTACAAAGATGAGAAACAAGTTTAAATTCACAAACATAGACTGAAACATGACTTAAAGGAGCTAGTAGAGGAGCCTCCTATCAGAAGATGGAGTAGACCAGTTTTTCCTTATTCCTATTACTAAATACAACTCAAAGCCTTGGGTATTATATATAAAACAAAATAAAAAGAATATGAAAAGTAAATAGAATCCTCCCTCCCCGTGCAAATCCACACACAGATGATATTAGAGAACATTGAGTATACAGCTGGAACTTTTGTCATCTTCACTTGGAAAAATAAAGTCCTGATCCTCCTTACTTGTGTTGGTGGAGATGACATGAGATGTCTGTTCACCCATTTCCACCCCTTTATAACAAGGAGCACTCCTTTCTATGTCAATCGAGGCTAAGTGGGGAACCTGAACTTCCAACAGTCAGTAATAAGGCAGCACCTCCCTTCGTTTGGCATAGCATTATCATGTACAGCCAGATAAAATATGTCTGAGTAAGATTTAGAATATTATAACAGAATATTAAAATTTCTGTTTCAGTAAAAGTCACTCATCATAGTGAAGTTCTAAACTGAATAATAATAATTAAAAAAAAGCCAATAGATGCAATTCTTGCATTTGAGCCATGAGGGAAGAGATTTGAATTCTGTAATAAAGATTTAAAGCATCTATGATAAGAATGCTTTAGTAAGCAATTAGAAATGTACTTGAAGAAATGAAAAATAGATAATCTCAGGAAAGAAATGGAAAAGATGCAGATATAAAAAGGAACCAAAAAGAAATTTTGAACTGAAAAATATAATAATAATTAAGCCACAGTCATCAAGACAGTATGGTACTGGCACAAAGACAGAAATATAGATCAATGGAACAAAATAGAAAGCCCAGAGATAAATCCACACACCTATGGACACCTTATCTTTGACAAAGGAGGCAAGAATATATGATGGAGTAAAGACAATCTCTTTAACAAGTGGTGCTGGGAAAACTGGTCAACCACTTGTAAAAGAATGAAACTAGATCACTTTCTAACACCGCACACAAAAATTAACTCAAAATGGATTAAAGATCTAAATGTAAGATCAGAAACTATAAAACTCCTAGAGGAGAACATAGGCAAAACACTCTCAGACATAAATCACAGCAGGATCCTCTATGATCCACCTCCCAGAATTCTGGAAATAAAAGCAAAAATAAACAAATGGGATCTAATTAAAATTAAAAGCTTCTGCACAACAAAGGAAAATATAAGCAAGGTGAAAAGACAGCCTTCTGAATGGGAGAAAATAATAGCAAATGAAGCAACTGACAAACAACTCATCTCAAAAATATACAAGCAACTTATGCAGCTCAATTTCAGAAAAATAAACAACCCAATCAAAAAATGGGCCAAAGAACTAAATAGACATTTCTCCAAAGAAGACATACGAATGGCTAACAAACACATGAAAAGATGCTCAACATCACTCATTATTAGAGAAATGCAAATCAAAACCACAATGAGGTACCACTTCACACCAGTCAGAATGTCTGCGATCCAAAAATCTGCAAGCAATAAATGCTGGAGAGGGTGTGGAGAAAAGGGAACCCTCCTACACTGTTGGTGGGAATGCAAACTAGTACAGCCACTATGGAGAACAGTGTGGAGATTCCTTAAAAAATTGCAAATAGAACTACCTTATGACCCAGCAATCCCACCGCTGGGCATACACACCAAGGAAACCAGAATGGAAAGAGACACATGTACCCCAATGTTCATTGCAGCACTGTTTATAATAACCAGGACATGGAAACAACCTAGATGTCCATCAGCAGATGAATGGATAAGAAAGCTGTGGTACATATACACAATGGAGTATTACTCAGCCGTAAAAAAGAATTCATTTGAATCAGTTCTGATGAGATGGCTGAAACTGGAGCCGATTATACAGAGTGAAGTAAGCCAGAAAGAAAAACACCAGTACAGTATACTAACACATATATATGGAATTTAGGAAGAATGCAATGACGACCCTGTATGCAAGACAGGAAAAGAGACACAGATGTGTATAACGGACTTTTGGACTCAGAGGGAGAGGGAGAGGGTGGGATGATTTGGGAGAATGGCATTCTAACATGTATACTATCATGTAAGAATTGAATCGCCAGTCTATGTCTGACGCAGGATACAGCATGCTTGGGGCTGGTGCATGGGGATGACCCAGAGAGATGTTATGGGGAGGGGGGTTCATGTTTGGGAACGCATGTAAGAATTAAAGATTTTAAAATTTAAAAAATAAAAAACTGAAGAAAAAAAAAAAGAAACTGGATAGGATCAACGGCAAGATGAATCCACAATGAAGGGCATTTAAGAAAGAAACAGCAAACTTGAAAATAAGTGATAGAATTTATGCTTCCTAAATAACACAGAGAAAACACTGAAAAATAAAAATAACCTCAGAAAGCTGTGATACTATAACAAAAGATTGAACATTTGTGTCATTAGAGTCCTAGATGCAGAAAAGAGAGAGAGCAGGACTGAAAAGACTTGAAGAATTGCAACCAAAGCTTCTCATATTTAGCAAATGACACAAACTTATGAATTCAAGAGGCCAAGTAAACACCCCAAATCACCAACCTGAAGAATTCCACACAAAGAAATATCAAACTTAAGACAACTAAAAGCAAGGAATAAAGTCTTAAAATATATAATTTCTCTTTCACAACTTATCCACTGATTAAAAAAAAATCTGAATTATAGTTAAGTTCCATCACAATAATTTGGAGGTCAGAAATTTTTCATATGCAGAAAGAAAAGAACTGTCAATACAAAATTTTATGTCCAGTAAAAATATCTTTTAGAAATAAGGGTGAAAATTAATGTATCTTTAGATAAAGAAAAAGCAAGATAATTTTCCATCAAGATCTACCTTAAAAGAATTTTTCTAAACAGAAATGATAAAAGATGCTATCTTTAAATATTAGGAAGAAAGTACATAATAAGCAAAATATGGATAAATAAAATCAACTTTCTTTTTCATATTGTGTTTTCTACATTATGTTTGATAGCTGAAACAAAAATATAATATTGTCATTGTGGTATGTAGAGGAAATATTTACAACAATCATATTAAAAATGCAGGAGGGTATAGGGAGATTAGTTTTCCATATTTCAGCTGAGCTGGGTGAATGATGACAGTAGTAGTCTGTGTAAGTTATGTATATATTATGAATGCATCAAGCAACCACCAAAAAATGATATGAAAAGAGACATACTCAAAAATACTATAAATATATCAAAAATTGGAATCTAAAATTTTTTAACCTACAAGGAGTTAGGGGAAACATCAGAAAAACAAAAAACAGGGATACAAGTGGAAAACAAAAATTAGAATGCACACTTGAACCTTAGACATCAATAATTATATTAAATGAAATGGCATAAGTATACCAATTAAAAGACAGAGATTGGTAGAGCATTAAGACATGATCCATGTATGTGTCATCTTCAAAATACTCAGTATAACAATATGTTGTTCAGTTGCTCAGTCATGTCATGTCCAACTCTGCAACCCTGTGAACTGCAGCATACCAGGCTTCCCTGTCCTTCACCATCTCCTGGAGATTGCTCAAGCTCTTGTCCATCGAGTCGGTGATACCATCCAACTATCTTATCCTCTGTTGTCCCCTTCTCCTGTCTTCAGTCTTTCCCAGCATCAGAGTCTTTTCTAATGAGTCAGCCCTTCGCATCAGGTGGCCAAAGTATTGGAGCTTCAGCTTCAGCATCAGCCCTTTCAATGATTATTCAGGATTGATTTCCTTGAGGATTGACTAGGGAACATTTTATATTATGTGAACATTAAACAAAGGAAGGCAGGAGTTATTATATTAATGTTGAATTAAAGAGTCATTAGAACAAAGGAAATTACCAGAGACAGATGAAGATATTATGTGATAAATCAGTCAATCCACCATGAAAATATAGAAATCCTAAGTGTGTATGTACCAAATAACAGAGCTATAAGATATGTGAAATAGAACCGGAATGAGCAACAGTAAAATTTACAATTATTATGAGAATATCAAAACACTTCTCTCAGCCAATTGAAAAAATGGACAGATTACTTAAATAGATATTTCTCCAAAGAATACATACATATGGCCAAGAGGCACATGAAAATATGTTCAACATCACTAATTATTAGAGAAATGCAAGTTAAAACTATAAGATATTTCCTCATAATAGTCAGAATGGCTTTCATCAAAAAATCGACAAACAATAAATGCTAGGGAGGGTGTGTAGAAAAGGGAACCCTCCTACACTGTTGGTAGTGCCACTGTGGAAAACAGTATGGAGGTTCCTTAAAAAAACTAAAAATAGTTACCATATGATCCTGCAATTCTACTCCTGGGTTATATGCAGAGAAAAACATGGTCCAAAAGGATAAATGCACCCCAGTGCTCACTGCAGCAATGTTTACAGTAAACAAGACATGGAAACGACCTAAATTGTGTATCACCAGAGAAGCAGATAAAGAAGATGTGGTACAAACATACAACAGATTATTCATCCACTAACAGGAGTGAGACAATGCCATTTGCAGCAACACGGATGGACCTAGAGATTGTCATAAGGCGTGAAATGATTCAGAGAAAGACAAATATCATATGATATAACTTATATGCTTAATCTAAAAAGAAAGGATACAAATAAACTTATTTACAAAACAGAAACAGACTCACAGACTTGGAGAATGAACTTATGGTTACTAGGGGGAAGTATGGGGAGAAGGGATAGTTCAGTTCAGTTCAGTCGCTCAGTCGTGTCTGACAATTTGGGACCCCATGAATCGCAGCACGCCAGGCCTCCCTGTTCATCACCAACTCCTGGAGTTCACTCAGACTCACGCCCATCGAGTCAGTGATGCCATCCAGCCATCTCATCCTCTGTCGTCCCCTTCTCCTCCTGCTCCCAATCCCTCCCAGCATCAGAATCTCTTCCAATGAGTCAACTCTTTGCATGAGGTAGCCAAAGTACTGGAGTTTCAGCTTTAGCATCATTCCTTCCAAAGAAATCCCAGGGCTGATCTCCTTCAGAATGGACTGGTTGGATTTCCTTGCAGTCCAAGGGACTCTTTGGAGAAGGCAATGGCACCCCACTCCAGTACTCTTGCCTGGAAAATCCCATGAACGGAGGAGCCTGGTAGGCTGCAGTCCATGGGGTTGTAAAGAGTCAGACACAACTGAGAGACTTCACTTTGACTTTTCACTTTCATGCATTGGAGAAGGAAATGGCAACCTACTCCAGTATTCTTGCCTAGAGAATCCCAGGGACAGGGGAGCCTGGTGGGCTGCCGTCTATGGGGTCGCACAGAGTCAGACATGACTGAAGCAACTTAGCAGCCAAGGGACTGTCAAGAGTCTTCTCCAACACCACAGTTCAAAAGCATCAATTCTTCAGTGCTCAGCCTTCTTCATAGTCCAACTCTCACATCCATACATGACCACTGGAAAAACCATAATGAATAACTGAATCACTTTTCTGTACACTTGAAACTATCACAAAATTGTTAATAAACTATACTCAAATATTTAAAAAAAAGATAAACAAGATCTACATATACCAAAGGGAATTATATTCACTATCAAGTAATAAACTATAATAGAAAAGAAAAAATAAAAACCGCTTATCAACAATTAGCAGAACAAGTATACATAAAAGTAGCAAGGATATGGAGGAATTCCAAAAGATCTTTACCAACAAAATCAAATTGACGTTTATAGAACATGCCACCCCCAAAAAGCATGATATGCATTCCTTTCAAGTGTTCAATGCACATACACCAAAACAGACAATACCCAGGGCCAGAAATCAAGCCTCAACAATTGTTTAAAAATGTAAACTGTATAGCATATGTTATCACATGGATGTACAATGAAATCAATCGGATTGAAATAATCAAACTAAAAAACAACAACAAAAAGAAAGCAGAAAATCTCCAAACACTTAAAAACACACTTGTAAGTAGATCCAAGAGGAGTCTCAAAGGAAATTTTGAAAAATACACTTAATTGAATCAAAATGGAAGTATAAAAATTTTGTGAGGCACAGCTAAAATGCTAAGAAGGGAATTTATAGCCTCAAAAACATACATTGGAGAAGAGGAAAAATCTCAAATCAATGATCTAAGCTTTCATCTAAAGAACTTAAAAGTTAAAAAGAAAGGTAAGCAAAAATAATGCCAATGGAAGCAGAGAAATAAGAAAGACAAGAGCAGTAGTCCATGAAATTGAAAACAGAAGCAGTAGAGAAAATCAATGAAACAAATAGTTGATTCTTTGAAGAAGTTAATAAAATTCGCACTCCTCTAGCAAGACTAACCAAGAGAAAAAGAGAGGACACAAATTACTAATGAAACAGAGCTATCGTTACAGACTGTGCAGACATCGCAGATAGTAAGGGAATATCACAAACAAATCTATGCACATAAATTTGACAATTTAGATAAAATGTACCAATCCCTCGGAGAATTCAAGTTACCAAAACACACATAATAGTAAATAGATCATTTGAATAGTCCTTTAACTATTGAATATTGAACTGGTAATTTAAAAATTTTCCAAAATAGAAATCCGCAGGCCCAAGTAGTTTTACTGGAGAATTCCGCCAAACTTTAAAGAAGCAGCACCATTTCTCCACAATTTACTTGCTCTGACCTCAGGGTTTGTGTCCCCCCATACTTCACATGCTGCAATCATAATGCCCAGCATGATGGTGTTAGGAGGCAGGTATTCGATGGACATGAGTTTGAGTGAACTCCAGGAGTTTGTGATGGACAGGGAGGCCTGGCGTGCTGCAATTATGGGGTCGCAAAGAGTCGGACACGACTGAGTGACTGAACTGAACTGAACTGAACTTTGAAATGAGATTAAGTCATAAGAGCAGAACCCTCACAATGAGATTAATACTCTTACAAAAGAGATCCCATGGAGCTCCCCAGACCTTTCCACCCTGTGAGGATGCAAGAAGTCTGCAATGAGAAGAGAGTGCTCACCCAACTGTTGTTAGCACCCTGATCTCAGACTTCCAGCCTTCAGAACTGTGAGAAATAAAGTTCTGTTGTTTATCAGCCAGCCAATCTGTTATAGCAGCCCAAACAGACTGAGAACCCTATGGAAAATAGAAGATAAAGATACAGGTTCCAATTTGTGTCATGAAGCTGCTGCTGCTGCTGCTACTGCTGCTGCTAAGTCGCTTCAGTCATTTCTGATCCTGTGCGACCCCATGGATGGCAGCCCACCAGGCTCCTCCATCCCTGGGATTCTCCAGGCAAGAATACTGGATTGGGTTGCCATTTCCTTCCGCAATGCATGCTGCATGCAAAGTCGCTTCAGTCGTGTCCGACTCTGTGAGACCCCATGGACAGCAGCCCACCAGGCTCCTATGTCCACAGGATTCTCCAGGCAAGAATACAGGACTGGGTTGCCATTTCCTTCTCCAAATGAAGCTGGTATTACCCTAATACCAAGAAAACAACAAAACACAGTTACACACCACTATTCCTATTGACTATAGATTTTTAAAAAATCTTTAACAAAATATTAGAAAATGAAACTTGGAAACATACGCAAAGATTTATGTACCTCAACCAAGTGGGTTTATTCCAAGAATACAAGGCTGGTTCAATATCAATCAAAGTCACCTGCTATATTAAAAGAATAAAGAATAAATAGCACATGATCATATCCATTGATGCAGGAAGAGCATTTGACAAAATTCAACATCTATTCAGTTATAAATGTGAAAAAGTAGTTCTAGAGAAGAACTTACTCGATGTCATTAAGCACATCTACAAAAGTCCCATAGCTAACTTTATATTGACACTTAATAATGAAAGACTGAATTCTTTCCCCACAAAATGAGGAACTAAGAAATACACCTAATGTGTCTCAAGTAGGAGATTTGGGAGCTACTCAGACATCAACTCTGAGGGGACAGTATTTTGTTGAGATCATTTTAGTTTTGAGTATAAAGCTTGACTTTGCAAAAGGAGAACTTCGAAATCTAGGTTATTAAAGATGCAGTAAAGTACTCTTTTATTTTTCAATGGCTAAAGGGTAGAAAGGCTTTGGGGGCTAATCTACAAGTCACATGGCATTTTTAATCAAGATGGCATGTTGGCAGAAATCTGATCTACAGTCTTATTTAGTTTGGCTAGCAATGTTGTTGTTATTGTTAATGAGAATTAGAGTGCCTTCCATGGAGATCTTTGCTCTCCTGTTCATCACTGTCCCATACCCTCTATTGTCTGATATTTGGCCCTGCCTCAGTCACTCAATGTAACCTGCCTGTTTTCCTGTAGATACTAAAATTTGTGACTCTTGGCTTATAATGTTGTTGCAACAAAAACAAATCAATTCCAAGTTCAAATAAATAAACTTACAAATAAACTTTTACAACCATAAAACAATTAGACAGGGTTTTTTTTTAAGACTTGCTAATAAAACACACAGGAAACTGGATATTAAGGTCCAAGGGAGAGAGTTTCAAGATTTAGTACAAGTGAGGTAGGGTTTCTCCTTCCCAAAGTACTTAAAAGCCACAATAGGTTTAACAAGGTTTCTTAAAGGAGCCAAACAAGTATTTTGAATAAGAAAGAATATTAGGTTGTAGAAAAGAAAATTTTTGCATGCCAGACTTGATCAGTGATCCCCATTCTGCAACACCATATGCCACATCAGTCCAGTTCAGTCGCTCAGTCATGTCCGACTCTTTATGGCCCTAGGGACTGCAGCATGGCAGGCTTCCCTGTCCATCACCAGCTCCCAGAGCTTGCTCAAACTCATGTCCATTGAGTCAGTGATATTATCCAACCATCTCATCCTCTGTCGGCCCCTTCTCTTCCTGCCTCCAATCTTTCCCACATCAGTGACCAGAAAACTCACCTTCATTAGGCTCAGTATTTTTCAGGCTGATCATTCCTTGGCAGATTCTTATTCTCCAAACTTTTTTTTTTTTTTAAATAATCCATACTAACAACATTCCTTCTGTTGTTATATCAATTGCTTTGTAGTCTAGCTGATGCTCGTTGCATAATGTTACACATTGTTTACAGTGATTAAAATGAAGGAAACTCTGATCCACCAATTCTATTTGGGAGAGCATCACATATTCTAATAGATGCTTGGGAAGCAAAATGGCCATATTGGTGGCATGTTTACATCTCTGAATATATTTTATGTATATTTGGTATATATCTTCAGTTTTATCCCATGAGTTTAATTTCATTTCAGATAATATATTTGATATTACTTTGTCCACAATACTTGTTTCATCAGGGCAAAGTGGGATTGTGAGAAAAGGAAGATTTTGCCTTTATATAGATACTCATAACAACTATTTCCTGCTTTGTGGTCTTGAGCAAGTCATGTAGCATTATTGGTCTTACTTTTCTCAAATATAAAAAGGGGTAAACTAAAGCTGTCTTCAGTGGGCTATCATAAAAATTAAACAGATAAGGTACCTAAAAGGGAGTATCATATAAAGGTGTGCAATGTAGATTTTCTGCCTTCAGAGTGAGTCATTTTCTGACCTCATCCCCAAATTAGGGGGTGGGAAGGATGCTAGTAATAGACTTAATAGTGTTTCCTCAGTACTAATTAAGGAACAAATGTTTGAATATAAACCTCTCACACAGGTAATTATTTTCTATAATATTTATGGTATAATTGAGTACTATGTGGTATACCATAAATTATGGCTTAAAAATGGATTTGTCTGCATTCCAAATTACCATTTATATTTCTATGGGAAAATGCATTCCAGATTTTAAATTATCAACTCAGAAAAAGAAATTGTATCACGGCCTAGTCATAAATCAAGATCGCTAGGAGTGCTTAACTTTCACCTTCTTATGCCCTATCTAAGATTTTAAATTTCTTCCGAATAGGGTCCTATTGGTGACTAATAAGGTACTCTGTTCCCAGGAGGTACCTGGTAAATCTTTTTTGCTTTACTTTGATTTTTACAATTAGAAAGGAAAGGAAATCAACTGTGGCAGGCAGTTGAGTACAAAAATGGCTCCAATTTGTCTCCTCCCGGTATCTGCACTACTTGTAACATGAGATTGCAGCTCCTCCTTCAAGAACTGGAGTCTGTGTCCTTTCCCATGGGATCTGGGTTGGCCTTATGATTTGCTTTGACTGATAGAATGAGGCCAAAGTGACCATATGCCACTTGTGAGTCTTGACTTTAAGAGGCCTTTCCTGTGTCCATACTTCCTTGGAACTCTGCCACCATCATTTAAGTAAACTAGAACTCACCAGCTGGAAAGTGAGAAACCATGTAAGGAAAATCCAGTTATTCCAGCTGAGGTCATTCATCCCAGACCAGTTTACAGCCAACTAGCCTCAAAGTATGTGAAAGAACCCAGCCTAGAGCTGCCTTTGTAACCTCCAGCTGACCCTAGATCCATGGGTAAGCCCGGCCAACATCAGAATAACTGCTTGGCCGACCCTTAGACTCATGAGCAGTCATACATGCTTGTTTGAATCCGGTGAGATTGGGGTTTGCTTCTGGCACAGCAAGAAATAACTGGTATATCAACTAGATTAGGTTCTAAGCAATGCATAGGGACTAATTCAGGAATACTGTGTTATGTTTTCAATGGTGATCACAAGAAAAGAAATTTAGCATTTCAAGGACAAAAATTTTTAGATCACTAGATTACTCAATTTTAGAAAAGCAAACTATAATACAACTGTAGGCATTAGTTTGAGGGACTAAAAGGAATATCATTAATAAATAATTCAAATACCTAGCAAAGTTTGGTAACTATAAAAATAGCAATTACTGATTAGAAGTCCAGGAAAGATGTGCTATATATTTAAATCTCAGACTTCAAACAAAATGCTTCCTGCTTTACTGGCAATAAATATCTAAGAGGCTATTCTGGGGGAAAGCATCTTTTAAAAAGTAAGAAAGAAAAAAATAAAAAGTAAGAAAGACTGCCCAAGAGAAGCAATAAGGGAGCCCAGGATATATGAACAGTCAGACACAAACTAAAAAGTACATAGAGCCCCCCAAATTAAGAGTTTTCTGCAGGCAACAGCAAAGTCCATAATATGCAGTTCTTTGAATAAATTAGAGGGAGGAAGTCAGCCAGAAACAGTGAGATGGATACAGTGCAAAAAGTCTATCAAAAAAATGGGAGGGAAGATAACAAGAGACTCAATTAATTCTTGGCTGTAATCATTCCTGAGGAAGATCTTAGGGAGTTTCCCACTCTGAAATTGTCTTTTGACAGAACCAGGTCAGAGGTAAGAGAACAAATATTGCTAAAAGCAAAGGTGTGCTGAAATGAATTGGCAAACTGAAGGCAGATCATTTGTACATTGCCAACGTGGTATTTTGAAGAAACCGAAGGATAAGGGCTCTTCCCAAACAAAATATGCAAAAGACTCTCCTGTAATAGAGCACTCATCTCAAAGGGCATTTGATTTTACATCTGAACATTGGCAGAAACTATATAAAAGAGTAGGATCATGTGATATTTATATAACATATGATTGAGTTACTGATTGAGATTTTTGTTCAAGCTGCTATCATAGATTGGTATATAGAAGGTGTTGTTTCTTTCTCCCAGATTTTACACGAGAGTAGCCAAGTTTCATGCTTTGAATTCTGAGTTTTCCATTCCAAGTAGTCATTAACAGTTTCTGCAAGTCAGAAAGAAATATAAGTTTTAACTCAAACCATGACAACTATACAAAATTCTCTTTGGGGAGAATCTAAGATCACTGGGTGTGGGTTAAACTGAATAGTCCTTAGGAAAAAGGAAATGAAAGCTGAAGTAAGAGAAAGAAAAAAAAAATATATATATATATATGGTCTGCTGAAGGTTGGTAAAGATTCTCCAAGACTCCAGAGAAACAAGAGGGCTTAGGCGGTTTTTGCAAATGGCAGACAGGACCTGGAGTGGGAAGAGAGGGGAGATGATTACGGGGTACATATGTAGGTTAGCTGTTGAATCGTGAGGTGTTGTGAACAGTCGTGAAGATTTCAGTGATTAGATCTGGGGTTGGCAAATCAGACCACTAGGATAGATAACTCTGTTCTGACACAGAATGTCACACCTGAAGCAAGGGCAGGCTTGGCAGAAACATCAGCTAATCAGAAGAGGAATGGCACTAATGGTAATTTTTTTTCCATGAACTAACAGCTTGGCTGATGCCTCTGTTTTTAGTTGTCCAATAATCATTAAGATCAAATGCTTCAACTATCTTGAGTGGGATTCATAATTTAGACATATGACATTTATTGTGTATGAGTATTCCCAGAAAATGCTTAACCTACTCCTACAACTTATCAAAGTGAAATCAAGTGGGAATATCTTTAAAAATAGAAATCATCACTGATTAATCCCTTTGAATTATTTGACTGAGAAAATAGGCCTGAGAAGAATCAGCAAATTTAATTTATTTAGCTGTTTAGAAGACATTTGCCAAAATTCTATGAGCAAGAGCTATTTTAAAATTCTTCTCTATTTTGAATTATGAAACATTTCATACATCCTGAGAAGGTCAGAACTTCTGATAACAGACACCCAAAGACTGACCACCCAGATTTAACAGATGTTAACATTTTATTGAGTTTGCTTCAGATCCTATTTTTAAGAATAAAAATAAAATATTGTACAGGGAGCTAAATTCTCACCTCTGTCTTTCCCCTCTCTCATTCCCTAGGAATACTCACTATTCTGAAGTTGTGTGTAACACTGTTTTATATTTGATATAAAATGTATATGTATATAGGCATCTGCAAAACTATATAGTATAATTTTGTGTGTTACAAATCTTTCCAGATTGGTATCTTTGTTATATATTTGTATATTGCATTCACTTATGAATTTTAATTTCTTCCATGCCTGTGGATTGATGCTCTGCTTTCATTCCTAAGGTTGTTTTTTTGTTTTTGTTTTTCTCTTTCTATATTTCTTCCTTCATTTAGAAACTATTATAAGTCTGCTGGTTTTTGTATATTTCATAGTTATCTTCAAGTAGTCAGCTTCTTTTTTATTTAACAAATTTACTTGTTTTATACTTGTCTTTTTTCTTAACCAATGTATTTGCTCTTACTTTCTGCTTTCTATATTTATCTTTGGCTGTTTACTTTTGTCTGTCGTTAACTTTCTGTAGTATGTGTGATACTGCTTTATCCCTAAGTGCATAAGCTCTATTTAAACAACAAAAAAGAATAACTATAATCATATATATATATACCATATATATGCAAAATATATACACACATATATTATGTATAAATACATATGTTAGATTATAAAGCATATTTAATTGCAATTATTTGTCTATAGTTATTAACTTTCACATGAAAAGTATCTCATGACTGTGCTTTATTTCAAATGAAATACTTAGCACAGGGTTTCTCAATAGTAGCATTATTAACATTTGGTGGTGTATAATTCTTTTTGTAAGAAGTAGTTCTTTGTAGCATCTTTGGCTACTACTTATTAGATTTTAGTAGTACTCCTTCACACTAGTTGTGACAACCAAAAATATCTCTGCTGCTGCTGCTAAGTCACTTCAGTCGTGTCTGACTCTGTGTGACCCCATAGACGGCAGCCCACCAGGCTCCCCTGTCCCTGGGGTTCTCCAGGCAAGAACACTGGAGTGGGTTGCCATTTCCTTCTCCAATGCATGAAAGTGAAAAGTGAAAGGGAAGTCGTTCAGTCATGTCCGACTCTTCCTGACCCCATGGACTGCAGCCCACCAGGCTCCTCTGTCCATGGAATTTTCCAGGCAAGAGTACTGTGGGATGCCATCACCTTCTCTAGACGTTGCCAAATGTCATCTTTGGGACAAAACATCCCTGACTGAAAACCATTCTGTACATCATGCTATTTGCCACTTCTGATATCTTGGAGGTAGCTCTCGTCTCTAGGTCAGACTGAGATTAATTCTTTTAATTTAACAGTGAGGCCAATGTTGAAATCCTCTAAGAAGCCCAAAGACTAATCAAAATGATTTTTCTATTGATCTTTTATCCTTTGCTCAAAACAACATTATATATTAAAACATTCAGATTTAACTATATGAGTTTTAATGTACAGCTTAAGAGATGAATTATTTGTCACATGTCTGAGCATATCAAGACCTGCTCCACTCTGAGGGATAATAACATAATTTTTCCAATAGATAGGTTTCTGCTCTACCTGGGGGATGTGATCTGACCTATGTATACCATCTCTGTTGTGAAAGTAGTTTGCCATGATGCTTTCATTTCAGACTTTCGTTACTTCATTTGAGGTGATTTTAATAGATTCCACAGATTTTGATAGCCTCGTTATGGTCGGTTGGCCGTAACGGACATTTTCGGACAGAGTTTTTCTAATTTTGTCACCCACTAAGATTTTCTACTCAGAAAATTTTTTAAAACTTATTTCTAGATGTACCATTTTTTCTCCAGAAATACTATTTTTAAATCGAAACTTAGCTCATAATCATGTTATATTATCTCTCAATCACTATTTATTTTCATTTTCTTTTTTCCTCTGTATTCTTTGAGAACTAGCGACCTTGTTTCTTATTATCAGCTGATTTTCATTCTATTCTTTACTCTTTCCGAGTTTGAGCAATGTAAATAATGCTCTGATACTTTAATTTCATTCAAATATTTTAAATGGTTTTTGATTATATAGATAATATATCTATTTTTAGTTTACAAATATTTGAGGGCTTATCAGGTATCTTTCTGTTTTGAATCGTAATTTAATTCTTGCTGTGTTTGGTGAACTATTTTGTATGTTTGAATCGTTTAAATTTATTGACACTTATTTTGTGGCACAAAATATGATTTATATTGGTAGAAAATTTTCAATGCATTTTAAAACAATGAATATTCTGCTCTTGTTCTATAATCGTCCCAGCTCAAGTTAGCTGCTAGTACTGTTCACAACATGAGCGTCCTTACTCAGTTTCTATCTACTTGTTCTCTCAACTGTGAAAAGAGGGATGTTTAAATTTAAACTGTAGTTGTAGATTTGCCTGTTTATCCATCCAGTCCTGTTATTTTGGCTCTATTTATTTTGAAGCTCTGTTATTAGGTGAATAAAATTTTAGGGTTATTGTGTCTAACTGTGCCCTTTTTAATTAGAAAACTATTTTCTGTATATATTTTTTGTTCTTAAATCTGCTTTGTCTGATATTAACATAGCTACTCCAGATTTGATTACTTAGTGTTAGGATATGGTTTGTGTTTCTCCATCCTTTTATTTGTAAATTATTTTTGTCTTTATTTTAAAGTGCATTTATTATAGGCAGGATATAATTGGGTCTCACTGTTCTAGTTATTTTTGTCCAATCTGTTAACTTCTGCCTTTTAATTGAGGTATTTATACCATTTACATTTAATGTGACTGTTAATATATTAGTCAAGTATCATCTTACTTGTTTT
Source organism: Ovis aries (assembly GCF_016772045.2). Taxonomy (NCBI): domain Eukaryota; kingdom Metazoa; phylum Chordata; class Mammalia; order Artiodactyla; family Bovidae; genus Ovis; species Ovis aries. The sequence goes on along the minus strand of NC_056055.1, from coordinate 82,206,269 downwards.
CTATATGTCTCGTTTGTTCTGTGCTCCAAGTTTCCTCATTTCTGCCTTTTAAAAGTTTATTCATATTTTTATAATTCTGCTGTATCTCCTTTGCAGCTCATTATCTATAACTCTGTCATTTTAGTGGTTTATAAAAAACATCTTTATTTTATTACAGTATCCTTCAAGTAGTATTGTATCAGTTTCCATGTTGTGTAAAGAGACTTACATTAGACTTTCATTTCTCCTTTTCTGACCTTTCTGTGTTGTTGTTATATATTGACTTTTACATATTATTTTATTGTATATTATAAACTCTTCACTAAATTGTTTTTGCTTTAAAAGTCAATTATCTTTTAAGGAGATTGAAACAACCAGGAAAAAAGTTTATGTTGCTAACCTTTGTTGTTACATTTCCAGTGATCTTAATTTCTTTGTGTAGACCTAAATTTCCATCTGGTATTGTTTTCTTTTTGCCTAAAAGACCTCCTTTGAAATGTTCTTCTAGTGTGAGTCTTCTGGTGGTCAAGTCAGAAAATAGTCTTTTCCTGACTTCTTTTTGGAAAGATCTTTTTGCTAAACATGGAATTCTAGGTTGACTTTTTTCTTTTTTTTTAACTGCTTGATTGATGTTGCTCCACTGTCATCTCATTGACATTTTTTCTGGAAAGAAAATCCTGATATCATTCTTGTCTTGGTTCCCTGTATATATATTTTTTCCCTTTCCTTTGGCTGCTTTTAAGGTTTTCTCTTTACCACTGGTTTTGAACAATGTTATATGGTTTGCCTTGATATAGTGTTTCTTGTGCTTGGAATTTATGGATCTTCCTGGATCTATGCATTTATCATTTTTATCATAGTTGGAAAACTTTGCTCATTATTCACTCAAATATATTTTTCTGTCACTAATCTTTCCCTTTTCAGGGACGCCAATACCATATGTATTAAACAGCATAAAAATTTCCCACAGCTTACAGTTTTGCCATTTTTCTTTTTCTCCTTCTGTGATCCTTTTCTGGTAGTTTCTATTGTATATATCCAAGTTTATTAATATTTTCCACTATATTTTAAAAATCACAAATTGTAATTTTCATCTCAAAAATTTCTCTTTGGGTCTGTTTTCATATTTACACTTAAAGTTTTGAATATATTGAATACAGTTGTAATTACTGTTTTAATTTCTTTGTCAGTTCTAACATCTGTGTCAGTTCTCTGTTGGATTTGATTAATTGCTACTTCTCATTGTGGGTTGTATTTTCCTGCTTTTTTAAGTGTCTGGTAGTATTTGATTAAATGCTAGATCTTGTGAATTTTATTTAGCAGTGTGGGATATTCTCATAAATATTCCTGAGTTTTGTCCAAGGATGTAGTTTAGTTCCTTGAAAACTCATTTATTCTTTTGCACCTTGCTTTAATAATCTATTAGGAGTGGGCACAGTAGTGCTCACTCTAAGGCTAGTTATTCCCAACAACCTAGGCAAGACCCTTATGCGTACTTTACCAAATTCCCGATGAATCTTGACACTTTCCACACTGGTGTGTGAGAACAGGTACTATTTCAGTCTTATATGAGAACTAAAAACTGTTACCGTTAATCTTTTGAGTGGATCTTTCCCCAAACTCTGGCAGTTTTCTCACTTGCTTATATTTAACAGTGCTCAGCTCAGTACTTGAAAGGGCTCCTTCTCAGAGGGCTAGAGCTGGTCTCTCTGCAGCTTTCTCTTCTCCAGCATTTTGTCCTGCAAACTCTAGCCTCAAAGTCTGCCTGGACTCTCAGTTCCATCTCCTCCAACTCAGGGAGTCTGCCAGCCTCCACTTGCCATCTTCCACTGTGGCCTGGAATCCCTCCAAGGTGGTGCTAGAGGACAGTTACAGTGCTTGTCTCATTGGTTTCCTCTCTCTCAGGACTGATGTCATTGATTGCATGATGTCTAATATCTTGAAACCACTGCTTCATATATTTTGTTCATATTTTTGTTTCAGGGTGGAATGTAACTGCTGAAATTCCATCTTGAACAGGAGTAGAAGTCCCTGTCAATTAATTTTAACTTTTATTATAAAATACTCATAATATATAAGGTAAAATCAGAAACATGTCCTTCATAATTGTCTCCTTAACATACCAACTCCCCTTCTCACAATTTCTTCTGTTAGGAATATCTATATACATATACAGACATTTTGTAAAATTCTAGTTTTCACTTTCTAAGTGATATAATTACTTTATATTTTTATTAAACAACATGTCAGGAATATTTCTATAATATTTATTTTAAAAACTTTTCCCCAAATAGCCAACTATTGTATGTTATAGATATACCTTATGTATTTTATAACTTGACCTGTTGATTAATTGATTATAATATTTTATATTAGCAACCAAATTGTAATGCATACGCAAAGCGAGGTACAAAGACATTGAGATATATATAAAATGATACAGACTTATAACATACTTATGAGTGTTATTTCTCTGGTTTTTTACCAAAGGATTCATTCATGCTAATTTTTATTAATATTACTAAAATTAATTACTATTATTTTATTAACATAAAATTGTTATTAATTTTTATTAATTTATTAAATTGTCATCTAAAGAATATTTAAACATTTACACCCAAGTCACAATGTATCAAAGTGCCCATTTCATTGCATTCTCATCATTGATTATTTCTAAACATTTATTTTTGCCAATAGAAAAGATAAAAATGATGTTAACAGTTGTTTGTAATTTTCTTTTCCTGGTTACCAGTAATGTTGAAAGTCTATTTGAATTTCCTTATTCTCAATTCTCTATCTTCTGCCCATTTTGCATTGCATAATCATTTTTTCTTAGTGATTTGTTGGAGAGAGTATAGTCTTGATATTATTTCTTTGTCTTCTATTAAATGTTCCAACAGTTTTTTTTTTCAATTAGTTAACGCAGTCTTTTCTTTCATATAGAAGGTATAATTCTACTAATATAAAACCCTTCAATATACCTTATATCTTCCAGATTTATAATGTTCCCTTGGAAGGCCCTCAGAAATTTGACTTTGCAAAAGTAGTTGCTTATGTTTTCTTCTAAAAGTTATATGATATTCTTTTCTTTTATCTCTTTAACCTATCAAAAGTTATTTTTGTATGTTTTGTATAGTAGGAAGTCCAAATATTATTTTGAATGAGTAGACTGTTTCAAACCACATTTCTGGAATAGTTGATCATCTTCCACTTGATTAAAAAATTAAATAAGAAACAAATTAAAAATTATATATAATCATCCTCCTGGGTTATTTATGCTATTCTTAAAATATGTACTGATCCCTGGGATGATGCTACATGACGCTTTTATTTATAAGTTCATGGATATTCTCATGTTCTTGCCTTCCACCTGAATATTATTCTAAACTTTTCAATTTCATAATAAATCAATGTAAATATTCTTGAATATATGTGGTTTTCATAGGAAACTATGAAGTGAATTTATATGTTTAGAGTATTTGGAAATGACATACACAGAATCTGAATTTCAACTGGAGATATGGTGCATTTATTTAGTCTATTTATTGAGACTCTTTTTCTAGAGTCTTATTCTCTCTCTAGGTATCTCTATCTACCTACCTACGTTCATACATACATATATCATTCTTTCATTTATTACTGTATCTAAGCTATCAAAGATATAGATAGACTGATAGGTATAGATAAGTAGATAGATCTTGCACATTTATTGCTTGGTCACTGCTCATTTTACTACTTGTGGTTGTTATAAAAAATATCCATTGGTTCTTCCCAAATTACACATCCAGGAAGCAGGGTGAGAAAACTGATCAGTCTCAAAAGAGATGTTTCCAAAATCTCTTCACATGTATCCAAGGGTGAAAATGTAAAAAGGAAAATATCACCAAGGGGTCGTCCTGAGAGTGAAGGACTTGGAAACTATTTTTGGAATGAAATCAAGCGCTAACAACAGAGCATTCCCCACCTCTAGAATAGAGTGACCTTGAAATAACAGCCTAATGGAATTTCAGAACTCCCTTGGATCAGGGACCACAGAGTATTTCCCCATCCTAATTTAAATTTTTATTTAGATAACCTGACGTTTTCTGCAGTGTCACATCAGGACAAATTGCCATTTTGGCTTAGAGATTTCCAGACCAAGAAGAGTTTCTTATAGAATGTTAATCCATTCTAGTGATTGGATAGGTCATAGGAAGGGACAAGTATAATCTGTTGGTTAAAAGAAAAGTCAACCAAATATTTGTGACCGGAAGAGCTGATTGTGGTAATTGTTAGGAAAAATTTTTAACAAATATCATTTCTCTCATTCTAAACACAAAGTAGAACTTGATCTACTAACTTGATCTCAGGCCTGGCTCTGTGACTTGCTTTGGAAAATGTAGTATGAGTGGAAGTGATTCATGTTATTTCTGGGTGAAAGCTTTAAGAGTCAGTGTTTAGTTTTTCGTATTTCCTTTTCCTGATATTGCAATCAAGGAAGCATAAGGATAAGAGGAAGTTCTACCAGCCTAGGTCCCTCAAGACATAAAAATAACCAAAGCCTTCAAGGTGACCTGTGATAGCCACGTAGTATGAGCAAATACCACCCTGATTTGTTGTAAGCTACTCTTATTTGGTAATCTATTTGTCACTTCACATAATCTAGATTATGCTGACTAATATTTTGTCCCTGTATCCTGATTCATGTAATTAACAATTCTCAGAAATATTTTCATCTTCTGTGTCTTTAGATATCTTTTTCTATGTGTGGTTCAAATTTCTCATGTCATTTAGTTTTCAGTGGTGCTTTTTCTTATTCTTTAACTGAATAAAAGCCTGCCTAGGTCTGATTTTTGCCTATCGACACTGTGTACACATTGCCCTTGGTACTTGCCATTTTCCACCCCTGTGTGAATGGGAATCACTCTCTCATCTTGGAATCAAGAAATGTGGTCACTATATTTAGCAGACAGCTCTTTAGTGAGTGTGTCTTTTTGTGCTGAGGTAGAAGTGTATTTCTACTCACCAGTTGGTTCTCTCACTATAACAGTGAAACTCTTATCCTCTTAAAAATCTAAAATCCATCTGTAGGTCTTTCATTGGCCCAAATTAAACAATCCAGTGTACATCAAATAGTGCTCCCATGTATTTTACTGTTCTCATGCCCACCTACTTGATTTGTAGGTCAGTTTTCTCATATATACAATAAAGCAACACTGACCTTACAGGTTGTGAAGATTGAATAAAATAGCAAAGGTCTATATTATGCATGATACAATGTCTATTCCACTAGGTTAACTCATTATTATTATTAATTTGTCAAGGGCTATTACACTCACAATTTCTATAATCCTGTTTATTTTTCCTATTTACTTTCAGCAAAGTTATTTTATAAAAGTCTCTTGGACTCTATTCCTTTTTGTTGCAAGGGTAACCCAGATGTTTCTGGTAGTAAAATCATTATGGTTCAGTCACATTCAGTCAGTCTTCTTGTTGCCTTAATAACTATCAGAATAAAATAACTCTCAATGTATTACTTTAGAAAAAATGTCTGCATTATATGACCCACCACACTTTTACATCAAGATTTGGGGATTTGGAATGGATAGAGCAGGTAGCTGCCTCCATTGAGAATTGAACCTTAACAAGGTTTATTCCTGTCCGGGTTCATTACACATTACACAAGGACGTCCAAGGAAATGTCAGATGAGATCTTTTAGTTTTCATTGGGATAAAATTAGACTGGGTCTGATGAGCCAGAGGAGTGCGATTAAGGCCCTGGGCACAAGCTTCATAATGTGGCTGTGCCCACAGACTTATCCGCAGAGTGTTTCTCCTGGGATTCTCAACCCAGCTGCCAAATTTACCACTCAGTTCCTGTGCTGTGTTTCATGTGACTTTCTGCTTCTCTTGGCTTCACTTCTAATTTTTTTGCACTCAGCTGATTATCTTGGCACCCCTCCCCCAACTTCCCCAATAATCTGTTTCCCTGGCTCCCGCTCATAACCCCTCTATTGGAATAAAACCTTAATTTGACACTATCCTGAATGTGGTCGCTGGTTTCTTCCCAGAGAGAAAGGCCTTTTCCCCAGGCAGAAGCAGCCAGAATCTTAAACCAGCTAACTCTTCTCCACTGGATATTATTAATTGCTAGAAACACTTCTTTCCCTTTTCCTCTTTCTTTCTCTACCCCTCTCCTTCTTCCCTCGCCTTCAAACTTAAGCAGTTCTATTCCTATTCAAATCCATCTTTTGAAATTCATTAACTCCATAAAATAGGAAAGACTTTATGTTTGACCTACTATTATATTATTCACTGTTTGCTCAAATTCATGTTCATTGATTCGGTGATGCTATGGACATGACTTTGAGCAAACTGTGGGAGATAGTGAAGGACAGGGAAGACTGGTGTACTTTAGTTCCTGGGGTCACAAAGAGTCAGACATGACTTAGTGACTGAACAACAACAAAGTTCAATCTGAGTTTGGATAACATCATTTGCATAAGACTTTTCTTATTGAAAAATACCTGTTAGTTCTTCTTTGGTCATTGCCTTTCCTAGCCTCTTTCACCTGCTTCACACACCTAACCAGGCCACGTTTGACACAATCATAATTAAGCACCACCACTGATGTTTTAGATCCAGGTGTCTCCACCTTGGCAGTACTGGCATTTGGGACTGTCGTGGGAATCATGGGATATTTAGCAGCATCCTTTCTCTTTACCAACAAAGTATCGCTGACAACCCCCACCATACTTTCAGTCTTGACAATCAAAAATGTCTCCAGACATTGTCAAATGTCCTCAGGTTCAGAGAAGGAGGGCAGTTACTTCCAGCTTTAAACCCCTGTGGTTGATGAACTCCGTTTGATATACCAAGAGAAAATGTCCCAGGTGGCTATGGATTGTCTGCTAGCAGCTTTTCAAACTCCTTACTGGCTTTTCTCATTTTCTGAGGTCCATATGAAGATTTCAGTCACCAAAGCAGATACAAGATTCTCTGCATATGCATACAAATGGAGATGCTATCTATATGCTATTATACCTCTCTGCAAGGATCAGCTACCCAAATTAAAATCTAATCTTTAGCAGTTTTAAGCTTGACAGTTTATCCCTCCTACTTCTTCAAAGTTCTCTGCTAAGAGGGTTTTATTTGACCATAGGAAAGTAGTCACAATCATAAATTCTACCATCGAATTTCTTTATAATGAAAATTAAATTTTCATTTGTCTTTTTAAAGCAACGTCTTAGATGAATTAATTGTGAGTACATATCAAAGATATATTTCAAACTTGCCTACAAAGGAGAAGTCTCCAAAATACAACCCTTGTGTGGTCCTGCATGGTGAACAGTATCTACCTTTTGGACTGTGGGTACATGACTAATAAGCTTTTGATCTCATCTGTCTAGCACTAGGGATTATGTGTTCAGGCCTTCCCATAATCCAAGAGTAGAAATCTGTTTTTCACCAATGATTGTATAGAGGTCATTAAAACATTCATTATCCTTATTTTGGGGTAAATATTGTAGGATGGGAAGGTATTATTTCAGGATCATTTAAAAAATTTATGTGCAGAATGTGCAAATATTAAGTATATAGCTCAATGAATTTACATATGAGCTATATAGCACTTCAGCTTGCTTTTTAAAATTAATGACTTTTATTAGGGTTATTTTTAACAATAAATTCTCATTTATATCTACCCCCTATATATCTCTTCCCTAGTTTTACTGATTGTTTAATTCCATTTCTTCTTAGATTATTCTTGAGTAGTTATTTCATGGAGGGCCTATATGTCCAAAGTTTTCCTATTATGTTTCCAGGAAAAGGCTTAATTTTGCTTTTATTTTTGAATGGCAGTATATCTAGTCAGAGAATTTTAGCCTGACATTTATATTCTAGCAGCATTTATAAGAAATTATTCCACTGTATTTTGCCCTCTATTGTTGTTGATAATTCTGTTGTCACTCTAATTATGTCACTTTTAATAATTTGTTTCATTTTTCTTTTTGTGGGTATTGTTAAATTTTCTCCCCTTTTCTATCATTTATGTTATACTACAAAATGTATAGATGTGTAATTAGTATTAGTATATGTATATTTTTATTTTATTTTTTATTGAGTTATAACATATTCAGTAAACTGTACTGTAGTCTGAACAATTCAATGAAATTTTGTCCATAATACCCTTTATAACCACTACTCCAGCTAAGGTATAGGACATTTCCATCACCCCAAGAAGTTCATTTATGTAGCTTCTTTGTTAGTACCATAAAGAGGTTACCAGTAATCTGACTGGTATCATCATAGCTTAGTTTTGCCTGTGTTTGAATTTCACACAGTATCTATGTAAGGTACTCCTGTTATTTTTTGAAAAATGATTTTTAGTTTTCCTTGGTTTTCAGTTTTATGATTCATATATTTACAATTATATAATGTAGGAAGAAAATAATTTAAAAACTGTATCTTGGAATACCATTTGATATAGAGCAGATGTTGACAGATTTTGTCTGTAAAAGGACAGATGTTTTAGGACTTGTGAGTACATAGTCTTAATTTCATATTCTCTCTCTAATAACCATTTGAAAAAATAAATACTACTTTCAGCTCAAAGAGCTGTATGCAATAGGCTATGTCTATATTTTACCAAATCCAGTTTAAAAATGCTACCTATTTACATATTTTCCAACAGAAGGACTATCATATGCTTTCTCTTTCTCTAATCCAACTAAAATGGGTTTTATTCTTTTTTCAAATACAAGTTTATGAAGAGTAAATAAATGCATATTCCTATTTCACAGACTTAGAGAAGATTTTATAAGCTAAACAGCATGAAAAAGGTTCCTAACGCCTAAAGTTATATAGTATATTCTAATAACATTTGTGAAATAAGATGTGATCAGAAAGCAGATAAGAATAGATCCAAATTTCCAAAAGTCATGACACTGAAAAGGAATAGGGTGCTTAATCTATTTATCCTATTAACTAGTCCTTCTCCTACTTTTTATATCAATTTTTTAATTTACAATATGAATTTCATTTCAGAATATAAAGAGAACCAATTAGGATATCTAACATTATACCTACTAGTTCACAACACATATGAGCCTTTCTGCCATTTTAGTTAATCTTTTAATAGACATTTTAAAGATTATCTTCATTATCTAAATGTGTCAGATAATGGTTTAAACTTCTTTTCTATTTGGTTTTAATGTGTGCACATGCTTTCAGTTGCTCAGTGGTGTTCAAGTCTTTGCTTGGCTTTAATATATAGTTTTAATTTCTTTTTAAATTTATTTTTAATTGAAGGATAATTGCTCTAAAACATTGTATTGGTTTATGCCAAACATCAATATGAATCAGCCATAGGTATACCTATGTTCTGTCTTCTTAAACCTCCATCCCCATCCCACCCCTCTAGGTCATTAAGAGCCCTATTTTGAGTTCCCTGAGTCACATAGAAAATTCAGGTTTGTGGGTTGTTTTTTTTTTTTTTTTTTGAAATATTGTCTACATTGCCTTGGGCTCTGATTTGAAGAAATATTTTTAATTTCATCCAGTAGACATACTGGCAAGCAGGCTTTTCCAAAACTTGAGCATGAAGCCTATTTAAACCGAAGTTAGGTCTACTGAAACCATTGGTCAACACAGATAGCATTCCTACCATAGCTATAAACTCACTGGAGAATATTTTTCCCTATCAATATACACCTTCTATCTTGCTATATCAGGCATTTGTTCTTCTCTCTCTGAGATCAGGGTCAGCCAATGTGCTAATTGTGACTTTATACAACAACTTCAGTAACCCAGGAAAAAATAAAGTTTCCTAGTAAAAGAAGATTTTAGCCTTCTTTTAGTAAAAGAAGATTCAGTCTTCCTCAGTCAGATCAAGGGGTGGCCTTATTTTAGAATAATCTCTATCTTTGGAAAACTATAAATAATATTTAAGAGACATTTACGTTTAGAATAAGCATTGCTGGAACCTTTTGCGATACACCAATAAGATTGGAGTACAGTAAGAACCTAGTTTTCTAGGATATCTTTTTCTTTTCTTTTGCCCTTTTCCCCCCAGCTTTATTTCATAATTAAATGATTCTTGGCTTGGATTGTTGGTGGAAGACTATGCCAGCCACTCTTTGGTGAGGCCTGGTTTTCCAGAAACACATTTGTCTTGTTTTGCATGCACTGGTTCAGGATTCAGATAATTGTGTTAAAGAGTGAGGCCTATTATTAAAACTACAAATGCAAGATCCAGCCTGCCAAAGGACCATTCAAACACATATCCAAAAGAGAGATAATGTTGGGAATTCTATTGAGATCCTGATCAACAGCTGTATTTTAATGAACTGAATTTGAGTTATCATTTGATAATATAACATCTGGAATCTGCTTATAAACTTCAAGTCTACAAACTAGACAGAAACCCCTGAACTTTAACTGAGCTCTCTCCTCTAACACCAAAGGTTTTCTCCCAGTTACAGCTTATCTTGTAGTTATGATTATACTCTTTAAACATTGAGACATTTCTGTATTTTATTGTATTGTTTGACATTCAGTATTTCTTTTTTTGCCTCTGCTTTTTACTGATCCATAGAGAGAGAGAAAGGATGTTAGATATGAAACAAGGATCACACATCTTTCAGCTTCTTGTTGAATACCATCTTGCAACATGGCTGATTACATAAATTTGAAACAAATACGATTCTGGAGCATTTTGTAGAGCAGATCCTGTTTGTACATTTAGAAACAAATATGTAAAAATATGTGCCTATGTAAGCTACATGCTTCCATTTCACACTGCATGTTTTGTCCTTTCCATAATGTGTATGTTTTGTTTTCCGGATGTAGCATATGAAGGTGCTATTCAACAGTTGAAGTAGAAAAGCATATTTTTCTCTTCTGAGATAGGTAGGTCTCCAGGTGGGAAAATAGTGAAGTGTTAGTCATGGCTTTCAAAGGATCTATTGCAGGCTCTAAAGACATCAGGTTTGATATTCCATATTGAAAGAGTCACAAAATCATAATTTAATTACCCTAAAGACATATAGCTTCTCAGCTTTAGAGAATGTAAATGCTTTTCTATCTGTATCCTTCCCTTTCATGTGCCAAAACACAGCTGATGAAAGAAAAGAAAAAAAAAAAAAGGCAACTACCTAAAAAATAAAGCACTCAAGGCCAAGGAATGGGAGGGGTGGGGAGAAGATCCAAAATTATCTCTTCCACTGACTGATGTGTGCTTTTAACTTAAAAATAAGAGTGTCCACATTTTTAGTATATCTCCCAAAGAGCATGTTCTCTCTAATACCAGATTTTCTCTCAAAATACAACAGGAAAAGTGGAAAAAAAAAAACCTGTCTGTAGACACCCAATGAAATATTGATTAAAGCCTATTGGTAGCACATTCCTTGGTTCTGTGCTCTACCTAGAACTTGTGCTGAATAGGAAGTGTGTTAATAGAGGTGCCATAATCACTTTGTATTTATATTTTCTATTTCTCCATCCAACTGACTCTAACAGCTTTAATTTGAGAAGGAAAAATTGAATCCAGTAGAGAATTAACTTAGGAAGACCCATCCCAAACTAACATTTTAATGTAAATGTTTCTGGGAACTGCAAATACTTTAAAGCAAATATGAAATAGCTATGAACACATTAACCTTATGAAAATTAAACTTAATTGCATTATCTATCTTTATGATTAATCACTATCTACTTCATAATGGTAGATACTCTGCTGTGGGTTTTTCTGAGAGATCCTTTGTGTAGATTTTCTCACTTAAACCTCACACAACTCACGAAGGTGGGTATTGATGATTTTCACTTTACGAGTACAAGCTTAGGAAGGTCAAGTGACTTGTCCAGAGACCCTTATCTGGCCATTGGCAGAGCTCCCGCCCTGCACTTGGGATTCTATAAACAAGGAATTCAATCTCACATGGTTACCAGGGTGGCCTCTGCTCACATGATTAGTTAGATGGACTGGGAATAGCATCCCGGCCCTTTGGGTTTCTACCCAGTACGGCTTCTATTAGTTCACACCTAGCCTAGCCTAAGAAGTAGATGGTCTCTACAGCTGAACTGAATCAAAAACGTGAAAATTCTGGAGTCTGAGGTCTCAGCTGCTAAATCTTTTAGTAACCCAGAAACTGTCAGTTATAAACTACAATGTAGATAATCCTTGAAGTCAATCAGAGAGTAACATTTTATATCAAATGGCTGATCTATAGGAGTCTGTACATTTTTTTCCAATTTAAGAATAACATTGATTTTTAAATGGAAAAATATATATATATACTCTTCTTTCTCTGTTTGGATACTAGCACCCTAAAATTAAAGGCTAGCAAGGAAACTATTTGTACTGCTGCAACCACTAAACAATGTATGGCCTAATTAAATGTACACAGTCAAAAGGCTCAGCAGGGCTTCCTCTACCCTGCCCTCAACCCCTCCAGAACAGAACACCTACTGTAGGCAAAGTATTAATACATCAACAGGTAAAAAGCAGATTTGCTTCCTGTCATCCAAACAGGAAGAACAAAACCTCTGCCACTTATGGGAAGCTTACTAGGTCAAAGCTTGAATAAAATCACAGATTTTCCATTGCAGATTCATATTCTGATGGCCGAATTTCTTGAATTTCAGTTTCAGTCCCACTTTCATATTCTTTTCGTAAGTATTAACACCATGAAGTGAGTCGTGTCCAACTCTTTGCGATCTCATGATCTGTAGACTGCCAGGCTCCTCTGTCCATGGAATTCTCCAGGCAACAATACTGGAGTGGGTTGCCATTCCCTTCTCCAGCGGATCTTCCTGACCTATGGATCAAACCCAGATCTCTGACACTGCAGGCATATTCTTTATCTCTAAGTGACCAGGGAAGATCATTAATGTCATAGTAAAGGTCACTACTTCTATATATAACAATTGACACTAAATTGTATGAAGCATAGCTGTGCTATCTCTTCTGACACAGAATCCAGGACCCCAGCATGCCTGCAATGATGTCTTCATTTTGAAAACCATAGTGTAGCAAACTTTAGATAATTGACCTAGGGGTTCAGGTTTTGATATTTAGTTTCTGTCAAAGGTTCTGTTTCAAGTAATTCATTCCAAATTAGCAATGCTAAGTATTCACATGCAGCAGACCCTAAATTAAGAACAGACCAAGTCTTGGCCTAAGAGTGTAGAAAGAACAGGACTAATAATTAGGGCAGATGGAAAAGCAGTATTTTGTAAGAACAACCAACTCAAAAATTACTTCTGTCACTGGCAGCAACCATTGAGTGCCCAGGACTGAGCAGCCCTGGTCTTATTTTAAACATTTGTAATCAAGGGAGAGGTTTACTGATCGCTCATCTTCCTCCTCTTGAGTGAGCTGATTATTTTTTTTTTTCTTATACCTGAACTTCCTTATTAAGAATTTTAGGGTTTTCACTGACACTTGTGCAAGTCCTTGAGACTATTGAAAAATTTGACAACCAAAAACCAAATGCAAGCTAATCACTATAACCACAAAGAGCAATGCCATGAATCATACTTTCCCTTACATTATTTGAATCCTCGAGTTTTTACATCTAATTTATTTTTCTCTTAGTTTACTGTCAAATAAATGAATACAATTTTTGAGTGAATTAACTCACATGTATCGCATTCAATAGCACCCTTGAGAGGAATGTAGATCTTCCTTAAATTGTATTGATTCCTCAGCAGAGATTGCCAACCAGTGTAATTATGCTGAATGTACTTATAGTTCTATACTAGTTCTAATTACACTTAACACTCTTGTATGTGTGCATGCATGCTCAGTCATGTCTGACTCTTTATGACCCCATGGACGGCAGCCCACCAGGCTCCTCTATCCATGGGATCTTCCAGACAAGAATACTGGAGTGGGTTGTCATTTCCTTTTCCAGGGGATCTTCACAACCCAGGGGTCAAGCGTCTCTTGCCTCTTCTAAGTTGGCCTGAGGATTCTTTACCACTGCGCCTCTTGGAAAACCCAACACTCTTGTAGAAAGACTTTATGAACAATATAGTTTGATATCTTCCAATTCATTATCTTCATTTTTCAGAGGAAAAAAACTTGAAGTTCAGAGAAATAGGTAAATAAGAGGCAGTAAAACTTGAAAGCAGATTTTTCTGATTTGAAGTCCATTGCTCTCTCCATGTACATGGCTTTGTGATACACTGTGAAAATTGATTATTAATTCCATCATGCTTGTAGAGATTCAAATTTGTTCTCAATCTATGATCAGGTCTTAGTCTCATACATAAAAATGTAATTAGTTTGAGAAACTATATTTCCTTGTTATTGACACTGCCCAACTTATTAATGCTATTCTTCCACCACTATGTGATCCATTCTGAACAGAATACACCTATGTTACAGTCACAAGAGGTGAAAACACAGGATACCTATAGAGGAGAATTAAATATTAACTTCATCAGAGCCTATTTCCTAAAGAGAGTGAACAGAGATGAAATACATTAATATCATCAAAATGCAGCAATGTAAACTGTGCTATATGCATTGCTGCTGCTGCTGCTGCTGCTGCTAAGTCACTTCAGTCATGTCCAACTCTGCACGACACCATAGATGGCAGCCCACCAGGCTCCGCCATCCCTGGGATCTGCATTAAAAATCTCAAAAGGTTGTTTTAAAGCTAGACTGAATATTTGCATATTTAAGACAAAGACAAATATATATTATCTATTATATCCACTCTCTTCTATTAAGCACTGTAGAAACAAAAGCAGTTATGAAATGCGTGGCAATTAAAAACCTTTTGATCAAGTTGATGAAATTGTGTATGTAAGGGATACATAAATTATAACTCCACATACAATTATAAGCAAATTTTCAGATATTAAAATAGTACAATCAGTAACACATAACAAGTAACTTTTCTGATAGAATTTAAACAGTCTATATAAACTTGGTTTATCTTATTCTAGTTTCCCTAATTAAATTACTATCTATAAATTAGAAATATACAGGTTATTCTCCTAACTTTCTAATCTCTATGGCCAGCTGCCTACTGGACAGAATTTGTTTTTTTGCTACCACATAAGAAGTTCAAATTCAATGTATTCAAAACTGGACTCATAGTCTTATTCTCCAAAGATATCCCTTTCTGTTTTATAATCCCTTCCTCAGTGAATATACTGCAGTCTAATTAATTGC
This sequence comes from Ovis aries, assembly GCF_016772045.2. NCBI lineage: Eukaryota > Metazoa > Chordata > Mammalia > Artiodactyla > Bovidae > Ovis > Ovis aries. Next base: position 82,191,127 of record NC_056055.1, on the reverse strand, counting down.
ACAAGGTATTGCTTGGTACTTAACCTGATTTGTTGAAGATTGTTGACATCTGGGCTATATTTTAATTTTCCATCCAAGTTTCTGACATTATCAGAATTAACCAAATGCCTGTGCTGATCACCTTTTAATACTGTCTTTGCATGAATTATTGCTTTTTCATCTTCCGTGGATTTTTCCTTCAATTCAGAGAACTCACCTACTTCTATCGTCATAGCCTGTCATTGGCATCAGTAAAATTGCTCCACCTCTGAAAATCATTATTCAAACACAACATTGTCCTATCCTTGTCTTATTTACTGCAAAATTTTGCATCACTGAGGCCTCCAGTTTATCAGCTTAATCACTTTCATCCCATCTGTCTGCCCTCTCTTCTCCCCACAACCCACATTACTGGACTTAATTCTCATGAAATATTAGTAAAACCACTTTTGCATATGTTCTCCATGCTCTTGTCCCTTCTTTTTGTTGTTCTCCTTGGAAAAAACGTAGCCCTGAATGAACAGAGCTGTTACGTTTCTATATATCTTCATCTTAAGACTGAGTATTGTTAGGAAAAAGAAGTACAACAGAAAAAATTGATATTGCTCACAAATTTACAGCTGCTAGCCTGAACTAAATATTCAGTAATACTAGGTGATGTTGCAATTTTGTTGGTATGATCATATTTCCATTCTCATATCTTTTCACTTTCCTCAAACCTCTGTAAACTCACCCAGATGGAAGCTTCCCTAAAACAGCTTAGTCCTTCTAACTGTGTGCACGCTAAGTCTCTTTCAGTCATGTCTGACTCTTTTCCATGCCATGGACTATAGCCCACCAGGCTCCTCTCTCCATGGGATTCTTCAGGCAAGAATACTGCAGTGGGTAGGCAGTCCCTTCTCCAGGAGATTTTTCTGACCCAGGGATCAAACCCAGGTTTCCTGCATTGCAGTCCCCTGGGATTCCCTGGTGGCTCAGATGGTATAGAATCTGCCTACAGTGCAGGAGATTCAGGTTAGATCCCTGAGGTCAGGAAGATTCCCTGGAGAAGGGTATAGCAACCCATTCCAGTATTCTTGCCTGGAGAATCCCATGGACAGAGGAGCCTAGTGGGCTATAGTACATGAGATCATAAAAAGTTGGACAAGACTGAATAACTAATACATTCAGCCCTTCTACTTAGCTCTCTGAAATCGCTCTGGTTTCTGTTCCTTTCTAAGTCTGATTCTTCAAGTGCCAAGTTGATAAGGTACAATTTGAAAAAAAAATCAGTTTCTGCTTGATCAATGAACTCCAAAATGGAAGATTAAATCTATACATGGATATGTTACAAGTGACATGTGAAGAATTGATTGATGGGCGAGTTCGAAGATAGTGTGAGGGTTCTAGTATTCCAGCCTGGGACGTTGGTGGTTCTTGTAACATAGTAGTGGAGCAGCTGATCTGATTGTCATTTGTTTTTTGCCCACTAATATTAAAACATTAGCAAAGTTGAAAAACATTTTCAGGAAACTAGTGTTGATATTTTGTGCCATTTTAGTCAGAAATGCCTTTATTTTGTTGTTTTCACTTAATATGTTCACATCTATTAACTCTGTGTGTGTGTATATAGATATATATAACTGTATATATATATATATATATGTGTGTGTGTGTGTGTATATATATATATATATATATACCTTGAACTTTGTTGCTTTAAAAATAGCTCATTTTCTTTTCATACACTGAAGGACTAAATGAAATACAAAAATAGTTTGTCTTAATCCCTTGTATTTGTGAAAGTTCCCATCCATGGCAAAAGAGACTTTGTAAGTATGATCAAGTTAGGTATCTTGAGACAGGAAAGCATTTGAATTATCCAGGCAGACTCTAAATGTAATCACAAGTGTCCTTACAAAAGGAAAGCTGTGAGAAATTTGACTATAGATGAAGGCAGTGTGCCAATGGAAGCAGAGGGAGAAAAAGAGAAGTGATGTGTTGAATGGGATGTGAACCGAAAGCCAGAAAACACAAGCGAATGGATCCTGCCCTGGAGATTCCTGAGGAACTAGCCCCGACTGCACTTTTGTGTTGACCATGTAAGACTCATTTTGAGCTCCTGACCTAAAGCACGGCAAGAGAATAAATTTGTGTCAGTTTAACCCACTATATTTGTAGTAAATTGTTACAAAGATAGTTATATCATCTTCTGTACTTCCTTTTCTACTCAAGAATGTATTTTTGAAATATTTTCATTTTGAGTATATTTGTTGTTCAGTTGCCAAGTCACGTCCAACACTGCAACCACATGGACAACAAGCATGCCAAGCTTCCCTGTCCTTTGCTATCTCCCGGAGTTTGCTCAGATTCACACCTGACTAATTCTTTTGAACTGTCATCCAATAGTGCCAATATAAATGAACTGTAGTCCATTCTCCAACTTAGAGACAGATAGTTTTCTTCCAAGGATCTCTTATATATATTTCTTCAGATACTTTAAGGTGGATATCTAGAAATGGAAATGCTAGAATGTATTAGTTTTCTTTTTTTTTTTTTTTTATTTTTTTTTTTTTTTTAGTTTTTTTTTTTTTAATTTTAAAATCTTTAATTCTTACATGCATTCCCAAACATGAACCCCCCTCCCACCTCCCTCCCCATAACATCTTTCTGGGTCATCCCCATGCACCAGCCCCAAGCATGCTGCATCCTGCGTCAGACATAGACTGGCGATTCAATTCACATGATAGCATACATGTTAGAATGTCATTCTCCCAAATCATCCCACCCTCTCCCTCTCCCTCTGAGTCCAAAAGTCCGTTATACACATCTGTGTCTCTTTCCCTGTCTTGCATACAGGGTCGTCATTGCCATCTTCCTAAATTCCATATATATGTGTTAGTATACTGTATTGGTGTTTTTCTTTCTGGCTTACTTCACTCTGTATAATCGGCTCCAGTTTCATCCATCTCATCAGAACTGATTCAAATGAATTCTTTTTAACGGCTGAGTAATACTCCATTGTGTATATGTACCACAGCTTTCTTATCCATTCATCTGCTGATGGACATCTAGGTTGTTTCCATGTCCTGGCTATTATAAACAGTGCTGCGATGAACATTGGGGTACATGTGTCTCTTTCAATTCTGGTTTCCTCGGTGTGTATGCCCAGAAGTGGGATTGCTGGGTCATAAGGTAGTTCTATTTGCAATTTTTAAGGAATCTCCACACTGTTCTCCATAGTGGCTGTACTAGTTTGCATTCCCACCAACAGTGTAGGAGGGTTCCCTTTCTCCACACCCTCTCCAGTATTTATTGCTTGCAGATTTTTGGATCGCAGCCATTCTGACTGGTGTGAAGTGGTACCTCATTGTGGTTTTGATTTGCATTTCTCTAATAATGAGTGATGTTGAGCATCTTTTCATGTGTTTGTTAGCCATCCGTATGTCTTCTTTGGAGAAATGTCTATTTAGTTCTTTGGCCCATTTTTTGATTGGGTCGTTTATTTTTCTGGAGTTGAGCTGCATAAGTTGCTTGTATATTTTTGAGATTAGTTGTTTGTCAGTTGCTTCATTGGCTATTATTTTCTCCCATTCAGAAGGCTGTCTTTTCACCTTGCTTATATTTTCCTTTGTTGTGCAGAAGCTTTTAATTTTAATTAGATCCCATTTGTTTATTTTTGCTTTTATTTCCAGCATTCTGGGAGGTGGATCATAGAGGATCCTGCTGTGATTTATGTCTGAGAGTGTTTTGCCTATGTTCTCCTCTAGGAGTTTTATAGTTTCTGATCTTACATTTTTCACAGAACTAGAACAAATAATTTCAAGATTTGTATGGAAATACAAAAAACCTCGAATAGCCAAAGCAATCTTGAGAAAGAAGAATGGAACTGGAGGAATCAACTTGCCTGACTTCAGGCTCTACTACAAAGCCACAGTCATCAAGACAGTATGGTACTGGCACAAAGACAGACATATAGATTAATGGAACAAAATAGAAAGCCCAGAGATAAATCCACACACATATGGACACCTTATCTTTGACAAAGGAGGCAAGAATATACAATGGAGTAAAGACAATCTCTTTAACAAGTGGTGCTGGGAAAACTGGTCAACCACTTGTAAAAGAATGAAACTAGATCACTTTCTAACACCACACACAAAAATAAACTCAAAATGGATTAAAGATCTAAATGTAAGATTAGAATGTATTAGTTTTCAATTGCTGTACAACAAAGTACCACAAACTTCGTGGTTCAGAGCTACACAAAATTTTTATCTTACAATTTTCCAGGTCAGAAGTCTGAAATCAGTTTCACTGGGCTTGTATTGGTAGGGCTGTGTTCCTTTTAGAGGAAAGGCTCAGGGAAAAATCTATTTCTTAACTTTCCAGCTTTTAGAGGAAGCTCACATTCCTTAGCTTGGAGCCCCCTTTCATCTCTAAAGCCAGCAACTCAATAACTCCGAACTCTGCTTTTGTCATCATATCTCGTTTCTCCCGCCCTCTCTTTCACCTACAAGGACCTTTTTGATTACGAGTCCACCTAGATAATCCAGGATAGTCTTCCTATGACAAGATCCTTAACCACATCTACAAAGTCTCTTGCCATGGAGAGTAACATATTCACAGCTTCCAGAAATTAGGATGTGGACCTCTTTGATGTACCATTATCATACCTCACACATAGTTGGTAACATATGTACACATCTAACTTTACTAGCTATTGCCAACTTTCTTTACAAATTGGTTGTTCTAAATATTCTCACCCTAAAATTAGATGAATTTCACTCTTTCCACACATTTTGTGTTAAAAGGATGTATAATTTTGTCCAGCTGATACATGTAAATGAATTCTCATTATTTCAATTTGCATGTTTTTTGACTGCTAAGTGAGGTTTGTCATCGTTTTTGATTAGGCATGCACATGTAAGTTTCTTTTTTATTTTCTTTCATATTCTTTGCCTTACCATTTTAGTATATGTAGTCTGTCCCTTTTGATAAAGGTTTTAGTTTTTAAATATGTAACTTAGAAATGAATCCTTTGTTATAATACTTGAAAATATTTTTTCCCCCACTATGGCTAAAGTAGTCCCAACGGTGATAAGTAAAGCTGATTTTCACTTATATTGTGCATTTAATCATACTGCATTTTAAGGTACTCATTTATAATTTTTTCCTTATGGTTTCTGCTGTTCGTCTTGTTTAAAAAATGTAAAAGATATTTTCCATGTATTATTGTAATATATTTACAGTTCTGCTTTTCAAATTTTGCTGATTTATTTGCTTAGAAATATATTTATATATTACAAACTAGAAATGGCATGGTTTTTTGTTCTTAGTTATGGATGATTTGTATACAAAATACTTTTCCTCTCAGTCATACAACAAGCACTCATAAATACATTATCCTATATATATGTGAGCTACTGATTCTATTCAATTGGATGAATCTTTTTTCATTACCAATATCATAGTATCTTAATTACTGTAGCTTTATAATAATCTTCCTATGTAGTAAGTAAAATCCTTCTTTCACCATCTTTGTCTTCTCAATTTTTTCTTCAAGATTGCCTTTGCTTTACTCAGACTCTGTGAGTTTTAATCCTGTTTATTTTCAGCATTTTAATGACTTTATGCTTCAGACTATCTTGTAAACAGCACATAGATGGATTGTTTTATACTTCAATTTAATAATATATTTTTACATATGAATTTTGTCCAGGTACACTTATTGTCATTATTTTTATACTTTTAATTAAAAGTTTCAGATACAACATGTAATTTTAAGTGTAAGGTTTGATTTTTAAATATATAGCTTATGAAGTTACAGCTACAAGATATGGGATATACCCAGAACCCCAAAAGACTCTTTCTTGTCTTATCTAAGCCTATACTTCCCTGCAATGCTAACTACTAATCTGATTTTATGATTATCAATGAGCTTTGCCTATTCATGCATGCAAGCATGTGTGCTAAGTCGCTTCAGGGGTATCTGACTCTGAGACCCTATTGAACATAGCCTAGCAGACTGCTCTGTTCATGGGATTCTCCAGGCAAGGAGACTGGGGTGGGTTGCCATGCCTTCCTCCAAGGGATAATCCCAACTTGAGGACTGAACCCATAACTCTTATGTCTCCTGCACTGGTAGGCAGGTTCTTTACCACCAGCGCCACCTGGGAAGCCCTTTCCTATTCATAATTTTCAATAAATAGAATCATAAAATAGGTACCCATCTGTGCCTTTTGTTCTTAATAATTCCTGTCAGATTTATTACCCTTGTGCCATATACCAGTAATTTTTTGGTTGGGTTTTTTAAAATTTGTTGATTTCTTTATATGTTGTTCTTGTTCAGTTGCTCAGTTTTGTCCAACTCTTTGCAACATCATGGACTGCAGCACACCAGGCCTCCTTGTCCTTCACTGTCTCCCGGAGAGAGAGAGAGATGTCCATTTGAGTCAGTGATGTCATAACCATCTCATCCTCTTTAGACCCATACCCCCCCTGCCTTCAATCTTTCCCAGAATCAGGATCTTTTCTAATGAGTCAGCTTTCCACATCAGGTGGCCAAAGTATTAGAGTTTCAGATTTAGGATCAGTCCTTCCAATGAATATTTAAGATGGATTTCCTTTAGGATGGACTGGTCGGATCTCCCCCTGCAGTCCAAGGGACTCTCAAGGGTCTTCTCCAACACTACAGTTCAAAAGCATCAGTTCTTCAGTGCTCACCTGTCTTTATGGTCCAACTCTCACATATGTACATGACTACTGGAAAAATCATAGCTTTGACTAGACAGACCTTTGTCAGCAAAGTAATATCTCTGCTTTTTAATATGCTGTCTAGGTTAGTCATAGCTTTTCTTTCCAGGAGCAAGCGTCTTTTAATTTCATGGCTGCAGTCACCATCTGCAGTGATTTTGGAGCCCCAAAATTAAAATCTGTCACTGTTTCCATTGTTTCCTCATATATTTGCCATGAAGTGATGGGACTGGATGTCATGTTCTTTGTTTTCTGAATGTTGAGTCTAAAGCCAGCTTTTTCACTCCTTTCTTTCAGCTTCATCAAGAGGCTGTTTAATTCCTCTTCATTTTCTGCCATAAGAATGGCATCATCTGCATGTCTGAAGTTATTGATATTTCCCCCAGCAGTCTTGACTCCAGCTTGTGCTTCATGCAGCCTGGGATTTCACATGATGTATTTTGCATATAAGTTAAATAAGCAAGATGACAAAATACAGCCTTGATGTACTCCTTTCCTAGTACTGAACCAGTCTGTTATTCCATGTCTGATTCTGTTGCTTCTTGATCTGCATACAGGTTTCTCAGGAGGCAAGTGAGGTGGTTTGGTATTCCCATCTCTAAGAATTTTCCAGTTTGTTGTAAGCCTCACAGTCAAAGGCTTTAGTATAGTCAATGAAGCAGAAGTAGATGTTTTTGTTTTTTTTTTTTTAATTTATTCTCTTGCTTTTTCTATGATCCAACAGATGTTGACAATTTGATCTCTGGTTCCTCTGCCTTTTCTAAATCCAGCTTGAACATCTGGAAGTTCTAGGTTCACAAGTTCTAGTTTGGAGATATTTGAGGATTACTTTGCTAGCACATGAAATGGGTGCAATAGTGTGGTAGTTTGAACATTCTTTGGCATTGCCATTCTTAGGGATTTGAATGAAAACTGACATTTTCCAGTCCTGTGGTCACTGCTGAGTTTTCCAGATTTGCTGGTATATCGAGTGCACTTTGACAGCATCATCTTTTAGGATTTGAAATAACTCAGCTGAAATTCCATCACCTCCACTAGATTTTTAGTGATGCTTCCTAATGTCCACTTGACTTCACACTCCAAGATCTGGCTCTAGGTGAGTGATCACACCATCATGGTTATCTGGTTCATTAAGATCTTTTTTTGTATAGTTCTTCTGTGTATTCTTGCTGCCTCTTCTTAATATCTTCTGCTTCTGTTAGGTCCATAATATTTCTGTTCTTTATTGTATCCGTCTTGGCATGTAATATTGCCTTGGTATATCTAATTTTCCTGAGATCTCTAGTCTTTCCCATTCTGTTGTTTTCCTCTAATTCTTTCCATTGTTCACTTAGGAAGCCTTTCTTATCTCTCCTTGCTCTTCTTTGGAACTCTGCATTCAAATGGGTATATCTTTCCTTTCCCCTTTGCCTTTAGCTTCTCTTCTTTTCTCAGCTATTTGTAAGGCCTCCTCAGACAACCATTTTGCCTTTTTGCATTTGTTTTTCTGGGGATGGTCTTGATCACAGCTTCATGTACAATGTCACGAACCCCTGTCCATAGTTCTTCAGGCACTCTATCAGATCTAATCCCTTGAATCCTTTAGTCACTTCCACTGTAGAATCGTAAGGGATTTGATTTAGGGTCGTACCTGAATGACTTAGTGGTTTTCTCCACTTTTTTCAATTTAAGTCTGAATATTGCAATAAGAAGTTCATGATCTGAGCCCCAGTCAACTCCCAGTCTTATTTTTACTTACTGTATAGAGCTTCTTCATCTTTAGCTGCAAAGAATATAATCAATCTGATTTTGGTATTGAGCATCTGGTGATGTCCATGTATAGAGTCATCTCTTGTGTTGTTGGAAGAGGGTGTTTGCTATGACTATATCACAATTTATCTATTTTCCTATTGATGCAAATTTGGGCTTGTTCTATTTGATGCCATTCAGAATCAAACTGTCATGGAAATTCTTCTTCATGTATCTGATGAATTTCTTATTTCTTAATATACCTATAATTAGAGTTGCCAATCATATCAAAAACATAGTTATGTTTAGTGAAAACTGCAAACTTTCTGAAGTATTTTGCCATTTTACAGTTTTAGCAGTGGTGCAGTAGAGTTCCACTCCTTGGCAGTACTTTTATATTTTAGTCATTCTGGTGAATATGTTATGTTGTCTCATTGTGAATTTATTTTGTCTGTCTCTGAAGAGTAATGATGTAAAGAATATCTTTGTATGTCTCTCAGCCATTTGGATATCCTCTTAGTGTCTGTTGCAAAGTGCTTGTTCAAGTCCTTTCCTTTTTAAAATTCAGTCTTTCTCAAATTGAAATTGTATATTCTAAAGTCTAGTCCTTTATTACATGCATTTTTGCTAACACCTTCCTGTAGTCTCTGGCTTGCCTTTTCACTTTCTCATTGGAAACTTTTGATGACAAAAGTTAATATCTATAAAATCTAATTTACCATTTAAAATTTTATAATTAGTTCTTTTTTGTGTGACATTCAAAAAATATTTGATAATCCAAGCTTCTGAAAATATTTTCTAATGTTTTCTTCTAGAAACTTTATAATTTTTGCTTTTACATTTATGTCTATAGTCCTCATGAATTGGCTTTTGTGAATAGTATGAGGGAGGAGTCAAAATTTCTTTTTTCCATATAGTTTCTATACTTCAGCATCATTTATTGAGGAGACAAACCTTTCCTCAATAAATTTTATTAGTGTTTTTCTCATAAATTAAGTGGCCATAAGTGTGGTTCTGTTTCTGAGCGCTCTATTCTATTCCATTAAAATATTTGTTCACTTAGTGACACTACTATTTTGCCATACTAACACAGTAAATCTTTGTAATAAATCTTGAAATGCTGTATAAGATCGAAAACTTCATGTCAATATGCCAAGACTGTGTTAGCCATCATTCTAGATCCTCTGCATCTCCATATAAATTTCAGAGTCAACTCATCAATTTACATACACAATTAAAACATCTGGCATCTTGATTTGATCTTATAAAGGTTCTAGACTTACTGATATTTAGTCTACCAATCCATGAACATGGTATATTGCTCCATTTAGTTAGATCTTTTATGCTTGTTTTTTTTTTTTTTTTCAGTTAAGTTCTGTTGTTTTCATTAGGGAAGCTTTTAAATTTATGTTTTAAAATTTAAATAGATATTTAAACTTACTTCTAAGTATCTAAATTTTTCAGTGCTATTATCAATGGACTTAGTTAAAATTTTATTTTCTGTTGTTTTTGTTAATAGTATATGGAAATCTAATTTAACTTTGTTTCTTCTGATAGTTTATAGAATATTTTACATCCGCTGTCAAAAGAAAAATCATAATTTTATGTCTTTATTCCAATCTTTATGCCTTTTATTTCATGCCGTAATATGTGAGTAGATCTTCTACTGCAATATGAAATAGAAGAAAAGAAAGAAATTCTTGCCTTATTTCTAGTCTTAAGGTGAAATTCTATATTTCACCATTAAGTATAGTGTAGCTATAACATAAAAATTAGAAACTATCAGATTAAAGAAAGGTCCTTTTATTCTTAGTTTGCTGATAAATTTGTCATGAACAGGTATTAAATTTCATCAAGGTTTTTTCTGCATCTATAGAAATAATAATTTCTATGTATAAAATTTTTTCTCCTTTATTACTTTAATATGACAAATTATATGATTGATTTTTGAGTGTTAAATCAACCTTTAATATCTGTATTAAACCTCCTTGATCATGATGTACTATGCTTTATATGTTATCACTGTGTTATCAATTTTCAAACATTTTATTGAGGCATTTTTGCATATATCTTTACAAAGAATATTGATCTGTAATTTTCTTTTTTACTATTCCATGTCAGTCATCAGCATCAAGGTTTCATAAAATGAATTAGGAAGTGTTTTTTCTTTTTCCTGAGGAAGTTTGAATAAGATTGATATTATTTCCTCCTTAAATGTTTATGAGAATTCATTAAAAAAAAATCTTGGCTTGAAGTTTCATTATGGGGAGATTTTTAATTATACATTTAATTTCTCTAACCAATATGGCACCCACCCAAGATTTTTCTTTTCACTTGCTAGTTTAGGAAGTTGTGAATTTCAAATTATGTTTATTTTATCTAAATTGTTGAATTTATTGACATACATTTGTTTATAATAAACCTATTATCACATTTAATACCTACAGAATTTGTAGTGATATCTCCTATATGTTTTTTGAGATTAATAATTTTATGTCTTCTCTATTCATTGCAATAAAATATCTTTTTCTAAAGGTTTATTTTTACATTATTTATATTAATTACTTTATATCGCACTTCTCACCAAATGTACATTTGACTTTGTTTATTTTCTCTTATAACTGTTTAAGCTTAATTTTTTCTGTTCTCATATTGGTTACTTCCTTCTAGTTTCTTTTGCATTTCATCTGATGTTATTTCTCTCAATCAAGATGAAAATTTATATCATTGATCTTCTTTATTTTATTCAAAGATTTATATTTAGCTTTACATTTTATAAGCAGTCTTATTTATAATCTTCATATTTTGATTTTATATTTTTATTTATTATTGTTCAGATCAAAATATTTCTACTTTCTATTGTTATTTCTTCTCTGATTCATGGATTATTTTTAGTGTGTTGTTTTAATTTAAAACATCTGTGGATTTTTTTTACATATCATTTTTACAAATTATTTTTAATTTGTTTCAATAGGTATCACAGAACATATTCAAATATGTCAATATTTTTTAATTTGTCAAGACTTGCCTTAAATGTCATCCCATTTTGAAATGGCTTTCATTGTTTCTGTTGTGAATTTGGACATTAATTTTTATTGATTCAAAAGTAATATATCTTTTTTAATGCTTTTATATTTTTATTGTTTTATTTGTTTTTTAGTAATTTGTCTATGATGTGTCTAAGTGTAATTCTCTTTCTAATTGTATTGCTTAGGTTTCCCTGACTTTTTTGAATTTGTGGGTTGATTTCTGTAACTGGTTTTAGGAAATTCTCCACCACTGTTGTTTCAAATGTTTCTTCTGCTCCATTTCCTGTGTTCTCCTTCTGGAATTCCAGTTCCATAAATTTTAAGTCACTTTTCCATATTCTACATATCTTTTAAACTCTGATCTGAATTTTAATATTGTTGTCTCTCAATTAGATATTTTATCTTTCCCTGGATTTAGATGATCTTGCAACAGCTTATGGGCCAGAAGGTAAGAAAGTGTTCAAAAAATTTTCAAGCATGTTCAAATGTCACTATAGCTGCCAGTGGATAAATATGAGACAATCCCTGCAACAAAATAATAACGATAGTGATGAACTATAACTCATAAAATAAAATACATATCCATGAGTTCATACTGATAGACATAAATCATTAAATCAAGAAATAAATGATGAAACGAATGACTGTTCCAGGCAGTAAAATTCCAGTTAATTAGCGCAGAAGGAATGATTGCAATAGAAATAAAATCCCAATTTGGCAAACAAAACAATAACAAGTTTTGTAGATAAAAATCATCAATGGCTGATGAGATTTGTAGGTGAAAGTCTAATGAGAATCAGGATGTTTGCTTGTTCTCGAAGTATTTCCCCACATGATACTTATTAATTACAAAGGGAAAATAAAAACTTGACAGTGGAGAAATCTGGCAGACACTCCTTTAATCAAGCAAAGTTTACATCAGCAGTAATAAGGCATATTGACATCATGTGCATACTGATATTATTCACAGAAAAGGGTGTAAAGCAACTTCAGTGATATTACTGTCCAAAAAATATGACCTCAATCTAATCATGAGAAGATATTATACAAACGTGAACTGGGGAACATTTTACGAAATAACCTAGCCAGTATACTTCAAAAGTATCAAGGTCATAAAAGGCAAAAATACTGAAAATGTACTCTTGATTAGAAGAAATTAAGGAAACATGAAAAATAAATGCAATGTGGAGTCCTGGATTGGATCCTGAATCAAAATTAGTGAAACAGTTAATGAAATTCAAATAAGGTCCAGGGTTAATAATATTACTTTAATGCTAATTTTTTGTTTCAAAAATTATACAGTGATTATATAAGATGAGATGGTAACATTGAAGAAAAGGAGTGAAGAAAAGAAAAACCTGATATACTATTTTTGCAAATTTTTGTCTATATAATACTGCAAAATAAAATAATTTTAAGAATTAAGTACTTCAACTTTGAATATCTAAACCATGACAAAAACAATATTTGTTTCCATTGTAAACTGTCCTTGATTTCCAGTCAATGTGCACTGTTTTAGCGTGCCTCAGGATTTTTTGATGTAGCATCAACATGCATGAAAAATCGTTAAGGCTCTTTGTTGTTTAGTCACTCAATCATATCCAACTCTTTGCAACCCTAAGGACTGCAGCATGCCAGGCTTCCCTGTCCTTCACCATCTCCTGGAGCTTGCTCAAGCTCATGTCCATTGATTCAGTCATGTCATCCAACTGTCTCTTCTATCATTCCCTTCTCGTCCTGCCTTCAATTTTTCCCAGCATCAGGGTCTTTTCCAATGAGTTGGCTCTTTGCATCAGGTGGCCAAAGTATTGGAGCTTCAGCTTTAGCAGGCTCTAGCAGATGCTATTTTCTTTCAGTGTAAGTAATTCCTTTTCAGGTAAATGTAGCCCAGTGGATCTGTTAGCTTTCATCTGGAAGATCCCCTGGAGGAGGAAATGGCAACCCACTCCAGTATTCTTGCCCAGAAAATCTCATGGACAGAGGAGCCTGGTGGGTCCCAGTTCATGGGGTGCAATGAATTGAACACGACTGAGTGACTGAGTGCATGCGTGCACACACACATATACACACACACACAAACACACACACGTGGCCAATAAAACATTCAGATAGCAAATCTTTTAGGTTTATTGTGGGGAAGAAGCTACAGGTACTCAATTCTCCTGTTGTAGCATGAAAGTTTACCCTCTAAGCCATCAGGATAGCCCCCAAGTGGCCATCAACAATGTATACGCAGTGGCTGTGTGCAACTGTGATCCAATAAAACCTTTTTTACAAAAACAGACATAGTTTGCAAATCTTGCTATAGAGGATTTAAAATAGTTTATGTATTCTAATTTTACCCTTATTTCTAGTGCATGGCCTTTTGGAACCCCAGTAAAAAGCTGGAAATGATTGCAATGGTCGTTGGGACTTGAATTTGAAGCTCTCTCCCTAGCTGCTCTCTTCAGTCCCTTTAACCTTTCAGATAACGTTTTCCATTCAGTTCCTGCAATTGGCCCTAACACAGTTTTTAAGGGCATTTGTATGCAGATTTTTAAATCTCTCTCCTGTGATTCTCTCCTTTCCACGGTTTTCTCCCTATTTATTTCAAGACTCTGGCAGCCTCAAATCCCTGATGTTTTTAGTGCAATAAGATGCCTCCCTGACCCACAGAGAACTGGGAAGTACCCTCAAAAGGGAGCCTAGGTAAGCATGGAGGTCACCTAGTTAACGTCCCTTCTTTCATAACTATATTTCCTACAGTTTCTGCCAACTTTGGATATTCCTTAATGTCTTCAAAGAATCAAGGGTTCTGTTTGTTGTGTTGTGGTGCATTTTCTTTGTGTTTGTTTTTTATTCAGTTCTTATAATTTTCATCTATAAACAATGAGTCTAGTATAGGCTACTCCACCATGACTGGCTCTGAGATTCTTGCTTATTTTCTACAATGTTATTCTGAATTTTTTGCTTATATTTTTTGCCTCTCTTTTCCAGCATTTTATTGGATTGAGTTTTATCTTTTAATCTGCTTTGTTTTCCTTTTCTTTGCAGGTTGATCATGCTCTTTCTTTTTATTGCTGCCATTTAGTTTTTCATCTTTGACTTTGCAAAGTATAACTTAATCAATATATTTGCCTCCTGTATCAGTTGAAGTTCAAAAGGAAAGCAACAACTTTCAAGCTAAGTTAATGTGAAGAAGGCTGATTCATCAAGAGGCTATTTACAAAGATAAGAATGGTCCTGGGATTCTCCTTAGAGAGTGAAAGAATTTGGCTCAAGTAGTACTGGAAATATCATTATTTCTAGTCTCAAAACAAAGAGGGAAAATTGATAGGAAACTGGAAGCATCTCTTTCCTTGAATCCAGTAGTGACCTTATTGAAAGATGCAGTCAGTCATAGGTGAAATCTTAGGGAGAGAACAGGGAAATAAGAATACTTGACCTTCCTTTTTCTCTCCCTCTGATCTTCTGCCAGGACTACCAATTGGCTGAATCCAACCAGAAGCCAGAGGAATTAGGATTATAATGATGTAATATAATATATTCAAGTCAGCCTTTGAGGGCCAACGATAGGTAGAGCAGTGTAAAGGCCATCAGGTGGAGCAAACAGAAGATACTATCAGAGCCCTTCTCAGCACAATGATGTCTTAAACACTTCAATGGTAATTACTTTTCTCCTGACATTTAAATATTTTTCATTATGTTTAGTTTTATTTTTGTTATTTTAGCTTTATTTTATCCCCAGATTATTATTATTTGATACAGTCACTGCTTATTTAGGTTTATCATAATGTTTATCATTTTCTGTTATGTTACTATTCCTTCTTGTATCACACACCACTTTGAGTTTACATTTACTCTTTCTGAATTAAATGGTATAGTAGTAGCTCTTAGAGCAAGGTTTGAGTGTGTTCCTCTCTGTGTTTATGTGAAAATATCCTTATTTCACCCTCTCTCAAATGATGGTTTAGCTGGACATTCCAGGCTGACAATTACTTTCTCTTGGATCAAAAAAGAAAGGATTCTATTTACTTGACTTCTTTATGGTTGCTGAGAAATCTCTTTCAATAATTTACATTCCTTTGAAAATTATCTTTTTGCTCTCACTGTATTTACAATTGTCTCTCTCATTAATGTTCAGAAATTTTGGTAAAATGGATGTGGATTTATTTTTACTTATTCTATGTAACTTATTGTACTTATTTTTTCCCACTCTACTTCTTACACAGATTTTGTTCATTAATTTTTGAAAATTCTGTCATGATCACTATTGCTTTATTCATGGGCTCTGTTTCCCTCAGAGCCATTTCTTGCCTTTCTTGATTTTATTCTGAAGCTTAGAATGGTTGATTCCTGCAACTTGATTTTCTTGATTCCTTACTTTATGTCTGTAATAATTTTAATATGATTATTTTGTCATCTTTAAAATCATGATCTATTAACTGTAGTTCATAGTGATCTGAATTTCATTTCTTTGAACCTTTCAATTCATTTTCAAGTTGACTGGACCCTTGTGAGTCTATGGCACCCCACTCCAGTACTCTTGCCTGGCAAATCCCATGGACGGAGGAGCCTGGTAGGCTGCAGTCCATCGGGTCGCTAGGAGTCAGACACGACTGAGCGACTTCACTTTCACTTTTCACTTTCATGCATTGGAGAAGGAAATGGCAACCCACTCCAGTGTTCTTGCCTGGAGAATCCCAGGGACGGGGGAGCCTGGTGGGCTGCCATCTATGGGGTCGCACAGAGTCGGACATGACTGAAATGACTTAGCAGTAGCAGCAGTGAGCCTATAATTTAAGAGCGAAGCTTATACCTGTACAACCTGGGTAGAGAGTTATCCCATTAGAGTTTTGTGTTTCAAGATTTGAAGTATGAATAGATAAAACAAAATCTTTTGGAAGCTAATGACTCCTGAAGCTGAATGTTGAGTTCTTAGAGGTTGTATACTATTCCCTCTACTTTCATGTATATTTAAAAATTTTAACGATATTAACAGAAGGTAATTTAGAATTACTTGAGAATTTAGAAGTTCACTTCTTCCTACTGTCATGAAAATTAATTTTGATCTAATAATATATCATTATTATATCATAATATAATTTTGCCTAATTATCAGTGAATCACATTCTTAGGCTAATAATGTGCATGTGTGTGATTAGTCATGTCCAACTCTGTGACACCATGGCATGTAGCCTTCCAGGCTTCTCTGTCTATGGAATTTTTCAGGCAAGAATACTGAAGTGGGTTGCCATTCCCTTCTCCAAGGGATCTTCCCAACCCAGGGATCGAACCCGTATCTCCTGCATCTCCTGCATTGGCATGTGGATTCTTTACCACTGAGGTTCCTGGGAAGCCCAAGTTAATAGACTAATATACTATATGGTAATAAGAAGAACTTTTTATGCCTTCCTTCACTTATATACTTACTTTCAGCAAGTATTCATTAACTGCATCATGCTAAGTGGTAAAAACATCAGCACGGTTTTTTCTTTCATAAAAATTATCATCTAGGAAGACCATCTAGAGTATCACTGTTAAAGATGATATACCAGCATCAGAAGAAGAGAGCTGAAATGTAGAACAGCAAGTCAGGGAAGCTTAGTTATTAATTGAAAAGGACTGTTAGTTGAAAGACTATTACATTTTAAATATATGTGAGATACCATCACTAAGATGAGTTATGCAGAAGTATGAATGTCTTGCTGACATTACTCAATGAAGTCAATTCAAGCAATGAGGTAGAATAATTCAGTTTTAATAAAGAGAAAACTATGTTGTTGTCATTCCTGACTGCCTCAATGCCATAGGCATTCTGTTAGGGCCTTTCCATCATCACGTCCTGCCCTCAAAAGACACTGCTAGGTGTTTTTAAAATGAGAAGACTATAACAAAGAAGTAACTGCCCAAGTTTATGGAGCTATTAAGTTTATGAGCTAGGATGGGAATTCAGTTCCATGAGCCTCCAAATTTTGTTGTTTCCACTACATCACATTGCCTCCCAAGTAGACGAGTGTCTTCTCCATGGAAATAAGGTATCCTTAACTACCCAGATATTTTAATATCGTGTTAAAAACCTGCATGATGTAGTACTAGGAAGCATTTGATTCATGACAATCACGTTTCTTTTCTTCAAATATTTTTCTTTTTCCTATTTATTTTTTTTTTATTATTTGCCTTGATCCCATGTGAAGAAACTTTGGGAAGTGGCATTCAGGAGTGTCAACCTCACACCTAAATGTTAGGTTATAAATTTTATAATGAAAATATTTGTAAGGAGTGTGCCACATCACCAAGAGTAACCGTCCAGTTCTTGTTCTGGTTTTGGAATCTTGGGCTCTGAAGGCAGAGGAAGAAAGTAGAACAAACTTCCCAACATTTGATGACAGCATAACATGGCTTAGAAGCTTTTGCCCCTTTTACTTTCCATGGACTTACTTTCTTGACCAGATTGTAGTTGGTAACAACATCGTGATACTCAACACCAGCCTCTCAGAACCTACATCTGTAAAGTACAACTTTATTCATATCGGATGACCACTTTTGACCTTGTCTTGCTTTAATCCTACACTGACCACATTTGAGACTAAGGAATAGTCCATTAGTGTTTCCCCACCAAAGGAAGAAAAATAATCACATACTTGAATGAAAAAAATCAGCCTCTAACATTTTAAATCTTTCTCCAAGCAACAGGAGATTTCTGGAAAAGAAATAATCCATCAGATATTTTTTCCAGAAACTCTCACTTCATTATCCCTGTAAAAGAGTTTAAATTGTTGAATTACCTCCTTCTGTAGTGTGTCTGTTTAATTCTGTCAGTAATGTTATATAGAAATGCTCAGTGTCCAAAGCTTGGAATTTATTAAAAAGTAGTTGAAAACAATGCAAATCGTAGCCAATTACCAAAAATAGAGAAGTAAAAAAATATTCTTGTTCTGACCTAGCTCAACCCTATAATTTAAACCATTTCTAAAAATCTCAAAAAGTTACAATTTCAGTGAGAGCTTATTCTGATGCAGTTTCCCTCAGTTTTTCTTAACTGACACATGGAATTTTGCAGAATAATATTTCTTTAGGCTGTCAGACACATAAAGCATGACTCTATTTGCATAACTTTTTACAATTTTAATTAGGAAAAACTGAAGATCTTCAATTATTTATATACATATATATTCTTCATTGGGGTTGCTTTAAAGTCATTGTCTAAGACGTATAACAATATGCATAAAAGATATCTGTATCTTAGATGATGATTTTCAAACAGCTTCAACACGGAATTACATTTTAACATTCCCAGATTTTATGCGTTTCCAGAAACTCTTATATAAGCTTCCTGGATAATGTGACCTCTAGCTGAATAACCTTCATGAAAAAAAATTGCAGTAAAATTATTTTAGATTTGAGAATGTGCACATTTCATGATTTTTCTTTACCTTTTCACTTTTCAAGGAAAATTCTCTTAGTTTTGGTGCTTCATTGAGACCATTTTAAAAATAGTCTATTAAGATGATTCATTGCTGCAGGTGTTACCTTATATAGTGAACTGTTAATAACATAATCATTCACACTTGCAACATGATTCAGCATCTGGTTCAATGCTTCTCCTTCTAGAGAGCCTAACAGGTGCTAGAGAATCACTCAGGGGAAAATAAGCAATATTACTAATGATATTCACCAAATTGTCATTGAATGTTTATTGTTTCCATCTCAACTTCACTTTCTTTAACTTCAGAGACCATTGTGCAATGTCAGTGGTGAAGCTGGTGATAAAATATTGCAAGTCCATGACCTCCCTTCAGAGCACATAGTGTTATTTTGAAATTAATTAGCAAAGTCACAGAATAGTCTGGAAGATGGGCCACACCCGTGGGCATGGATTTGAAACACACTTCAGAGAGAAACTCAAAGCAGCAGTTTACAACAGGAAGCAAAGAAGATTGTGTCTAATTAGAACTTCAGGGGTAATTTTGAAAGGCCTGGTGTAATTACCTAAGTGGGAAGGTAGCCAGATGGAGGGTAACACCTCTAGTAAGGAGAAAAAGTTTTATTTAGATTCACAAACTCATTCAACAATAATTTCTAAGGGCCCATGAAGGAAAATAAGATTTCTACCTTTCAAAATGTTGTTAAGTATATTTTAAGGTTCAAGAATCATGATTTTTACTGGAACTTTACATCATTAAACAACAAATAACCTGTTAATTTAATATTAAATTTAGTCCCATTTTGACTTAAAAGTACAAACTCTGAAATCTCTATTCTAAAGGGTTCTTGAATTAAAGTCAATGAATAATATCTATAGCCATCACAAAGATCATTCTTTGATCAGTGCCTGTGTTAAAAATGATTTTCAGATTCAATTTTTTCCTAAACAAACTAAAAATTTAGATTGTATGAAACTGTAGTATGAACTATCTCACAGATTTAAATGTACCAATATGCTAATTTCCATTAATTCATGATGAAAGTAAAATAAGCTTGTAGAGAAAATAAATATGGTATTAATGATTAGTTTCAAGTTTGAATAGCAGTATGGTCAAGGCATGGAGAAGGCAATGGCACCCCACCCCAGTACTCTTGCCTGGAAAATCCCATGGAAGGAGGAGCCTGGAAGGCTGCAGTCCATGGGGTTGCTGAGGGTCAGACACAACTGAGCGACTTCACTTTCACTTTTCACTTTCATGCATTGGAGAAGGAAATGGCAACCCACTCCAGTGTTCTTGCCTAGAGAATCCCAGGGGCAGCGGACCCTGGTGGGCTGCCATTTATGGGGTCACACAGAGTCGGACACGACTGAAGTGACATAGCAGCATGGTCAAGGTAATATACATGCCCTTTTTTTCCCCTGATGGACACATGTGTACCATCTTCCAAGTTTGTCCTTCTAGAAAAAAAAGAGCTTGTTTTGAAATTTAATAGAACGATACTGACAAGCAATAAAATGTTATATCTCTTTAAATATAAAGCATATTTAAATTATTCTAGACAATTTGTTTCATATGCTAAGACTCTAGACAGAAAATAATTAATATTTTAATATGCTGTATGATGTAGCTGCCTGTGACTTTTTTTTTCGAGGTGGGAATGATCATCCAGCCCTCTGCTTTTAGACTTGAGTTTCCTAACATGGGTTGGCCAACTGTGGTGTGAGTTTTACTACTTTGCCTTGTCAGTGATTTAACATGACCACCGGGTCAAGGCCATGGGGCCACAGCATTCTCTTTGGAAAAGATAATGTTTACTAGTTTGTGCTTATTGTGTGATGCAACTTTACTACAGGAATTACTGTTGTCCACCAGTCACTGGGAAATCTCCCTAATCAGCAATGTTAAGTGTAGTCGCCCTGGAGAGTGAAGAACAAGGACCAGGAGACCTGTAGCCAAAAGTCTCATCCTGCTGACCAGAAGCAGATGTTTGGGCCTTGCAACAAGGTCTAGTGTCACGTTGGAAATATAGAGAATGTTAGGGAAACAACATCGACTAGAACAATGTGTGTGAAAGATGACCAGGAAGCCTGCTAATCAGGAAGGTTTACAAATAGCATAAACTTTTAAGAGAGTGTCAGAATAGGCTAGATTCTGGCATGTTCTAAAAATATTGGAATATTAGGGGAAGAAAAGGTTGAAGAAGACTTTTAAGCCAACGAAGTTATCTTCAGAGTTGGAACAAGCTTTGTAGGATAAAGTTATTTTATTATTAATCATAGGCATATAGTATGATCACTTTTCTTAAAGGTATGGAAATTGAGGCCCAGGAAGCAAAGATATCACCAACAACACGAGATGATTTGTGGAAGAATCCAGGCCATACCCCAGTTCTTCTTTTCTTTTTTCTTTTTTCTTGTAGTTGATGTACAATATATTATATGTTACAAGTGTGCAATATAGTGTTCCACAATTTTTTAAGGTTGTTCTCCATTTATAGTTATAAAATGCTGGCTATGTTCCCTGTGTTGTACCCTTGTAACTTCTTTTATGCATAATAGTGTGTACCTCTTAACCCCTATCCCTTTATTGTCCCTTCCCACTTCACTCCCAGCACTGATAACCACAGTTTGTCCTTCATATCTATGAATCTGCTTCTTTTTTGTTATATTCACTAGTTTGTTGTATGGGGAAACATAGGCAGAACACTGACATAAGTTGTAGCAATATTTTTTGGATCTGTCTCCTAAAGCAAAGGAAATAAAAGCAAACAAATGATACCTAATTAAACTTAAAAGCTTTTGCAAAGCAAAGGAAACCATGGACAACACAAAGACAGCCCACTGAATGGGAGAAGATATTTCAAATAATATGGCTGATAATGGGTTCATATCCAAAATATACAAACAACACATACAAGTCAACATCAAAAAGCAAACAACTTTATTTTAAAAATGGGTATAAGACCTGAATAGACATTTTACCAAAGAAGACATACAGATGGCTAATAGGCATATAAAAAGTTTCTCAACATAGCTAAGCATCAGGCAAATGCAAATCAAAACTACAACAAGGTACCATCCCATACCTGTCAGAAGGACTATCATCAAAAAGACTGCAAATAACAAATGTAAGTGAGGATATGGAGAAAATACTGGAGTGGGTTGCCATTTCCTTCTCCAGGGGATCATCCCAACCCAGGGATTGAAGCCAGGTCTCCTGCTTTGCAGGCGGATTCTTTACCAACTGATATACAAGGGAAGCCCAAGGAGAAAATAGTATACTCATATGCTGTTCATGTGAAGGTAAAATCGTTCAGCCAACGTGGAGAACAGTATGGGGGTTTCTCAAAAAACTAAAAATGGAACTACAATATGATCCAGCAATTCCCGAGTACATATCCCCCCAAAAATAAAAAACAACTAATTCAAGAAATACAGTCTCCCCGATGTTCATTGCAGCACTATTTATAGTAGCCAAATTTGGGAGCAACCCAAGTGTTCATCAGCAGATGAATGGTCAAAGAAGATGTGGTATGTGTGTATGGATGTATATGAATATACATACATGAGGTGAGGTGAGGTGAAGTCACTCAGTCGTGTCCGACTCTTTGTGACCCCTTAGATTGTAGCCTACCAGGCTCCTTCATCCATGGGATTTTCCAGGCAAGAGTACTGGAGTGGGTTGCCATTTCCTTCTCCAGAGGATCTTCCCAACCCAGGGATCGAACCCTGGTTTCCCACATTGTAGGCAGATGCTTTACCATCTGAGCCACTGGAGAAGACTTTTAAATGTACATATACACAGTGGAATGCTATTCATCCATAAAAAGAATGAAATTTTGCCATTTGCAACAACCTGGATAGAATTGGAGGGTATCACACTAAGTAAGATATGTCAAAGACAAATCTATATATATAATTTATATGTAGAATATAAAAAATCAACAGACTAGTGAAGACAACCCCAGTTCTTCTGAATGTGAGTCCTGTGTTCTCCTCACTGATGAAATGATGAACATCTCACAGTTGACCTCAACATATAAGGGCTGTTCTTAGGGCTGGAAAACAACTAAACACCTATTGGATAAGGGAGCAGCATGTTTAAAAATAGCCATTTCAGCAGACTTACTATTCTCTTCCATATTCAGCTTCAGTTCAGTTCAGTCGCTCAGTCGTGTCCGACTCTTTGCGACCCCATGAATCACAGCACGCCAGGCCTCCCTGTCCATCACCAACTCCCGGAGTTTACTCAGACTCACGTCCATTGAGTCAGTGATGCCATCCAGCCATCTCATCCTCTGTCGTCCCCTTCTCCTCCTGCCCCCAATCCCTCCCAGCATCAGAGTCTTTTCCAATGAGTCAACTCTTTGCATGAGGTGGCCAAAGTACTGGAGCTTCAGCTTTAGCATCATTCCTTCCAAAGAAATCCCAGGGCTGATCTCCTTCAGAGTGGACTGGTTGGATCTCCTTGCAGTCCAAGGGACTCTCAAGAGTCTTTTCCAACACCACAGTTCAAAAGCATCATACTCAGCTTAATATCAGGTAAATAGTCCTTGACTCTACTTCTCCTATTGGACTTTGGCTAAACAACCTCAGGGACACTGTAATCACTTACGGGTTGCTTTTAAAACAAAGAGAGGCTACAAACCTCATTCAAAAGAGAGACCAGAATTAAGATTTGAAACTATGTCATCTGGACAAGTTTTAAAGCATGGGTTAACTATTAAGGCATTTGCAGTATGGAATATCTGTAGATAAATAATTCTCTCCTTCAGGGGAAGAATCAGTGTAAGCCTGATGATGAGCAAAACTGGAAGCCTGCCCTGGGGTATGCCACACAGTGGAGAATTGAATGATGGGGACCATGGTGCACTAGACAATTTGGGCCTGTTCTAAAGAAGGCAAGCACCACTTACCTCTAGATAATCATCGCCGCATAGGAAAGATGACCCAATGGTACCAGGACTTCTGATATTTTTCAAGCAAAACTAAAATTTGAATATTTATGCAAAATCACCCAATTTTTATTAATTCACTCAGTTAATAAAGCACATTGCAAATAGCAACAGCAAAAATCACTGTGTGAAATAAATAAACTGTCTCCAAAGTTGATCAAGCCCACAAACCAACAATTTTTAACCTTTTTTTTCTTAGTATATATATTTTATTGAAGTACAGTTGATTTACAATGTTTCAGGTGCACAACAAAGTGATTCAGTTATGCATATACATATATATTATTTTTGAGATTATTGCGCATTATAGGTTATTACGAGGCATTGACTATAGCTCCCTGTGATATACAATGAATCTTTGTTACTTGTTGCATATCTACTTTCTTAAAATTAGAGATCTAGCATTCTATTTATACTAAGTCAAACAAGTGGAATCAAAATGTCACAAACATTTTACTTACATAAAAATATGTAAGTTTTCTAAAATACATATATTATAAACACTGTTTATATCTACATGTACAAAAGCTTTTCTACTACTTTTGGTAAATGCTTGAGAAAGAACATCAAAAACGAGATGAAGAGATTGGAAAAACAAACTAAATGAAATGGGAGCACTGAATATGATAATTTGCTACCTTTAAAGTAATGGACTGAGGGATATTTATTCTGAACAAGAGAAAATTCTAATGACAACCTCTATTTTTAAAAGGAGACATTAGATGAATCAGTTATTCTTTCTAGGTGCAGAGTGAAGATTAACATTTAAGGACGGTATCTAAGCCAGAAACTTCTAGAGATATCTGAAGATGGTAAAATTACCAAGAACACTGAAAGCATTATTTATATTGACCAGATCCCCACACTTACCACCAAGCACGCTGGCCACCATAAATCTGTGCTAGGACTGGCTTCTTGTCCAGCCTCCTGATGTCAGCTATAACATTAGCAAGTAATAACACCCCTGAATCAGGCAGATGTAAAAATGGTGAATAGAAAACATCTTAGTATTCATATTTATGTTCAGCATGAGATCAATTTACAGATTAGATGCTAAGCAGGAAATGAGTCTTCTCATTAAATGGTATATCAGTGCTCTTCCTTTCAGCATTTCCTGTGACTAAAATCTCTGATCTCACAGGAGAAAATATGTAGTCCGGGAAGAAGGCAGAACTAGAAAATGAATTTAAGAAAAGGTATAGCTGTATATTCACACAGATGTGTTTATTAGCAAATTCAACAGATACACAGCTTTTGTCAAAACATGGTAAAGGTAGGGACATTTACTTATTCGTTAATTCTTTAAATATTTGTTTAGCTGCTACTACGTGCCAGACACTCTGTGCATGTTAGAGCCACCATAGTGGATAAAGCAGATATAGTTCCTGCCCTCATCGAGTTTTTATTCTTGCTGAGAGGGAGGAGAGAACCATACACAATTAGGAAAAGAAATAATATGAAGTCAAGTAATAATAATTGTTAGGGAAAAGTAAAGAAGGAGTAAGGCAAGAAGTGTGTACTTGCAGTGGTGATATTTGATCAGACATCTAAACAACATAAGAGAGTCAATGAATGAATAAATGGAGAGTTTCTGGGAAGAGAAAACAGTGACACAAAGATATATTCTAGGAACAGCAAGAAGATTGGGGTAGTGAGTAAAGGAGAGAGTATACTAACTCTTGAAAACTGATAGTTGATAAGATTATATTTTTAACAAATATATTTTAAAAACTCAAAAGTTAATAATAAAATTCTCAAAGCAGTACTTGAAACCCCAGATTAAAGCAGATTATGGAGGAAAAATTTTCATGGAGCAAAGCTAAGAAATGCCAGAATTAGAACTAGTTATTCATTATCACTTGCAGATTACTAATGGTTCCTTCATATAGCAAGAATGTAAATTGATATATATATATGCATGTATGATAAAAATGTATAAGATTTTAATACAGAGTATAATAATTATTGACCAATTCTTATCTTTACAAAATCAGGTAAAGAATTCCTTTATATACTTTTATTTGGAGATTCCTAAACTACCACAGCCATTGTTCCATTGCCTACTTTCATATGCAGTTGGAGTGTAGATTGATATAAATATTATTGCAAGCTATTAGACCTTAGTGTATAAAAAGCCTTGAAAAAAATTATGCCATTAGACACAATAATTCCACTTCTAAGAATCCATCCTAAGGAAATAAACAAATACAGACAAAGATTTATGAGTAGGATATTCACAATGGCTCTATTTATAATAGTAAAAGATTAGAAACAGCTTATTTAACCAACAACAGAAATTACCATGCTTCCATATGATGATATATTTTTCACCCATTGTAAACTCTGATGTTAAAGATTTTTAATAAGGGAGAATTCTAATAAGTGAAAATAAAGTGAGAAAGCAACTGAAAAGTTATATATACAAGATATACAAAAGATGTATTCTCTTTATACATACCGTGGAGAAAAGACTGAAAGAATTTACATCAAATAGCTTAGAAGTGAAGTGATGGATAATGTTTATTTCCTTTGTTTTACTTGTTTTTCAAATTTCCCATAGTGAGAACCTATCATTTCTATATATGGAAAAAAATGTTTTAAAAATCATGTGGAGATATGGCTGTCCTTGGATAGCTCCCCTTGGATGGGGGAGAAACTGACTACTTCTTTTAAGTCTTCAAGTTTTCTATAAGAGAAATCCTGGCACATTTGTCTTGCTGATGCCTGGGTCTAGAAGTTGTACTTGTCTTGAGGCTATGAATTTAGATTTAAAAAAATGTTTATATTCAAGCCAGAGTTTTCCAGAGTTTGTCCCATTGTGTTTCTAGGAGATGCTCTTTGAAACAAATATTTCCTTGGGAAAATAAATTTGGGAAATGCTATGTAGTTTGTTATCTTCTTGAAAGCCAGAATGCACATTAAGACATTAGAGTTTCCAAGATGAACTATAATATACATAATATAATATACAACTGACTAAACTTGTTTACTCAACATCTACCAAACTTAATGAGAAAAAGATTTTTTGTTTGCTTTTCCTCACATACTTTTAAAAAACATTTTTTCAGAACTAGAGTTCCATAGAAAACTCTCTATGAAGTGTAGAATTTCATAATTTTGAGACAGACAAATGGGTAAAGTACTATTTTAGAAAATGGAGTACTTGGGGGAAATGTTTGCAGAATTATTTAGATGAAAGCCTGTCAGGTAGATAGTAAAACAATACAAATATGACTTAATTCAGGGATTCCATTGTGCTTCTGTTAATATTAGAAATCCAGTTCTCATAGGAATCAAACCATGTTGCTTGTGTTCTCATAGGCCTGACATACACTGAAAATGATTCCGTTTACTTCAATAAATTTGAGTGCACTGTCTTAGAGAAAGGAAACATAATTAGTTATAGACCTTTTTTCTCTATGTACCTAAATATAGTGAATAGGCAGCATAGCAATAATTTAACAGTTGTTGATTAAATGAATAGATTTCAAAATATGTTATTCTTATCCATCACCTTGAATACAATAAGAACAACACAAACCTTGTTTAATTTTTGTTATACTTTTGGGCTTCCCTGGTGGCTCAGACAGTAAAGTATCTATCTGCCTGTGATGCAGGAGACCCAGGTTCGATCCCTAGGTTGAATGGATCCCCAGCAGAACGGAATGGCTACCCACTCCAGTACTCTTGCCTGGAGAATCCCAAGGATAGAGGAGTCTGGCAGGCTACAGTCCACAGGGTCACACAGAGTTGTACAAGACTGAGTGACTAACACTTTCACTTTCATTCTTATTCATACCTTGAATACACCAAGAACACAAACCTTGTTTCATTTTTATTATGATTTTATCACTGGAAAAGAACTTAAAATGATTTTCGGCTACAACTCTTTTTGCCTTCTCTAAGCAGAGTGTTATTAATGTCATTTTCATGGGAAAACCAAGGAGATTAAAAGATGTGATCAAGGTCATGCATCTGTGCTTAGTCTTCATTGAAGATTTCCTGGCTCTTTCCTTCTGAAAAGGAAGAAATAGAGGTGACTATCTGAGGTGAAATGACTGGAAGGATAGCCAGCCACCAGCCCCTGGAAAACAGCTCATTTTCAGTCACACTGACAGTTAGCAATCAGCTACTGAAGATGCAGAGCTCAAATCCAGCTCTCCAACATTCATCTCTGCTCTGTATCCTTGGAATTGATAGTTCAAAATGTTCAGGTTTTTAAGTCAATATTTATTCTGTCCTAAATAAAGCAGACTGGTTCCAAATAGGAAAAGGAGTACGTCAAGGCTGTATATTGTCATCCTGCTTATTTAACTTATATGCAGAGTACATCATGAGAAACGCTGGGCTGGAGGAAGCACAAGCTGGAATCAAGATTACTGGGGGAAATATCAACAACCTCAGATATCCAGATGACACCACCCTTATGGCAGAAAGTGAAGAGGAACTAAAGAGCCTCTTGATGAAAGTAAAAGAGGAGAGTGAAAAAGTTGGCTTAAAGCTCAACATTCAGAAAACAAAGATCATGGCATTTGGTCCCATCACTTCATGGGAAATAGATGGGGAAACAATGGAAACAGTGTCAGACTTTATTTTTGGGGGCTCCAGAATCACTGCAAATGGTGACTGCAGCCACGAAATTAAAAGACACTTACTTCTTGGAAGGAAAGTTATGACCAACCTAGATAGTATATTCAAAAGCAGAGACATTACTGTGTCAACAAAGGTCCGTCTAGTCAAGGCTATGGATTTTCCAGTGGTCATGTATAGATGTGAGAGTTGGACTGTGAAGAAAGCTGAGTGCTGAAGAATTGATGCTTTTGTACTGTGGTGTTGGAGAAGAGTCTTGAAAGTCCCTTGGACTGCAAGGAGATCCAACCAGTCCATTCTAAAGTCAGTCCTGGGTGTTCATTGGAAGGACTGAGGCTGAAGCTGAAACTCCAATACTTTGACCACCTCATGCGAAAAACTGACTCATTGGAAAAGACTCTGATGCTGGGAGGGATTGGGGGCAGGAGGAGAAGGGGATGACGGAGGATCAGATGGCTGGGTGGCATCACCGACACGATGGACATGAGTTTGAGTGAACTCCGGGAGTTGGTGATGGCCAGGGAGGCCTGGCATGCTGTGTTTCATGGGGTCGCAAAGAGTTGGAAGTGACTGAGCAACTGTACTTAACTGAAATAAAGCAAAAAACAAACAAACAAAGTGAAATCTGAGGGTGAAGTTAAGTACAGCCAGGATCTCCTCTCTCCATTTAGAAGTTACAACTCTTCCACCTTCTTGGGTCAGTCACATTGGAGCAGGAAGCACAGCTCTCAACTCCCCAGACCCTCCCTTTTTTGGCAACTTACAGCTTCTAACCTGAAATCTGTCTCCTTCTTTCTTCACCAGGATACCTCAATGATTTCTTGAATAGTATTTATCTAAAACTAATATCCTGCCAATTATTGCTCCAGCAAAAATGGGTTTTGTCAGGATCAACAAAGAATTGCAATACAGGGTCTGCAACCATGGCTAATCTTGGGCAAATTTCTCCAACAGCAAGAAGAGGAAAACACTTTTAAAGAGGGAAAAAGGAAGTTGAGAGGGCTCTCTCCTAAACAAAGAGTCCATTGGAGGAATTGAGAGTTAGAAGAATTGTGGCGTTTCATTGGTTGAGTTGTGACAGTTTCTCATTGGCTGAGTACTTGCCAGGCAAGAAGAGAAAGTCTTTTTTTTCCCATTTTGGGCTCAAATTCCTAGTAAGGCATTACAGCTCCCCCTTCTGGCCTTCCAACTCTATTTTAATTGAGGTTTGTTTCTTTATTTTTTACAATAGATATCAGTTCCATTCAGTCACTCAGTCACGTCCGACTCTTTGTGACCCCATGAATTGCAGCACGCCAGGCCTCCCTGTCCATCACCAACTCCCAGAGTTCACTCAAACTCATGTCCATCTAGTCAGTGATGCCATCCAGCCACCTCATCCTCTGTCATCCCCTTCTCTTCCTACCCTCAATCTTTCTCAGCATCAGGGTCTTTTCCAATGAGTCAGCTCTTTGTATCAGGTGGCCAAAGTACTGGAATTTCAGCTTCAGCACCAGTCCTTCCAATAAATATTCAGGATTGATTTCCTTTAGGATTGAGTGCTTTGACCTTCTTGCTGTCCTAGGGACTCTCAAGAGACTTTTCCAGCACCACAGTCATTATAGCTACATTCAATAGAGTGCTTGTTTTCAGTTACCCAGAGAAACACTTGTTCACAATTTTATGTAACCCTACCTTATGAATTAGATCTTCTAGATAACAAAAATGAAGCTTAAAGGAGTAATAAATATCTAGCCCTACCTAAGTCACACAGCTAGTGAAATGCCAGTGCCAGAGATTGAAGACCACCCAACTCTCCCTCCTAAGACCGCACACTTAGTATCTGCATTACTCACTCCTAGGACTTCAGAATGGGACCCTCTCCTCAAAAGATCAGGTAATGGTATGTTCTATATCAGTGAAATTGGTTTGTTCTTAATGTCATCAGTAAAGCCAGATATTAGAGGTCTAGTACATGTGTAGACCTGCTGATTTTTCTCCTCTGGCCAAGATTGGGTCTCTAATTTTTTCGGCTGTCCATCATTAAGCTCAGTAGGTAAAAAACCTGCCTGCAGTGCAGGAGACATGGGTTCGATCCCTAGGTTGGGAAGATCCCCTGGAGAAGGAAATGGCAACCCACTCCAGTATCCTTGCCTGGAAAATCTCATGGACAGAGGAGCCTTGTGGGCTGCAGTCGATGGGGTCACAAATAGTCAGGCAAGACTGAGCGA
This sequence comes from Ovis aries, assembly GCF_016772045.2. Taxonomy (NCBI): domain Eukaryota; kingdom Metazoa; phylum Chordata; class Mammalia; order Artiodactyla; family Bovidae; genus Ovis; species Ovis aries. The sequence continues at coordinate 82,160,493 of NC_056055.1, read as the reverse complement.
CTAACACTAACGCTTAGTAAGAGATTAGATAGCAAAGCAATGTACATGGCTTTGTGAAATCCATCAAAACTACATAGAAAAAGCTATGTAAGGTGAAAGTGCTGCTGTTGTTGGTTAATGCCATTATCTTTGCCTGAGAAGGGCAGGGTTATATAAAACCTTGAAGTTAAATCTATCACTGAGGAACTCAATGGGCCAAGCACAAAGCTGTTTGTTTATGATGTGGCCTTAGTGGAACAGTTTGTTTCTTGTGGTTATCTGTCCAGTTTTGGAAAACTCATTATTGCATTTTCCCAAATATGGTTACAGGCACTAAGCATGCTATAAGGAGATTCTTATTTGCTTGCAGAAGAAAATGGGATAATTTCTTAAAATTTTCCCTAACAAATACACAGGAAATAGGCTTTTACTACCCCTTTTGTTCCATGAATATTAAATCAGTGTTGAGAAAAGAGATATATTAGTTTTAGCATAAAATTAAAGAGTTTAAAAAGTCCATATGAAGAATTTTGGAGTCATACAAGGCAAAAAGTAGAAATTTCCTCTTTTTACTCACATAGAGATAAAATGTGAATTGGTAATTGCCTGAAAACTATACTTGTTTTTAAAATGAAAAAAAAAAAAAAAGGCTTACCTTACCTGATATTACATGGAATGTCACTGACACTAATCATAAAGTACATAATGTGTATACTCAGTTGCTCAGTCATGTCCAAATCTTTGCTACCCTATGGACTGTAGTCTGCCAGCCTCTTCTGTCCATGGAATTTTCCAGGCAAGAACACTGGAGTGGATTGCCATTTCACTCTCCAGAAAGTACATAATATTTCTTCTTAAACTTTTTAAAACTGTATATTTGATTGTAAGAATCTGCATAAACATAATGGAATCAAAGTAGTTTGACATCATAAACACTTTGTAGCATTTAACTGGAAAATACTTTAGCTTAAAATACTAGTTTGCAAAGTACTTAGTTGAAATAATGGTACACCTTGAAGAAAATCATGGAAATAGTTTCAGAACCAGCCTCTTTTCCTTCTCAAAATTAGTGAGTGATATTGATTTCTACTCAGTCACTGGCCACGCACAGTCTCTAATGACATCTTTGCAGCTGCTATTATCTAGTGGTCCAACAGGCCATGGCTTTTGAATACTTTACCCAAATTGTTGCTCCATTTGAGCAACTCTTTTTTAATTAAAAGGTTTCAGTGAAAATAAAGAATGGATTTTTGTGTGTACGTGCAATGTTGAAAATGAAAAGAAAAGGATTAAGCACAGAAAATCCCAAACACAATTCATCAGATGACAGAATTTTTGCCAAGTGCATGAGAACCCAGTGCTTTTCTTCTCTAAATCTAAATCAAAGTTGATCAGAGGCTATTGTTTCAGACAGCATCCTTCTCATCTCCACCTTATTTTTTTTTTCCTTTGAAAAAACATTCCTCCATATCCAGTTTTGGGATAAGGGGTAGGGTAAAGAATTTAATGTTATTTTTAACTGAACTATCTTGTTAACCTTAGGGGACATCCCTGGAGCTGAAACTCATTCAAGTAATAATAGCTCAGCAACTCATTCCCTGAAGACAGGCTCTGCAGAGTCAGTCTGGAAAAGCTCTTTAAAAACACAGTCTGCCTGGCCCTTTTCTTTTGGTTTCTGTGGAATTTTTCTTAGCAACAATTTTTAGCTGAGGGGGTTATGGACTATTGTAAATGAAGGAGAACTGGGAGGAGAGGGTGGAGGGGAGGGCTCCTTGCTGCGCTCATTAAACAAAGCCTGCTTGTGTAAGCCACGTCCCCTGGCTTGATGCAAAGGGGAACACAGTTCTGGAGTCGACAGGGACTGAGATCTTAAAATACAATGAAAAGTAACGCCCCTTTGTGGAGGATACTCACCTTGCCAGAAGTGAGTCAGAAAGAGGAAAATAAATACCTTATTCTAATGCATATATAGTCATTTATTTTTAAATTTTGTGTACTGAGCCGCCTTCCAAATGACACCGTTCTCACAGAGGGCAGGGCGGCCTGTGACTACCAGTCTCCTAGGGTTCTAGTAAGTTGCCTGGACAGTATTTCAAATGTATGCTGGTTCAGAGCCTGAGCACATCAAGCCGAAAATCTGATGCCACTTTTTCTTTAGGAGGGAGATAGAATTGTTCTTGCCTCTTGATAGAGCACAAGCTTAAAAGTAGAAAACACGAAAGCCAACTTCCAGCCCTGTGTGTGCAAACAGCAGAGAGAGTGTAATCCAGACTGGATCCAAAAAAGACTTGTCAAATGAAAGAGAAATGCACAAACATGTCTGTGCTTTGTCCTCTGAATTTTAAAAGCATCTAATGTTACAGAGCTCATGTGAACCTTATTTAAAGCACAGCCATCCACAAAGGATTCCCTTTATGGTTTTAGTGGCTGTCCTCTTTCCTTGCTGTTCACGACTATGATTATTTTATAAGCCCTTTTGTAGCTTGGTTTATTTGACTTAACCTTTTAAATGTAGCTTTGTTTCTGACAGTACAGGAAGTGTAATGCCGAAGGAAAACTCTGCTTGAGGGGTTGATGCAGGAGGCAGACACGTGATCTGAAATAAGAAGTCTTGGGAAGACAGTCAACTTACTTGGTCGTTTCTCAGTTTTTCCAACGTAGCTATATCTATAAAGCCAAATGCCAAGTTTTGATTCCTAGGTTTTATGAGGTTGCAGAGGTACAAAACTAATCCTTGGCTAGGTGTTCTTTTTTTTTTTAATGATGAAAACTGCATGCATGAAAAACAAGGTGCAGCATCCGTTTTTGATTTAAAAAAATAAAAATTTAAAACCTCTCCCTCTGGGCATGGTACTGAGCCAGGTGAGGGAATGGAATGGAAAGGGTGTGGTCAGTGAGAAAGTAATAAGATGAAATACCCTTCTGCTTCAAGTAACTTTATATTTCAGAGTGCCCCCCAACCCCTGCCACCATTCCAAAAAAGGAAGCTACACTGCACTATCATTTTATTTCAAATGTTTTATTTTCTTTAAAAATTCATTTACTTTGAAATTTTACTAACTCCTGAGGACACTAGATTTGATCTCTATTTTCTCCGTGCATCTCTGATTTCTGTCCGATCCCACAGGGATAAATATTTGACATGCAGCCATTCCCAGGGGTGGCAGACCAATGTACTAAACACAGAGTCATTTCACTTCACCGAGAGATGAAGTCAGGCTCCAGGGGATAAACAGCCATCCATAAATAACCTCTCAGAAATAGCTTAAGGAACATGTCCTGCAAAGCAGTCCTGGCTCAGAACATTCTATTTTGTTTATTTTGCATAAAACTTTTCTTTGTCTAGATCTGCACCAGCATAAAAGCACTTACAGAAAAACGTGCAGTTAGAACAAAACAAAACCAAATGAAAAAGGAAAAAAAAAATCCCACCTGAATGAAAATTAACTATCCCCTTTGAAACACTAGGTGGAGAAGGCAATGGCACCCCACTCCAGTACTCTTGGCTGGCAAATCCCATGGACGGAGGAGCCTGGTGGGCTGAGCGACTTCCCTTTCCCTTTGAAACACTAGGAGAAAACCAGCTTACCTCTCATTCTAATGACTAAAGAGGAGAGAGAAAACAAAAAGGACATAGACAGAATATCATGACAATCCTAATATTCATAGCCTCTGCCTGATGTCTAGGTGCTGTTGTTTACTCGTTAAGTTGTGTTGACTCTTTGTGACCCCATGAACTGCAGCACACCAGGCTTCCCTGTCCTCCACTATCTCCTGGAGTTTGCTCAAACTCATGTCCATTGAGTCGGTGATCCACTCCAACCATCTCATCCTCTGTCATCCCCTTCTCCTGCCTTCAATTGTTCACAGCATCAGGGTCTCTTCCAAAGATTTGGCTCTTCACATGAGGTGGCCAGAGTATTGGAGCTTCAGCTTCAGCATCAGTCCTTCCAATGAGTATTCATCGTTGGTTTCCTTTAGGATTGACTGGTTTGATCTCCTTGCTGTCCAAGGGACTCTCTAGAGTCTTCTCTAGCATCCCAGTTCAAAAGCATAAATTCTTTGGCACTCAGCCTTCTTTATGGTCCAGCTCTCACATCCCTGTGTGACTACTGGAAAAACTATAGCTTTGACTATATGGATCTTTGTTGGCAAAGTGATGTCTCTGCTTTTTAATACTGCTGCCTACGTTCGTCATAGCTTTTCTTCCAAGGAGCAAGCATCATTTAATTTCATGGCTACAGTCACCATCTGCAGTGATTTTGGAGCCCAAGAAAATAAAGTCTGTCACTGTTTCCACTTTTCCCCATCTATTTGCCATGAAGTGATGGGACCAGATGCCATGATTTTAGTTTTTTTTGAAAATTCAGTTTTAAGCCAGTTTTCTCACTCTCCTCTTTCACCTTCATCAAGAGGCTCTTTAGTTCCTCTTCACCTTCTGCCACAGGGTGGTGTCATCTGCATATCTGAAGTTATCGATATTTCTCCTGGCAATCTTGATTCCAGCTTGTGAGTCATCCAGCCAGTCATTTTTCATGATGTACTCTGCATATAAGTTAAATAAGCAGGGTGACAATATATATCCTTGATATATGCCTTTCTTAATTGTGAACCATTCTGTTGTTCCATGTCCGGTTCTAAATGTTGCTTCTTGGTACTGTAGGCTACAGATAAAACCACTTTCAGTATCTGACTCCTAGAGACACATGTAACTGATGTCAGTAATGACATGTGTTCCAAGGTCAGCATTGACCAAGACAAAACTGACCATCATCTACTGTGAGATAGCTTGAGATTCTTTTCGATACTCTGTAGGAAATTTACTAATTTATTCTTTGGAGGCTTCAATCTGCATTTTAGTGAGATAGATAAAAACAAAGGGCAGTGGTGGTGGGAAAGTGTCAGATGACACTGTACTATGTATTGTATCCAGTTGGAGCACTGACATTTAGCTCCATTTCACTTTTAGCACCTAAAGAAGTAAACCAATTTGTATATTTGCATGACTTATGTATATATACATAGCCACATGCCAAGGATTTATAAACAGAGCATGAACTCTAAAGACCCCCCCAAGGGGTAAATTAATAAATGAAATTTTTATGTTAATAAATACTTTCTAGCTTTTCAGTAGGCAAGTACTTAGAGTCTCATGAATTTTAGTAATTTTCCTTCTCATTTGTTTAGTTTCTGTCTCTTTCATTTTTATTATCACCTCCCTAGGTCAACTTTTACCATTTGAGAAATGTATCATTAAAATAACTTCTGAACTGGCTTGACTGCCTTCAAGCTCTCCCCAGAACTTCTGAATTAATTATCCTAAAACCAAGCTTTATATCATGATTTCACACTGCTCAAAATTTGTTTTGGCACCACACTTACTAAAGGAGAAAATTCAAATTCTGACTTTCTTCTGTCATTCTAATTTCATGTCTACTACTCCTCTCACCAAACTTGATATGAGCTGTCCTTTGAATCTTTCATGTTCATTGCCTCTGCTTTTATTTACATGATATCCCTGCTTAGGATGTCCTTTCTTCAACTTGATATCTCAAATTCTAATTTAAGGGCAACCTTCTTTTACAACGATCTCTACTTTTTCTGATGTACTGTGAAATAATAACCACTTACTTTGGATTATTGGTTTATCTTGCTTATGGACCTCATAACCCTAGCTTGACTGTAAATTTATTGAGAACAAAGACTTGGTCTTGCAAAATTCTTTTATTCCCCAAGAAGTGTTTGTCCACAATTAGCACAAAGAAACAATTCCTTCTTTAGGGATGTTTGAACTACTTTATTAATATAGGGTTATCAAGAAGAACACTCTTTTGTTGAGATAATTTTAGTTTCCTAAAGAACAAAGTCATTCAATAACTCATGGTGGGGATGGGCTCTCCAACCTGAACGAGACATGAGGGGCAAAATCTGTGGACATGGCAGAAAGAAAGCTTGGTCATTTTCTCTTGTTCTCCACTCTAAACAGTCTATCCGAGGGGATTCTTACTTTGAGTATCTGTCACATGAAAAACCCAGCAGGGAAAGAGCCTGTATAGTTGACAGCTGGCTTCAACAAATTAGCCATAGTATATAACAGAAATTGTCTAGATCCTACTGTTAGCTTCCTATTGCTATCCTCAAGCCTTTAGTAAAGTTATGATGAATGACAACCATGTGTTAGCTATGGGAAATTATAGAAATGGTCATCTATTCCGTGTTAAGAGGTGAGTTTTTTCCTTATGTCATCAGTGTGATGAAAGCAACAATGGATAGAGAGATATATCAATCCAAGAAATATGGTGTCCAGAGTTCCTCCTCGCTATCAAAATTAAGTATCAAAATTAAGTCTTGGGTTTACATTACTTTTAGTTTAAGCTTTTTCTCTTTAAATTCTTATTAAAAGACATATAACAACAAGGATGAATTAACACATTATTAGTAATATTATTCACATACTGAGTTAAGTTTAGCAGTTTTAAAATCGATGACCTATAACTCAGATATATAAAGAGATATTTTCATTTCTGTACTAATATCTGTTCATAAGCTCCTATTTCTGCCTACTAATGGAAAGAGTTTAAAATTTTCCCAATCAAGTAATCAGTCACTTTTGGTTTAGGTTTTGATTAAGAGTTTTCCAATTTAAATCAGACTCTTTGGGTGAATACTCAGTTCTGCCTATCTTTTCCTTTCTCTTTAGGCAGTATCTGGGCACAGAAGATATCTCCTTAATGTCTTAGACTTGAGGGACAAGGTACACCACTGGTCTTTGATTCTCTACCTCACATCATATGAAAAATTAACTTAAAAAAAAAGCCCCAAAATGTAAGTGCCTAAACTAAAAAGAAAATCTACCAGTAATATAGGAGAAAATCTTTGTGCTTTGTCGTCACGCAGAGATTTATTAGAAAAGATTAGCACAGAAAATAAATAAAAATATTGATATATTAAATTTTATCAAAAATACAAAACTCTACCAAAGACTCTATTAGGCACATAAATAGACAAGTCATAGACTGGGAGATAATGTGTGTGAAACACTTATGAAAACCTATGTCCTGAATATGTAAAGAATTATTACAGCTAAATAGAAAGAAAAAAATAAAGAATGAAAATTGTGAAAAGATGATTTACCAACGAAGTGATACAAATGTCAAATAAGCAAATAAAAAGATGCTAAACATTATTACTCATTAGGAAAATCAAGCTTAAAACCACAGTGAGATACCACTTTTAATAATGGCTAAAATCAGTGACAGGTGATGTCAGTGCTGTGAGGATGTTGGGAGCGCACAATAGTACAGCAACTCTGGAAACAGTTTGTAGTTTCTTAAAAAGGAGGCAGTTTCTTGAAGTGAGGGAGAGGCTTCCAGTGTCTCCCCCATCTCCATTCTCTAATGCTCCCATACTCCCATAGTAATAGCTGGAAATGTCAATAGCCTTGGTCAGAAGACCGTATTCTGCAATCTCCCTTGCGAGGTACCCATGGGTTGACTTCTTGTCAATGAAATGTAAGCAGGAGTTGGGTGGGAATTCCAAGGAAGCTGTTTAAAACATAGTGTTCAACAGAAATATTAATAGAAAAAAAGCCACAAATGAGAGCCACATATATAATTTATATTTTTCTAGTAGCTACATTAAAAATAAGATGACATTAACGGTATACTTCCATCCAGTAGAGCCAAAATATTACCATTTCAACACAAAATCAACAAAACAAATTATCAATGAGATAATTTACATGCTTTTTTTTTGTAGGAAGTCTTCCAAGTTCTAGTGCATATTTTATACATTCAGAACATCTCGGTTCAGACTAACCACATTTCAAACTCTCAGTAGCCATATGTAGCTGGTGGTTTCTATACTAGCGCAGTTTTAGATAAATGAGCATTTTTTTGCTCTTCTGCTTTTCTTACTTCTAAGATGAAATATATCTGTGTTGGCTGGAATTTCACCAGCTCTACTAGATAATGAATCTTCCTTAAGATTAAAAACTATGGAACAGAAAGATAAAAGAAATCTCGTTCTAGATCCTGTACAATTCCCTTACCAGCCATGGGCTGCAAAATTCTGGACTTCTTTTAATGGCTACAGAAATATCAGACAATATAAACCATGGTAAAAGTTATTCTTAATGATAAAGAAGACCACTAGATAATAACAGAATATAGAAGACAATATAATATATCAGTTAAAAGTACAATTTTGGGAGCGTATATCTAGAGGCAGATCCTGACATTGCCTTGTACTGATGTGTGATTAATAGGAAAAGGAGTACTTCAAGGCTGTATATTGTCACCCTGCTTATTTAACTTATATGCAGAGTACATCATGAGAAATGCTGGGCTGGAAGAAGCACAAGCTGCAATCAAGATTGCTGGGAGAAATATCAATAACCTCAGATATGCAGATGACACCACCCTTATGGCAGAAAGTGAAGAGGAAGTAAAAAGCCTCTTGATGAAAGTGAAAATGGAGAGTGAAAGAGTTGGCTTAATGCTCAACATTCAGAAAACGAAGATCATGGCATCTGGTCCCATCACTTCATGGGATATAGATGGGGAAACAGTGGAAACAGTGTCAGACTTTATTTTGGGGGGCTCTGCACTGGTCAAAGCAAACACCCTCTTCCAACAACACAAGAGAAGACTCTACACATGGACATCACTAGATGGTCAAAACCAAAATCAGATTGATTATATTCTTTGCAGCCGAAGATGGAGAAGCTCTCTATAGTCACAAAAACAAGACCAGGAGCTGACTATGGCTCAGATCATGAACTCCTTATTACCAAATTCAGACTTATTTAAGAAAATTGGGAAAACCGCTAGACCATTCAGGTATGACCTAAATCAAATCCCTTATGATTATACAGTGGAAGTGAGAAATAGATTTAAGGGCCTAGATCTGATAGATAGAGTGCCTGATGATCTAAGGGCTGAGGTTCGTGACATTGTACAGGAGAGAGGGATCAAGACCATCCCCATGGAAAAGAAATGCGAAAAAGCAAAATGGCTGTCTGGAGAGGCCTTACAAATAGCTGTGAAAAGAAGAGAAGCGAAAAGCAAAGGAAAAAAGGAAAGATATAAGCATCTGAATGCAGAGTTCCAAATAAAAGCAAGAAGAGATAAGAAAGCCTTCTTCAGCGATCAATGCAAAGAAATAGAGGAAAACAACAGACTGGGAAAGACTAGCGATCTCTTCAAGAAAATTAGAGATACCAAAGGAACATTTCATGCAAAGATGGGCTCGATAAAGGACAGAAATGGGCTGAACCTAACAGAAGCAGAAGATATTAAGAAGAGGTGGCAAGAATACACAGAACTGTACAAAAAAGATCTTCGTGACCCAGATAATCACAATCGTGTGATCACTCATCTAGAGCCAGACATCTTGGAATGTGAAGTCAAGTGCGCCTTAGAAAGCATCACTACAAACAAAGCTAGTGGAGGTGATGGAATGCCAGTTGAACTATTTCAAACCCTGAAAGATGATGCTGTGAAAGTGCTGCACTCAATATGTCAGCAAGTTAGGAAAACTCAGCAGTGGCCATAGGACTGGAAAAGGTCCATTTTCATGCTAATCCCAAAGAAAGGCAATGCCAAAGAATGCTCAAACTACCACACAATTGCACTCATCTCACATGCTAGTAATGTAATGCTCAAAATTCTCCAAGCCAGCTTCAGCAGTAAGTGGACTGTGAATTTCCTGATGTTCAAGCTGGTTTTAGAAAAGGTGGAGGAAAATCCCATGGACAGAGGAGCCTGGTAGGCTGCAGTCCATGGGGTCACAAAGAGTCGGACACGACTGATCAACTTCACTTTCACTTTTCACTTTCAAACATTGGAGAAGGAAATGGCAACCCACTCCAGTGTTCTTGCCTGGAGAATCCCAGGGACAGGGGAGCCTGGTGGGCTGCCATCTATGGGGTCGCACAGAGTCGGACATGACTCAAGTGACTTAGCAGCAGTGGAGGAACCAGAGATCAAATTGCCAACATCCGCTGGATCATGGAAAAAGCAAGAGAGTTCCAGAAAACACATCTATTTCTGCTTTATTGACTATGACAAAGCCTTTGACTGTGTGGATCACAGTAAACTGTGGAAAATTCTGAGAGAGATGGGAATACCAGACCAGCTGACCTGCCTCTTGAGAAATCTGTATTCAGGTCAGGAAGCAACAGTTAGTAGTGGACATGGAACAACATACTGATTCCAAATAGGAAAAGGAGTACGTCAAGGCTGTATATTGTCACCCTGCTTTTTTAACTTATATGCAGAGTACATCATGAGAAATGCTGGACTGGAAAAAACACAAGCTGGAATCAAGGTTGCCAGGAGAAATATCAATAACCTCAGATATGCAGATGACACCACCCTCATGGCAGAAAGTGAAGAGGAACTAAAAAGCCTCTTGATGAAAGTGAAAGTGGAGAGTGAAAAAGTTGACTTAAAGCTCAACATTCAGAAAACAAAGATCATGGCATCTGGTCCCATCACTTCATGGGAAATAGATGGGGGAACAGTGGAAACAGTGTCAGACTTTATTTTTTTGGTCTCCAAAATCACTGCAGATGGTGACTGCAGCCATAAAATTAAAAGACACTCCTTGGAAGAAAAGTTATGACCAACCTAGATAGCATATTGAAAAGCAGAGACATTACTTTGCTGACTAAGGTCCATCTAGCCAAGGCTATGGTTTTTCCAGTTGTCATGTATGGATGTAAGAGTTGGACTGTGAAGAAAGCTGAGTGCTGAAGAATTGCTGGTTTTGAACTGTGGTGTTGGAGAAGACTCTTGAGAGTCCCTTGGACTGCAAGGAGATCCAACCAGTCCATTCTGAAGGAGATCAGCCCTGGGATTTCTTTGGAAGGAATGATGCTAAAGCTGAAGCTCCAGTACTTTGGCCACCTCATGCAAAGAGTTGACCCATTGGAAAAGACTCTGATGCTGGGCGGGATTGGGGGCAGGAGGAGAAGGGGACGACAGAGAATGAGATGGCTGGATGGCATCACTGACTCGATGGATGTGAATCTGTGTGAACTCTGGGAGTTGGTGATGGACAGGGAGGCCTGGTGTGCTGCCATTCATGGGTCGCAGAGAGTCAGATACAACTGAGCGACTGAATTGAACTGAACTGAACTGAAAATTAAAGTCTTGCCTTAAGTATTTAATGATGGTAATAATATCATTCTCCTAAAGTTATTGTAAAAGGACTAAAAAAGGTAATATATGTAACATAGTTAGGTATGTGTATACGTACACATACACTTACTAAGTGTATCACATAGTAAGTTTAATGAAAGTGAAAATCACTCAGTTGTGTCCAGCTCTTTGCGACTCCATGAACTATGTAGTCCAGGGAATTCTCCAGGCCAGAATACTGGAGTGGGTAATCATTCCCTTCTCCAGGGGATCTTTCCAACCCAGGGATCGAACCCAGGTCTCCCGCATTGTAGGCAGATTCTTTACCAGCTGAGCCATAAGGGAAGCCCAATAAGTTTAGAGTCAGCTATTATTCATTAGGAAAATACAATTATGTTGAACTTGTATACACCTAAGTGTAAGCTTCATCTATATAAAGAAAAACGGACAAAATTCTACAGGATGGTGGATAAATCTACAATTCTAGTTCACGAGTTTGACACATTTCCCTAGAACTGACAAATGGAGCAGACCAAAAATGAAAAATTTGAATAAATGAATGTGATTAGCATGCCTTGGATAAACTTCAAATTCTGTGATCCTCAGATTTGAATCTGAGCTTCCTAGAAACTCTTGCAAATATGAAAACATATCAGTTTGAATGATTTTTATTATTGGGCAAAGGAGACTGCTATTTAGTTTGGTTTACAATGTTATTTATATTTGAGGAATCATGGTGGATGAAACATCTCATGCTCTGCATTTTCATTTCCTTCCATTACATTCACACATTAAATATATAAAATGTATATTTTAATTTGACGTTAATCATTAATTCCGTGAATTATTTATCACATGAATATAACGCTTATGGTTGCAAACTTTTAACTCACTTTGTATATTCCTTAGCAAAACACAAGCAAATGAGTGGATAATGCTTTCTTTGGAGGCTGATGAATGTTCTCTCCAGTGGGAAATTTCTAGCACACTTTTGTTTTTCACCCTCTGGGCAGCTATTTCCTTAGACTGTCTCCTAGAGAGACACAGCAGGTGGAAATAAACCCAACTTCCTAAGTTTAAAATGCTTGAAATGATTCCTGTTTATAATATCTCCTTTAAAGTTTGAGTGTTCTCTCCCCAGCTTTGACTGTTTTTTAAAACATTACTATTTGTTTGTTTCAATGAGATAATTTCCATCATTTGTGAAGAATTGCATGGAACAGGATTTTTTTTTTTTTTTAATGTAAGCACTGGCTAACTATTAGACTAGAGTCAGAGAGATGGAAAAAGAAACACAGCTCAGCTCAAGCTTACTAAACAATCTCAATGGCACAGGAACTTCAGGCAACTAAAATACCCTCTGGAGAGTAACATTTCATGCATAGGAAGAAGTTATTTACTTCATGCAGGAAAGTACTTTGCTCCAAAGAGGGGCCCTGGCTCACCATAATATTGGGTTTGGCCTATCATGGGACTAGACTTAAAATATTTTATGCTCTCAATTTATTTTCTCTCACATCTGGATTAAGGATAATTTTTCTAGGCCTAAATTATGGAGAATTTCTCTTGTCAAATATGTATGCCATATTCTAGACTGTAAATATATTGGTCTAATTGCACCACATACCGCTGGGAAGGCTAATTATTTAAGGTGTGGGTCCAAAGTAGAATTTCCCCACCTTTATGTAAACCACAAACCCGTATCTCTGGGGATTCAAAGTGCAGAACTTCACTGCCTGGCCAAGAAGCATCTCCTGCTGCACCCTCCCATGGGGAGGCTTAGGCCTTTGGCTGGGGGCTGTTTCCACAGGCTGGAACCTTTTTTCCTGGTTGTGGAGGTCCCCTTAGACACAGGGGAATTGTGGTGACCCTTTGAGGTTGCAGAGGGAATTATCTGAGTGCCTCCTTTCAGCTTCTCTCATATCCCTGCGCCGAGCTGGAACAGGGAGCCCTTTCTCTGGTCCAGGGCTTCTTTGGCAGCTCCTTCGGGCCAGCTAGCGCTAGACTGCCTCCCACCTACACCCTCATGTCTGCCGGAGCCAAGAGAGCAGAAGAGAGGGATTCCCTTCTAGCTCTGTGCCAGGTGTTTTCACAGTTCTGTTTTATTTTTGTTTTTCATACTAGGCAAAGATTACAAGGTTTTATTGTCTCAAAGTACTACTATTCAAGCTCTAACTTAAATGTATAAACAAAAATCATGTATATCACCAAAATAGAAATAATATAGTTTTTATTTTAAAAAGACAATGACAAAGCAGATAGCAAGTATGAGTGCTTATCCAAGATAGATAGATTTCAACTGTGTTGTGTATGGAATGAAACTTTATATATTATTTAGTATATATTCATTATATATATACTAGATCCCGTCTTAAGCACAAAGACTGTGAAAATCAATAATACCTGGTCTGGTCCTTCTCTGAAAATACTCGCAAACTCTCCTAGAACATGTGTGTAAGGAGGTGCATGCATGTGTGCTAAATCTCTTTAGGCGTGTCCAGCTCTGGGCGACCCTATGGACTGTCACCCACCCGGCCCCTCTCTCAATGGGGAGTCTCCAGGCAAGAATACTGGAGTGGGTTGCCATGCTCTCCTCCAGGGGATCCTCCCAACCCAAGGGTCAAACCCACATCTCTTAACGTCTCCTGCATTAGCAGGCAGGTTCTTTTACCACTCATGCCACCTGGGAAGTAAGGAGGTGACAGGTATACAAATACATAATTAGAATGGAATATACTATTGTAATTCAGAGAAAGAATTACTGACTACTTTTGCCTTACAACAACTTCCTAGAGAAGGTGATATTGATGAGGTTCTGGAAGGGTAAGTGGAATTAGAAGAAGGAGAAGAGTACTCTTTCTGGGAAGTGGAGACAGTATGTAAAAAAAGGAAAAGAGACCAAAAGTAGCCTGGAATATTTGGGAAATGGATAGTATTTTAGTACTAACAACAGTCAGGGTTTAGTGGATGGAGTGATGCTAAGTGAGTCCTTTAAGGAAAATAATATCCAGGTGATAGTGCATATTAGATAAAACGTTAAGGTTTTGGGACTTTGTTATTTAGGCAGAAGCGGAGGAGTAATAAGATGCTTTATTGATCACTTAAAATATGCCATATGTTGTTCTAAGTACGCTAGATAAATTTACTCGTATAGTCCTCGCTACATCCATGTGAGAGAAGGTCTACAGTGATTTTCACTTCACAGATGACCCTGGGCAAGCCATCAGTTTCCTTATATCTTCAAAGTAATCTTATAGGTACTATACAAGCCCAGTCAAACTCATAGCAGGCTTATTTTGGTAGGGATTGACAAGCAGATTCTAAATTCATATAGAAATACAAATGTTATAGCATAGACATAACAAATTTTAAAAAGAAGAACAAACTAAGAAGATTTGCAGTACTTAATTTCATGATTTGTTGTGAAACTATAATAGTAAAGGTAATAGAAGAGAGTCCAAAAATAAAAGTATATATATATATATATATACATATATATATATATACATATATATATATATATGTATGTATACATATAGAGCCATCCTAGTCTTATCCATAGATCTTTAGAATCTGTCTCAATCTCAAAGAGATAAGATTGAGATTTATTGGGCCTCTCTCCTTATTCAGATTTGCCTATTTCCTCCCCAGAAGTTTGTAAAACAGAATGAAGGGCATTTATTTACTAAGTCAAACAAAATATTCCATACACGTTTTTCCCAGGGCCAATAGCCTGCTTCCCTTACACTTATAAAACTAAGAAGGGTCCATTAATATCTGCCCCAAATTGATGACCTTAACCATGAATGCTTGGTTACTTTTATTAGTATAAAAAGAAAGTAAATTCTCATAGGGTATCTCATTTCATTACAATTTTATTGAATGTTATATTCCAATTAGCATTTTTTTCCAATTTATCCCTTTATAAATGAATCACACAGAGGCTGCATTTTATTTTTATGTTTAAATATTGTGCCTTGGGAGGCTGAATACACTTTTCAGTGATAATCACTGGTGAGGGAAGTACGCTGGCCCCTGCAGTAATTCGACAAATAGACTGCCCAGTATTTCCGTAGGAGTAGAGAGCAAATAGAAGAAGGTAGTCGTCTTGTGTTTCTTGTAACTAACTTTAAGAGAACAAAGGTAGTAATTAGAATTCATTTTCTCTCCTTATCAAGACCCTCTGCTGAGCAAGCCTTTGCAAGAGATGACATTTTTAATCAGTGATTGATAGCACCCCCAGCTTTAAGAACAAGCTGAATGTTCTTAGTGACCTCTGCAGACTTGAGGTACTGAGTTATGTTTCAAAAGCTTGACAGTGCTAAGTTGTCTTAGCTTGGGAAGTTTCAAGACCAACATTACCATGAATTGGTTGATGGTTTCAAAATGGAGATTAGCTCCGATGATGGATTGGAAGGTACAGGAAAACAGACGAAGAACAAATTATGGAGGAACAGTAGATCTGAGTTAAGAAAAGGCTTTTTATTCTATGTTTTAATTGACCAAGCTTCTTTCATTGTCTGTAATCTTTAAAGTGGCCTCCTTGGATTTTCCCTGAGTTTCCCAATTTTGTCCTTGACCTCACATCATTTCTCCCCATCTCTGTTTTATCTTGGTATTTCCATATGTGCCCATCTCTTAAAATACTTAACCCTTATGTGAATGACTCCAAAGTCTATCTCTTCAGAAACTTGATTATGCTTTTAACTACCTATTGTATGCTCCCACATACAGTAGGGGTTAAGTACTTCAAACTCCACATGCCTAAAGCTAACTAACTACCTTGCCTTCCAAATAGCTTGCTCCTATTGAATGTCATCATGTACTAGTCATATATGCCCTAAGACAAAAACTCGTCTCCTTTTCCTTGTACTGCCAGAAACCATATTTCTTCATGTTGCCAGGGACCATATTTCATCATCCAATCAGGGACAATGTTCTGTGGATTGCATCTCTATCCCATTGCACTTCAGCCGCAGTAGCATCCCTCACCTCATCAATTTAGCATTGATATCTAAATTGGCCCTTCTGCCACAACTGTCTAATCTTGTTTTTAATCCTTCGCATTGCTACAGAAGTTAGCTTTCTAAATGAAACTCGATTTTATTGTGTCCTTGCCCTGCTTTAATAGTTAATGTTTCCTTTGACCTCCAGTCTAGCACTTGGCACCCATATATTGTTGATGAAGTGTTTACTCACTTGAGGGAAAACTCTCTTGCCATCAGGATTGCATTTCAACTCACACAAAGGTGTTTCTCTTCCTATTCTTTATATTGCCATCCACATTACAACTCTTTTTTCTTTTAAGTGTCACCTAAACTTCAACTCGGAGAAGGCAATGGCACTCCACTCCAGTACTCTTGGCTGGAAAATCCCATGGACGGAGGAGCCTGGTAGGCTGCAGTCCATGGGGTCACAAAGAGTCGGACACGACTGAGCGACTTCACTTTCACTCTTCACTTTCATACATTGGAGAAGGAAATGGCAACCCACTCCAGTGTTCTTGCCTGGAGAATCCCAGGGACAGGGGAGCCTGGTGGGCTGCCATCTAAGGGGTGGCACAGAGTCGGACACGACTGAAGCAACTTAGCAGCAGCAAACTTCAACTAATTTCATTTATTTTATTTAACAAAACTTTACTATATACCATGTGCTCACCTAAGCACTTTATAAACTTTAACTCATTTAACTCATTGAAGTTTGAAACAATCTAAAAACAAATTTCCCTGAAACTAAGTTGAAATATATATGAGTGACACTACATAGAGATACCCACAAAAACATTTTACTACCAAATATTATCCATCACCTATTTGAGGAATTCTTAGAAAACCGGAGAGTACAGGATGGTGTCAGAACTTAATCTTCAGATTTGAAATTCCTTCTACTAATGTAGTGCCCTTCCCTGTTCCCATCTGGCAGACTTCTGCTTATTAACTGTGTATTGAGGATACTGAATTCAGTGGATTATAAACATAAATCACTTTAAACATAAATTGCTATATACTTTCTAAACATTGCTTTTAAAATAAGGTGGCATGTGATTTGAAGCATGTAAGTTAACCTCCCTGTGCCTTGGTTTCCCTCTTAAAGACAGGACAGATCATGCTGCCTACCTCGGAAAGCTGTTTTAAAGCTTGAATGTGTTAATACATATGAAATGTCTAAAGCAGTACCTGGCACATAGTAAGCACTCAATAAAAGTTGGCCATAATATTTATGCTCCTATCTCCCTCTCTAGACCACAAGCTCCTTGACTCTCAAGAGCTTAGACAGTGTCTGGCACATATTCATACGTGCTCAGTCATGGCTGGCCCTTTGTGACCCCCATGGACTGTAGCCCGCCAGGCTCCTCTGTCCAGGGGATTTTCCAGGCAAGAATACTGGAGTGGGTTCTGGCAAAAATATTGGTATAATAATGGATTAAAAAAATCATCAAAATAAGGATTCTAGGAATTAAACAGAACAGAAGTTGATTTGAACACACAATGCCTTTTTCCCTAAGGATTCCAAAATGCATTCAAATAATATTTTATTCTCTCAGGAGGCAATGACTATAGACAATATCTCTATGGCAGAGAGTATAATATAACTAGATTCAATCACAGAGAGATTAAGTTTCCTGAGACTAATGGAAGAATTTGAAATGGCTACTTCAGTGGGAAATAGTAAAGATGGCAGAATTAACTTTTGCATATCTCCTTTACTGGTTTTATCCCAGATATTTTTTTAAAGAATGGCAATGGAACAGATTTTAAAGATAATAATTGCACAGAGCTCTGCAGAATTGTATAAGATGCTTTTTTTTTTTTTTTTTTTAACCAGGTGCTTTGGAAAGCAAGTAGATCAAATTGCCTACTTCCCATAGGCATTTTCCAGGTACTCATATGGCATCAGAGCTCAGTTGTATCACAATACAAAAAAAAAGAAAAAAACATAAAAGTGTTTTCCACTACTACCAACACCCTCCCCCACATCAACTCCCCCCCGACCCTGTATTCTAACAAATAAACAGAACTTCTAGGTGGGTATGGTTTAAGTTGTCATCAGATAAGTGTCCTCCATCACTGTTTCTTTGAAGGTCATGAAAACAAAGCAAAAATTAAAGAGGAAGAGTGAAATCAATCATAGTTATCTTTCCAAACAGTCAAATATTAGCCATATATAGACTAAACATCTAGGGGATAGTTAAACTTTTCCTCACTTTTTATGCACATTTCTACCCAAAGACTGAACCCTCTAAGGAAAGCTCAACCATTAGCCTACAAAAGCTGAATCAACAGAGTTAATCATCACAGAAAGTTAGTCACTTATTGAATTAGAGGTGGTCATAGGGTGAGAAAATGAGAAAAACCTTAGCCAAAGTCAATGGTTTTGTGGTTGGGTTTTTCTGGATTTATACTAATGAAAAAAAAAAAAATGTACTTCTGTCCAGAAGATCAATTCCAAAACAAATAAAAACACTGTCACACTAGCCTTAAAGAGATGCCCTCACTTTCAATAAGGGCCTGGGAGGAGGAAGGTCCTTGGAGAATTATCTAGGAGTGGATGACATACAATTTTGTTTGCTAAACATTCTTGACCTTACGTCCTCTATAAAAATAGTTTCTTTCATTGCAGCTGAGAAAACTGTGATTTTGCTGTCTCGACAGTCTAGACTAAGCTCCTTCATCACGGTGAAGATGGGTGTGACTTTATAAAAGAAAAAGTTGGTGAGTTTAGCCATCTCCTATTCTAATGGCTTAAATATACAGCTTCCTCCTATCCCAATTTAGAATACTCAACCAAGAAAGTGCATCATATCATTCAAGCTCAAAGTTTTGAGCATATCTAGATCCAGAATATAAAACATTTCTCTGTTCCTGTCTTTTTTGACCCCCTTTTCCTACCCCTGACTTATGAGGTTCCACACTGCCAGGAAGCCCTGTGGTATCAGGCTGAACATTTTGATGTAATCCCACCACTGTTGCTCTAACTATCTAAGCTAGAGGATTTATTAGTTGTGAACATTCATTTTTGTTTTTGCTGGTCCAGTGCCAGTAAATAAGTCACCCAAACCATGGCTGAGTGTCATTTGATAGGAAAAGGCTGGGATCACAAGGAAGCCTTCTGTCTTTCAACCAAAAAAAAAAAAAGTTGCTGAGGTAAGCAGTGTCAAGCCCAGCTGCATCAACATGATGGTAGTAAGACAAATGTGAGCTTTCACTGCTGGATACTAGGCTAGAGGACAACCAGCCTGTAAACCTTCTGCAAGCCCAGGAACAGCTGAATTAATGCAAGTAGCAAAGTAGCAAGGGATTGCTTTTTCAAACTACTCACTCTGAGAAGGAAAATCCTCCCACCATTGCCATCTCTCCAGTACATAAACACAGTTCATCTGAAAGGACTAGAGATGAAAATTTCCTGTGCACACATAAATACACATGTGCACACACACACACACACACACACACACACACACACGCACGCACGTTGTTGTTTCAGCTCCATTAGAAGAATCTGATGAAATTATCCTCCTCTGTGTGCCGGTGACCAGCTGGAAGGGTGTTGAGCAGGAAGACCAGAACAGGACATGGGTTTGTGAGAGGCCATTAGGAGACCCAGGATGGGAGAAGCGAAGGAGGAGGAGGAGCAGAGGAGGTCTGAACTTGGGAGGGGACCTCTCCCTCTCTCTCTCTTTCTGTCTCTCTCTCTCTCACCACAGGCGCGCCAGCTCCCTGCGACTGTTGCCTGGGCAATGGCTGAGGGATTATCAGGAATGCCTGGAGCCCAGTAACCTTCTTTTGGACTCATGGATGGAGCAGAAGGGGGTGGATGGCTTTTCTCTTTCTGTTTGGTCCTTTCATATTCAGCAGATTAGAGCAGGCCAGTTGCTGTGGCGACGACACGGAGGAGGGCTCCCCGCACACCTGCACCACAAACAGGGAGCCCGCCAGCGTGGACTTAGGCTCTCCCAAAGGCATTTTTTCTTTCTTTCTTTCTTTCTTTTTTCTTTTTTTTTGCTGTGGGGAACACAACAACAGCAGCAGAAAGCTGAAGGAACAGTGAGGGACATGGAGGAAGGGAAGGAAGAAAGGGAGGGAGAGAAGGAAGAAAACACATGAGTTCAAGCGATGGCAGTGATAATGATGTTCTTCCATGAAACAGAACAGGAACCCATGTGATGTAGAGATGGTGCCCCACAACCTCAGCCCAAGTAGGCTTGTGGGGCTGTTTGGGGATGACAGGAAGTGAGGAGACATATACCCACATCCTGGAACCACCAACTACATACAACTTGGAAGAATGATACCCTAAAAGCAGGGAAAACTGGAAAGCTACAGCTCTTAACTAAAAGTAAAAAGTAGAGGGCTGAGTGGAAAGATACTCTGTGATTAGCCAAAACTAAAAGAGTTTACCGTTTCTGTAGACCAGCTTTCTAATGGAAAGGAATGCTTTCTAATGTGGAAAAAAAAAATTAGATTATATGCTTTCTTTTTAAGTTGAGAGAGAGAGAAGAGGGGAAGTGGGGGCAGGGGAGAGAGACTGATGGGCTGCCGAAGTCGAGTATAGTCCTTCGGAATGTGCTGGCCTGGCTCCAGATTCTGCTAATGAAGAAGTCAGCTCCACACAGTGTCCCGGCCTCACCTCTCTCACACACCCTAGGCTCTGCCTTTCTGTGTCTCCCTCATCTGCCTCCTCCTCTTCCTGTCTGGTGATGGCTTTCTGCGTTACTGTCTCTGTGTCCACTAACAAAACATCACAACACATTAGCCTGTCCAAAGCACTGTACATGACAATATTTACAGAAGGTTAACTAAAATATGGATAGAGTGATTGATAGCGAACATGCCATAGACCTTTTGAACTTAGAGCATGCCGGCTTTGTTTGCTTTTTAAGCCTGATTCTCCAGGCTGCTTCAGCTATTTTATTATATCTCAAACAGTCCACTTACAGGAAGAGATGATTAAAGAGAAACATTCTTTTAATTTTTTTTTCTCTTTTTTAAGCAACATGATTAGCAGTCAGTGGGCCTTATGTCTTCCACTTTCAGTCTGGTTAAAACCAAGAGCATTTTCTTGGGAAACTGCACTACAACCGATGGAGATGAGACAATTGACCGTTCCATCAGCACAAACACAAATGACCCTGGACTCTTGTTCCTAAAGTCTTTACCTACCCTCATATTCACTCCAAATGAATGAATGTAGGAAGATGATCTAATTTCAGAGTATAGCTTTTTTCTCTTTTTGTGTACGTATATATTTGTCTGCTTCTTTCATTAAGAGTCTATAAAATATTTTCACAAGAAAGATAGATACATGTTAGATCAGGACTTGGTAAACTTTCTCTGTAAAGAGCTAAGTACTTTAAGCTTTGTGGTCCATCCAATCTGTAGCAACAAAGTTCTGATATTGACAACATGTAAATGAATGGCATAGCAATGTTTCAATAAAGCTTTATTTACAAAAATAGACAGCAAGTCCATTTGGCCTGTATGACATAATTTGCCAACCCCTGGCACTAGATCTGTCTTCTAGTTATAAGATACTGAAAAGGTTCCAATTCTCTGTAACTCTCTCAGAAAAATTTCACTATTCTATATCATTCTTTTTCGTTCCTTATGTTACACTGATATTCAGTAACCAAGAATAAATAAACAGCAAACTAATTCAACTGAAGTAAGTATCCAATCTGCTCAGAGACTAGAATCTCCTGATTCTGTTTTAAAAAATCAAATAAGAATACACTTTAAAAGGATAGAGCCTATTTGAACTGTTACTGTACATGGCTATTTAGTCTTATTAATATAATGCCTGAACCCTATGTGTATAAATGACCATTTATATACATTTACATTTAGAAAGAGTAGAATTTGCCCTTCTTGATGGTCATGAGTTTTAGATATCTATTTAGTACCCAATTTTCTACAGAGTCTTGTGCCAAAATGTCTTTTATCACAGGGAGGCAAGTGGTGCCTTTAAACATTTTGTCCAATGGGTACCATATGTTAAAGTGACCAGAACTCCCTGCCAGTTCTCTCAAAGAGGAGGATTTGTCTCCAAAGATTCAAGCATTTTGCAGTGCAACTCATGTTAGAGAAGTCAACAGGTAAGGAGTTGCATGCGTAATTCTACATTTCATTCTAAAAATGGTTTCTTTTCTAAATAAGGGTTTTCATTATTACCACCTCTGAAATTTATCCTTTAAGAGTTTTATGTGTTATGTTTGCTATAATTTTGCATACAGACAACAGTGAGAACTTGTGTTCACCTCATTCCAGTGTATGAATTCCAATGTGTTTATAATGTTGAGGCCCCATGTGTAGCCTTGTTCATGACTAAAGAGCCCATTCTTTGGGAATTACATTGATAGCTGATTATAGAGTTTTGAAAAATTGCCCTAGTGAAAACCTAGAAAAGGTTACCTTTGTCCATAGAGATGGAATTTGTCCAGAAGAACACTCCTACTGTCTACCACTGGGCAATACATAAAAATTGGAAAGGTTGACTATCAAGCAGAGCAGTCATAATCCACAGCATTCCCATAAGACTTGGTGGTAAGAAACAACAAGAAAAGATTGGAAGAATGGATTTGAATTTCTTGAGGAGCACACCAGAAACACCCAGATTAGAAACGTGAGGAAAATCTAGGGGGTTTGTTTTTGTTTTAGCCAGTTTGCAATTAAAATTATGGCAATTCTTCCCAACCTGACAAATTCAGGAACTCCAAGTTATATTACTTACTATGGTCCTTCCCTGAGATGAACCAACTTAAACATATTCCCTTGTTGCTGCACAAAGACCCAGGACTACTTCATCTGGGACGTCAATGTAGACAAAGTAGACATTTAGTCAGTAATATGTGTTAATATGAGGATTATATAGGAGAAAGGATAGGGTTTTGTTTTCTGAAAATATGAAGTGTACTAAAAGGTTCAGAATAGGAGCTTCCTCTCCCCCTACTGACAGTTTGTAAAGAAGTAGGAAGATGCAAGAACTAATCCTACTTTTCTAGTCAATTAGTATTAAATGTAAGGTTGAACTAAGTTAACCAGAATATTATGCATAAAAGCCAAGTGATGTTTTCATTTTTGATTTGTGATAAACACAAAATAATTTGGGGTTAAGATTAAATCTAGATAACACCTATAATTTATGTTAAAATGATGAGGAATTTTGAAATGGAATCCATTCCAAGAAGTCATTTTCCAGATGAACTTATAATGTCTTTGGACAGAAACTTTTGATGTCACTGATACAGTCATGTATCAGTAAAGTCTTCCTCTTGGAAATATTATGGATCTTTTGATGCTTTCCTGGGAAAATTTAAATTGTGTGTAGGATAGGGAGGATTACATCTAAAAGTTATCATTTATGGAAATGGTTTATAAGACAAAAATACAGTGTTAGTGTGTTGGCATTTCTTTCTCTGTCTTGTGCAAGATACTAGGTGAATCATTGTCTAATAGGAGGAATTGCTTTCAGCAAGTGTACACCACTTATAATCTCCCAATAATCTTCCACCCAGTTCTGTCACACAGTGGACTGAATTGCTACTGAGGGTCAGGATTATAACTGCCTCGAATTGCTATTCCTATCTGTTATAAAAAATGAAAGAAATGTTTCTTTTTGATAACATCAGGACAAATGATAAATAATATGCCAAAAGAAAAACCACTTTTCTGTCAGTCCTAATACAAAATCATCAAACCACTTGCAAGGGGATCAGTTCAGAACTAAGAAATTAGTGTAGGCACCTGAAGTTGGATTCTTCAATTTAGGGGCTAAAACACTATTTTGAGTAATGTCTCATGGAGAATGTTTTGCTGGGGAAAAGTAGAAAGGGAAAGGTGAAGAAAACCACACTTAACTGTTTACAAATTGCATGTCAGGCACATTTAAAAGCATCTCTAGCCTATAGCAGTCCTAAGAAATAGCTGAGACCACTCTGTTTACAGACATAGAAACTGGAGCTCAGGGAGCTTATAAGATTGTACCAGACATATAGTTAGCAAACAGAGATTCTAGGAAAATTTGTGAATTGGAGGTCTTTTGGCCAGTCTGTCAACAAAGGGTAATGATTTCCTAGCTTCAGTAAATCTTGTACAAATGTAACTATGCAGAGGAATTTAAGAGACATCATTTCTGACAGTCAACCAAAAATACCTTAAGAGACAAAGAATTCTCAGTTTGATAAACACAGAATTACAACTAACAACAAAATATAAATATGTTCCTGGTTCATTAATTTGCTGATAATTATTACTGCATTAATGACCCCAGTCCAAGTTCACCATTTGCTGAGACAGAGTGATATACATAAATAGCAACAGACAGAAAAATTCAAGATGAAGAGCACTTTTTTTTTTTTTGAATTGTGTAATGTGGGCCTCCCTGATGTTTCAGTGGTAAAAGAATCCTCCTGCAATGCAGGAGATGTGGGTACACAGGTTCAATTCCTGGGTTGGGAGGATGCCACTGGAGAAGGAAATGGCAGCCCATTCCAGTATTCTTGCCTGGGAAATCTCAGGGATAGAGGAGTCTGGCGGGCTCAATATGCGCAGTCCAAGAGTTGGAAACAGCATGGCGACTAAACCACCAGCACCCATACAAAACTACTATGATACAGGACATACTAAGAATGACCTACAAAGGGCTAAGAATGAAGTGTGGTTCTACTAAAAAAAATAATTTAAATGATTTAATTTTTGTTAAGAAAAAAGAATGACTCACTGGGTCATACAGGAGCCGCTGGAAAGAAGTCCATTTTCTCTAGTAAGGTGTAAAAACTAAGCACTGAATATATATTATCGACAGATCTTTAAAACCTCAATAACAGGTGCAATAAATTTTTATTGAAATATGCAGTGTCCAAAAATATGAAGTTGGAAGTTCTAAAGCATCTGTTCATTTCCTTGTGGGGGAGCATCAGCCAAGTGGAACTCAAACTGCTTTGTCCTTGAGATTCTAACCACAGGCTAAGTGAGGTTTCCAAGGACCCCACTAGTATATGAAACACACGCTGCAAAGTTGTAAAATACTGGGTTCAGTCATGGTGACTTTGTTCACTGGGGCTACAGGTTCTGAGGGTGGAGGAAGGCTCCTGAATGTTCCTCTCTGTAGGGGGGAAGTCAGAGAGATGGGGTGGATTAATGAAAAGCAAATATTTGCCTCATTTCTCTTACCTTCAGACTCTGTATCCTTATTTTCCCTTCTTCAATTTGAATCCCCTCACATGGGTGAAGCCTCTTGTCAGGTACAATTCAAAATCACGGAATTGATAAGAATAGTCTCTGTATTTAGGAATTTCAAAGAGTCTGGGAAAGAGCAAGGAAAAAGTCTGCCTCTAAAAATATTGTAGGCCCAGGGCAAGACCGCAAACCATATGTCTAAATAATTAAAATACGGAACACAAGTTAATGACTTTTACATTAAATGTGTTGTATCTTCAAATCTTAATATATATATAATGATCTGGAAGACAAGGTACATGTGTACAAGTTTGAGATACCTTAGAGATACTGCAAGGAACACGGTGGCTTTCAGAGAGTGGAAACTGGATCTCCAGTCTATCCAGGGCTCCTTCCTGCCTCATGAGGGGCCTCATACAGCAGCAGATATTCTAGCCTATTCTCGCAAGCTCTGTCTATTGCTTTCCTTCGTGACCATTCCCTTAGGCCTAGTGCCAAGTACATCCCATCCTCCTGAGAGAAGGACCTGAAAAAGAGGCCAGCACAGGCCTGCCACAGGGAATCTTGGGGAAGAAATTCTGAAGTCTTGAGTATCTGGAGTAAGTTTGGAAGAGGAGATGTAGATGACAGGAGAGAAAGAACCCTGGAGGCTCACTCACCTGCCTTGGTGGAGGGGGGGCATGGCTCAGGAAGGCCAGCATGGGGCACTCCCAGTATGGAGCCCAGGATAGAGGCACTCTTGCTAGGTGGGGTCTGACAGCAGTATTGACAAGCCAGGCATTAAAACTGGGCTAATATAATATGGTTCTTCATTTAACAAAAGACTCTATTGCAGCTTAAATTTCATTAGATTAGTATCGCTTAACTTTGTACTGACCCTCAAACCTGCCTTTACAAAGATATGTAGCTGTTTCAGTAACTCAGTTTTTGATAAATGTAACAATCCCAATGCAATCCCCATGGAAAAGAAATGCAAGAAAGCGAAATGGCTGTCTAGGGAGGCCTTACAAATAGCTGTGGAAAGAAGAGAGGCGAAAAGCAAAGGAGAAAAGGAAAGATATAAGCATCTGAATGCAGAGTTCCAAAGAATAGCAAGAAGAGATAAGAAAGCCTTCTTCAGCAGTCAGTGCAAAAAAATAGAGGAAAACAACAGAATGGGAAAGACTAGAGATCTCTTCAAAAAAACTAGAGATACCAAGGGAATATTTCATGCAAAGATGGGCTCGATAAAGGACAGAAATGGACTGGACCTAACAGAAGCAGAAGATATTAAGAAGAGGTGGCAAGAATACACAGAAGAAATGTACAAAAAAGATCTTCACGAACCAGATAATCATGATGATGTGATCACTAATCTAGAGCCAGACATCTTAGAATGTGAAGTCAAGTGGGCCTTAGAAAGCATCACTACGAACAAAGCTAGTGGAGGTGATGGAATTCCAGTTGAGCTGTTTCAAATCCTGAAAGATGATGCTGTGAAAGTGCTACACTCAATATGCCAGCAAATTTGGAAAACTCAGCAGTGGCCACAGGACTGGAAAAGGTATATTTTCATTCCAATCTCAAAGAAAGACAATGCCGAAGAATGCTCAAACTACCGCACGATTGGACTCAACTCACATGCTAGTAAAGTAATGCTCAAAATTCTCCAAGCCAGGCTTCAGCAATACGTGAACCGTGAACTCCCTGATGTTCAAGCTAGTTTTAGAAAAGGCAGAGGAACGAGAGATCAAATTGCCAACATCCGCTGGATCATGGAAAAAGCAAGAGAGTTCCAGAAAACACATTTATTTCTGCTTTATTGACTATGCCAAAGCCTTTGACTATGTGGATCACAATAAACTGTGGAAAATTCTGAAAGAGACCACCTAACCTGTCTGTTGAGAAATCTGTATGCAGGTCAGGAAGCAACAGTTAGAATTGGACATGGAACAACAAACTGGTTCCAAATAGGAAAAGGAGTATGTCAAGGCTGTATATTGTCACCCTGCTTTTTTAACTTATATGCAGAGTACATCATGAGAAACGCTGGACTGGAAGAAACACAAGCTGGAATCAAGATTGCTGGGAGAAATATCAATAACCTCAGATATGCAGATGACACCACCCTTATGGCAGAAAGTGAAGAGGAACTCAAAAGCCTCTTGAGGAAAGTAAAAGAGGAGAGTGAAAAAGTTGGCTTAAAGCTAACCACTCAGAAAACAAAGATCATGGCATCTGGTCCCATCACTTCATGGGAAATAGATGGGGAAACAGTAGAAACAGTGTCAGACTTTATTTTGGGGGGCTCCAAAATCACTGCAGATGGTGACTGCAGCCATGAAATTAAAAGACGCTTACTCCTTGGAAGAAAAGTTATGACCAACCTAGATAGAATATTGAAAAGCAGAGACATTACTTTGCCAACTAAGGTCCGTCTAGTCAAGGCTATGGTTTTTCCTGTGGTCATGCATAGATGTGAGAGCTGGACTGTGAAGAAGGCTGAGCGCCAAAGAATTGATGCTTTTGAACTGTGGTGTTGGAGAAGACTCTTGCGAGTCCCTTGGACTGCAAGGAGATCCAACCAGTCCATTCTGAAGGAGATCAGCCCTGGGATTTCTTTGGAAGGAATGATGCTAAAGCTGAAACTCCAGTACTTTGGCCACCTCATGTGAAGAGTTGACTCATTGGAAAAGACTCTGATGCTGGAAGGGATTGGGAGCAGGAGGAGAAGGGGATGACCGAGGATGAGATGGCTGG
The DNA here is from genome assembly GCF_016772045.2 of Ovis aries. Classification (NCBI taxonomy): domain Eukaryota; kingdom Metazoa; phylum Chordata; class Mammalia; order Artiodactyla; family Bovidae; genus Ovis; species Ovis aries. The sequence continues at coordinate 82,132,457 of NC_056055.1, read as the reverse complement.
ATGGCATCACGGACTCGATGGACGTGAGTCTGAGTGAACTCCGGGAAATTGTGATGGACAGGGAGGCTTAGTGTGCTGTGATTCATGGGGTCGCAAAGAGTCAGACACGACTGAGTGACTGAACTGAACTGAACTGAACAATCCCAATCATCATGTGATTTTTTTTTCTTTAGAAATTTTAGGGTTCCAGTTCATTTTTTTTCTTTTTTAAAATTTATTTATTTTAATTGGAGGCTAATTATTTTACAGTACTGTATTGGTTTTGCCATACATCAATATGAATCTGCCACGGGTGTACACGTGTTCCCCATCCTGAACCCCCTTCCCTCCTCCCTCCCCGTACCATCCCTCTGGGCCATCCCAGTGCACCAGCCCCGAGCATTCTGTATCATGCATCAACCTGGAGTGTGATTCGTTTCTTATATCATATTATGCATAGTTCAATGTCATTCTCCCAAATCATCCCACCCTCTCCCTTTTCCACAGTCCAAAAGACTGTTCTATACATCAATGTCTCTTTTACTCTCTCACATACAGAAACATATTTTCAACCATGAGACTTCTCCATGTTTGTTTTTTTTTTTTTTCATAGTAGCTGGAGCAGAAATTTCTCTAAATATCTTCAAAATGTCCTCCTTTTAGACTTATTTCATTGTACTTTCCCCTTTCTGTTTATCATGTCTATTCATACTTTATGACTTTAGTTTTCGCCTAACCAAATCTTTGATCACAATGTTTGTATTACTTTCAGGTACACTAGTCTCCAAATGATATAATCATTCCATTGCCCTTGTTTTGAATTGCCTCTTCTTTCTCTACATTTTTCTGAAAATCTAGTCTTAATTCCCAATACTGACTTTTCTTGTCCCAATTTCAATTTCATGTTATATCCTTTTCTGCAATAGTACCTTGTAAATCAACCAAAGATTAGCTTGACTTTATGCCTCTTTTTTTTCTAGACATAACTTTTTGTATTAATAGTATTAAGGTTCTCTACCTACAGATATAGTCATCTGTAATTTAAGAAGTGCTATTCAAAAATTTAAATATGTTCTTCCAAGTCATTTATTATTGTTGAACCCCCAACTCTATAGCTCTGATTTCTAAAACTGGATTTGCAAATTTTATTCTTTGTTTGGCATATTCATGTTCCTTACCAAGTACATGAATATGAGAAGAAAATGATTTCTCATTTTTTCAACAATTTTTAATGTGATATTGGATAAGACCTTTGTTGCTAATTACAATCTAGTTTTATTAAATTTGAGCCTACCCAGTTCTTCTGTCACTCCCTGGAGTAGTCTATAATGAATTCAAGGTAGATAAATTGTATTGTGTGATGACATAGAATTAATAGTATATGGGATTTTGGTTTGCTTTGGAAAAGTAAATTAGGTGAAATAAACCACCAAGTTCAGAGTGAGGGTTGGTCCTTTGGTAAAGTAGGTAGACGAGGTACAACCTACAAAGTCTTACCTAAGTGTGGCCACTGACTCCTCCCCTGTCCTCCCCTCCCCTCCCTTTGAAAGTATCAAGGATTACCAGTCTTAGATTCAGGTCCAAATTTCATTTCTGACCTATAGAAGTTTCCAGATTGAAAGTGCAAGTGAAAGTTGCTCAGTTGTGTCTGATGCTGAGACCCCATGGACTGTCGCCTGCCAGGCTCCTCTGTCCATGGAATTCTCCAGGCAAAAATACAGGGGTAGGTAACCATCCTCTTCTTCAGGGAATCTTCCCAACCCACGGATTGAACCCAAGTCTCCCGCATGGCAGGTGGATTCTTTACTGTGTGAGTCACCGGGGAAGTCCATGAATACTGGAGTAGGTAGCCTATCCCTTCTCCAAGGGATCTTCCTGATCCAGGAATCAAATCGGGGTCTCTTGCCTTGCAGGTGGATTCTTTACCAGCTGACCCACATTGGGAAAAATTATCTAACCTCTATAGCAGTAGACTATAAAATGGAACATTAGATTATCTTAAAAGTCACTTTTATAAACTATTCCTCAAATCTTCTATCAGATCTTTTTCCCCATTAATTACTAAGAGTCACTGAATGTTGGACCGCAAAGCTTGGAGCCTTATCTTTCTACTTCCACAGTTAAGGTGCACAGAGCATTTTAACAGAATTTCAGTCTTCACTGAAATTTGAATTTCTGTCTCTGGTTGGTTGAATCTGCAGATGCTGAACCTGGAGCTATAGAGGCTCGGCTCTATGTAGGGACAGTTTATGTAAGAGACTCTCACAAATTTTGGTATCTACACTGATCTGGGAAGCAATGCCCTTTAGATGCCAACAGGCAACTCTATTTCCAGTTTAATGACTTGAGTTACTAGAAGTCGAGAGTAGGTCTGAGAACCCAGCAGCTTCAGAACATAGAATCAGGAATGGTGGACAAAGGGAGTGAAGAGGAGAGCATCAGAGGAAAATGAGATGCCACCAAAGACATCTCAGCTAGGAATCTTCCTGGTGAAAGTGATCTGCCAGACATTGCAAGCTTGGAGGTGGCAAAGTCAATATGACTGAGATAATCAATAGTACAGTTCAGTTCATTTCAGTTGCTCAGTTGTGTCCGACTCTTTGCAACCCCATGAATCGCAGCACGCCAGGCCTCCCTGTCCATCACCAACTCCTGGAGTTCACCCAGACTCACGTCCATCAAGTCCGTGATGCCATCTCATCCTCGGTCGTCCCGTTTTCCTCCTGCCCCCAATCCCTCCCAGCGTCAGAGTCTTTTCCAATGAGTCAACTCTTTGCATGAGGTGGCCAAAGTACTGGAGTTTTAGCTTTAGCATCATTCCTTCCAAAGAAATCCCAGGCTTGATCTTCAGAAGGGACTGGTTGGATCTCCTTTCAGTCCAAGGGACTCGCAAGAGTCTTCTCCAACACCACAGTTCAAAAGCATCAATTCTTTGGTGCTCAGCCTTCTTCACAGTCCAACTCTCACATCCATACATGACTACTGGAAAAAAACCATAGCCTTGACTAGACGGACCTTAGTCAGCAAAGTAATGTCTCTGCTTTTCAATATGCTGTCTAGGTTGGTCATAACTTTTCTTCCAAGGAGTAAGTGTCTTTTAATTTCATGGCTGCAGTCACCATCTGCAGTGATTTTGGAGCCCCCCCCAAAAAAAAATCTGACACTGTTCCCACTGTTTCCCCATCTATTTCCCATGAAGTGATGGGACCAGAGGCCATGATCTTCGTTTTCTGAATGTTGAGATTTAAGCCAATTTTTTCACTCTCCTCTTTCACTTTCATCAAGAGACTTTTTAGTTGCTCTTTGCTTTCTGCCATAAGGGTAGTGTCATCTGCATACCTGGGGTTATTGATATTTCTCCCGGCAATCTTGATTCCAGCTTGTGTTTCTTCCGGTCCAGCGTTTCTCATGATGTACTCTGCATATAAGTTAAAAAAGCGGGGTGACAATATGCAGCCTTGACGTACTCCTTTTCCTATTTGGAACCAGTCTGTTGTTCCACGTGCAGTTCTAACTGTTGCTTCCTGACCTGCATACAGATTTCTCAAGAGGCAGGTTAGGTGGTCTGGTATTCCCATCTCTTTCAGAATTTTCCACAGTTTATTGTGATCCACACAGTCAAAGGCTTTCGCATAGTCAATAAAGCAGAAATAGATATTTTTTCTGGAACTCTCTTGCTTTTTCCATGATCCAGCGGATGTTGGCAATTTGATCTCTGGTTCCTCTGCCTTTTCTAAAACCAGCCAGGAAGTTCACAGTCCACATACTGCTGAAGCCTGGCTTGGAGAATTTTGAGCATTACTTTACTAGCATGTGAGATGAGTGCAATTGTGCAGTAGTTTGAGCATTCTTTGGCATTGCCTTTCTTTGGGATTGAAATGAAAACTGACCTTTTCCAGTCCTGTGGCCACTGCTAAGTTTTCCAAATTTGCTGGCATATTGAGTGCAGCCCTTTCACAGCATCATCTTTCAGGATTTGAAACAGCTCAACTGGAATTCCATCACCTCCACTAGCTTTGTTCGTAGTGATGCTTTCTAAGGCCCACTTGACTTCACATTCCAGGATGTCTGGCTCTAGATGAGTGATCACACCATCGTGATTATCTTGGTCATGAAGATCTTTTTTGTACATTTCTTCTGTGTATTCTTGCCACCTCTTCTTAATATCTTCTGCTTCTGTTAGGTCCATATCACTTCTGTCCTTTATCGAGCCCATCTTTGCATGAAATGTTCCCTTGGTATCTCTGATTTTCTTGAAGAGATCTCTAGTCTTTCCCATTCTGTTCTTTTCCTGTGATAATAGTATCCATTTCTGTCTTTCAGTTTGGTAGAAGATAAAATTTTAAAATACAAGAATATTTTTCTTTTGAGTCTGCTTTGCTCAGCCCATGAAAGCCTGTCTACAACTAATCCTGTACTGCCTAACTGAGAGGCCCACAGCGCTCCTTCCCATACTCTCTATCAGCAAAAAACCACATACCTCATCAATGCCCAACTCCAAGGCTAATTTCTTCAAGTCTTTGCTCAAATGTCACAAGGCAGAGTTAACCTCCTCTTCCTCGGCATGCTGTCAGCATATCATCACCAACCCTCTGTTTCTTTTCTTCATTCTGCTCCACATTAGCTGGAGCAGATGGGGTCCCAGTCTCACTCTCACCTTTCCCACCTCTGCCTGCCATCTGCGTGAAGCAGCAACCCTTCTCTTGTTCTTTACAATCAGTGCTCTCCTCCCCTCCAGGCCTTTCCTAAAGATTCTCTAGAGCCTAGTTGGTAACATCAAACATGAACATAAATTTTGTCTTTTCCCGTACTTTGCTGCTGTTATAATCCAGGCTCACCTTCAGTAGATACAAATAGTTCTGACTAATTAGAGGAAGATATAGCAAGAAGAGAAAAGAAAGCCTTCTTCAGCAGTCAGTGCAAAAAAATAGAGGAAAAGAACAGAATGGGAAGACTAGAGATCTCTCCAAGAAAATCAGAGATACCAAGGGAACATTTCATGCAGAGATGGTCTCGATAAAGGACAGAAATGGTATGGACCTAACAGAAGCAGAAGATATTAAGAAGAGGTGGCAAGAATACACAGAAGAAATGTACAAAAAAGATCTTCACAACCCAGATAATCATGATGGTGTGATCACTCATGTAGAGATAGACATCCTGGAATGTGAAGTCAAGTGGGCCTTAGAAAGCATCACTACGAACAAAGCTAGTGGAAGTGAGGGAATACCAGTTGAGCTGTTTCAAATCCTGAAAGATGATGCTGTGAAAGGGCTGTACTCAATATGTCAGCAAATTTAGAAAACTCAGCAGTGGCCACAGGACTGGAAAAGGTCAGTTTTCATTTCAATCCAAAAGAAGGCAATGCCAAAGAATGCTCAAACTACTGCACAATTGCACTCATCTCACATGCTAGTAAAGTAATGCTCAAAATTCTCCAAGCCAGGCTTCAGCCATACGTGAACCATGAACTTCCTGATGTTCAAGCTGGTTTTAGAAAAGGCAGAGGAACCAGAGATCAAATTGCCAACATCTGCTGGATCATGGAAAAAGCAAGAGAGTTCCAGAAAACATCTATTTCTGCTTTATTGACTATGCGAAAGCCTTTGACTGTGTGGATCACAATAAACTGTGGAAAATTCTGAAAGAGATGGGAATACCAGACCACCTAACCTGTCTCTTGAGAAACCTATTTGCAGGTCAGGGAGCAACAGTTGGAACTGGACATGGAACAACAGACTGGTTCCAAATAGGAAAAGGGGTGCCTCAAGGCTGTATACTGTCACCCTGCTTATTTAACTTATATGCAGAGTACACCATGAGAAACGCTGGACTGGAAGAAACACAAGCTGGAATCAAGATTGCCGGGAGAAATAGCAATAACTTCAGATATGCAGATGACACCACCCTTATGGCAGAAAGTGAAGAGGAACTAAAAAGCCTCTTGATGAAAGTGAAAGAGGAGAGTGAAAAAGTTGGCTTAAATCTCACCATTCAGAAAACAAAGATCTTGGCCTCTGGTCCCATCACTTCATGGGAAATGGATGGGGAAACAGTGGAAACAGTGTCAGACTTTTTTGGGGGGGCTCCAAAATCACTGCAGATGGTGACTGCAGCCATGAAATTAAAAGACACTTACTCCTTGGAAGAAAAGTTATGACCAACCTAGATAGCATATTGAAAAGCAGAGACATTACTTTGCCGACTAAGGTCCATCTAGTCAAGGCTATGGTTTTTCCTGTGGTTATGTATGGATGTGAGAGTTGGACTGTGAAGAAGGCAGAGTGCCAAAGAATTGATGCTTTTGAACTGTGGTGTTGGAGAAGACTCTTGCGAGTCCCTTGGACTGCAAGGAGATCCAACCAGTCCATTCTGAAGGAGATCAGCCCTGGGATTTCTTTGGAAGGAATGATGCTAAAGCTGAAACTCCAGTACTTTGGCCACCTCATGCAAAGAGTTGACCCACTGGAAAAGACTCTGATGCTGGGAGGGATTGAGGGTAGGAGGAGAGGGGACGACAGAGAATGAGATGGCTGGATGGCATCATTGACTCAATGGCCGTGAGTCTGGGTGAACTCCGGGAGTTGGTGATGGACAGGGAGGCCTGGCATGCTGCGATTCATGGGGTTGCAAAGAGTTGGACATGACTGAGCGACTGATCTGACCTGACCTGGAAAATGAAAAGAACTATATAAGATAAACATTTCTCCATCTTGCTACATTTCTGTGAAAAACTTGGGTTCCTAGTCCCTTGTGATTTTTTTTTTTTTTCTGGTAGTTTTGGTAGATAGCATCTTAAACAGGGATCTCCAACCTTAAAATTGTCAAGTAAACTTTTAAAATCTACATATCTTATCCCGGTGCTAGAGATCCTGATTCAGGAGATCAGGGCTAGGTCTGGTATCCACATATAGAAAGCTCCCTGCGGAACCAGTGCACAACACAGTATTAGGTGAGAACTTCTTATAACTTAACGCTCAGGGCTCTGCAGCTACAGACTTGATTGTGACCCTGGGCAGGTTATTTACCTTGTCTAAATATTTTATATATATATATATATATATATATAATATATTTAATGTTTATATGTATTGTATTTATATATATCAAAATTGATTCATTATATATATATATATGTGTGTGTGTATATATATATATATATATATATATATATGTATCTGTTTTCTAATTGTATAGAATTATCATCTGAGAACATTTGAATAGATAGAAAACCCAGTTTGTTTCAGGGAACAAATTCCTCTTTGTGCTTAAAGCAAAGATCTGAATACAAGTGCTAGTTTTATTGTTGTTGTCATTGTTTCCACAGTTTTATTGCAACTTAAGTTACATACAACTTAATTTTATTTACAATCAAAATTTGATTTGGTCTGATGGCAGTGGCACCCCACTCCTGTACTCTTGCCTGGAAAATCCCATGGATGGAGGAGCCTGGTAGGCTGCTGTCCATGGGGTCGCTAAGAGTCGGACACGACTGAGTGACTTCACTTTCACTTTTCACTTTCATTCACTGGAGAAGGAAATGGCAACCCACTCCAGTGTTCTTGCCTGGAGAATCCCAGGTACGGGGGAGCCTGGTGGGCTGCCCTCTATGGGGTCACACAGAGTAAGACACGACTGAAGGGACTTAGCAGCAGCAGCAGTACCACTAATCAGTTTTGGATTTAACAAAATAACATGGTTTGTTCAGGTTCACCTCCCATCAATCATTGTTTTACACCATGTCTGCCTAGAATTAACACACCAACACTGACATATTTAACAATAAGTTAGTTTTTTCCCCTAACAGTGTTTAGAAGAACTCTCATTCTGTAATATTTGTGCCTTTGAAGGAATATGCACAGATTGATGTTTCTTTATGAGGGTTAATATTTCTCTGAATCTACTTCCATTTACTTCCTCAAATGTTTCACACTTCTCAGAAACACTCTTTTTAGTATGTGTGTAGTTTGCATATGTGTGTGTCTGTGTGTAACTGGAGATCTCTTCTGCAGTTGTATTAATAGTTTTCTGATTCCTTAATTTGAATAGGTAGATTTTTAAAATTATTTCCACTTCTTTATAAGCTTTCCTTTTCTGACTGAGAGCACTCCTGCCTGATATTTGCCTAAATTTTCCCTATTCTTCAGGTCCCATTTTTTTTTAAAAATTATCCCTTGTCCATTCTGCTCCATGAAGACTTTCTTTCGTTTTTGTCTATGAGTTACTGTCTGTACTGTGCCTTGAATACGTATGCTGTGTCATAGTTCAATATATTGCTTTATTGCTTTAGGAATAATTTAAGAATTCTTCCTAATTCTTCTAAGCATTATACTAATGGAGTCTCTGTGGAATATTTCTGTATCTTCTCATTGTCAAGCAGTACTTTGCAAATAGCATGTGCTTTTATCCTCTGAGGAATGCAGAGAGAGTGAGTATTTTTCTTATACGTAGGAAATAATCATACAAGATAATATTCAAAAAATATATCAGAACATTTTTTTATTAGGCAGAAACATAGGATCCCTTCCTACTGTTTCTGACTGTTTGGGCCTAACATTCTACACTGAGAAGTACCTCGAAAACTTAATCACAGGAAAGATCAAGATTATCTACCCTTGACATTAGGATTAACTTGGGTCATCTAAATTATTCAGATTAAGAGACCCAGGTTGTATCTTCTTTCCTTTCCTGTAAACAAACAAACAAACAAACAAAGACCTTTGGGTCTAGTTTCCAGCATGCTGTTTCAATCAGTGCTCAATAATATTTACTCCTCTCCCTAAATGCCAAACACCTAGGTCTTTGTTTGTCCTGGTCTGGTCACTGTTTCCTCTGTCCAAAGTTGGGGCTTCCCCATACATTCCTAGAAGTGTATTTCCTATCTACTTCCTTTCCCAAGGCCACTTTACACTGTGGCCAGAGCTATATCTGGCTATATCTGGCCAGAGCTATATCATGCAGTTCCAGATATTGTTCCTTGTTGCTTTTCAGGAGGCAGGGGAAAGCAAGCCATCTGTTATTTAAAGGTTCATAGTTGCTGAGGTTGGGGGCGGGGATGGCACTGACTTACTAGCAAGTGAGGGTCTTTCTCATTGAAAGTCTGTTATCTGCTTATAAAGTCATTGTTCTCCTCAGCCCTGTAATCTTAACACCCATTCCTTTGCATACCATGCAGCTGGCAATTGACAAGCAGCACTTGTTGAATAAACACAGAAGGTCAGATGCTATCTCTCCCAAGAAGCCTTCCTAGGTCCACCAGTAGAATTGATCCTTTCCTCCTCTGTGCCCCAGGGTACCGTATACCCTCCTACTGTTGCTGAATTCATCTTAGTGAATGGTACTGATTTGTATACTATAGATTTATCTTTCTCAGTGATCTCTTGATAGCAAGGCCTTAGTATTTTTTTATCTCTAATACCAAGCAGGCACAATGCTTAAAGAAATAATCTTGTGAAACTACTGTCTATAAAGGTATCATGAGAAACATTATTCATTACATTTCACAGCATCCTTTTTTGTTTCTTTAATTAAAGTATATGATTTATAGCAATGTGTTCATTTCTGGTGTACAGCAAAGTGATTCAGATATATATATATATATATATATATATATGTCTTCTTTTTCATATTATTTTCCATTATGGTTTATTACATGATATTGAATATAGTAGGACTTTTTTATTTATGTATTTTATATATAATAGTTTGTGTTTACTAATCCCAAACTCCTAATTTATTCCTTTCCCTCCTGTTATCCCCTTTGGTGATTGCAAGGTTTTTTTCTATATCTGTGAGTCTGTTTCTGTTTTGTAAGTAAGTTCATTTGTGTCGTATATTAGATTCCACATATAAGCAATATCATATGGTATTTGTCTTTCTCACCCTGACTTACTTCCTTAGTAGGATACTTTCTAGGTCCATCTATATTGCCGTAAATGGCATTATTTCATTCTTTCTTATGGCAGAGTAGTATTCCATTGTATGTAGGTAGCACATCTTCGTCATCCATTCATCTTCCGATGGACATTTAGGTTGTTGCCATGACTTGGCTTTTGTAAAAAGTGTTGCTGTAAACATTGGGGTACATGTATATTTTCATATTATAGTTTTCTCTAGATTATATGCCCAGTTGTTATATTCACAGCATCCTTTTTAGAATATTTCTCCAAAAATCTCTCTCTGTAATTATATCCAGAATACATGTGTTTCTTTTAGACTAGATTTTTGCTTTCATTTCATAATCATTGTATTTTGGGTCTTACCAGTTATATTTGAACTCATCTATAGTAAGAACTCAGTGGCAAATGCTTTTATATTAGCCTTAATTCTGGGTCCAGTTCAGGTACCTATCTTCCTTTGTATTTCCACCTACTTCTGATATATGTTTGGTTGTTTTTTTTTTTTTTGTATCTATATATCGTATAACCTTCCTTATATGTATATATTCTAAAGTCCCTCTTTGAGAATAAGTAGAGTAAAAATAATCAGCTATAAAATACGTTGTCAAATAAATTTGCTCATTCATTCAAAAAATGGTCTAGGAATAAATTGGAGAAGGCAGTGGCACCCCATTCCAGTACTCTTGCCTGGAAAATCCCATGGATGGAGGAGCCTGGTAGGCTGCAGTCCATGGGGTCGCTAAGAGTTGGATAAGATTGAGCGACTTCTCTTTCACTTTTCACTTTCATGCACTGGAGAAGGAAATGGCAACCCACTCCAGTGTTCTTGCCTGGATAATCCCAGGGACAGGGGAGCCTGGTGGGCTGCTGTCTATGGGGTCGCACAGAGTCAGACACAACTGAAGTGACTTAGCAGCAGCAGGAATAAATCTGAACCAAATACAATACACTGCCCTGAATTCACTTGACTTGAAAAGTTAAATCGATGAAATTTGGGATAGATGAAATATGAGATTGAGGAATTAGGAAGTGTCAAAGTTCATGCAACTATTTGGATGGTGCTATTTTCTGAATTAGGGGAGAGAAGAAGAAGGCCAGAGTTGAGAAGTCTTTTCAAAATAATTGTAATGTAAATAATAATAACTATGACTAACAGCCGTACATATCTGTTTGGGTCACAAAGCACTCTAAGACAAGTAATAGTCACAAGAATAAACCATTGTATAGTGATCTAAAGCTCATAAAGTTTAGTTTGTTTCTTACAAGGATGTGATTTCACAAGGACCAATATAATGTCATCCACATTTTGTAGATGAGAAAGTTAAGTTTCGGAGGGGTTAAAGACGTAGAAGGAAATGTTGGAAGGTGATCTTGGGGGTTATGATTTGCAGTCCTAGACTCTACTCCTCATTGTTCTACTTCTTCTAAAATCAGAAACATATCACAGTTAGAGTGAGGAGTACAGTGGTAAGATAGCTATCTTGCTTTGTACAACAAGACAACTTATAAACCAGGTATTACAACTAAAGCTGTCCTCATTACCCAAAATTTTATTACCCAATGATAATTTTCTGTGAACTGCCTGGAACTTTGAGCTGTTCAGTGTGACTGTCTCTCAGTCTTCTGGGTAGGAGCCCTTTTCAGTTAACATGTGACACACCCGATCCCTTAACAGCATTCTTAATTCTACTGAGTTAGTGTTAGTCACTCAGTTCTGTCTGACTCTTTGCAACCCCATTGACTGTAGCCTTCCAGACAAGAATACTGCATTGGGTAACCATTTCCTTCTCCAGGGGCTCTTCTTGACCCAGGAATCAAGCCTGGGTCGGGAGGAGCCCGTGGAAAAGGATTTTAAACAAAAGTAATAAAATGACATTTCTGACACAATTTGCCTGCTTTCGAATAAACTATGAGCAACCTGTGATAAGCATAAAATACTGACTGATTAACAGGTAAATTTCATAGAGAATACTAATTGTTGACCAAGCCTTAGAAATATTGTTAAAACTTCTGGCTAGAGATGTTTGTGCATATTATAATTGTTAACATGCATGTGTTTCAATAGAAATGGATAACTTCCCAGATTGATAGTTCAGTTCAGTTCAGTTCAGTTCAGTTCAGTTCAGTTGCTCAGTCGTGTCTGACTCTCTGTGACCCCATGAATCGCAGCATGCCAGGCCTCCCTGTACATCACCAACTCCCAGAGTTCATTCAAACTCATGTCCATCGAGTCGGTATGCCATCCAGCCATCTCATCCTCTTTCGTCCCCTTCTCCTCCTGCTCCTAATCCCACCCAGCATCAGGGTCTTTTCCAATGAGTCAACTCTTTGCATGAGGTAGCCAAAGTACTGGAGTTTCAGCTTCAGCATCAGTCCTTCCAATGTATACCCAGGACTGATCTCTTTTAGAATGGACAGGTTGGATCTCCTTGCAGTCTAAGGGACTCTCAAGAGTCTTCTCCAACACCACAGTTCAAAAGCATCAATTCTTTGGTGCTCAGCTTTCTTCACAGTCCAACTCTCACATCCATACATGACTACTGGAAAAACCATAACCTTGACTAGACATAGCCTTGACTAGACAGACATTTGTTGGCAAGGTAATGTCTCTGCTTTTGAATATACTATCTAGGTTGGTCATAACTTTCCTTCCAAGGAGTAAGTGTCTTTTAATTTCATGTCTGCAGTCACCATCTGCAGTGATTTTGGAGCCCCAAAAAATAAAGTCTGACACTGTTTCCACTGTTTCCCCATCTATTTCCCATGAAGTGATGGGACCAGAGGCCATGATCTTCGTTTTCTGAATGTTGAGCTTTAAGCCAACTTTTTCACTCTCTTCTTTCACTTTCATCAGAGGCTTTTTAGTTGCTCTTTGCTTTCTGCCATAAGGGTAGTGTCATCTGCATATCTGAGGTTATTGATATTTCTCCCAGCAATCTTGATTCCAGCTTGTGTTTCTTCCAGTCCAGCATTTCTCATGACGTACTCTGCATAGAAGTTAAATAAGCAGGGTGACAGTATACAGCCTTGACGTACTCCTTTTCCTATTTGGAACCAGTCTGTTGCTCCATGTCCAGTTCTAATTGTTGCTTCCTGACCTGCATATAGGTTTCTCAAGAGGCAGGTCAGGTGGTCTGATATTCCCATCTCTCAGAATTTTCCACAGTTTATTGTGATCAGAAAAGAAGAAATAAAACTCAGAGGAAAAAGAGGGGAGCGTCAAGACCATGACATGATTATACTTCCATTGTATGGCCTGTTCTTGGGAAGGACGTTTCCTGATTATCTTATCCATATTCCTGGATCAAATACTAAGTGCAAACCCTCATTTGTCAAAAACCCCAAGTTCATACACCTTCTGGTATGAGATTATAATTATTGCAAGATGGCCACCATAATCAGAGTGTCCCTGTATTATTCTCTACGTGCTCTCTTCAGATAGATTTTGAACTCCAGGTCTGAGAAACAGATGATTAAGAAACACTTGCAGGTGCTAATTCTTATCCCTAAATCACAAAAGACCATGGAGGCATTAGATAAGATACAATGCTGATTTGGTTTTCAGACAGATTCTCTAAGTGTGACCTCCACCAATTAAAAATAATAATGATAAACTACCATACATTTCTGCATGCTTGGGCCAGGATCTCTTAGTCAGTTCTGTATTTTTCTTACCACCCAGAGACTGAAGCATTTGGCATACGTGGGATCCTAGTATTTTGGAGCTGGAAGGGAAGTTCTCCCACCCTGGTTTTATCTGTAGGCTGGATAAAGGTTTGGGATTTAGCAATAGGCTTTGCTAGCTCAGCTTGTGAAAATCACATTCTTTATCAACTCCCCAGATGGTTTAGATCATTAAAAACACAACAAAACAAAACAAAAGCCCTTCAGAGTGTACACTGTGAAGATATTCTCTAATTTCCAAGGAAAATAAATATATGTTGAATTTCTCACAGATTTCTCACACTTTCTCAGTCTCCAGCCTGAATCGCTGTGCTGAATGGAGAATGTAAAGCCATCGTTTTTTGAAACTGCAAAGCTTTGTGCTGAATACTTAACTTCCAGGAGCCCTTTGCCTTTCCAGCTTGTCCTTCAGCCCCCAACTTGAAGTCAGTATTTATCATTTGGGGCTTAGCTTAGACTGAGACATGGATGTCTCTATTCAATGATTTTGGGGCAACTGACTCTCAATAAGCAACAAAAACAAAAAGGCTGTTTCAAGTCAAAGAGACCTCAAGAAACTATCCCACCATCTGCTGAGGAGAGAGAAATGAGCCTGTGGGCCGAGAGCTTTGATTGAATAGAATAAATAGTATTGTCATCTAAATTTTCTGCAAGACTCTTTGGATCAAAATATTATAATCACAGCAAATAGATGTAGCAAATAGACGCGGCCACACTTAATGGATACTCAAAGGGCCAGACCACTGCTTGGCTGGGATCGTTTACTGTCATTTGGAAGGAAAACTGGGGGGCTGATGGGATCGGGGTTGGAGGGAGACAGGGAGACCTGACGTTCAGCTGGCATGCACCAGTGGATAAATGGCTGGCATTTGCAGAACTGCATTGCAGGGGAGCTTTTAGCAGTTTGCCACTGCCAGCTGATGTCTCTGTGAACATCGGTGCCAAGAAGCCAAAAATGAAAGCAGGTGCAGGGGCAGAGGAACTGAATGTTGGGGTGGGGGTAGTGGGGGATTCAGCCACAGAACTTCTGTTGTGAAAAACTGGTTGCCTTCATTAAAACCTAAACAATACCTTACTTTAACTCTGCATAACATTTTTAGCCCACTAGAGTCCTGCACACACACTTAAGGCAAGCCTCTTACATTTATGCACTGACTGGGCAAAGAGACTGTTTTGTTGGTCTCTCTCCAAAGCTGTGGATTGTCTGCAAGACTGCTGAACTCTGATTAGAGCGGCTTTCCATCCGAAGCTGGGAGCATCTGCTTCTGAAAGTGCCCTTACCTCCCCTCCCTCCCAAATGCCCCCTCTTCAGAAAGTCCTACTTCTACACAACCAGGGCCTGGGAACAGGGAATATTCCTGAACTCGGCTTGTCTTTGCAGAGCCCTGTCACCGGTGCAGCTCTCTGAAATGCTGCTTTCCGATGAGAAAACAGAAGGAACTTAGTGTTGCCTGCAATTTACATTTCCCTCAAAAGCTCTGTGTTCCCCAGCCCACGGCAAATGACAGCGGGGAAAGAAACAATGGGATAAGTGAGGGGAAAAAAAACAGAAAGAAAGGTAAAGGTTCAGGACCAACTGAGGAAAAGAAGTAAGGCTTGCCAGGGCACACTACAAATCAAGAATAAAACAGAAAACTGCCTGCTGCCCACTCTGCTGCCTTGCCTGGCTGAGCCACTACCAGCAGGAATTTGGTCACTGCAGAAAGTGAAAGTCATCTTTCAAGGAGATGCGACAAAAATACAGATCACATGCAGCTGTATCTCCACTGGGATGGAGAGGGAGCAAAGCACAAGAAGAAACTGCAGGCAATCTGCACTTGGTGGAAAATAGTGGGGTTTTTTTCCCCCTAATGAACAGTAGTTCGATGAGAGAAATAAGAAGTATGTTTGTTTGCTTTTATAGGCTTTTAGAAAAAATATACACACAACTCTACTCGTATATGACAAATAGAGTGTGTCTATTTTATGTGACATCTACAAGTCAGATGTTCCATACAAACTAAAAAGTTCCATCTATGAAAACTATGATGCCACAATTTGGGGATCAGCAATTTTAATTATAATATAAGATGACTAAGTATAGTGACTCTTGGGGAATGGTAGTGAGAATTAGGTTTGTTTCATGACCTTATATTCAATCTCTTTTGCTTCTACCACCAAGTGCTACTGTCTTTCCACATGTAAGCCTGATTATTATAAGCTTTTAAAACCCAGAGAAAGTTTAACAAGTCAAACCAGAAACATAAATGAGGTCACATGCCAAAAGAGTCAGTGGATGAAAAGGAAGTTAGTTCAGAAAGCAAGCAGAGTCTGGGTTTTAGTTGGAATGAAATTGAGTCGAGATAACAGGAGACAGCAAAGGAGAGAAGTCTGAGAGAAGTAAAATGCTCTAATGGGGGGGGGGGGGTGTGCAGTGGGAAACTGGCCAAGCCTAGGAAGAAGCATTCCAAAAAAAGAAACAGAGATAGTTAATAGCATAAAACAAAGTTCAAGCTCCAGAGTAAACAAAGTAGCATTTGAAAGAAAAAGCCTTTTCAACAGCAATATGTACAGATTTTTTAAAAGTACTCAATATTGCTGAGGATTTGAGCAAAATATACTCAAATCTTGAAGGGAAATTGAAAAAAAATGTGCATCAAAAACTTTAAACTTTTTAACTTACTTGAATTTGTCTTGCTCAAGAATTGAGAGATATATTTATATACAAAAGAATTTATTGTGGTAATTTTTAAATATTTATGGAAATTTTCTCTTTGTAAAAATATAAGAGACTAGTTGAGGAAATTATAGTATATCCATAAATCATGTTTTATAAAAGTATTCTCCAGCATGGGATTCTTCTTACAAATATATTTGCTTAGTGAAAAAAGAATTGTGAAGTAATATATTTGAGATGATCTTAATCATGTGTGAAGCACCTACCTTAAAATGTTAATAGTAATTATTCTGAATTCCAGGATTATGGTTGATTTTTATTTGTAATTTTCTTCCTATATCCTTTTTTTTCAAATTTTTCAGATTTTAAAAATTTATATTTTTGAATCTTTTTATTGAAGAGTACTCTGTATATGGAAAAGTACACAAGTAAGGATACAGCTTAATGAATTATAAGAAATTGAAGACAGCCATGTAACCAGCACACTCATCAGAAAACAGAATATTCCTAACTCCTAGAACTTTCTTCTTGCTCCTTCCTCATGTCTACTGCTCCCACCTCATAAACTCCATCTCTGCCTGTGACAAAACTCACATATGAGTTTTGCCTTTTTGTAGGATAAATAAAAGAATCTTTCATAGGGGAACTTTTGTGTCCAGCTTCTTTCACTCAGCATTGAAACAGATCTTGTTTTAAGCCAGGAGGAACTAAGGGCAAGTGGAGACTATTTGTGCAGGACAGTTTGTTATATCAGGGCTTCTTGGGATTGCTACCAGCCCCTTTCCTATCCACCTCCCTTGTGTGTACTTTGAATCTAGTACTGGGTCTAAACCTAT
Organism: Ovis aries; assembly: GCF_016772045.2. Lineage (NCBI taxonomy): Eukaryota > Metazoa > Chordata > Mammalia > Artiodactyla > Bovidae > Ovis > Ovis aries. The sequence goes on along the minus strand of NC_056055.1, from coordinate 82,115,403 downwards.
TAAGATCTCTCAGTTACATTTTTTTTTTCCTTTTCTGAAGTCTCATACTATGTGCATCTTCTATTAGGAAATTAATGGGTACCATATTATTTACTGTTGCATGAAATTTTTAATCATTTCCTCTATGTTTAATTTGTCATGTCTTGTTCATATTTAACTACTAGTTGGATGCCTAACATGTACCAGATACATTATGTCTGTAAGATAATGCTATCTTCATTTTACAGAGAAGGCAAGTAATTTTCCCTAGGTTGCAATTCTAGAAGGTGATGGAATACGCATCTCTAGCATGGTCCCTGGATGCTCTGTTGAATGGCTTCTCTACTGTACTTCATTCTCTCATTTGCTCACATTTTATTTCTTCACTGGATTCTAACATCCTGGAAAATAAAAAATACGTATTTCCCTTTCCTTGGATTTCCCCTCCTAACACAATGCTTGACACGTAATAGTACAGTGTTTGTTTACTGAGCCTAAGAGTGATGATTTTTTTTGTCACAGTACTCTTTATAAATCTTTTTTTTTTTTTTTTTTGATGAAACTGTATCATAATGCTCTACAGTGTTGCTCACCATCAGGGCCTGGGATTGTCCTCATTCCAGTCATTCTGTGGGAGAAAACATGTCTAATAACTGGTGTGGCCAGTAACTCTAAGTAGCAAAGTAAATAAGATGAACCATGACAATAGTATAACCAGTGTATTTGACACCAAGAAGGTATCACCATCTAAACATCATCCTCCTTCATATATAAAAAAAGTTATCTAATAATTATAATATAAAATGAATTAAAGTAATGATCATAACATACCAGAAAAAAATAAGATGAAATATATATTTCAATATAAAACTGGTAGTGATTTAAAACTTCTTATAACATTAACAAATTTTTTAGATGAAAAGATAAAAGTTTCTACCTAGATGTTAGTCTGTTGTAAGAGTTAATAATATTATAGTTTAATTCCTTAAAGCTTTGATTGTATAGATTCATTGAAGGCTTTGTCAAAATTCATCTTCACATGTTCATGTTCAATATACAGAATAGGAAAATTTGTCAATCTGTTTTTGTGTATAGTTGATAAAAGAACACATTTTATAAACTCAACGTGGATTAAATATCTAAATGTAAGGCCAGAAACTATAAAACTCCTAGAGGAAAATATGGGCAGAACACTGTCTGACATAAATCATAGCAAGATCCTCTATGACCCACCTCCCAGAGTAATGGACATCAAAAGCAAAAGTAAACAAATGGGTCCTAATTAAACTTAAAAGCTTTTGCAGAAGGAAGGAAACTATAAGAAAGGTAAAAAGACAGGCTTCAGAATGGGAGAAAATAATAGCAAATGAAGCAACTGACAAAAAATTAATCTCAAAAATATATAAGCAGCTCAATACCAGAAAAATAAATTACCCTATCAAAAAATGGGCCAAAGAACTAAACAGACATTTCTCCAAAGACGACACACACACAGATGGCTAACAAACACATGAAAAGTTGCACAACGTCACTCATTATCAGAGAAATACAAATCAAAACAACAATGACCATCTCACAATGTTCAGAATGGCTGCTATCAAAAAATCTACAGATAGTAAGTGCTGGAGAGGGTGTGGAAAAGGAAAAGGAATCCTCTTATACAGTTGGTGGGAATGCAAACTAGTACAGCCACTATGGAAAACAGTGTGGAGATCCCTTCAAAAACTGGAAATAGAACTGACATATGACCCAGCAATCCCACTGCTGGGTATACACTCCAAGGAAACCAGAATTGAAGAGACATGTGTACCCCAATGTTCATCGCAGCACTGTTTACAATAGCCAGGACATGAAAGCAACCTAGATGTCCATCAACAGATGAATGGATAAGAAAGCTGTGGTACATATACACAATGGAGTATTACTAAGCCATTAAAAAGAATGCATTTGAGTCAGTTCTAATGAGGTGGATGAAACTGGAGCCTATTATACAGAGTGAAGGAAGTCAGAAAGAAAAACACCAATACCATATACTAACGCATATATGGAATTCAGAAGGATGGTAACCACGACCCTATGTGCAAGACAGCAAAAGAGACACAGATATAAAAACCAGAGTTTTGGACTCTGTGGGAGAAGACGAGGTGGGATGATTTGAGAGAATTGCTTTGAAACATGTATGTCACCATATGTGAAACAGATGACCAATCCAAGTTTGATGCATGAAACAGGGAACTCAAAGTCAGTGCACTGGGAAAACCCAGAGGGATGGGATGGGGAGGGAGGCGGGAGGAGGGTTTCGGACGGAGGGACACATGTACAGCCATGACTGATTCATGTCAGTTCAGTACAGTTCAGTCGCTCAGTCGTGTCCGACTCTTTGCAAGCTCATGAACTGCAGCACGCCGGGCCTACCTGTCTATCACCAACTCCCGGAGTTCACTGAGACTCACATCTATCGAGTCAGTGATGCCATCCAGCCATCTCATCCTCTGTCATCCTCTTCTCCTCCTGCCCCCAATCCCTCCCAGCATCAGAGTCTTTTCCAATGAGTCAACTCTTCACATGAGGTAGCCAAAGTACTGGAGCTTCAGCTTTAGCATCATTCCTCCCAAAGAAATCCCAGGGCTGATCTCCTTCAGAATGGACTGGTTGGATCTCCTTGCAGTCCAAGGGACTCGCAAGAGTCTTCTCCAACACCACAGTTCAAAAGCATCAATTCTTCGGCGCTCAGCCTTCTTCACAGTCCAACTCTCACATCCATACATGACCACAGGAAAAACCGTAGCCTTGACTAGATGGACCTTAGTTGGCAAAGTAACGTCTCTGCTTTTGAATACGCTATCTAGGTTGGTCATAACTTTTCTTCCAAGGAGTAAGCGTCTTTTAATTTCATGGCTGCAGTCACCATCTGCAGTGATTTTGGAGCCCAAGAAAATAAAGTCTGACTCTGTTTCCACTGTTTCCCATTTATTTCCCATGAAGTGATGGGACCAGATGCCATGATCTTCGTTTTCTGAATGTTGAGCTTTAAGCCAACTTTTTCACTCTCCTCTTTCACTTTCATCAAGAGGCTTTTGAGTTCCTCTTCACTTTCTGCCATAAGGGTGGTGTCATCTGCATATCTGAGGTTATTGCTATTTCTCCCAGCAATCTTGATTCCAGCTTGTGTTTCTTCCAGTCCCACGTTTCTCATGATGCACGTATTTATACAACAAAATTATTAAGTTATACATAGGAATGGTGAGTTCCAAATTTGTTATATTAATATTATAGTTAGCCTATAGGAAAAAGGAGAATTGGGATTAGAGAAGTATACCAGGGGATTTAAATAATATCAGTTATGCTTTGTTTTTTATGCTAGATGGTGGTACATGAATAATAACATACAAGTTTTATACCTTTAGGTGTGAAATGTTTTATAGTAAGAATCACAATTATATTGATAATAATAATATCAAGAACAGCTTACATAGCGCTTAGGATTTAGTATGAATTAACTTGTTTCTTCCTCACAAAAGCCCTACCACACAGGCACTGTCATTAACATAAGTTAACAGATAAGCAAATCAAAGCACTAGATGTGATCTAGTAAGTAAGGAGCAGAGCTGAGATTTGTGGCCAGGCAATAGCCTACAATGTACTATTCTCTATATGTGATAAACATTGTCTTGTGAGGTAATGGCTTCTTTTAAAATAATGTAATGAGTTACCTGATGAAGTAAATATTAATAAATTGATGACCAAGACCAAGATTTTTGTGGGTGGCATTCCGTTGTGGTTTATGGGAGGTTGGACTATATAAATTGCATTTTCCTTCCAATCCCAAACCTAAATTTTTAAAAATTTATTTATTTATTTTAATTGGAGGCTAACTGCTTTACAATATTGTAGTGGTTTTTGCCATACATTGATGTGAATTAGCCATAGGTGCACATGTGTCCCCCATCCTGAACCCCTCTTCCACATCCCTCCCCATCCCATCCCTCAGGGTCATCCCAGTGCACTGGCCCTGAGCATCCAGTCTCAAGCATCGAACCTGGACCGATGATCTATTTCACATATGGTAATATACATCCAAATCTAAATTTTTCATGTCAAGAAGAGTTTGCCTTGGGCAAAAACAAGGAGCATTCTACTTTAGGCATGCGGAGTTTGAGATAAAAATGTGGCTAGTAAAGAGTCAGCAATGACAGAATTTTGTGTGTGTTGCAGCCAGGAATTTGTAAACAGAATAGTTCAAATATGGAAATGGATGTGATTACTCAAGAAATATGGAGAAGGGAAAAAAATGGAAGGCCCACACCTGCTGGGAGAAGGAACCAGAAACTATTTCTGTCTGTTTCTCATTCTACATAGATGAGCACACGCACACACACGTACCAAATGCACACACTCACATACACACATGAATTTTGTTCCTTAGATTAATATAAACATTTCTTTTCCTCCTTTTCGTGTGTGTGGAAGCAATTCCCAAGTGTGTGTTGGGAGGTTTTGAGACAGGTGCTACATAGTACCTTATATCCAGTCCAGTATGCCTATCTTCCCCCTTCATTTCATCTGCATTAAAATCTGAGGACTTAACACACAAATAGAGGTCTACCACGTTTTCTTATAATTCTATCTGTGCTTATAAAGAACTAACTTTTCCAAGGCTAAATACTCTCAATTTCAGCCTCTATATTTGTCAATTAAGAGAAAGCTTACTCAACCCCATAATAATTTTTAGAATTAATTTTTCATTTGAGAGTTGAAAATCCTTTGAACAGTTTGTAAACCTGGGTCACTTGTATTAAACTTTAAATTCATTTCATGTTATAAAGCTAATGTAATGAAAATAGAGAAAAATGTCTTTCAAAATGCTCACTTTTGTAAATTCACAGATCAGCATACTAAATGCAAAGAGGAATTATTTTTCTGAACTTAGCTGATCTGATCAGTTCATGAGTATTTTTCAACAAATGGGTTGTTCAGCTCAGTTCAAATCAGTTGCTTAGTCGTGTCCGACTCTGCAACCCCATGAATTGCATCACACCAGGCCTCCCTGTCCATCACCAACTCCCAGAGTTCACTGAGACTCACTTCCATTGAGTCCATGATGCCATCCAGCCATCTCATCCTCTGTCTTCCCCTTGTCCTCCTGCCCCCAATCCCTCCCAGCATCAGAGTCTTTTCCAGTGAGTCAACTCCTCACATGAGGTGGCCAAAGTACTGGAGTTTCAGGTTTAGCATCAGTCCTTCCAAAGAACACCCAGGACTGATCTCCTAGGATGAACTGGTTGGATCTCCTTGCAGTCCAAGGGACTCTCAAGAGTCTTCTCCAACACCACAGTTCAAAAGCATCAATTCTTTGGTGCTCAGATTTCTTCACAGTCCAACTCTCACATCCATACATGACTACTGGAGAAACCATAGCCTTGCCTAGACGGACCTTAGTCGGCAAAGTAATGTCTCTGCTTTTGAATATGTTATCTAGGTTGGTCACAACTTTCCTTCCAAGGAGTAAGCGTCTTTTAATTTCATGGCTGCAGTCACCATCTGCAGTGATTTTGGATCCCCCCAAAATAAAGTCTGACAGTGTTTCCACTGTTTCCCCATCTATTTCCCATGAAGTGATGGGACCAGAGGCCATGATCTTAGTTTTCTGAATGTTGAGCTTTAAGCCAAATTTTCCACTCTCTTCTTTCACTTTCATCAAGAGGCTTTTAGTTCCTCTTCACTTTCTGCCATAAGGGTGGTGTCATCTGCATATCTGAGGTTATTGATATTTCTCCCAGCAATCTTGATTCCACCTTGTGTTTCTTCCAGTCCAGCGTTTCTCATGATGTACTCTGCATATAAGTTAAATAAGCGGGGTGACAATATACAGCCTTGATGTACTCCTTTTCCTGTTGGGAACCAGTCTGTTGTTCCATGTCCACTTCTAACTGTTGTTTCCTGACCTGCATACAAATTTCTCAAGAGGCAGGTCAGGTGGTCTGTATTCCCATCTCTTTCAGAATTTTCCACAGTTTATTGTGATCCACACAGTCAAAGGCTTTGGCATAGTCAATAAAGCAAAAATAGATGTTTTTCTGGAACTCTCTTGCTTTTTTGGTAATCCAGCAGATGATGGCAATTTGATCTCTGGTTCCTCTGCCTTTTCTAAAACCAGCTTGAACATTTGGAAGTTCACAGTTCATGTACTGCTGAAACCTGGCTTGGAGAATTTTGAGCATTACTTTACTAGCATGTGATTCTGCTGCTGCTGCTAAGTCGCTTCAGTCATGTCCAACTCTGTGCGACCCCATAGACGGCAGCCCACCAGGCTCCTCCGTCCCTGGGTTTCTCCAGGCAAGAACACTGGAGTGGGTTGCCAGTTCCTTTTCCAATGCATGAAAGTGAAGTTGCTTGGTCGCGTCTGACTCTTTGCAATTCCATGGACTGCACCCTACCAGGCTCCTCTGCCCATGGGATTTTCCAGGCAAGAGTACTGGAGTGTGTTGCCATGTGAAATGACTGCAATTGTGCGGTAGTTTGAGCATTCTTGCAGAAGGAAACGGCAACCCATTCCAGTACTCTTGCCTGGAGAATCCCATGGAGGGAGAAGCCTGGTAGGCTACTGTCCATGGGGTCGCAAAGAGTTGGACATGACTGAGTGACTTCACTTCCCTTGAGCATTCTTTGGCATTGCCTTTCTTTGGGATTCAGATGAAAACTGACTTTTTCCAGTCCTGTGGCCACTGCTGAGTTTTCCAATTTGCTGGCCTATTGAGTGCAGCACTTTCACAGCATCATCTTTCAGGATTTGAAATAGCTCAACTGCAATTCCATCACCTCCACTAGCTTTGTTCATAGCTTTATGAATGTTACCATATATGAGTAGAAGTGTTACATTGATCAGATCTTAGTGCCATTTCCTTTTAGTTTGTATTTAGTAAGAAAGTAGCTGTTTCGTCTTCTCTTAGGTATTGCAAAATTGAGGTGATTCAGAAGGGGAGAAAATAAAGAAAGAAAGTGAGAGAGAAGGAAAGTTAATATTAATGGACTTTACCATTATTTTGAACTTATACCTGCCTATACATATTTAGTACTCTAGGCAATTTTCCTGTTAGTTATTATTATCCCATTTTTCAGATTGTGTAACTGAGTTCTAGAGATATTAAGTAAATGTAATCCATCATACAGGATAAACTCAAGTTTGTTTTGACTCCAAAACCCACACTCTTTCATTTACATCATTGTGTACAAGCAAAAAAAATATGGCAGTATGTTAATCCAGAAGAAGATTCATCTATTCCTCCATCTCTTATTTAACACCTTCAATTATATCTTCAATCAAACTGAAACTCCTCTCTAGATGTCAGTAGATTTGTTAAAACTTTGTTTATGTCTGATAGGAAATTAGACAGTTTTGCTTACAAGTCCTACCATTACTCTTTTCATATGTTTCCTTTACTTACCGCTTAACATAATACTTGGAACTGTCATACCGCATTTTTCTAAAATGTAAATTTATTTTATTATTTGATAAATACAGTTATAATTGGATTTTCCGCTAGTCATTATTATTTGACAAATATAATTTCCTAGTATTATACTTTTAACTTATTACTGGTTTGTAATAATCGTATGAAAAGCGATATTTTTAGTAGTGGTCTTCTTTATATTTTTTGAAGTGTAGTTGATTTAAAATATTGTGTTAGTTTCAGGTATACAATATAGCAATGTAGTAATTTTATAATTATATTCCATTAGAGGTTATTATGATATAATGGGTGTAATACCTCATGCTATACAGTATATCCTTGTTATCTATTTTACATATAGTAGTTTGTATCTGTTAATCCTATACCCCTAATTTTGCACCTTCCTCTTTCCTTCTTTGGTAACCACAGGTTTGTTTTCTATATCTGTGCAACCATTTGTTTTATATATACATTCATTAGTATTATTTTTAATAGTGTATATCCACATATAAGTGATATCATATAGTATTTATCTCTCTGACTTACTTCACTAAGCGTAATATTCTCTAGTACATCCACATTGCTGCAAATGGCAGTATTTCATTTTTTTTTAATGTCTGATATTCCATTGTGTATGTATACTACATCTTCTTAATCCAGTCATCCAGTGATGGGTAATTGGGTTGCTTTTATGTCTTGGCTATTGTAAATAGTGCTGCTATGAATATTGGAGTACATATATCTTTTAGGATTAGTGCTTTCTTTTTTTCTGGATATATGCCCAGGAGTGGAATTGCTCAATCATATAGTAGTTCTATTTTTAGTTTTTAAAGGATCGTCCATCATGTTTTCCATAATAGCTGCACCAATTTACATTCCCAGAAACACTGTACTGGGATTCCCTTTTCTCCATATCCTCCTTTTCACGTGTTATTTTTAGGCTTTTTGAATGGTCGACTTTTCTCCTTTTAAACTGAGAGCTCTGAAGATCAATTAGGAAATAGTTCTTATTTCCTGCTATTACCTCTGCATCTCTGACCTAACACAAGGTAGGTAATCAATAAATCATCACTCTTACTATCCCTCAGGGTACTCCTCTTACTCTGCTTGCAACCACATGAAATAACATGAGTTTGGTATCACACAAAATATCTGATTTATTTTGTTAGCAAGTATCGGTGTCTGAGCCTTCAATGTGTATTATTACATTGAATTTTCACATTTCCAAGAGGTTGGTACTATTATTATGATCATTTATTATTATTTGCCATTTAGCAAAACCAAAGCTTAAGAAGGTTAGCAAGAATTTTTTATTTGAACTCTGACCTAGACTTCTGAGACTCAAGCACCCTTGCTCATATCCACCACAATAAACTGTGTTCTTTCAGAGAAGTAGGAAGCTGGCTACTTGATGAAGCCACCAGGGCTGAGAGGAACAATTGAATAACAAATTAAGTAAGAAAACAAAAGTAAGGCAAACAAAACATTTCCTACAGAAAAATCCTCATAAGAATAAATAATGGAACCCTAGTGCTCCTTAGTGTCCTCTCTTTCTTGGCATCTAATTTGGTGCGAGGATGAGAAGGGCAGCAGAGAAGATTGTGATGGGGCTGGAAGGAACTCACAAACTCTTGTCACTGCATCCATGAACCTGGTTAACAGCCAGTCTCTCCATATTAATATAATAGTTGTTACTTCACTGTCACTTAGCAACACTTCCTCACTACATTTGGTGCCTCAAATGACGTCTTTTGTCCCAAGCAGTCATGATACCTTCTGCCATATTGTTGCCAGTATTACTGCCAGCTTTTGCCTGGTCCTTTAACTTCTCTGTCACTAACTTGACATTCATTCAATAATTATAATCAGTTTTAGGCATTCTTCCATTAGAACCATCTCTAGTTATAGTGCCTGATAAAGGGATATACTTCCTTCACTAAAGGACAAAAGTACTTTACACAAAAATTATGGATTCCTGCTCTGGGTTGGACATTTTTTCAGGACTGTGTGCCAGGTTGAACCAAGGAAGATTCACCGTTTCTGTTTTTTTCTCAGAGTAAAGGAAATCTGCTTCCCCAGGGTGCAGGAATTATATTTTCTTCCCATGTGTGAACTTTAAGGATGATTTCCATTTCAGTGCTGGGTTTCTTCTAGAATGATCATATTCAGTCGGGGACTAGTCATCCTTTGTTAGAAAACCCTTACTTTGCCTGTTAACTGGGTCTATTCAAGCTGAGCCAAGAACAATGGTAGGCAAAAGGGGAAGATGTTCATTTCCTCTCTCCTCCTCACTCTGTCTCCAGCCCACTTCTTCAGAGCTAGCCCTGGTCCAGACATGAGCTGACACTGGAGCAAAGGACAGGGTAAGTAGGAATAACACGAGGCAGCCTCAGAGTTGGCAGAAGTGAGCGCAAGAGAATCAGCAAACAATGACAAAAGGGAGATCAACCAGAGAGGAAAGACCTACCACTAGTGGTATGACTCTGTATTCACACATGGTTTTTGCATTCAGTGTCCAGTCACACATTCTCCACCAAGACTTTGGGTGAAATAGTTCTATTGCTGCTTCAACTTTCTTATCCCTTGTATGGATCCCCAGCCACCCTATGTAACCCAATGACTAATTTCCAGCAAAGCCTCCTTGCTGCTGCTGCCAAGTCGCTTCAGTCGTGTCCGACTCTGTGCAACTCCATAGACAGCAGCCCACCAGGCTCCCCGTCCCTGGGATTCTCCAGGCAAGAACACTGGAGTGGGTTGCCATTTCCTTCTCTAGTGCATGAAAGTGAAAAGTGAAAGTGAAGTCGCTCAGTCGTGTCCGACTCTTCGCGACCCCACGGACTGCAGCCTACCAGGTTCCTCCATCCATGGGATTTTCCAGGCAAGAGTACTGGAGTGGAGTGCCATTGCCTTCTCAAAGCCTCCTTAGTGTCCCTAAAAGAAAAGTCAAATGTTAAAGGTCCTTCTGAATGCCCTGGTTCTCAGTACTATCATTCTTTATTGAATTTATTTCTTATTAAAATATGCAGTTTTAAGGACATTTTTTTCTGATAATATTATGGAATCCTTTTAGCATGGGTAGATGGGAGTATCACTTGTATGCTACCATAGAGCTAATATGTGTTTTTATCTATTCTTTATTTTCTCAGTGCTTTCATGCTGTATATGTACCATAACCAACCTATTGACTATAAGAAAAATGTAAGATAATGCATTTACAGCCATTGCTGATAGCATTTTTAGCATGTTAAGTATTTTAGTAAGTTTTAGTATTTATAGTAAGTTTATAATGTATTTTTACATATTATTTTATATGTATGTTATATACTATTCAAAAAGAATTTTTTTCTTGACTGAGAAAAGGATACAAAATGCAAAATCCAAAATTTTGATAACTGATAGCAATTTTGATAGTGATTTGCCAATTGCTTTCACTTTTAGGTTTTAGTTGGGATTTATATAACTTGCATTTTAATTCTTTGGTTCTTTGCTGTTTCTATTAACTCATAGTATTATTTTAATAAATGTTATAATGCCAACAACAAAAAAAGTCAGGGGTCCTTAAGAATTTAAAGCTAAGGAGATTGCTCTTATCCATCTGTGGTATAAATATCATGTATAAATTAATATCGGAGAAGGCAATGGCACCCCACTCCAGTACTCTTGCCTGGAAAATCCCATGGACGGGGGAGCCTGGTAGGCTGCAGTCCATGGGGTCGTGAACAGTCGGACATGACTGAGCGACTTCACTTTCACTTTTCACTTTCCTGCATTGGAGAAGGAAATGGCAACCCACTCCATTGTTCTTGCCTGGAGAATCCCTGGGATGGGGGAGCCTGGTGGGCTGCTGTCTATGGGGTCACACAGAGTCGGACATGACTGAAGTGACTTAGCAGCAGCAGCAGCAGCATAAATTAATATTACTATTGCATTACCAACATTAATATTACTTAAGAAAAATAAAATTTAAAGCAAAATTGGAAGTCAAATACCTAGTTACACACTGCATTCACTCAAGATAAATGAAACATTTCTCTTTATTCTTGTTTAGTTTACAAGGCAAGGTGGTTTTATTTCCCAGACCTAAATAGAACCCAACATGACTGCCTTCCTAGCATCAAAAATTGTCTGATGTGTTCACATTGGCAGTACTTCAAGCCTGAGGACAGCAGAGCCATTTCAGTCTGTTCTCTGTACTTAGGTGCCAAGAAGCCTTTAATTAGCTACTTATTCTAATTACTCTAAATAGAAACTTATCTGTTCATGTGTCCTTCTAGAGCAAAGGACTTGGAGTCCTTGTATCACCACCCTGAGAGAAACCCTCTCTAAGACTCAGTGTTACTTCTGTGGCCATAACAGAAAAATAAGGAAAATACCAAAAGCCACAAGTCTGGCTCACGCATAATCCCATCATCAGTACTCCATTTATACTAAAATGATTTGCTCAACAATCTAAACCAGATTCTGCTCTTTACAGTTTGAATTAGGTCATTTTTTTTTTTAAGGGGACAAAAACTCTTTTAAAATCAATTTGAACGGGGCAGAGTAGTTTTTAAAATAGCTGCTCAGTGACTTCTTCAGATACACAAGACATGTAAGAAAATGAGAACGTCAAAGAGTTCCTTGGAGGAAGTGGGGAGGAATATGGTGAAAAATAAACCAATAAACAAAATAGCACAACGGTCAGCTGCTGAGGGCAGATCTACAGCCTCTTCCTCCTGGTTATTGATCTGTATGCCAAGTACAGCAGAGGAATGCCACACCCTACAGGACAAACTGGTAGGAAAATAGTATGGTCCTTTATTCAGAACATTAAAAAGATCGGAAATTATATATACTTTGTGGGATTTGGAGAATGACTTAAACCCTTAAGCATCAAGAAGTCTAAAACATGAATAAGATTAACTCTGAAAGAAATGTAAAATTTATGGCTCCTCATAAAATACACTATTGATATGTCACTTGTAAACTGAACTGATGAGCAAAAGCAGTAATAGGTCAGCAAAAGTACATTTCCAAAATTATTGGTTCAGGCTAGGCTTATGAAATGAAAATGTGGATAATAGAACTTATATCATCAGGTTATTTTAAAATTTTGTACATTTTGAACAATATCCAAAAATACTAATCCATTGCTGAAATTCATGAGGAGTGAGAAGAGAAATATTCTACGTATTGCAATCTTCTAAATGAAAGCGTTCACATCCTGCTGTAAACGTATCAGAATTATATCACATTCTTTGGTGAATACGCCCCCTCTTTTGTTTGGGTTTTGCTTTTAAATCCTTTTACAGAAGTTTAATGTTTGGCAAGAGCATGTTTCCAGGTTTTTTCTACTTTACCCCCTGACTTTACAGGAACAATACGAAAGATTTTAAAAGGAATGGAAAAACTCAAGCATATATTCCATTTGCCACAACAAAGTTTGGCTTTTTAAAAAATGTTCTTTTATGTGTTTGGTGTTAAGTTGATAAGTTACAGAAAGAATTTTTGCCTGTTGAGAGACAGGGAAAATAGATTAAAGTTAATTATTTGTGCATTTATTTTCATTATATTGTGTGCAGACTTTAAAAAAGCTGAATAGTGGTGGAACCACAGTATTTTATATGTGGAAGTGTGCCGATGTGTTCTAGTTCTTATATTTTAATTTCATATAACCCTCACCTCATTCTTATAATTTGTATGGAAGATATTCTTATTAAACTATCTTTTGGATGTAATGGAGTTTCTTTCCTAACAGCTAAAAAATCTTTAAGCTTCCACATTCTTCTGTAAAGCAGAAACAGAAGTGTGAGTCCTCCCACAGGACAAAATGACTAAACATTTCTTCTATGAGGGTCTGCCCATGGCCTCCTCCTAGGTGGAACTCATTCCTGCCTCTGCTGGTTGGCAGAGAAGATCAACTCCTATCAATCATTCGGGTTTTCTCCAGATTGCAACTACTATTCACATTAACACAGAATTAGTCCACACTTATGATAGCATTCCATATTTTATTTTTACTCCTTTGACCATACTCTTTGAAAATGCACACCTTAATTTCCAACAACAGATCCTTTTAATTTTATTGAGGCTGCATTTGTTAAAACTTTTCATCTGTCTCTTTTCACTGAAGTCAATTTCTCAGATATAAAGATGCCAAAACTACATTATGCCTACAGTGCTTTCACTTATGTAAATAGCTCTTTCTTTTTCTGTTTAAATTAATAGTAGATTATGTTATTGTAGATGGTTTCCTCCAAAGAACATCACAAAAACTGAAATATACTGGCTATGGCATTCATTAAATTTTAAAATAGGTAACATGAGTTTGAGCAAACTCGGGGAGATAGTGAAGGAGAGGCCTGGTGTGCTGCAGCCATTGGGGTTGCAAAGAGTTGAACACAACTGAATGACTGAACAATAACAAAAAAGCTGTAATTGCATAAGAAAAACAAGGAGGGTTGTAGGAGTGGAAAGGCCTATTGTATAAGTAAATAGGAAATCTGCTAACGATGTGAGAGAATACAAACAGGATGTGTAAATTGCAAAGCCAACACCACAGCTTTGTGCTAGCCAAGATACATAGAAAATTAATCTTTTTACCTGATAAGATTCCAAAAGGAAATAAATAATGATACTGAAAATTACTTCTTTAATGAAAGAGGTAGCTAAAATTAAAGTCAAAAGATTACACAACTCTTTAAGAGCTAAACATAAACAGCTGTCTTAGGAGCGCTTGTACAGAAATATAGACTATTTTTATACAAGTTTTGAGAGTATGAGCTGAAATTCTCTTGAATGTATCTTAAGTATGTTCCTTCATTTCCATATAACTTTTAATAAGATATGTGTATATTGTAAAGCAAGATAAGAGAATATAGTAGGTAAAAAATAACAGGCTATATATATTTATTTATTATTAGCAAAATGTGGCTTAGACAGTAAAGCATCTGCCTGCAATGCAGGAGACCCAGGTTCAATCCCTGAGTTGAGAAGATCCTTGGAGAAGGAAATGGCAGCCCACTCCAGTATTCTTGCCTGGATTTCCCACGGACGGAGGAGCCTGGTGGGCTACAGTCCACGGAGCCACAAAGAGTCGGACATGACTGAGCAACTTCACTTACACTTTCATACATATTTAAACATCACATATCCTACTTATTCTTTTAGCTTCTATATATTTTCTTTTTTAATTTTTACTTTATTTTGCTTTACAATACTGTATTGGTTTTGTTATACATTGACATGAATCCACCACGGGTGTATATGAGTTCCCAATCCTGAACCCCCTCCCACCTCCCACCCCATTACATCTCTCTGGATCATCCCTGTGCACCAGCCCCAAGCATCCTGTATCCTGTATCAAACAGAGACTGGCGATTCATTTCTTACATGATAGTATACATGTTTCAATGCCATTCTCCCAAATCATCCCACCTCTCCCTCTCCCACAGAGTCTAAAAGTCCGTTCTAAACATCTGTGTCTCTTTTGCTGTCTTGCATACAGGGTTATCATTACCATCTTTCTAAATTCCATATATATGTGTTAGTATACTGTATTGGTGTTTTTCTTTCTGGCTTACTTCACTCTGTATAATAGGCTCCAGTTTCATCCACCTCATTAGAACTGATTCAAATGTATTCTTTTTAATGGCTGAGTAATACTCCATTGTGTATATGTACCACAGCTTTCTTCCATTCATCTGCTGATGGACATGTAGGTTGTTTCTATGTCCTGGCTATTATAAACAGTGCTGCAATGAACATTGGGGCACACACGTCTCTTTCAATTCTGGTTTCCTTGGTGTGTATGCCCAGCTGGGTCACAAGGCAGTTCTATTTGCAATTTTTTAAGGAATCCCCACACTGTTTTCCATAGTGGCTGTACTAGTTTGCATTCCCACCAACAGTGTAAGAGGGTTCCCTTTCTCCACACCCTCTCCAGCATTTATTGCTTGTAGACATTTGGATCGCTGCCGTTCTGACTGGTGTGAAATGGTACCTCACTGTGGTTTTGATTTGCATATCTCTGATAATGAGTGATGTTGAGCATCTTCTCACATGTTTGTTAGCCATCTGTATGTCTCCTTTGGAGAAATGTCTATTTCGTTCTTTGGCCCATTTTTTGATTGGGTCGTTTATTTTTCTGGAATTGAGCTGCATAAGTTGCTTGTATATTTTTGAGATTAGTTGTTTTGTCAGTTGCTTCATTTGCTATTATTTTCTCCCATTCTGAAGGCTGTCTTTTCACCTTGCTTATAGTTTCCTTTGTTGTGCAGAAGCTTTTAATTTTAATTAGATCCCATTTGTTTATTTTTGCTTTTATTTCCAGTATTCTGGGAGGTGGGTCATAGAGGATCCTGTTGTGATTTATGTTGGAGAGTGTTTTGCCTATGTTCTCCTCTAGGAGTTCTATAGTTTCTGGTCTTACATTTAGATCTTCAATCCATTTTGAGTTTATTTTTGTGTATGGTGTTAGAAAGTGCTCTAGTTTCATTCTTTTACAAGTGGTTGACCAGTTTTCCCAGCACCACTTGTTAAAGAGATTGTCTTTACTCCATTGTATATTCTTGCCTCCTTTGTCAAAGATAAGGTGTCCATAGGTGTGTGGATTTATATCTGGGCTTTCTACTTTGTTCCATTGATCTATATTTCTGTCTTTGTGCCAGTACCATACTCTCTTGATGACTGTGGCTTTGTAGTAGAGCCTGAAGTCAGGCAGGTTGATTCCTCCAGTTCCATTCTTCTTTCTCAAGATTGCTTTGGCTATTCTAGGTTTTTTGTATTTCCATACAAATTGTGAAATTATTTGTTCTAGCTCTGTGAAAAATACCGCTGGTAGCTTGATAGGGATTGCATTGAATCTGTAGATTGCTTTGGGTAGTATACTCATTTTCACTATATTGATTCTTCTGATCCATGAACATGGTATATTTCTCCATCTATTAGTGTCCTCTTTGATTTCTTTCATCAGTGTTTTGTAGTTTTCTATATATAGGTCTTTAGTTTCTTTAGGTAGGTATATTCCTAAGTATTTTATTCTTTTCGTTGCAATGGTGAATGGAATTGTTTCTTTAATTTCTTTTTCTACTTTCTCATTATTAGTGTATAGGAATGCAAGGGATTTCTGTGTGTTGATTTTATATCCTGCAACTTTACTATATTCATTGATTAGTAATTTTCTGGTGGAGTCTTTAGGGTTTTCTATGTAGAGGACCGTGTCATCTGCAAACAGTGAGAGTTTTACTTCTTCTTTTCCAATTTGGATTCCTTTTATTTCTTTTTCTGATCTGATTGCTGTGGCCAAAACTTCCAGAACTATGTTGAATAGTAGCAGTGAAAGTGGGCACCCTTGTCTTGTTCCTGACTTTAGGGGAAATGCTTTCAGTTTCTCACCATTGAGGAAAATGTTTGCTGTGGGTTTGTCATATATAGCTTTTATTATGTTGAGGTATGTTCCTTCTATTCCTGCTTTCTGGAGAGTTTTTATCATAAATGGATGTTGAATTTTGTCAGAGGTCTTCTCTGCATCTATTGAGATAATCATATGGCTTTTATTTTTCAATTTGTTAATGTGGTGAATTACACTGATTGATTTGCAGATATTGAAGAATCCTTGCATCCCTGGGATAAAGCCCACTTGGTCATGATATATGATCTTTTTAATGTGTTGTTGGATTCTGATTGCTAGAATTCTGTTAAGAATTTTTGTATCTATGTTCATCAGTGATATTGGCCTGTAGTTTTCTTTTTTTTTTTTTTTTTGTGGCATCTTTGTCAGGTTTTGGTATTAGGGTGATGGTGGCCTTATAGAGTGAGTTTGGAAGTTTACCTTCCTCTGCAGTTTTCTGGAAGAGTTTGAGTAGGATAGGTGTTAGCTCTTCACTAAATTTTTGGTAGAATTCAGCTGTGAAGCTGTCTGGACCTGGGCTTTTGTTTGCTGGAAGATTTCTGATTACAGTTTCAATTTCTGTGCTTGTGATGGGTCTGTTAAAATTTTCTATTTCTTCCTGGTTCAGTTTTGGAAAGTTGTACTTTTCCAAGAATTTGTCCATTTCTTCCACGTTGTCCATTTTATTGACATATAACTGCTGATAGTAGTCTCTTATGATCCTTTGTATTTCTGTGTTGTCTGTTGTGATTTCTCCATTTTCATTTCTAATTTTATTGATTTCATTTTTCTCCCTTTGTTTCTTGATGAGTCTGGCAAATGGTTTGTCAATTTTATTTATCCTTTCAAAGAACCAGCTTTTGGCTTTGTTGATTTTTGCTATGGTCTCTTTTGTTTCTTTTGCATTTATTTCTGCCTTAATTTTTAAGATTTCTTTCCTTCTACTAACTCTGGGGTTCTCCATTTCTTCCTTTTCTAGTTGCTTTAGGTGTAGAGTTAAGTTATTTATTTGATTTTTTTCTTGTTTCTTGAGGTATGCCTGTATTGCTATGAACTTTCCTCTTAGCACTGCTTTTATAGTGTCCCACAGGTTTGCGTTGTTGTTTTCATTTTCATTAGTTTCTATGCATATTTTGATTTCTTTTTTGATTTCTTCTGTGATTTGTTGGTTATTCAGAAGCTGTTGTTCAGCCTCCATATGTTGGAATTTTTAATAGTTTTTCTCCTGTAGTTGAGATCTAATCTTAATGCATTATGGTCAGAAAAGATGCTTGGGATGATTTCAATTTTTTTGAATTTATCAAGGTTAGATTTATGGCCCAGGATGTGATCTATCCTGGAGAAAGTTCCGTGAGCACTTGAGAAAAAGGTGAAATTCATTGTTTGGGGGTGAAATGTCCTATAGATATCAATTAGGTCTAACTAGTCTATTGTATCATTTAAAGTTTGCATTTCTTTGTTAATTTTCAGTTTAGTTGATCTGTCCATAGATGTGAGTGGGATATTAAAGTCCCACACTATTATTGTGTTATTATTAATTTCCCCTTTCATACTTGTTAGCATTTGTCTTACATATTGCAGTGCTCCTATGTTGGGTGCATATATATTTATAAGTTTTATGTCTTCTTCTTGGATTGATCCTTTAATCTTTATGTAGTGGCCTTCTTTGTCTCTTTTCACAGCCTTTGTTTTAAAGTCTATTTTATCGGATATGAGTATTGCTACTCCTGCTTTCTTTTGGTCTCTGTTTGCGTGGAATATCTTTTCCAGCCCTTCACTTTCAGTCTGTATGTGTCCCTTGTTTTGAGGTGGGTCTCTTGTAGGCAGCATATATAGGGGTCTTGTTTTTTTATCCATTCAGCCAGTCTTTGCCTTTTGGTTGGGGCGTTCAACCCATTTACGTTTAAGGTAATTATTGATAAGTATGATCCTGTTGCCATTTACTTTATTGTTTTGGGTTCGGATTTATACGCCATTTTTGTATTTCCTGTAGAGAATATCCTTTAGCATTTGTTGGGGAGCTGGTTTGGTGGTGCTGAATTCTCTCAGCTTTTGCCTGTCTGTAAAGCTTTTGATTTCTCCTTCATATTTGAATGAGATCCTTGCTGGGTACAGTAATCTGTGCTGTAGGTTATTTTCTTTCATCACTCTAAGTATGTCTTGCCATTCCCTCCTGGCCTGAAGCATTTCTATTGAAAGATCAGCTGTTATCCTTATGGGAATCCCCTTGTGTGTTATTTGTAGTTTTTCCCTTGCTGCTTTCAATATTTGTTCTTTGTGCTTGATCTTTGTTAATTTGACTAATATGTGTCTTGGGATGTTTCGCCTTGGGTTTATCCTGTTTGGAACTTTCTGGGTTTCTTGGACTTGGGTGATTATTTCCTTCCCCATTTTAGGGAATTTTTCAACTATTATCTCCTCAAGGATTTTCTCATGGTCTTTCTTTTTGTCTTCTTCTTCTGGGACTCCTATAATTCGAGTGTTGGAGCGTTTCATATTGTCCTGGAGGTCTCTGAGAATGTCCTCATTTAATTCTTTTTTCTTTTTTCCTCTCTGATTCATTTATTTCTGCCATTCTATCTTCTATTTCACTAATCCTATCTTCTGCTTCTGATATTCTACTATTTGTTGCCTCCAGAGTGTTTCTGATCTCATTTATTGTGTTATTCATTATATATTGACTCTTTTTTATTTCTTCTAGGTCCTTGTTAAACCTTTCTTGCATCTTCTCAATCCTTGTCTCCAGGCTATTTATCTGTGATTCCATTTTGATTTCAAGATTTTGGATCATTTTCACTATCATTATTCAGAATTCTTTCTCAAGTAGATTCCCTATCTCTTCCTCTTTTGTTTTGTTTGGTGGGCTTTTCTCCTGTTCCTTTACCTGCTGAGTATTCCTCTGTCTCTTCATCTTGGTTACATTGCTGCTTTGGGGGTGGCCTTTCTGTATTCTGGTAATTTGCGGAGTTCTCTTTATTATGGAGTTTCCTCGCTTTGGGTGGGGTTGTATCAGTGGCTTGTCAAGGTTTCTTGGTTAGGGAAGATTGTGTCAAAGTTCTGGTGGGTAAAGCTGGATTTCTTCTCTCTGGAGTGCAATGAAGTGTCCAGTAATGAGTTATGAGACGTCTATGGTTTTGGAGTAACTTGAGCTGCCTGTATATTGAAGCTCAGGGGTGTGTTCCTGTATTGCTGGAGAATTTACATGGTATGTCTTGCTCTGGAACTTGTTGGTCCTTGGGTGGTGCTTGGTTTCAGTGTAGGTATGGAGGCTTTTGATGAGCTCCTATCGATTAATGTTCCCTGGATTCAGAAGTTCGCTGATGTTCTCAGGATTTGGACTTAAGCCTCCTGCTTTTGGTTTTCAGTTTTATTTTTACAGTAGCCTCAAAACTTCTCCATCTATACAGCAACAATGATAAAACATGTAGGTTAAAGATGAAAAGTTTCTCCACATTGAAGATACACCCAGAGAGGTTCATTGAGTTACATGGAGAAGAGAAGAGGGAGGGGGTAGTTAGAGGTGACTGGAATGAGATGAGGTGGGATCAAAAGAGGAGAGAGCAAGCTAGCCAGTAATCACTTCCTTATGTGTACTCCTCAGTCTGGACCGCTCAGAGGTGTTCACGGAGTTATACAGGGAAGAGGAGAGGGAGGAAGTAGACAGAGGTGGCCAGGAGGATAAAAGAGGGAAATGAAAAGGAGAGAGACAGATCCAGCCAGTAACCAGTTCCCTAAGTGTTCTCCATTGTCTGGAACACACAGAGATTCACAAAGTTGGGTAGAGAAGAGAAGGGGGAGGGAGGAGACAGAGACAACCTGGTAGAGAAAAATGAGAGTCCAAGGAGGAGAGAGTGGTCAAGCCAGTAATCTCACTCTCAGGTAAACTTGGGTACTTAAGATTGGATTTTTAAATGTATAAAATTGACAACAAATACCAAAAAGCAAAGATTAAAAATCTAGAGTAGAGTTTGGATTTTCAAAAATATAATATTAAAGAAAAGAAGAACAAGAAAAAAAAGTCACAAGAATTATTAAAAAACAACAGCTACCACAAAAATATATATATATATGGCGTTTGCTTTAAAAATAGGGTCTTTTTTTTTGAAAAGTGATAGTAGCTTATAAAAATTAAAATTAAAGGATAAATAGAGGACTTAAAAATTTTTTAAAGAAAAAAAAAGAAAAAACAATCAAACAACATCAACAAAAAAAAAAAAAAGAGAGAGAGCATGGTCATAAATATAGTAAAGATACTTCTGGGACTTTCTCTGGTGTTGTGGGCAGTGTGGGGTCACTTCCATGGCAGTTCCTTCTGTTTAGCTTCTCTGTTTGTTGGTCTCTTCAGTGTCTGATTTCTGCCCTGACACAAGGGGGGCAGTGGTGGACACTTTTTTTGTTTTTTAGGCTCACTTGTTCAGTTGTGCTGTGGGGGTGGGGGGAGGGATGCTGCAAAGAAATAACACTGGCATGTGCTCGCAGTGTCTCAGCCACTCTGGGCATGCCCCTGCACACAGCGCACACCGCTCAGGCTCTACGTTGCTCCGCTGGGAACCGTCTGAGGCTGGCCCTAGGCTGCATGCACCTCCCTGGTCTAAGCTGCTCAGGCTCGGCTGTCAGGTGGCCCTCAGAGGCACAGATTTGGTTGGGCCTGAGTTTTGTGCCCTTCCCAGGACCAAGTAGCTCAGGTGTTTGGCGAGCGCGGTCGCTGCGACTTAACACCTTTCCCTGCTGCTCAGTTTTCTGGGTGTACCACTGGCGCCCCTTGTCAGGCCGATGCTGACTGTCCAGGACCCCAAGAAGTCTTAGTTAGCAAAGAAGCCTGCTTGCAGTTTGGTAGGTAAAGTCTCTCCAGGGCTGCAATTGCCCCCTTTCAGCCCTTCCGGCTCTGGCTGCCTGTCACTGATGGGGGATGGTCTGCATCCAGCTATTTCTGTTTCATCGTTTGTTCTGTGTGCGGTCCTGGTGGTGTCTTATGTTAGAGCTTTTCGCGTGGTAGCTATCCCACAGTCTGGTTTGCTAGCCCAAGTTAGTTCTCTCTGGTTACATTCAGGGCATTCCAGCCTGATTCTTAAAAAGCACTGCAGCCCGCGCCTCCCTGCCCCTGCCCCCACTTGCTAGTGGTGGATGCAGGCGTCTGCACTGCTTCTCCACTGGGGGAGTTACCATTGGGCTCATAATCTGTTGGTTTTATTTTTCTTCCCTGTTATGTTGTCCTCTGTGCTTCCAAGGCTCGCCACAGACTCGGCAGTGAGTGTTTCCTGGTGTTTGGAAATTTCTCTCTTTTTAAGACTCCCTTCCCGGGACAGGACTCCCTTCCCAGAATGGAGCTCCCTCCCTACCTCCTTTGTCTCTTTTTTCGTCTTTTATATTTTTCCTACCTGTTTTTAAAGACAATGATATGCTTTTCTGGGTGCCTGATGTCCTCTGCTAGCATTCAGAAGTTGTTTTATAGAATTTACTCAGCGTTGAAATGTTCTTTTGATGAATTTGTCAGGGAGAAAGTGGTCTCCCTGTCCTATTCCTCCTCTATCTTCTGAATTCCCCCTATATTTTCTATACTATCGATGTCCTGGTTATTTTCATTGTCCGAATTCCACATCCATCCTTTAAAATTTTAATTCATTTAATTCCACATATGTCAGGAAGTAGAAATATTACTTAATAGATAAACTTGGAAATATATTCAAATGAAGTGTCTGTATGAATGCCCTGGGTCCCTGTTTTCTCATCTATAAAAGATGAAGTAAAGGAATATAACCTAAGGGTGTTTTTTTTTTTTTAGGTGAGAAATTCTATAATGCCTTCTTTGCATGATTACATTCAGTAAAAGAGAAAAGGGAGGGGGTTATAGTAACCAGTTGCTACTTTCAGAAATGACTTTAACCCAGGTAACTGAGTAGAAACAAAGACCAAAACTTAAAGTCCTCTGCCAAAATCTGGAGACTAGATGAGAACTTAATGAAAACAGCAAGCTCATCCCACCAAGCAATAATATTGGCAATATGAAAGAGCAAGGAGCTGAACCAGATTTCTGTGAACCACACTGAGTATCATACTCTGGGTGTATAAAGATGGACCACATAGTCAGGTAGGTCATAGCCCAGAGAAGGAAACAAAGGAATAAACATAAATCTCAGTGCAATTGTGATAAATACTGCACTAAATATTAGGACACAATGCAGTGGAATTACATGGGAAGGAATGTGCTCCAGGCTGGGAAGTATTCACAGGATAGAAAACATTTCAACAGAATCTTAAGTAGGTGACACTAGGTAAGGGACAATTCACACTAAATAGATAACTCATTGGAGAAAATTTCCCCCTCTCAGCCTTCTTCCAAGTTGTTTTGGGTCTTTCTGGTTCTTTAGTTTTTTTGTATGAGTTTTAACATCAACATCAATTTTCTGTGA
The DNA here is from genome assembly GCF_016772045.2 of Ovis aries. Taxonomy (NCBI): domain Eukaryota; kingdom Metazoa; phylum Chordata; class Mammalia; order Artiodactyla; family Bovidae; genus Ovis; species Ovis aries. The sequence continues at coordinate 82,092,193 of NC_056055.1, read as the reverse complement.
AATTGCTATCAAAATTTAAAAAATGAATTTACCTTTAGCGTGCATGTTTTTCTATTCATAAAAACAGTGTATCTATTTATAATAGTCTTATTTTGGATCCTCCCACAAAATTTAAAATTTTCTACTCAGAAGTACGCATCAATGTTTTATCATATTTGTTGCTCTTTTGAATGGAATACTTAACTACATTTGAAAAGGTTTATTTTAAATTATTAATTGTGTGCTTAACATTGTTTTTTATATTGATCTTACATCTAGTAACTGTGCAGAATTTTCTTATTAAGTGTAATATAGAATATAAGTAGTTATGATAGTCATAACTGTATGATTTACTTTAAAGAGAATACTGAACATTTTCTACATTAAGGATAATATCTGCAGGAGAATTTTTTTTTTCTGTATCAAGACTGGATGTCAAATTGTAGTCATACTCTTTTCTTTTTTATTTTCTTATTGTAAATTAACAGATATACAGAAATATATAATTTTTAAAAGAATAGTAGCAAAGTAAACATCTATGTAAACACTGTCCAGGTTAAAGAATAGTGCAATAGCCACATCTTTAAAACCCTGAATCCTCTTCTTTAATTATATTATCTGTACAACCCAATAAATACAATAAAATACAATAAGTACTGTACAACAACAATCATAAGATTCATGATAATCATTGACTTAATTTCCTTTAAGTATGTATCATACATTTATATCCTAAAATATATATTGCTCACTGTGGGGAATATAGTCAGTAATTATGTACTATCTTTGTATGGTGACAGATGGTAACTAGACTTAACCATGGTGATCACTTTGAAATCTATATGAATATCAAATAAGTATGTTGGGGCTTGCATTTTAAGTTTTCCTATATTGTCATATTGTCATTTGGTGAAAAGTTCTCAATATTGGTGACATCAAAATTATCCATCCTTTTTTTTGGTTTGTGCTTTCTTCAGACTTGCTTAAGAAATATTTTTCTGCCCCAAGTTTGTAAAGATACTCTATATAACCACAGACTTATTATTTGTGTTTATATTAAAAATTTTACCTGCCAATTTATTTTTATACATTTTGGAAAGACAGGTCCAAATTTATTCTTCCATATAATATCCAACTGTCTTAACTTTTTATGAAAAAGTCCATCTTTTTCAACTACCTGTAATTCTATCTGTCATATTAAGTGTCTGCTTATGTTTGGGTCTCTTTCTGATGATTTTTTTCTACTCTGTTTCATTGGTCTCTTTGTCTATCCCTGAGTGAATGATATAGAGTATTAATTACTGTAGTTTTGTAACAATTTTGATAAATTAAAGAGTAAGTCCCTAATATTTCTTTTTCCTCAGTTGTCTAGACTATTCCTGCCCTTTTAATTTCATATAGAAATTTCAGAAGCAATTTATAATGCTTCAGAAAATAAAAGTGGAATAAAAGTAAACTATTGTTGTTATTTTAATATCCATAAAACCAATGTGCAAAAAGTGACAAATTTTGCAGTATAAATTTGTTCAATTCATAAATCAGTTATAGGTCTTCCTTTATTTTATATTATTATCTAATGTCACTCTACATGATTTTAAGGTTTCAGTTCAGTCTCTCATTCATGTCCAACTCTTTGCGACCCAATGAATTGCAGCACGCCAGGCCTCCCTGTCCATCACCAACTCCCAGAGTTCACTCAGACTCACGTCCATCGAGTCCATGATGCCATCCAGTCATCTCATCCTCTGTCATCCTCTTCTCCTCCTGCCCCCTATCCCTCCCAGCATCAGAATCTTTTACAATGAGTCAACTCTTCGCATGAGGTGGCCAAAGTACTGGAGCTTCAGCTTTAGCATCATTCCTCCCAAAGAAATCCCAGGGCTGATCTCCTTTAGAATGGACTGGTTGGATCTCCTTGCAGTCCAAGGGACTCTCAAGAGTCTTCTCCAACACCACAAAAGCATCAATTCTTTGGTGCTCTACCTTCTTCACAGTCCAACTCTCACATCCATACATGACTACTGGAAAACCATAGCCTTGACTAGACAGATGACTTGACATCATCTTACTCAGCAAAGTAATGTCTCTGTTTTTGACTATCCTATCTAGTTTGGTCATAACTTTTCTTCCAAGGAGTGTCTTTTAATTTCATGGCTGCTGTCACCATCTGCAGTGATTTTGGAGACCAAAAAAATAAAGTCTGACACTGTTTCCACTGTTTCCCCATCTATTTCCCATGAAGTGATGGGACCAGATGCCATGATCTTCGTTTTCTGAATGTTCAGCTTTAAGCCGACTTTTTCACTCTCCTCTTTCACTTTCATCAAGAGGCTTTTTAGTTCCTCTTCACTTTCTGCCATAAGGGTGGTGTCATCTGCATATCTGAGGTTATTGATATTTCTCCTGGCAATCTTGATTCCAGCTGTGCTTCCTCCAGCCCAGCGTTTCTCATGATGTACTCTGAATATAAGCTAAATAAGCAGGGTGACAATATACAGCCTTGACGTACTCCTTTTCCTATTTGGAACCAGTCTGTTGTTCCATGTCCAGTTCTAACTGTTGCTTCCTGACCTGCATACAGATTTCTCAAGAGGCAGGTTAGGTGGTCTGGTATTCCCACCTCTTTCAGAATTTTCCACAGTTTATTGTGATCCACACAGTCAAAGGCTTTCGCATAGTCAAGAAAGCAGAAATAGATGTTTTTCTGGATCTTTCTTCCTTTTTCCATGATCCATTGGATGTTGGCAATTTGATCTCTGGTTCCTCTGACTTTTCTAAAACCAGCTTGAACATCAGGAAATTCATGGTTCACATATTGCTGAAGCCTGGCTTGGAGAATTTTGAGCATTACTTTACTAGCATGTGAGATGAGTGTAATTGTACAGTAGTTTGAGCATTATTTGGCATTGTCTTTCTAAGGGATTGAAATGAAAACTGACCTTTTCCAGTCCTGTGGCCACTGCTGAGTTTTATAAATTTGCTGGCACATTGACTGCAGCACTTTCACAGCATCATCTTTCAAGACTTGAAAATGCTTAACTGGAATTCCTTCACCTCCACTAGCTTTGTTTGTAGTGATGCTTTCCAAGGTCCACTTGACTTCACAGTCCAAGATGTCTGGCTCTAGATGAGTGATCACACCTTCGTGATTATCTTGGTCGTGAAGATCTTTTTGTACAGTTCTTCTGTGTATTCTTGCCACCTCTTCTTAATATCTTCTGCTTCTGTTAGGTCCATACCATTTCTGTCCTTTATCGAGCCCATCTTTGCATGAAATGTTCCCTTGTTATTTCTAATTTTCTTGAAGAGATCTCTAGTCTTTCCCATTCTGTTGTTTTCCTCTATTTCTTTGCATTGATTGCTGAAGAAGGCTTTCTTATCTCTTCTTGCTATTCTCTGGAATTCTGCATTCAGATGCTTATATCTTTCCTTTTCTCCTTTGCTTTTAGCCTCTCTTCTTTTCACAGCTATTTGTAAGGTCTCCCCAGACAGCCATTTTGCTTTTTTTGCATTTCTTTTCCATGGGGATGGTCTTGATCCCTGTCTCCTGTACAATGTCACGAACCTCATTCCATAGTTCATCAGGCACTCTATCTATCAGATCTAGGCCCTTAAATCTATTTCTCACTTCCACTGTATAATCATAAGGGATTTGATTTAGGTCATACCTGAATGGTCTAGTGGTTTTCCCTACTTTCTTCAATTTGAGTCTGAATTTGGTAATAAGGAGTTCATGATGTGAGCCACAGTCAGCTCCTGGTCTTGTTTTTGGTGACTGTATAGAGCTTCTCCATCTTTGGCTGCAAAGAAGATAATCAATCTGATTTCAGTGTTGACCATCTGGTGATGCCCATGTGTAGACTCTTCTCTTGTGTTGTTGGAAGACGGTGTCTGCTATGACCAGTGGATTTTCTTGGCAAAACTCTATTAGTCTTTGCCCTGCTTCATTCCACACTCCAAGGCCAAATTTGCCTGTTACTCCAGGTGTTTCTTGACTTCCTACTTTTGCATTCCAGTCCCCTTTAATGAAAAGGACATCTTTTTTGGGTGTCAGTTCTAAAAGTTTTTATAGGTCTTCATAGAACTGTTCAACTTCAGTTTCTTCAGCGTTTCTGGTTGGGGCATAGACTTGGATAACTGTGATATTGAATGGTTTGCCTTGGAGACGAACAGAGATCATTCTGTCATTTTTGAGATTGCATCCAAGTACTGCATTTTGGACTCTTCTGTTGACCATGATGGCTACTCCATTTCTTCTGAGGGATTCCTGCCCGCAGTAGTAGATGTAATGGTCATCTGAGTTAAATTCACCCATTCCAGTCCATTTTAGTTTGCTGATTCCTAGAATGTCAACGTTCACTCTTGCCATCTCTTGTTTGACCACTTCCAATTTGCCTTGATTCATGGACCTGACATTCCAGGTTCCTATGCAATATTTCTCTTTATAGCATCAGACTTTGCTTCTATCACCAGTCACATCCACAGCTGGGTATTGTTTTTGCTTTGGCTCCATCCCTTCATTCTTTCTGGAGTTATTTCTCCACTGATCTCCAGTAGCATACTGGGCACCTAATGACCTGGGGAGTTCCTCTTTTGGTATCCTATCATTTTGCCTTTTCATACTGTTCATGGGGTTCTCAAGGCAAGAATACTGAAGTGGTTTTCTATTCCCTTCTCCAGTGGACCACATTCTGTCAGAATGATTTTAAGGCTTACTATGAAATTAAAAAAATCAAGAAAATGTGTTGTATTAAAGACTATCTGGTTATCTAGATGTAGAGATCAACGGAGTCCAGAAATAGATCCACAAAGATATAAATAAGTGATATTCACCAAATGGACAAATATAACTCAACAGAGAAAGAATAGCATTTTCCAAAAAAGAGAGTTGCTAAAACAATTACATACTCATATGCCATACACACACACACACACACACACACACACACACACACACCCCCTTCAGTCTACACCTCACAGCTATACAAAAATTAACAAAAATAAAGAAATTATAGGCCTTTGTGTAATATCTAAAACTACAAAATGTTACACACATTATTTGTCAGGAGAATGAAAATTATGGCTATAATGAGATACCACCACACACCTATTTGACTGGATAAAGTGTTTAAAAGTACTTATCATAACAATGGCTGACATGGATGCTGAGCAACTAGAACTTTCATATATTGTTAGTGGAAATGCAACATGGTCCAGACACTTTAGAAAACAACTTGGCAGTTTCTTATAAAGTTAAAAATATGCTTATCATACAACCCTGAAATCCCACTCCTAGCTATTTACTCAAGTGAAGTGAAACCTTATGTTCACACAAAAACTTATATGGCTTTATTTGTAATTGTACAAAACTGGAAACAATCCAAATGTTTGAACTAGGAACCAGTTAAACAAACTGGTACATCTATATACCAGAATACTACCAGAATAAAGAGAAATGAAGAAGTTATACAACAGTGTGGATGGATCCTAAATGCTTTACGGTAACTGAAAGTAGTCAGACTCAAAGTCTACATCCTGTATTATTCCATTTATATTACATAATGGAAAAGGCAAAGCTATATGGACATAAACCAGATCAGTGATTTCCACAGGCTACTAGAAAAGAGTTGACCACAAAGTGGTTGGCCAGTGGCTTACTTGGGAAGGGAGGAGGGTGATAGGACACTTAACTATCTTGATTGTGCTGGTGGTTAGAGACCTGTAAGTATTTGTCAAAACCCACAAGCCAGTACAGTAAAAAAAAAAAAAAGTGAATTTTATTATGTGTTTTACAGCTTAATAAAAGAATAAAAGGGAGTCCATCTGATTTTAATAATGTCACATCAACTTTATTTAGGTTAGTGTTGGTATGAAGTATCTTTTTTCTGTGACCTTATATTTAAAAGATCTTTTTAAAAAGACCCTGATGCTGGGAAAAACTGAAGGCAGGAGGAGAAGGGGAAAACAGAAGATGAGATGGTTGGATGGTATCACTGAGTCAATGGACATGAGTTTGGGTAAGCTCTAGGAATTGCTGATGGACAGGGAAGCCTGTGTGCTGCAGTCCATGGGGTCACATAGAGTTGGACACGACTGAGTGATGACTGAACTGAACCAAAATTTCTGTGACTTTATATTTAAAATATTATTTATTTTAAAACTATTTTTTTCTTTTTAATACAATTACAATCTTTATCTTTTAATTGGTCTGTTTAACTCCTTTATACTTAATGGAATTGCTGATCTAGTTTGGTTTAAATTTATCTTCTTGTTATTTGTTTTCCATTTGGCCCATGTTTTTTTTTTTTTCTTATTTATTACATTCCTTTAGATAAATAAAATACATTTACTTAATTTTTCTCAATTTTTTCTATTTCCCTTTTTTAACTCTACCTTTTTTCTTTGCTTTATCAGATTTCCATCTCCAACTCCTTTGTGGATCCATGTCCCCTATCCCCTTCAGCTACCAAGGCTTCAGGGAGTTTGCAATTCTGTCTTCAAATTCTTCTCTTGTTTTGGGATCTGGAATTTTGTCTTGACTTTTAAAACCCAGATGCTTAATTTCATTTAGTTCCATCTTATACAGCATTTCTATGTGTTTACAGTGAGAGGGGCTTTTGTTAGTTTCTTCATTCTCCGATATGAAAACTTCAGAAATGAAAATGGCTTTAAAGCTGATTTGTACATTTGGGGAATTTAGAATAATGTTCTGTGACCAGAACATACAGTTCATGTTCAAGGGAGTATGGTGGTAAATAACAATGTGGGGATAAAGAATCAGATGATGAAGAGCTTTGTATATCGCTTTCAGGATTAAGGATATTCTTGCAAATATATATATATATATATACCATACACACAAAAAAGAGTTTAAAGAGAGGAATGATATGATCAGACTTGTATTTTAGATAGGTTATTTTGGGTGATCTGAGGGATCAAGATTAACAGCCACTGATGTTTATGGAACCCAAGACCTTTGCTCCTTCTCTTTAAGCAATTCTGTTTCATAGGGAAACTTTCCAAAGACCTTTATACATGTTCCTCAAACTTTCTCTATGGTTTGATTTAATTATCATGAATTTGTCCTACTTTTATCATCAGGGGAAAAAAGGTGTTTGCAATTTGAGGGAAAAAAGGATTCAAGATCTCTGACTCCTAACTGAAGATATATTTATATATTCAATAGGATAAAACAAAAACAAGACTAAGGAACCAAGTGTAAAACTATATAACTGAAGCAGATGAATAGTGAGGAAACAAAGGAATGCCTTTGCAGTGATAGTGTTCAGAAAAGCAAGGTAATTCATGCTTTGCGGCCCTCTGCCAAGGGAACACAGAAGCCCCTCATGGAGCTCACATCAGCCTTTCCCTATGGTGTGTGCCTCCTTTCAGATTTGAAGGGAAACTAATTCCCAGCACCTAACATTTCATTTGAGAAAAGGTGCCTGGTAACAATGAGCTATGAGAGTGGACAGAGGGGCTGATTCCATCAGGCCCCATCAGAGTTACAGAACTATAACTCAGGGCTGAACTTTCTAAGTACAACCCTCCCTTTTGACTCCCACCCACACTGGTCTGCCCTTTTTCTGAACTCATATTATACCATGTAGCTTGACATTTGTTTTCTAATTATTAAAACATAATTTTCTAATGAATACAATTTATTAGATTTTTACTAGACTCCAGGGATACATTATATTCTATGTACATATGCACATTAATAGTGTAGTTTCATTTATTTTTACAAAAACTCTATGGAAGTTAAGCACTATTTCCCCCAATTTACAAAAGAAACCACAGAAGTTCTTGAATAACTTGCCTCAGATAACCCAGTTTATTCATTCACTAGCAAATATTTATCTAGCATCCATATTTCAGGTTCTAAATTTAAGTGCTTGGCATGTATGTTTTATTTAATCCTCACATCTCTGGAAACAGGTATCATGATCATTGTTATGCAGCTGTGGAACCTGAGGTACTGCGTAGCTTGCCCACCATCACATATCTAGTAAGCATGAGCTTATAACCCATTACTGAACTTCTTCAAAGTCCACGTGCTAAACCATTCCTTCATAATGGAATCTACTCCTGAATTATCCTGTACTATGACTTACATGGCAGGTCCCCTGATACATTACTGAATTGCCTGATGCCTTACTGATACATTGCCTGATACATTACTGAATATAAAGAGAAAATGTATTGATACAAGAGAAGTGCCAAAATATCTCTATTTAATCATAGCAAGAAAAATCCAGGGAGACATAATATATAAATATCTCATTATCTGACATTATTTAGGCTTAGAAGTTTGATATGAGGTCATCTTTCCAGACATCTCAAACAAAATTATTTACATGTCAGCCATTTTTAACGGAGACACTTCTAGCAAAAACTGGAGCCTACCTTATTACACCAGGTGATCAATATAATTTACCCCTAAGTAGGATCATTGTCAGAAACCATTTTTAATTTGCTATAATGTAATGATACTAATAAAATAATTTTATAATAACTTATCTCTGAATGAAAGTCTTTAACTCTTAACAGCTTTAGCTTATTCATTCTCACAATAAATATGTCCTTCCATGGTAACATTTTAAAATTTGCTGCTTCTATTTTCTTTGTTTTGGGAAAAACACATTGGGGCCCAAAATACTTATGTCTAAAGTAAATAGACTCTGAGTAAGAGTCTGAGGTTACCAAACAGGTGTAAAAGATAAATATAATGACTCTTTTCAGCATTCAAGGGCCTTTTAAATTTCCTTTCAAGTTTTTTGTTTGTTTGTTTGCAGAGGGAAAGGAGGACCAGGTTAGAATTCCCAGAAATCTGATTCTTGGTCAGTGGAGTGTTTTTTTTTTTTTAATCTCATTTTTATTTATCATCCTACTTATAACAATATGCACCTTGTACTGATTTGCACCTTATGTGGCTCAAATGGTAAAGAACCTACCTGCAATGCGGGACACCCTTGTTCAAGCCCTGGGTTGGGAAGAGCCCCTGGAAAAGGCAATGGCAACCCATTCCAGTATTCATGCCTGGAGAATTCCATGGACAAAGGAGCCTGGAGGGCTACAATTCATTGGGTCACAAAGAGTCATTCACAGCTGAGCGACTAACACTAACTAATGCTTATAATGATGATAGCAGCAAACATCACCTATCAGACATTATTCTTCTTCTCTGTTCATTTCTTCACCTTTTTTTCTAATTCACTAAACTTGAACTCTGAATAGAATGGGGGGTGGTACTGGGATGGAGAGGGCAAAATGGAGTTGGTGCTAAAATATTAGATGCCAAAGTTAAATGTCATTAGTTATCATTTATATATAATTTCATATTTCAGTTGAAGGCATTGGAACTCTGAGATCAAGAGATAGTACTAGTTTGCATACTAATTGGAGGTGGGACACAGAACAAGAACTCCAAAAATCCATTCCCATTTTCCTTCAATGTTACTATTATTTGCATATTGGAATCATTGCAGATTTCATTTCCTTTTGGAATGGCAGTATAATAATGCTCTATAATTTATTCTCATTATTTTTCATCTTTAGATCAGTCTAATTTTTAGCTGTCAATAGGATTTGTAGAAAATAAAAGATAAATATAGTTCATATAAACTAGTCAGTTATAAAATATTTTCTACTCACCTTTTCGTATGAGGGAAAAAAGAGGTCCATGAACTGTGAAATACAGCATTAAACTTTATATCAAAATTTTTAATGAAAGATTCCCTTACTAAGATATAGTTCTTGAGCACTGCCATGGTCCCTAGTGCTCTTCTAGGGACTTGAAATACCTCAATAAGTAAAATTTACAAAAATTCCATTCTGATGTAGTTTACATTCTCACAGGGAAAGCAATAATAAACAAAAATGTAATATGTAAGTAATTTTTATTGGATATCAGAAATGTAGAAAAAAAATAAAGACTGAGTAAAGTGAATGGGAAAGAAAAAGAGAGAGAGAAGCAGGTGGAGGTGCTGTGGAGGTTGTGGTTCCCAAAGCTAATCTGCTTATTTCAATATTGAATTGTTTCTAACTTTTCCATGGATATAAATATTATCTTCTTAGCTATTATATTAAACTCCTATGTCTTAGCCTTTTTATTACAGTCTCCATAGGGCCGTACCTTATGATTAGTTCAATAAATAGTTGATGATTTAATACATGGTTATTTATTTAATGGATAGTCTTCTCTTAAAACTATGTTCTGATTAAAATTGGCCTTTGGAAGTGACACATTAAGTGGACGTTAAATGTTCATTTAAAAGTTTAGCTCTTTTCTTAATTAGCCAAAGCATTTGGGGAGTAAGATTTAGCTCTTTTTAGAGCACCAAAAATTTTAAAGTTCAGATGTTTCCATTAAGCCACAGTCACCCATTAGTTAGGGTTCCTAGCCCTTTACTTTGATATCAGCTTAAGTGCCAAAAATTCTTCATAACTAGAAGCAGGGCATTAGGCAGAAGTCAGAGGCAATGATGGAGATGATGGAGTCCAAAGAATGATGACAAACTCTATTTTTTGGAAGCTATGTCATCTGTCCATGAAAGATATTCTGGAGGTTCAAGTCAACTACAAAAAGAGCACAGCACACTCGTCTGCACTGTGGGATTGTTAGGCTTTGGTAAATACTTCTTGTTTACATGGCTATTTAGAGACAGGACTAAAAACTGAGTCGCTAGAAATTTATTTAAATATTCCTTCAACATTACTGTTATTTGCATAACAGTCACTGCAGATTTAATTTTCTTTGGCATTGAGCAAAACCTACAAGTGATTTTAGGCTGAAATCAGAGTTCTGTCTGGCAGTGAGCAAGATAAAGTCTATGGCATCACTGCTCCTTTGAAACAATAAACACAATCTGATAATGTAAGTTAAAATGGAAATCAGAAAAAATCAAAAGCACAGTACATTTTTTAAACTTTTTCGTTTTATAATAATGACAGTGATGAAACTGACTGACATTTGAGTATTTACTATATATCAGGCTCTCTTTGCATGTTTTACCTGCATTAATTCAATAAATCCCCCAAACATTCCCACAAGGCAAAATCTTTATTATTTCCAATTTACAAAGGAAGACATCTGAGACAAAGATAGGGAGCTAGTTCAGTGATTACACAGAAAGAGAGAGTCATGGCATCAGTCCATTCTGGAATCTTCAGTTCAGTTCCGTTCAGTCGCTCAGTAGTGTCTGACTCTTTATGAACCTATGAGCTGCAGCAGGCCGGGCCTCCCTGTCCAACACCAACTCCCGGAGCCTACCCAAATTCATGTCCATTGAGTTGGTGATGCCATCCGACCATCTCATCCTCTGTTGCCCCCTATCCTTCTGCCCTCAATCTTTCCCAGCATCAAGGTCTTTTCAAATCAGTCAGCTCTTCGCATCAGGTGGCCAAAGTATTGGAGTTTCAGGTTCAGCATCAGTCCTTCCAATGAATAGGAACTGATCTTTAGAATGGACTGGCTGGATCTCCTTACAGTCCAAAGGACTCTCAAGAGTCTTCTGCAGCACCACGGTTCAAAAGCATCAATTCTCCTGTGCTCAGCTTTTTTATAGTCCAACTCTCACATCCATACATGACTAGTGGAAAAACTATAACCTTGACTAGATGGAACTTTGTTGGCAAAGTAATGTCTCTGCTTCTTAATATGCTGTTTAGATTGGTCATAACTTTCCTTCCAAGGAGTAAGCATCTTTTAATATCATGGCTGTAGTCACCATCTGCAGTAATTTTGGAGCCCCCCAAAATATAAAGTCAGCCACTGTTTCCACTGTTTCCCCATCTAGTTGCCATGAAGTGATGGGACCAGATGCCTTGATCTTAGTTTTCTGAATGTTCAGCTTTAAGCCAACTTTTTCACTCTCCTCTTTCACTTTCATCAAGAGGCTCTTTAGTTCCTCCTCACTTTCTGCCACAAGGGTGGTGTCATCTGCATATCTGAGGTTATTGATATTGATATTTTTCCCGGCAATCTTGATTCCAGCTTGTGCTTCATCCAGCCCAGCATTTCTGATGGAATCTTAGAATCCTGCTAGTCAAAATGTTATACTTGGCCTGCAGCACTGGCTTCCCCTGGGAGTTTGTCAGACATAGAAAACTCAAGTCTCACCCAGATCTCTTGAATTAGAATCTGAAACTTAACATGATCCTTACATGGTCCTTATGATGGTTAATATGAGAAGCACTATTCTACAACATCCCAGATAATTGTTTTTCTAACACAGGGAACTCATTAATCCACTGTCATCCTATTCTTCTGTAGGATGACTTTCACTGAATTTCCTTTAACTTTTTTTTCTTTTAAAATTTTTCTCCACATTTCAGTTTCCTATGACTTCTACCTTTTGGTCTTCAGGTTTTATCTTCAAAGCCTTTTAAGGTTAACTCATCTTCTTATGATATTCCTTTAATGTTTGAGTACACCTATCAGTTTATATATGAAATCACTGTTCTCATCTTCTGACTATGTCCTCAACCCTGAGCTACACTCAGGTCAAAACTGATCATTTTCAAAAAACATCCAATTTCTTTTAATTTTTAATAAGCCCTGCTTTCTGTCCTGGATACATTACAGTATATAAATTTCTTCTAGATATGAACTGCATTCCAGAGGTGGTCAGTTAACTTCCTTATTCTGGGAATCTTTCTTCCATCCCAGATATTCTTACTGGGTCCCTTGTGTTTGCTTTTTTATATTTGAGAAGTGGTGGTATGATATCATTCTGTTGCTGCTGCTGCTAAGTTGCTTCAGTCGTACCCGACTCTGTGTGACCCCATGGACTGCAGCCTACCAGGCTCCTCCATCCATGGGATTTTCCAGGCAAGAGTACTGGAGTAGGGTGCCATTGCCTTCTCCATGATATCATTCTATATTTCATTTAATTCTAAAAATTCTCTAGCTATACCTTTCACACATTTTCCTTCTGCTCATGGTAAAGGAAAAAGTTTTGTTCTACACTATGGTCTTTTTCTTCCTGACCTTTCCATTAGTAAATTGACTCAAAACTTCTTTGTTTACTAAGCACCAAGCTTACTGCTTTAAAAAATTGGTAGAACAAAAATCAGAGATTTTCTTCAAAAGTCAGATATTCCCCATTGGGAATATTTCAGTTTTCTGCTGTATTTTTAAAACTTTTATAGGCATGGCTTAAGACTTCTCAGATACTAAAATATTACTGTTACCATGTGAAAACAAATTCAGAATCTAGTATTGAAAATCATATTCTCTGTAGATCTTCTTTCTAGTAATCTAAAGGAAAATGAACATCTAGGTAATCAGAAGTCTTTTAAGAATCCAAGATTTAATAGTTGTCAAGCTTTAGAGTATAGGAGTATCACCAAAGAAGTAGTTAAAATTTAAATTTCCAGAACCTTAGACTCTTAATCACAGGGCCTTAGGAATGGGCTAGGAATTTTTAATTTTAGTAGGAATCCCCAAAGACAAGTAGTTCACAGACTACAATTTGAAGATCTACATCTTTCACAGAATTTTTGTTTCTTCACCCAGTTGGTCAGTATCTGCGTCATGCATATTTCATTTTATTTGGCAGAAAGTTATCATCATTAACCAATAGTCACTAGATACCTTCTCTACAATAGTCCTCACAACAGATACCTAATAAAAATCATGTTAAATCTTTCCAAATGAGAAGATTCACATTTACTGTCATTGTCATTCAGCTTTACCAAGAAAACGCTGCTAGAAAAATGACATCAGCAGTAAGGGCAGGCCAGAGAGTTCTCAGTGTTCCAAGAATTTCTGAGGATATATGTCTCCTTGACACATTATACACATGTACAGTGTCATTGTCAGTAGCTGTGTCTTTTAATACAAATAAGGAGATATAAATGTAAAATAGGAGGCTGAAATCTCATGTCCTATCTCCATGCCCATAATTTTCCATTTCCTTTCTAAGACATTTCCCCTGATAAGAAGCTTTATGAAAGAGCTTTACTGTATATATGAATAGTCCAAGTGTATAAACCAGACTCAAATTTATTACATATATTTCCAGATTTAAATGGGTTGAGAAATGGGTCAAACAGTCATAAATACCATTATGTAATTTACTATTACCTGTTTTTTGAGATTGTACTTAAGTAACTCTTGCTTTGCCTCGATTCAGCAGAAACTCTTGATGAAACAAAAATGAAAAACCTCTCACTGGTAAATTAGTCCCAAGTATTGGAGTATTCTGGGACTCTGAATTTATTCAGGTGTTATCCATTTATTTAATGTTGGGTGAGCACAACAAAGTGCACATGTGAAAGTTACGGTTTAATTGAAAAGCATATAGCATAACTGAACTAGACCCTGCTGTATCAGGCTAAAAGTAGCAGCATGTGGGGCTAAGCTTTTTAAAAATCTAATTATAAAAAGACCTATGGTAAAGTTGAGCCAATGCCTCCAAGCCAATATTTAGTCTTTTCAATAGGTAATGACTAAACATTGGATAATTTACAAAACCTGGCACTGTATAGCACTGATACAGACAAGTTAAATACAATACACACACACACACACACACACACACACACACACACACACACACGACTCTCCTTACAAATCACCAGTCACTTGATTTATAAATTCCTCTAAGTACATATAATCTAGTTCATGTGTCTTTTGGCTCTCCTTCAGGATTTTTTACTCTTAACCTAGAATATATAAATAAGATTTTCACCTGGTAGAAATCACCCTCTTATTCATCATTGGAAGTTCAGGTCAAAATATAAACTCTCTGATATGGCAGGATGGCCTTAGTGTTACAAAGCTGATAGACATAATGAGTAAGAAACTTTCATCCAAATAACCTAAAATAATATATATTGGTGGATTTCCATGATCAAATGGGTGCTCTATTCTGCCTGTTTCCTGTAGATCTATAAAGGAGTGGTAACTTGGCTAAATGTGGGAGTTAGAAGGAGCCAGTTTTCATTAGCTTTCCCAGATGACAATTATTTTTTTTCATAATCTACAAAAGACAGTGGATTGGGCTGGCTTGTTAGAACTCAAAACTGGGAAGTTTTACCCTGATCTTGGTTTCTGGCAGATTTAATTATCTTGATTTTTGTTCAGAAATGAGCTTCAAGAGATTTGAAGTAAATCAAATCTTAAAAGGTAGTGTTAGTTGCTCAGTCATGTCAGGCTCTTTGCAACCCCATGGACTGTAGCCCACCAGGGTCCTCTGTCCAAGAGATTTTCCAGGCAAGAATACTGGAGTGGGTTGCCATTTCCTTCTCCATGGGATCTTCCCAACCCAGGGATCAAATCTGGGTCAAGGGCTCTTCAGACCAGAGCATGAGACTTTGTGGGCCCTGGAGGCTGAGAGGACACTTTAGTTTAAATCAAGTGACTACTGACTTGCAAGGAGGTTGTCTTGAGATGTTTGTGTGTATGCTGCTGCTAAGTCACTTCAGTTGTGTCCAACTCTGTGAGACCCCATAGACAGAAGCCCACCAAGCTCCCCCATCCCTGGGATTCTCCAGGCAAGAACACTGGAGTGGGTTGCCATGTCCTCCTCCAATGCATGAAAGTGAAAAGTGAAAGTGAAGTATATGTGTGATTTATTTTTAATTTCTGTATCAATGCTATACAGTGTCCTGTTTAACTTTGGTAGTCTTTGAGCATTTCCTTTATTATCCATGTACGTGCCTTTCATTCTGTAATGAACTTCCTCATCTTTCACATATGTTAAAGGTTTGTGTCTAACATTTGTGAGTTTTGATCGCGGAAATCTCATCTTGCAACTGCTAATTCCAGCCTTGGTTTTTCAAAAGTATTGATTAACATTTCTCAAATGAAGAATCTCTAAACTTAACAACTGTTAGCTGTTATTTGTTCCATTTAGTTGTAAAATATTTTTTGCTTCATATTGGGACCAAATTTAGCCCTGAGTTGGCTGTTAAAGTTTTAGACAAATATTTAAATATAAATATCCTCATTTATTACATCAGGAAATCTTGCTACCATAGTTAAAGAACATTCTTACACCCAATGAATATATTCAAATATAAGAATTGAACTTAATTACTGTAGCTTTGTAGTATAGTCTGAAGTCATGGAGCCTGATTCTTCCAGCTCCATTATTCTTTCTCAAAATGGGTTCGGTTATTTGGGGTCTTTTGTGTTTCAATACAAATTGTAAAATATTTTGTTCTAGTTCTGTGAAAAATGCCACTGGTAATTTGATAGGTTACATTGAATCTGTAGATTGCTTTGGGTAGTATAGTCATTTTCTCAATATTGATTTTCCCAATCCAAGTCCATGATATATCTCTCCATTTGTTTGCATCATCTTTGATTTCCTTTATCAGTATCTCATATAAAAGTTTTCTGGGTACAGGTCTTTTGCCTTCTCAGGTAGGTTTATTCCTAGTTATTTTATTCTTTTTGTTGTGATGATAAATGGGATTGTTTCCTTAATTTCTCTTTTTGATCTTTAATTGTTAGTGTAAAGGAATGCAGGATATTTCTGTGTATTATATTTTGTATCCTAAAACTTTACTGAATTCATTGATGAGTTCTAATAGTTTTCAGGTGGCATCTTTAGGATTTTCTATGAATAGTATCATGTCATCTGCAAACAGTGACAGTTTGACTTCTTCCTTTCCAGTCTGGATTCCTTTATTTCTTTCTCTTCTCTAATTGTTATGGCTAGGACTCCCAAAACTATGCTGAGTAATAGTGGTATGAGTGGACATCCTTGTCTTGTTCCTGATCTTAAAGGAAGCTCTTTCAGTTTTTCACCATTGAGAATGATGTTTGCCATGGGTTTGTTTTATATGGCAAACTTTTTATTATGTTGAGGTGGGTTCTCTCTATGCCCACTTTCTGGAGAGTTTTTAATCATAATTAGGTGTTGAATTTGGTCAAAACCTTTTCCTGCACTGTTAATATTAAAATGATCTTTTTTTTTCCTTTATCTACAAAACAGAAATGGAGTTACAGATATAGAAAACAAACTTGTGGTCCCTAGGTGGTAAAGCAGTGGGGAGGGGTAAATTGAAAGATTGGGATTGACATATACACATTGCACATGCATGCACACTCAGCCACAACATACACACTACCATACATAAAGTGGATAAAAAATAAGGACCTATTGTATAGCACAGGAAACTGAACTCTAAAAAAGAGTGAATATATGTATGCTACTGCTGCTGCTTAGTCCCTTCAGTCATGTCCAACCCTGTGCAACCCCATAGATGGCAGCCCACCAGGCTCCTCTGCCCCTGGTATTCTCCAGGCAAGAACGCTAGAGTGGGTTGCCATTTCCTTCTCCAGATATATGTATACGTATAACTAATTCACTTTGCTGTACACCTGAAACTAATACAACATTTTGAATCAGCTATACTCCCATCAATTCAGTTCAGTCCAGTCGCTCAACTGTGTTCGACTCTTTGCAACCCTATGGAATTGTTAGGCTTCCCTATCCATCACCAACTCCCAGAACTTGCTCAAACTTATGTCCATCGAGTCAGTGATGCAATCCAGCCATCTCATCCTCGGTCATTCCCTTCTTCTCCTGCCTTCAATCTTTCCTTGCATCAGGGTCTTTTCCAGTTGAGTCAGTTCTCTGCACCAGGTGGCCCAAGCATTGGAGTTTCAGCTTCAGCATCAATCCTTCCAATGAATATCCAGGACTGATTTCCTTTAGTATTGACGGCTAGGATCTCCTTGCAGTCCAAGAGACTCTCAAGATTCTTATCCAACACCACACTTCAAAAGAATCAATTCTTTGTCACTCAGCCTTCTTTATGGCTCAACTCTCATATCCATACATGACTCCTGGAAAAACCATAGCTTTGACTAGACAAACCTTTGTTGGCAAAGTAATGTCTCTGCTTTTCAATATGCTATCTACGTTGGTCATAGATTTTCTTCCAAAGAGCAAGCGTCTTTTAATTTCATGACTGCCGTCACCATCCACAGTGATTTTGAGGCCCAAGAAAATAAAATCTGTCACTGTTTCCATTGTTTCTCATCTATTTGCCATGAAGTGATGGGACCAGATGCCATGATCTTAGCTTTTTAAATGCTGAGTTTTTTTTTCACTCTCCTCTTTCACTTTCATCTAAAAGCTGTTCAGTCACTTCACTTTCTGCCATAAGTGTGTTGTCATCTGCATATCTGAGGTTATTGATATTTCTCCCAGCAATCTTGATTCCAGCTTGTGCTTCATCCATTCCAGCATTTCGCATGATGTACACTGCTTATAAGTTAAACAAACAGGGTGACAATATACAGCTTTGACGTACTCCTTTCCCAATTTGGAACCAGTCTGTTGTTTCATGTCCAGGTCTAACTGTTGCTTCTTGACCTGCACACAGATTTCTCAAAAGGCAGGTAAGGTGGTCTGGTATTCCCATCTCTTTTAGAATTTTCCACAGTTTGTTGTGATCCACACAGTCAAAGGCTTTGGTGTAGTCAATGAAGCAGAAGTAGATGTTTTTCTGGAATTCTTTTGCTTTTTTGATATTCCAGTGGATGTTGGCAATTGAACTCTGGTTCCTCTGCAATTTCTAAATCCAACTTAAACATCTGGAAGTTCTTGGTTCATGTACTGTTGAAGCCTCGGTTGGAGAATTTTGAGCATCACTTTGCTAGCGTGTGAGATGAGTGCAATTGTACAATAGTTTGCTCATTCTTTGGCATTGCCTTTTTTTGGGATTAGAATGAAAACTGACCTTTTCCAGTCCTGTGGCCACTGCTGAGTTTTCCAAATTGCTGGCATATTGAGTACAGCACTTTAACAGCACCATCTTTTAAAGTGCTGTACTCAATATATTCCAATAAAAATTATTTTTAAAATAACATTAAAAAGAAAACAAAATTACTCGCACACTTTATTATGCAACCACTACCCATCTACTCTTCTAGAAAATAAAGTAATTGTTGTAAAGTTAAAAAAAATAAAAGAATTTAACTTAAGCATAGTAGGTTTGGGGTTGGTATGTAAATCATATATTTTGCTCCAACCATTTCCAATAAACCTGCCTTGGAGAAAAGAGGAATTAACCAAGTAACTGTTAAATTAGTCTCTATTTTGTCTGTGTCTGTTCCTTAACATACTTTAGAAGAATTATGCCCATTTGTAAGCTGCTCCTCGAGTATAGCTCCAGACTAATACACTGAATGTTGTTTCAATGAAAGGCAAAACCATTTTTCATTCTTTAAAAATACTGCATCACAGACTAGTACAGCCACTATGGAGAACCGTGTGGAGATTCCTTAAAAAACTGCAAATAGACCTGCCTTATGACCGAGCAATCCCACTGCTGGGCATACACACCAAGGAAATCAGAATTGAAAGAGACACGTGTACCCCAAAGTTCATTGCAGCACTATTTATAATAGCCAGGACATGGAAACAACCTAGATGTCCATCAGCAGATGAATGGATAGGAAAGCTGTGGTACATATACACAATGGAGTATTACTCAGTCATTAAAAAGAATACATTTGAATCAGTTCTAATGAGGTGGATGAAACTGGAGCCTATTATACAGAGTGAAGTAAGCCAGAAAGAAAAACACCAATACAGTATACCAACACATATATATGGAATTTAGAAAGATGGTAATGATAACCCTGTACGCAAGACAGCAAAAGAGACACAGATGTTTAGAATGGACTTTTAGACTCTGTGGGAGAGGGAGAGGTGGGATGATTTGGGAGAATGGCACTGAAACATGTATACTATCATGTAAGAAACGAATCACCAGTCTATGTTCGATACAGGATACAGGATGCTTGGGGCTGGTGCACAGGGATGATCCAGAGAGATGATATGGGGTGGGAGGTGGGAGGGGGTTCAGGATTGGGAACTCATGTACACCCGTGGCTGATTCATGCCAATGTATGACAAAACCAATACAGTATTGTAAAGCAAAATAAAGTAAAAATTAAAATTAAAAAAAATAAAAAAATAAAAATACTGCATCAAAAAAGTCTCTAACTTATAGGTCATGTTGAGGGCTTCCTTGGTGACTCAGTGGCAAAGAATCTGGATGCCAATACAGGGGATACAAGTTTGATCCCTAGGTCAGGGAGATACCCTGCAGAAAGAAATGGGACCACACTCCAGTATTCTTTCTGGGGACGTCCCATGCACAGAGGAGCCTGGTGAACTACAGCCCATGTATGCTTAGTTACTCAGTAGTGTCCGACTCTTTGTGACCCCAGGTACTGTTAATGATTCACCTTTTTGAAAAAAAGTTTTTAAAAAGCTAGCAAACCTCTAAAAGAGAAGAACAATAAGGGCAGACTAGACCCATTCATTTCAAAGCATAGAGTCTTAGTAATTAAAACATGGGGCATATACAAAGACAGACCAAGGCAACAAAATAGAAAGTTAAAAAACATTGAGGAAGTTTCATATGTGAAGAAGATGTACCAGGAGGCTTGCAGGATCTCAGTTTCCTGATTAGGGATTGAACCTGGGCCACAGCAGTGAAAGTCCAGAATCCTATCCACTAGTCCACCAGAGAGTTCCCAAGATGACATTGATAATCAATAGCCAAATGTCAATTTATTCAATAGTCTTGAGGCAGTTGAATAATCATTATTTCTCATAATCTGTCCCATAATCACAAATGAATCAAATGTTCAATTATAAAAATTATATATGTGATAAAATGAAAAAGTTAAAGGCTTTTATATGAATGACTCAAAATTCAAAATAAATGTTAATAAAAGAAAGCAAGGCACAGTGGGCCATATGAATATCAAAAGCTTTTCATGGCACCAGGAGTCAGAAATAGAGATTCTAAAGAAAATAATACAATGAAAGTTTGTCTTTAACTCCATCTTCTACTCACTCAGTTACCACTTATATGCCTTTCCTGACATTCAGGAAACCATTCATTATGTTCTTATTTATCCTACCTGAGTTTTCTCTTATGAAAATGCAAGAAAATAGGGGTAGATTTTTGTACATATTCTATTTTATATGAATAATATTCTATATGTACTATTCTGCAGCTTGCAATTTTCATTCCATAATATACCTCGGAAACCTTTCTGAATTAGTTCATAGAGAATTTTCTCATTTTGTGGGGTAAATATCTGATACTCTATTGTGTGCATATATTATTATTAATTTAAAAAGTACCCCATTGATGGGCTTCCCTGATTGCTCTAGTGGCAAAGAACCCACCTTCCAATGCAGGCAAAGCTGGAGACAAAAGTTCAATCCCTGGGTCGGGAAGATCCCCTGTCGGAGTGCATGGCAACTTATTCCAGTATTCTTGTTGAAAAATCCCATAGGCAGAGGAGCCTGCAGGGCTACAGTCCATGGGGTCTCAAAGAGTCAGACACAATGAAAGCAGTTTAGCAGGCACATACCTCCTTGATGGTATTTTAGGGGATTTTTTAAAAAATATTTTTTCTTACAAAAAATGTTAGAAATGCAGCTATTGAAAACAGTGTCTCAACATAGCTCTTAGAAAGATAACATTGTCATTTTGAAAACAAGCTTTACCAGAGGTGTTACAAATATCTTGAAGACATATCCTAATTAAGCTACTAAAGAAATTGTTGATAAGATATAATAGGTTCCCCCCACCAAAGAATCTTACAAGCAAATTTACTATGATATGACAGGCAGTGTTAAGAGAATATCTCATATAAAGTGAATATGAAATTATAATCATTATAATGATCAAATTACAGTAATTAGTACATAGAGCAGAGAATTTATCTGTGCCAATTCCACATACTAAAATAGTTTAGGCAATAGTTATCTTATCAGTCACAATCCTTCCCAGAAAAGAAATAATGACAACTCTATAACATTCTATTTTCAACTTTGTGGCACAGAACTTGTTAAATGTTATTTTTATTTTAAAATGATGGTAGCAAAGATAGGATTGTGACATAATGTATTATAATGGATTCATTTACTCACTGTGACACATCCACCTATTAATTATCTCAATCCATTCTACCAGTAGGCTTAACCTGATTACTCACCACAGATAAGCATCAATATTTCATGTATATATTTCCCAAATTTTTCTCCAAAGATGATTCTTTAAGATGTAAATTGTATGCTATATACATATATATGTATATAGCGTATATTTAATATGTCTTAAGATACATAGAATTGAAGATATATAGAATTTGGGTCATCTCTGGCTTAGCAATTCAGCAGTCACAAGAAATCATATCCTCCAAGAGGGATTCTTGGTGGTAAAGATTGTGGTGTTTGTTCTGTCTCTGACATTTGGTGTTATAGCTCTTGTGGCTCTAGCTAGAGATAAACTTTCCTGAAAGGCATCTGAGAAACAGGAAATCTGTCTGACTGATGACTTGCCTTAACCTTTCACAGCTATCAGGAGAGCCATTGTCCTGTATTTTCATATGGCACCTCAAAGAGGCATACACTGTTTTCAACAGTAATTGCTTATTCTTTGGAAATTTAATACTCTATCCTTATGTTTGCTGTAGCCACTTCTCAACTTCCAGAGCATGAGACAGAATAGCCTATTTCATATTTTCGGTTTCATGCCGAGTCATCTCAGTTGTGTCCAACTCTTTGCAACCTTATGGACTGTAGCCCGCCAGGCTCTTCTGTCCATGGAGTTCTTTAGGCAAGAACGCTGGATTCAGTTGCATGCCCTCCTCCAGGAAATATTTTCATTTGGTTCAACATTAATTCTGCCTTCAGAATTTCATAAATCCTTGATGATACTGAAAATTTAAATTATGAGAGACTCTAATATCCAAGGAATGTGTTTCCAAAGATTAAAGTTAAACAATGGCTTACAGTACATTTATGGCCAAGGAGAATGGTTCATTGACTTTTCAGAGAAAGAATTTAAGTAAGTATGTATTGGGCTTTCACATTCACCTGAGAGTGGAACAGAACTATTCAGATGGTCAGAACTAAGTAGGAAGAAACTGAACTATAATGCCTTAGTCAAAATGAAAAAGAACATTCTTTATTTTGAACAATGTGTGTACATCCAGAATGGCAATGCCATGTTGAAACTGGTGCATTGTTCAATATTCAACGCTAACATGATTTCAGATTGGAAACTACCATATCACGGTGAATTGTGCAGGTAATGGTAATCAAATCCTGTGTAATTTCTTTAGAACAAGAAGGAATGAACTGAATGATTAAATATAAAACTAATCACAAGAAATCAAAGTAGGAAGAACAGAATCTCTGAAGTGAGTCTGAGCCCAGCTAAAATTCCTAGCTGTGCCATTTGATAGCTAAGTGATTTTGGACCAATTACATCACGTCTCCCAGTGTATTTCCTCATCGTAAAATAAGAACAATGGAAATTCCCTTAGAGGGGTTTGGGTAAGAAATTTTTTATAAACTTTTTTTTTTTAAGTTTTCATTGAAATACAGTCGACTTACGAGTTGCACAAGTTTCAGGTGTAAAACGACGTATGCATAGACACATATACATGTGTATCGAGACATACACTTTTTAGATTCTTCCCCATTAAAGGCTATCAAAATATATCAAGTATAGTTCCCAGTCGGTTGTGGGTTATCTATTTCATATACAGTAGTATATATATTTTAATCCCAAAGTCCTAACTTATCCCTCCTCTCATTTCTCTTTGATAACCGTAAGTGTGTTTTCTTTGTCTGTGAGTCTGCTTCTGTTTTGAATATGAGTTCATTTGCATCATTTCACATTCCACCTATAAGCATTATTGTATGACGTTTGTCTTTCTCTGTCTGACTTACTTCACTTAGTATGGTAATCTCTAAGTCTATCCATGTTACTGAAAATGACATTATTTTATCTTTTTTATGCCTTAGTAATGTTCCATTGTGTTGCCAAGCACAAGACTGTCATATAAAAGTTACTTACAATTTTTGTTTCATCTTTTTCTTTTACTGTCTCATTACTAATTTTCCATGGAAGCAGAAAACCATCATCAACATGCACTTGTTTCTGGCATTTTTTGCTTATATTTATATACATTGGTGATTTAATTAAATTTCTCCCTCTAGCCTTTTCAGAACCAAATCATCTCTAACAATTTTATGTGTGAATGTGTGCTAAGTCGCTTCATTCATGTCCAACTCCTTGAGACCCTATGGACTGTAGCTCACCAGGCTCTTCCATCCATGGGGTCCAGGCAAGAATACTGGGGTAGGTTGCCATTCCCTCCTCCAGGGGATCTTACTGACCCTGGGTCAAACCCACCTCTCTTATACTTTCTGCACAGTTTTATATGTAACTTTAATTATCGCAACACAAATGATGTCTTGGAAAGCAACTTCCATAATTATCACCTGATTTTACTACCTTAATGTCATTAATACTTTCAATAATATAAGACAGAAGTTATTTTGCTTCATTTAATCATATTTTTCTCCTTTTCTCTTTGATATAGGTGTTGGTCAATAGATACTCAAACTATATAGTCTTATCTTCTTTTTTTTCTCCTGCATCAACTTTCATATGAAAACAATAGAAGTCACCTCATTTATTCATATAGGGAGTATTTGTGGAAATTTCAGCCATTTAGGAGTATGTGGACTCAAAATTCAACATTGTTTCAATAAGGAACTAAAGTGAAATTTTAGCTATAAAAATAGTAGTTGTAGCATTTTCATGAATACAGATATGTAAGACTACCCTTAATTATATGAAAGGTTTTTGCTACTATAGAAAAGCAATGGAAACAGACAAAAGAAAATCAGCTTGCTTCAAAACTACAAATGCACACTGGCTTAAGGAGCCAATGAGTGCTCCTGAGTTGGGGAAATTGGAATGTGGAAATTGTAGTTTGATCCAAAAGTGGATATATCTTAAAAGGACAAAATTCTAATATTATTGGGTTGGCCAAAAGTTTGTCTGTATCATCTGGAAAAACCCAGATGAACTTTTTGGCCAGTCCAATATATGTGATGAAAAGAAATGTGGTAAGGCGCCATTCCTTCAGGTTCTTTCCCTTAGTTTTGCCTCTTCTCTCTCTTACCTCTTCTCCTCCTTTCCCTCTCCTCACCTCTTCTCTTTTGCATAAGATTATTTATTTGAAATGTCTTCTGAATTACTATGGCAGAAAACTTGAAAACTCTTGGAGACATTAAATGCTGTTGGTTGATGGGTACCTCTGGTTGGTCTGACTTCAAATCCACCAACTTTAGCAGCAGATACACTACAGCCTTAATTGGGGATATCTTACTTTTATGCAGGCACTGCAATGCAGAATAATACCTGATGTCTGAGAAGGGGAAATAAACAGGGTGTAAATAATCAAGCTTATTTTGGCAGGATGTGCAAAAGCACTGACTAAATGCCCAGCCAGTCTGAGAGGGCTAGGAGAAGTCCTACAAATGTATACAGAGACCCAAAGAAAATAGGAATCTGACACAGAGGAAGCAACAGAGGAAAGAAAAATGGACAAAGAGGTAGCAAAACACGTATACTCAGGAGTGCAGAAAAACATTGGTTCGTGTGGACTTGTAGAGCCTTGGTTTGAATTAGCCATGGACCAAAATGCTCTAGTCAAAAGGCTGAATCTTCTACATCATGATTTAGTTGCAGTTCTATCCTACTAAAATAAGCCACAAACTGCTCACTGGGTTTGTAGGCAAAGTTTCTTTTTTCAATGATGACTGTATTCAAAGACAAACATGAGCATCAGACTCAGGAAGGAAATCTACATCAATCAGCTCAGTTCATTTATTTTGCAGATGAGAAAATCCAAGCTCAGAGATGATCAATAATTTTCCCACCACCACTTTCCTAGCAGGTGTAGAACAAGGTGTAGAACCCAGAAGTCCTGGTTCTCACTTTAGAGAGATTCCCTTTGCATGTCTTCCACTGCACAAGCGTCACATGATGCCTCCTCCCTCCCCTCCCCATCCCCTTAACCCCCTCTCCTCCTCTTCTCTCTCCCTTTACTGAAATGAAAATATGAGAGGATTGACCAAGAACCTCCACTCATTAATTATTATAAATTGCTCACTCTATCGAACCCAACTAGTGAAACCCAGTTCAAGAGGAATATATACAAATTACAGTGATTTGCCTCTTGGAACAATCCACCATCTTGTATGTCACACCCTTTTGTAAGGAAGTTACCCTAGAGTGGCATGCATGGTTACTTCATACATTCGCATACACGTGTGCTATTCTGGTTTCCCACTTGACCTACAGATGAACAATAATACCTGACACTAATAACAGTGTCATAATAACAGCAACAAATAATATTCTTATGACTCATCCTCAACTCACAATTTAAGAAATTTCAGCCCTTTTAAAAATATCTCCCCCTCTCCCAGGTATTTTTGGAACTCTCCAATGAGTACTGGTATGCTGATATATGGAATTCATACTATCCACTCTCCTTCACTGATTTTAACTTGGGAGAAGTTGTCATTTAGCCACTCTGAGTGGCTCCAAACTTCAACTTCTGTAGCTGATCTGTACTGAAACTTCTTGAGTTGATGAAAGCTACCACACACTCCCCTCTGTCCTCTAGCTCTGTACTATGTTCTAATACAGAGCCCCAGAAGGGTTTCCTTGTTTTCTCAATGTCCTCCCAACTGAAATTTTTTTCTTGGAACAATTCTTTCAGTAGCAACCTGTCTAGGGACAGATGCCATGCTACCTTTGGAATATCCCAGACTGGTCTTCTAGGATGTGTGGCTCTTGGATTCAAGTTGTCTGCCTCTAATGTCTCTTCCCTTAAGATGATTTACTTACCAGAAGGTTTGTTTGTGATCCTTCTTGCAATCAAGATTCCCAACAGATGTATCCTTGAGTTATATAAGATAGGATATTTCATATCCATAAGATATGATGGAATCCAAAGCACACAAAGATGTGTGGGGGCAAAGACAAAGGGCCAAAGAGGGCTGAAATACAGTCCACACTCCACTCACTAAAGTTTGCAATCATGATTTTGGGTGCCAAAGAATGTATCCTTTTCTAATTTACATATTGGCTACGGCCCTGCTTGAGCTCTTAGACCTAGACTTCAAAAAGGAACTTTTGCTGTATGGAGAGCAGGGACCGTAACTTGTATTTCTTTTGTATAAACATCATCATATGACTGAACAGTTGACATATAAGCTAGATAAAATCAATGATGGGGCAGATGGTTCTGATCTAGGCAAACTCTCTGGCCTTGGCATCTTAGAAAACAATATAGAGGTAAGAAAAGTGAAGGGTTTCTTAGAATACAAAATAGTGACTTTCTCTCAACTTCTAAAATCAAACTCAGACCCCACAGCATTTGTTTCCTATTCCTGTACTGAATCATTGACACAATGCTGTGGTCAGGACCATATTCTAGTATGGTTTCATCAGGCAACCTTAGTCCTCCAGGCATTAAATGGTCCAGAAACAGTATAATATAATGCCATGTCCCCACTCCCTCATCATGTAATCATTTCAGAAAATAGAAAGTGTTTTTCACAATTCAACATAAAATTCTAGTGCTATTATGATTGTTGATAAGATGACAAAGAGATGTGAAGAGTCTGGTGGCTTCTCTGCAGTGAAAGCCAGAATTTCAGAACACAGAGTGGGTCTGGGCCCTATTTCCTTGCTTTCCCCTGGTCTGTGAGGCAGCACTAGCTAAGTAGTGAGGATTATCAGAATTCCGAATTGCATCTTCAATTGTCTGATGCTAAACAGTATCTCACTGTATGTAGTCAGCAAACTTTCACTTTTATCTTCTTGTTTTTCACAAATCTATGCATACTTTACTCCCCTCAAAGTTTTTCAGTTTACCATTAAAGTTCACCAATTCAGCAACTTGCCCCTCACAAAAGTCTTGGAACCCACATACAAAGATTAAACCCTGCTGCACAAAAAGTCAGACAGTCCAGCCAAGGAGCTGAAGTGGTTCCCACCCTTCACACTCACCACACCCCATTAGCCAACAATAAATCCCCTCCTGACATTAAAGTCCCCTCTCCCCCTCTCACCCGAGAGTAAATCCCCTGTTGGCAGAAAGCCAGACTGAACAGATGTGTCTGCCACCACTTCCTGGGGTGGGGTCAGGCCGTACCAGCTTTGATCAACCAAAAGGAAGAATTTCCAGTGTCAAGGGCCGTCAGTAGAGAATGTCCCCGGGCCCACACCAAGGAGAAATGGGACCCAGGATTAAAAAGCAAGGAGGAACATCCCAACAGAGCAGAGCAGCACAAAGGATTCATGCATCCAGAGAGTTGATGTCTTGGTCATTCTTCTCATTTCTTGGACAGTAGTGCAAGGGCAAATAAATCCACCTCTCATGTCTAGAAGCTCTCTCTGAAGAAAGGAAATACCTTAGTGATTTTGAGTTTAGTCTTCCCTACTATTTAATCATTCTTTTTATTTAAAGACACAAAGGAAAGACTATCAACACTTATGCAACTCAAAGATGTATTGTGAAGGCTTCCCTGATAGCTCAGTTGGTAAAGAATCTGCCTGCAATGCAGGAGACCCCAGTTCAATTCATGGATCGGGAAGATCCTCCAGAGAAGGGATAGGCTACCCACTCTAGCACTCTTGGGCTTCCCTGGTGGCTCAGCTGGTAAAGAATCTGCCTGCAATGTGGGAGACCGGGGTTCAATCCTTGGGTTGGGAAGATCCCCTGGAGAAGGAAAGGCTACCCACTCCAGTATTCTGGCTTGGAGAATTCCATGGAGTACATAGTCCATGGGGTTGCAAAGATGGACACAACTGAGCAACTTTCACACAATAAATGTGAAAAAGAAAATATCTGTTACAGTAATATTGTGTCAATATTTGACCAGATCTGAAATATCTCTGAGTCAGTATGCTGGTTCATGGAAGGGACCATCACTGTTTTCACTTGCCACTTTCTACTAGGGTCATGTTTCACAGTCTCTAGATGAGCCATTCAAGTTGGTCGCATTAGAGTGCTTCACATGGAACTGAGCACCTTGCTTGGAACTAAAACTCAAGAGCCTTAAAAAATATTATAACATTACTCACTAAAACTGTAGGAAGCTTTCATGGTAATGTGGAATAAAACATCTTGCTCAGCCATCCAAACTTTGCTATCTACTGCCACTGAGGAAATCTATCCATCAGTGAATATTGTTTCCGATTTATTCCCTAGTAGGAAGCCATATTGCATTCTGTTTTAGAGATTTTGTTAATCAAAGTAGACTGAGGATTATACTAAAAAATGCCAAATCTCAATCACCAAGATGTGTTGTGTTACCTATACACCTTGCTGTCCTGTGCACGTTGAGGGGTGTGAAGGATGAGGGGTTTCACGCCAAGCAGAAACAGATTCTTTTCCTCTAGTGGCCCTGGCATCAGGCTTGGAGTCCTCTACTGATACTGTGCATGTGGCCAGAGTATGAGGGAAGAAGAATAGGAGCATTGGCACCAATGCTTTTACGGGCTCAGCCTGAAGAAGATCAGTGCGCCTCTGCTTCACTCAAGCTGCTTTGGCCTTTGTAACCACATGGGAGGCTGTAAATTGTATTAGAATTATGTGCCTTGTGAAAACAAAAAACTACAGGTTAACAGTTTCTACACAAAGCTTACTGTGGGTCACAATTTAGGGAAAGAATTTGCACAATGAAAGAGGGGAACGAACTTTTCATTGTCAAGAAAAAGATATGCCTATTCTAGGTTAAATAATGCAACACACAGCCTTTTCTTGACTATATGATTTTTTCAGCATTCATTATTTTATTTCAAAATATCATATGGTAGAAGTTGCAGATAGAAAAACTGAGCAAGCATACACACACACACACACACACACACACACACACACACACACACACCCTATGGCTTTGTCTGAAACATAAATGTGAAAGCCTGCATTTACCTTCATATATTTAATTCTCACTGACAGTTAAAGAGTTTTGCAGGCAAGGTCAAGTTTCTCCAGAACTACATTATTTTCTATTTTCTATATATTTTAATAAAAAAATGAAGTATTGTTCAGTTGTTTATAGCTACTATGTTTGATTTAAAATGCAGAAGATTTGAGGGATCATGGAGGGTGGAGACAGGTGCATGTAGAGATTAAGCTTCACTTTTGAATGTTCAAGGGTTTGCCACGTGCGCATGTGCAAGAAAATTCATATTAATGAGTATGTATTTTGAGTTGAGACATCCCTCCTCTGTGATAGGTACAGAGTGAAAAACACCATGAGAAAGAGGAATGAGGGGAAAGATATTTGAAGTGTTTGCTGCTTCTTCTCTCTCTGTTTTTCCTTCTCTTTCCTTCTCTTCTCTGAGGCACAGGCCAGTAAGCGAATCAAGGAAACAGACTATGACAAGGAGGAGCAGAGATGGTCGAAGAAATGGTCATTGTGGTTGGGGGACTGATTACATTGAGTAAGTAAGCAAAATTGAACAAATAATTCAATATCTTGAAGACTGTGGTATACACATAGATATGTGTCTATGACACATACATGCATAAATATAGAAATAAAGATGAATGAGGAGAAGTATTTACATAATATGTATGCATATATATGTACATTTCTTAATGCTGTCCACTGAGAGGGCATAGAAATAGTGGCATCCCCACATAAAATACAATGAGTACCTGAAGTACATAAAGCTTAACTTCTATATATCTACCTCCACTAAGAAGGACTAGGGCTCCTTTCAGAATTTTTTTTCCAGGACTGGGATAAGAAAAGCATAAAGTAAGCCTGGAGCATGTGGTTTTTCCAGAAAATCAGGAATGTTTGATAAATGATGGGAACATACCAAAAGAACATAAAAGTCCAAATAAGGATCTAAAAGGTATAAATATATAAATCAATATGGGCAGGGGTGAGGAAGAGAAAGCTCTTCCTTAGCATGAATGCCAATGAATAAATGTAAAAGGAATGACGTAATTAGAGAATCACCCCTTGGCAAATATCACAGTCCAGGTTGATTCAGATAGGAGTCTTTAGAGTATGCTAAAACTAATGGGTGGAGGTTTGATGAGGCAGAGAATGTTGGCATAACCTCATGATACTTCCCTATAATATATTAAAAGTTCATTTGTAAGAGCAAAGTTAAGAATTTAATTTGGAGAAGGTTGACAAGAACGGATATACTAATGAGGTGACCAGAGTTAAGATCCCTGGAGATGGATCTGACAGTTATGCCTCCTGTTTTTGAAGCACTAGGAAAAGAACAGCATCACTTCCATTATTTCCTGGCAAGAAAGAATGATCTGAGTCTGGTCATGAAAATAGCATGACCAGAGAATGAAGATATAAAATCAAAAATCTATACTCTTTAAAAGTATCAAGGACAGGGAAAGACAGAAAGGGATGCAGACTGAAGAATCTAAAGACACATGATAACTAAGCGCACAAGTATTTCTGGGGAGGATCTTGGAACAGAAGAAAACACGTTATTATTGAGGCAGTTGATGAAATGTGAATGTCCCCATGGAAGAATGGTAGTATAGTATCAGGAATGTAGATTTTCTGGTTTGGAGTATTGTATGCTAGTTATTTTGGGCTTCACCAATGGCTCAGTAGATAAAGAATCCAGCTGCAATGTAGGAGCTGTAGAGATGCGAGTTCGATCCCTGGGATAGGAAAACCCCGTGGAGAAGGAAGTTGGCAACCCACTCCAGTATTCTTTTTTGAAAAATTCCGTGGACAGAGGAGCCTGGCAAGCTACTGTCCATGGGGTCGCAAAGAGTCAGACATAACTGAGCACATCCCTCTGTCATGCTAGTTATTTCCTTGTTTGGGAAACACAAGTTAAAAAAAAATTATGATAATGGGCTTATAAGTGAGTGATTATGGAAATGCAATAGCATGTTAACATTTAGGAAATCTGGGTGAAGAAGTTATAGAAGTTTTTTGTACTATTCCAGCAAATTTTGTAAGTCTGACATTTTTTTCAAAAGAACTAACCAAAAATAAAAAGGAATCTTCCCCATTTAAAGTAAAGTGTCTCTGAATCTCAAATTGGATACACTTTGATATTTTTTAGTAACTCCAATTAAAATGTAAATTGCTTCTAATTATTTTTGTGGCTAGACCATGTTTTCCATATGCAATTCCATTTTAAGATTGGACTCATAGAATTCAAGCTTTCATTCAGGTTATAATATCTAGCTTAAAGTGAAAACTAAGCTTTTATTAGTGATAATAATATCATTTAATGAACATAAAAATGCTTTATCCATATTATTTCCTTATATCCTTACAGTAACCCTATGGTTTAGCTATAGCTTTTGTCCCTGTTTCCTAGATAAATAAGTTGCAATATATTAGTTAGGATTGGCTTCCCAGGTGATGCGGTGGTAAAGAACCTGCCTGACAATGAAGGAGACATGGATTCAGTTCCTGGATCGGGGAGATCCCCTGGAGTAGGAAATGGCAACCCACTCCAGTATTCTTGCCTGGGAAATCCCATGGACAGAGGAGCCTAGCGGGCTGCAGTCCAAGGGGTCGCAAAAAGTCAGACACGACTGAGCACAACACACACAGTAAGGATTAGCTTGGCTGTATATTGCACGTAAGATCAAAATGACAACAGCTTACATAAATTTGAAATTTATTTTCCTCCCATAAAAGATGCCTGAAAATACACTGTTCAGAGCACATCATGGGACGCCTGTGGTTTTTTTCTTTCTGTTCTGCTTCCTTAATTAACTACTTTCCATTCCTAAAATCCATGAAATTAAAAGACGCTTGCTCTTTGGAAGAAAATCTATGACCAACCTAGACAACATATTAAAAAGCAGAGACATTACTTTGCCATAAAAGTTCCATCTAGTCAAGCTATTATCTTTCCAGTGTCATGTATGGGTGTGAGATTGGACTATAAAGAAAGCTGAGTGTCAATGAATTGATGCTTTTTGAACTGTGGTGTTGGAGAAGACTCTTGAGAGTCCCTTGGACAATGAGAGAGTCAAATTCTAGGCAGGTTGATAAGAAGTCCGGGGGTCCCCAAGGAAAGAGGGGTCTGGAGTTCTCAAGGAGGAGGAAAGGACAAACCTTTTTTCCCCTCTTCATTCCTGAGGATTATATAAGAATAACGTATCCCGCTTGAGGACAGTTTCTGGAAAAAACCTTCTAGCCTATTCCATTATCTTAAAAAAAGTAAGTTATGGGAGTGGGTCTAGTAAAGTCTTTACAACCTCCAGACATTCTTTTGATTCATTGTAATAACAAATTAGAAATATATAACTACATTGCTGACACGAGTGAGGGGGCACTCTTTCTGCCCCCTCCTGATGTCTATGTCAGAAGCTTTCTCTATCTCTTTTATACTTTAATAAAACTCTATTACACAAAAGCTCTGAGCAGTCAAGCCTTGTCTCTGGCCCCAGATTGAATTCTTCTCCTCTGGAGGCCAAGAATCCCAGCATCTTCTTTGGTTCAGCAACAACCTTTCAACAACAAAGAGATCCAACCAGTCCAACCTAAAGGAAATTAGTCCTGAATATTCATTGGGAGGACTGATGCTGAAGCTGAAGCTCCAATACTTTGGCCACCTGATGTGAAGAGCTGACTCTTTGGAAAACACCCTGATGCTGGGAAAGATTGAAGGCAGGAAGAGAAAGGGATGATAGAGGATGAGATGGCTTAATGTCATCACTGACTCGATGGACATGAATTTGAGCAAGCTCTAGGAGTTGGTGATGGACAGGGAAGCCTGGCCTGCTGCAGCCCATGGGGTCACAAAGAGTCAGACACAACTGAGTGACTGAACTGAACTGAATTTCTAAAATCAGCTCATGACCAAAGCTGGCTGCTGGAGTTTCAGTGTCGCACTTACATTTCCAGGCAAGAGTAAGGGAATGAAGTAGAAATTAAGGACGTTCCTCCCTTTCCCTCTAGTTAACATTGCCCCAAAGTCTCAAAGTTCATTTTTGTTGTGGCCCAAATTGCCACATGGTCACACTCTGCTGCCCAGGAGTTTGATGAATGTCAAGTTTTTGCTGGGCACATTGCTCTGAATTCAGTGAAGAATTCTATTGATAGTGGGAGACGAAGAGTGTATTTATCTCAGGTCTCACAACTAGTAAACTGGGGAGCCTCAGTTGTCTAAATCCAAAGCCTGAGCATTTTACAAGATGATAAACTGCTCAGGCCTGCAGGAGCTGGCATCTTCCCTGTAGCCAGCAACAGTCTCTACATGGTCATCATGATTGCTGAACTGACATTAATACTCTGTATGGCTTCAAGATCATCAAAGGCCTTAGTCCAACATTGCCCAGGGGCCAGAATTAGAAAAGAAAGAAAGCAACAACAACAACAAAAAAAAACCCCACGAGAACCATGCGGGAAGTGAGAGGACCCTATACCTGACTGTACATAAAATGTTCTCAGTAATAATTAGTCAGGAGATCCCACGACAGGGAGTCAGGGTCAGAGTTGTGAGTCTGCCATGGTCTCTTATTCCCCTGTGTCCTGGGAGTGGTCCGTGATACACAGGAAAACTAGATGTAGTGGGAACCTCCAGGATATTTTCTGAGTCTGGGTAGGTTGAAGGGAGATATAGAGATGGGTGGAAATTATTTAGACTTACTTTTCCTTCTCACACTTTTCCCTGCACATATGAAAAATGCTTCCTATAGTTACATTGCATTACTTTCCTTGCAATAAATAACAGATATCTGTACCAACTCATGGCACTCTCTAGAAAGTGGAGTAAAGTTTTTTATCTCTTTTCAAAAATCCCTTAGAATTCTCTGTGAGAGGCTACCAGATGCTAGTTGCCTAAAACTAGACACCAAGTCTGTTCCTTTCAAATTATCTGGAAGACAGTGAAGATTCTGATTGAAGCTCCACTCTGCAGGCCACTGTGCCCCCAAGGAAACAGGAGAGAACTGACTAGTTGCCAGAAATGGCAATAGATGATTTTTTTTTTTTACCACTCGAGCTTAGGGGTAAAAAAGTTTTGACACTTTCTTTATTCACTGTCTGTATAATTTCACTTTCATAATGAAATCTTTTTAAGCTAGAAGAGGGAAAATAAATTCTCCCCAAATAGTCCAAAGTAAGATTGCTTTTGGCTATTTCCAAACCTAAAAGAATCAGCCAAAACAATTTATAGTAAATCTTTTTAAAAACACAACAACAACAACAGATTTCCCCTGAGTGTGAGGTTGTAAAGGTCAAGGTCTAACCTGATGTAAACAAAAATGTCTCAGTAGAGCAGAAGTAGAGGTTAAGTAAATGTTTCTAAAAACGGGGATGTCAAGCAGGACCATTAAAAGCAGATTCCACAGCCTGCATAAAAAGAGTAGAAAGTAATGACTGCCTTTAATCCTTTCTCTGAATTCTGAATGAGAAATAAAGATTTAGGAACTCACTCTGGAGACAAAAGAATAGATTTATGACTAGAAATGTGAAGGAAAATGTCTATACAGCAAGCAAGGAAGATACTCCATTTAAAGTACATGAGTGCTCGTCATTTTAATAGAGAATAAAATCTTTAAATTTGTTTAAATATATTTATCTTTTCCAAATCACTTATGCCCACTAGTGAAATCAGTATAACCAAAAAAATTAAAATCACTCATAAATCCCAATACCCACTAAACGTACACTGTTACTGATATTCTGAAGTATCTGCTTCTTTTCTGTGTATATTTACACAATATTTTTAATTATTTTCCAATTCATACCGTTTTGTAAAAACTACTCTGTAACATCGTTTCTCACTTAGCAAGTCCAAGTCATCCTTAACCTGTATTACTAAATATTGTTCTTAAGCATACTTTTAAAAATTGCTGCAGATTATTCCTTATTATGTCCGCATAGAATTTCTTCCTTTAACACTTCTTTTATTTTCATCTGAATACACATTATTTTCAAATTTGTGTTATTGTAATCAGATCTGCAATTGACATTTTTCTACATGAATCTTTGTGCACATCCCCAATTCTTTCCCTAGGATAGTTTTCTAGAGTGAATTACTGGACCAAAGGCCAAAAACATATTTACGGATTTGGAAATCTATTTCCAAAATGGCATCCAGAAAAATGGCACTAATATTGTTAGTACAACTCACCAACAGGGTCTTTGCACACATAGATATACACGTGGACAGATAACTTTATGTATAAAGTGAAGTGAAGTCGCTCAGTCATGTCCGACTCTTTGCGACCCCATGGACTGTATAGCCTATCAGGCTCCTCAGTTCATGGAGTTTTCCAGGCAAGAGTACTGGAGTGGGTTGCCATTTCTTTCTGTACGGGATCTTCCCGACCCAGGGATCGAACCCAGGTCTCCCACATTGCGGGCAGACACTTTACCGTCTGAGCCAACAGGAAAAATGTTTTATTTTCCTAATTTTTAGTAGAGTTAAACATTTTTCATATATTTAGTATCTTACTTTTCTTTTTCAATTCACTGCCTCTTCATGTTCTTTGACTGTCTTCTCCCAGTTCATTTGCATTACAGAAAGCTTAACTATTTATATAGTCAACTCTATTAATCTTTTCATGAATTTGCTTATAAAAAGCAAACTGGTTAATTGTTCAGTCTTGTTCAGTTGTGGTTCTTAAACTTAGACTACATTATAGCTGAAAGAATTACAACATAAGACTACCTCAAGGATTCTTATGTGATAATACAGTCCACTCATTTCACATGCTAGCAATGTAATGCTCAAAATAATTCAAGCTAGGCCTCAGCAGTATGTGAACTGAGAAATTTCACTTGCACGTGTTGGACTTAGAGAAGCAGAGGAACCAGAGATTAAATTGCCAACATCCACTGGATCGTTAAGAAAGCAAGGGCGTTCCAGAAAAACTCTCTACTTCTGCCTCATTAAAGCCTTTGACTGTATGGATAACAAAAAATGGTGGAAAATTCTTAAAAACGTGGGAATACCAGAACACCTTACCTGCCTCCTAAGAAGTCTGTATGCAGGTCAAGAAGTGACAGTTAGAACGGGACATGGATCAATGGACTGGTTCAAAATTGGAAGATGAGTAAGTCAAGGCTATATATTGTCATTCTACTTATTTAACTTATATGTAGTGTACATCATGCAAAATGCCAGGCTGGATGACTCACAAACTGGAATCAGGATTGCCAGAAGAAATATCAACCACCTCAGATACGCAGATGATATCTCTCTAATGGCAGGAAGCAAAGAGGAGCTAAAGAGCCTCTTGATGAGCATGAGAGAGGAGAGTGAAAAAGCTGGCTTAAAATCTAACATTCAAAAAACTAAGATCATAGCATCTGGTCCCATCACTTCATGGAAAAATATGGGAGAAGTGGGAACAGTGACAAATTTTATTTTCTTGGTCTCCAAAATCATTGCAGATGGTGACTCAGCCATAAAGTAAAAGACACTTGTTCTTGGAAGAAACGCTACGACAAACCTAGACAGTGTATTAAAAAGCAGAGACATCACTTTGCTAACAAAGACCCGTATAGTCAAATCTATGATTTTTCCAGTCATCATATACAGATGTGAGAGTTGGACCGTAAAGAAAGTTGAGCTCCAAGAATTGATGCTTTTGAATTGTGGTGCTGCAGAAGACCCTGGAGAGTCCCTTGGACAACAAAGAGATCAAACCAGTCCATCCTAAAGGAAATCAACCCTGAATATTCATTGGAAAGACTGGTGTTGAAGTTGAAGTTCCAAAACTTTGGCTACCTGGTACGAAGAGCCGATTCATTGGAAAAGACACTGATGCTGGGAAAGATTGAGAGCAGGAGGGGAAGGGGGCAAGAGATGATGAGAAGGTTGGGTGGCATCACTGACACAATGCACAGGATTTTGAGCAAAGTCGGGGAAATGGTGCAGGACAGGGAAGCCTGGCATGCTGCAGTCCATGGGGTCGCAAAGAGTTGGACAAGACTTGGATAACTGAATGGGGACATAGTCAAGTGAAATAACCAACATGTCCCAGGCTTCTGTAAGCAGAGGGGATTTCTGACCCTGTAACACGGGAAATATAATATAGTAAAAGATTTATGAACAATGGGGGAAAATTGTCCCTTTCAGTCCAAAATCAGAGTGGTTTTTTGACTGTTCTCCTATGCAGCCCCTAAGAGCTGAGAGAGGAAACTGTCTCATGGAATAAGCCATGTAGGCATGTTCCATGCCTACCCTAGGCATTAGTAGAAAGTGAATCTTACACACACACCCAAAGGCAACTAGAAACAATTAGAGTTGTGTAAGAAATTGCTGAAGCAACTATATTTTAAGTCTGAACTTTGAAAATTGCTTTTTAAAAAGCAGAGGAATTGTCTCACTTGATATAGATGTCTCGATAGAGAAACACACCTCTTGGATCAGAGTGGAGTCACAGAACAAGAAGGGGAATTTTTTTTATAAGACCAATGAAGGGACAGATATTTTTCAGTCACATTTGGCTAGCATTTTGACCAACTTCTAATGGGTTATGGCTGTGATGCCATTTCAACCTGTTTGGTTAAAAATAGCTCAAAAACTTTAGGTCATAGAATGGGTTCATCCTCAATTAATTTTTTCTGTTGTTTTATACTATCTCTAGATCAAGAATCTCATTCACATGTTGTTAACAGCAGCATTCTTTTTTTTATTATTATTCTTTTTTATTTTATTTATTTATTTTTTTTACTTTACAATACTGTATTGGTTTTGCCATACATCAACATGAATCAGCCACGGGTATACATAAGTTCTCACTCCTGACACCCCTCCTACCTCCCTCCCCATAACATCCCTCTGGGTTATCCCAGTGCACCAGCCCCAAGCATCCTGTATCCTGCATCGAACCTAGACTGGCGATTCGTTTCTTATATGATATTATACATGTTTCAATGCCATTCTCCCAAATCATCCCGCCCTCTCCCTCTCCCACAGAGTCCAAAAGTCTGTTCTGTACATCTGCATCTCTTTTGCTGTCTTGCATACAGGGTTATCGTTAACCATCTTTCTAACTTCCATATATATGTGTTAGTATACTGTATTGGTAACAGCAGCATTCTAACCTGCATGGCCCTGTGTGACAAGTGTAGCCTAGATCTGGGCACACAGGGGGAAAGCAGTAGGCAGAGTTCTTTCAGGTGAGTGCAGAGGCCAAGAGGATTGCCATCTGGGGTGCCATGCATACCTGACAATAGAATAGTACTCACCTGGGCCGGGTTGTGATCAGGCAAGACCACGATTTGTGAAGACAATATTCTCAGAGGAAATTATCAAGTGAGCATAAGTTGTGTGTGTGGTAGTTACTGAACACTCAAGCATAGGGCTCAGAAATGCCTTCAGATAAAGCCTTCCCACCTTCTAGCTGTTAACTCTTGGGCAAGCTATTTACTTTATCTGAGCATCAGATTCCCAATTTGTAAAATGATGTTAATATTCTCAACATCACAGAACTGAAGTTGGGATTCAAGGAGATAATGTATATTAAGCATTTAATCTCCCAGCCACAGAGCCACAGTTATTTATTGGCTCAGTAAATGGGGAATATTCCTGTCATTATAAATAGTAAATGAGGAAAGTTAATCATGTGCTCCTAGAATAGTCCCTACATAAAAATTCAGGTAAAATGATTATAACCTAATACCTGCCTATAAACTATAATTGATTAGTATCCCACCAATTAGTCTCAGTGAAATTCTAAAGGAAAAAAAAAGTGAATGTAGAGGTAAAGCTCTAATGCATTACCAAATTACCAAATGCATGGCATTACCAAATTCGGGTGAAAATGAAAACACAGGTAATATTACAAATCACTAGCAATTTCATTTGAAGTTTGGTTGCTTACAAGATTGATAAGAACCTTCTATCATTATATAGCAAAACCATATATAAATCCACTTATAGAGCCCTTATCATGTACTGGGATTTATGATAACTGCTCTCATCTAAATGATCTCATTTAGCCTTACATTTTATACAAAAGGAAGTTGAACCATAAGGATTTTTTAAAACTATGTAAAATCAAACAGCAAAGCAAATAGGTAAGCTGGTATTTTCATCAGGCCTTCCTATTTGAAGCCTGACATTCTACTCATACACAATAAAAGCAAATTAATTAATTTGTTGTAGAGCTCAGCTGATAAAGAAACTGTCTGCTGATGCAGGGGATGCAAGAGACACGGGTTTGATCCCTGGGTCAAGAAGATCCCTTGGAGAAGGAAATGGCAACCCACTCCAGTATTCTTGCCTGGAGAATCCTCATGGACAGAGGAGCCTGGCAGGCTACAGTCCATGGGATTATAAATAGTCCAACATTACTGAGAGACTAACACATACAACACATACCCACACACTCAGGAACTAGGAAAGTAATTTCAAAACTTTGGCTGTCTTCACATAGCCAGAGGAGGAGGCGATCCTTAAGAGGTATTTAGAGTTTATAGGGTTTTTTGGTTGTTGTTGTTTTGTTTTGTGTGTGTGTGTGTGTGTGTGTGTGTGTGTGTGTGTGTGTGTACGTGTTCATGAAAGACTTGAGGAGTTGGGAAGGGTCAAAAAAAGAAAAAGAAATTGGTTATAACAATATGGTAACTTGCAGATAATAAGCCTAGTTGAAAAAAAAAATCTCTTTTAGGACTAATGGAAAAATCTGAGAATTAAGGGAAGAAAGACACAAGAGTTTTTATTGGATATTTGGAAGAATAAAAGAAATATCTGAAACTCTAACTGGTGGAGAGATACCCAAGGGGCTTCCAAGGCCACTTTGGACTGTTTTCGAAGAATTTGGAGAGGGAAAGCCCACTGGGTCCTTTACTCAGATTCAGGGAAATGTGCTATCAGTAAAAAGAGACAGATGGAGTGCTAGAAAAAGACTGTGCATTGGGGCAGAGGGAGTTTTCCTAAGCTAGATAAGGAAGGGCTAGGCCTGAAGGCAGCCCTGCAAGATTTGGATGCACCCAGGAGAGGATGCCAACAGGTGGCAAAGTCTTCAAACTGTCCGAGTTCTGGTTCTTGAACTATGAGGATGATCATGTCATGTGTACTTGGGCATGCTAAGTCACTTCAGCCAAGTTCGACTCTTTGCAACCCTCTGGACTGTAGCCCGCCAGGCTCCTCTATCCATGGGATTCTCTAGGCAAGAATACTGGAGTGGGTTGCATGCCCTCCTCTAGGGAATCTTTCCAACCTAGGAATGGAACCCGCATCTCTTATGTCTCCTGAATTGGCAGGCAGGTTCTTTACCACTAGTGCATGGTCCGTGTTAAATACCATCACACATTTGTTGTCTACAGTAATTTTGTGGAGTGGTGAGAGAGAGCAGGGATGTATGAATATCTGTAGGAGTGCAGAGACCTACCCCATATTCACACACTTTTTCTGGGTCCTGCATAGCAGCAATCCTCTACAGTGCTACCCGCCACAGTGCCCCTCAGTGGAGACAAGAAAGAGAAAGTCTACCCCTTTCGCAGAAATACGGCAAACTCCAAATATTTTCCCCAGATATTTTTTGAAGGCCAGTCACCCCTTTGAGGAAGGGTAAATTGCAAGTTGATTTATACCTAACAGAAAGCTGATTACTACTGACCACAAATAATTCTGCATCCTTTTAGATTTGAGAAATGCCACCACCAATTTAGTGCCTGGGTATTTTTACAGCAATTACTGTTAATGGGAAATAAAGTTCATTTTCAAAACTGCAAACCGAAAGGAGGATTTGAAAGTTGGATTCTGGTTTTCCTGAACTACACAGTGTTTTTCTCCCTCATAAAACACAACAGAGTTGACCCTCAGGTCCCAATGAACCTAAAAGGCCATCTCAGGGAAAACAGGACGTAGTTAAGAACAATGACACCTCTGCAAACCACAGGCAGAGCCAGAAGATGAATAGAGGCCTGGTGTTTTTCAGAAAGTCAGAAGAAAAGCATGGGTTCAAAAGGAAAACAATGACTGTGCAAATACTATTGTTATTTTTGCCCATAAACCAAAATTTCCACCTTCCTCCACACACTGGTCCATTTTCACCTGAATATAATGCTTAGGGATGGTCTTCCCTGCATCCGATGCCCTCTTACCCATGCTCCGAAGCCCATCATGTGGTTCTTATGTCCTTCATCATTATTGTCATCTTTTAAATGACAGGTTTGTTCAAAAAT
This sequence comes from Ovis aries, assembly GCF_016772045.2. Lineage (NCBI taxonomy): Eukaryota > Metazoa > Chordata > Mammalia > Artiodactyla > Bovidae > Ovis > Ovis aries. The sequence goes on along the minus strand of NC_056055.1, from coordinate 82,050,227 downwards.
TCTCCACAAGGAACCCCTAGTCATATGAATTACTATATATATATATATATATATATATACACATATATATATACACACACACATATATATGATATATGTATATATGTTTTCAACCATAAATATTAAAATTCAACAACTTAGGAAGAATAACTGGGGGGAAGGAATTATGACCAGCTCTCCAAAATAATTCATATTTGGTCTGAGACTCTTTATAGCCAGAGTTGAGATTTTTGTTAAAATACAGAAATCTGTGAATAGGAGATACTTGGCAGTTTTCACAATTGCTGTTACAATGAGAGCGCCTATGAAAATGAACTAGATTTATTTCAATCAATAAAGCAATAACAATACATTAAGATATTACTCTCCGTAACACTCAGCCCAGCCCATTCCTTGCGCAACATTTCCTTTCAATGTCCTTAATCTAGGTACAAGGATTTTTAGAATTTGAAGCAGTTGTAAAGGAAGACATAATCATTTAAACCTAACTAATAGAGGAACATTAGCTCAAGAGCAAAATATGAACCACAATCTATTAAATTTACTATTTCTGCCATTCATCAATTTCACTGATCGTTACAAATAAGACCAATAAAAAGGCAATAGCTGAGGCACTTAAACTAAATGAAAAAGAAAAGTGAAACAACGTCATTTTTCAAGAGTTGATTTTTAAAAGTTCTTTTTCTTTCTTAAATAAAATGCCTCCCTTTTGTTACACTTATAAAAAATAATTAGAAATGGTACCAGTCAATATAAAGGCCCAGATATCTACGTGTGAATAAGGTATTCATGAAAAAAGATGGCTTGTTCCTTTCAATGGTGCCCAAGGACTTAACAGATACTCCTGTTAAATTTGTGTGGAAAATGATGAGTATTTCTTCTTCGATCACAGGGATGGTTAGGCTGCTGATCTCATAGTTTCCCATTATATAGTCTTCATATGCATTTGAATTTTGCATTTTTAAAGTTGTTTTAATGTTTCTAAACTCAAAAATACTAAGTTATAAGATCCTTGAGGGCAGAACCTAGTTTATTCATCTTGTTTTTCCTCCCTAATGATTCACAGAGTGGCCCATATCATTAAAACTGCTTAATAGCTGACAGATGAAAGCATTAACATTTGCCCAAAATAGTAACTTTTTTGTCTAAATTCTTGATTTTGAACTTGGCACGTTTTCCTTTGTATTTCCAACTTAGCTTGCTTCACTTGGGTAGCTAACAAGCAGCTTGCTAAGCCAAAATGGCATCTCCCAATAATGAGTTTGGTTATCCAAGAACACCCCTAATTTTAAATTCTGTTTTTCTCTTTACCTTATTTTATGTTCCATCTTGGCACTTGAATATCCTGTCTGTATTTTGCTAAAATGATGTTGCTGATGTAGGTAAAAAATACTTGAAATTTATGTGTTCTGCAATTTCTTACATTTTGTTGCTGGAACACTTTGAAATCCTCTGATTTTGCACAGAAACTGTCAACATAAGGGACAAACTGGTGATTTATAGATAGAAATGTGAGTCTAAATTTCTATGTTGCCAAGCTGCTCATTTTGAAAACACAGTGAATTACAGGATAAGTAAATCCACAGAACTGGAATGTTTCCCCTTATTTCTCCAATGAGTGATAAGCAATGTTCCTCTTCAATGAATAATTTTTGTTTATCTCATTGATCATTTGCACTGAAAAAATGTCTCATCCAAGTTTCTAGTCATCTCTTTTTTAAAAAAGAAATAATTACAGTAATCTTTGGGGGATATTGCATATTAAATATCTGATTCTTTCTTTTGCATTTTATGACAGTTTCTAAAATTATATGCCAATTGGTACTGCAGTTCTGGTTTGGAGACTAACAGCTCAAAGAAAATATGAATTTGATCCAAATTGAGATTATTTTAAAAGCTACATTATATAATAATGCTAGGGATATAAATGTTAGCTAAAGAAAGGGAAGTTTCGCATACCTTATTTGATAAAAAATAAAAAAAAAATTAACAGGATAATGAACAAAAACATCTAAAGACTATAATGAAAATGTAACCTCCGACCTACTCAGCAGTAGACTAAAAGCCAATTTTCCATCAGAAGGTAATAACATTGACCTCCAGAATAGGAACAGAAATTTACTGTCTCTTTCTAATATTTCCCCTCCTTATGCTGCCATAATCTCTAACTCTCCTTGTCCTTATTCCAAAATCAACAACCAAATAATAAACCAGAAGTAGCACAAATTTCCTCTCCATTATCGAAGGCTCAGATCCATTCTTTCCTCTTCTGTATCTCTCTTGACTTTTGTGGCCCACACTCTAATTTTTTTCAACTCTTGTTTCACGTTTCATCTGGAACATGCAATTTAGCGCTAGTTGCTGGATTACTTTTTTCCTTTTAACCGAATTGTAAATCGTCTAATATTAACCACTAACATCAGTGCCTGTGATGTATAAGTTAGTGTTTTACATGTGTTAACTCCTTTAATCCTCATATAGCTCTATTAGTATCCCCATTTTAGAGATGCAAAATAGACTCAGAGAGGTTATGTAACTTGTTCAAAGTCACAGTTGGCAAAAAGTAGAGCTAGGTTTTGGGTACACAGTCTACGTCCCTAATCAGAATGCTATACTCTCTCAAAAACATTTCTACCTGGAAACAACTTTAACCATCTCCTTGAAACCTAAGAGAGTACTCCCTGATAGTGGGGATTCCAGGTATCTAGATTCTGGTAAAGAAGATGGGCTTAATTAGATTTAATCATAGACATTTAATAAATTTTTTCTGTTGACTGAACTTTGAAAGGCAGAATAATGGCTTGGAAGATATGTTGTCATTTTCTGGGATCTTTCAAGATTGTTTTGCCAAATGGCAGTGGAGGATACTGAGCAAGAATGGTAAAGGACCAAGAGGGCAGAGATGCCTATAGCTACAGCCCAACCATGATGTGCAGCCTGCTGCTATGTCTTTAGGCTGGGCATTCTAATATCTGGGCTTCCCTGGTGGCTTAGACAGTAAAGAATCCACCTGCACCTATAACTCAAATGTTAAAGAATCTGCCTCCAATTCAGGAGACCCAGATTCAATCTCTGGGTCAGGAGATCCTCTGGAGAAGTGAATGGCAATCCACTCCAGTATTCTTGCTTGAGAATCCCATAGACAGACAAGCCAGGACGGCTACAGTTTGTGGGGTTACAAAGAATTGAACATGACTGAGCGACTAACACATTTATTCTAATATCTGAATTGGGATATCAGTTCAGATCAGTTCAGTTGCTCAGTTGTGTCTTACTCTTTGTGACGCCATGGACTGCAGCATGCCAGGCCTCCCTAGTAAAGTAAAGTAAAGTCACTCAGTCGTGTCCGACTCTTTGTGACCCCATGGACTGCAGCCCACCAGGCTCCTCAATCCATGGGATTCTCCAGGCAAGAATACTAGAGTGGGTTGCCATTTCCTTCTCCAGGGGATCTTCCCAACCCAGGGGTTGAACCTGGGTCTCCTGCATTGGAGGCAGACGCTTTAACCTCTGAGCCAGGCCTCCCTATTCATCACAAACTCCTGGAGTTTACTCATACTCATGACCATTGAGTCAGTGATGCCATCCAACCATCTCATCCTCTGTAGTCCCCTTATCCTCCTGCCCTCAATCTTTCCCACCATCAGGGTCTATTCAAATGAGTTAGCTCTTCACATCATGTGGCCAAAGTATTGGAGTATCAGCTTCAGCATCAGTCCTTCCAATGAATATTCAGGACAGATTTCCTTTAAGATAGACTGATTGGATCTCCTTGCAGTCCAAGGGACTCTCAAGAGTCTTCTCCAACACTACAGTTCAAAAGCATCAATTCTTCGATGCTAGGCTTTCTTTATAGTTCAGTTCTCCCATCCGTAAATGACTATTGGAAAAGCTATAGCTTTGACTAGGTGGACCTTTGTCAGCAAAGTAATATCTCTGCTTTTTAATATGCTGTCTATGTTGGTCATAACTTTTCTTCCAAGGAGTATACGTCTTTTAATATCATGGCTGCAGTCACCATCTGCGGTGATTTTGGGCCCCAAAAAATAAGGTCTGTAACTGTTTCCACTGTTTCCCCACCTATTTGCCATGAAGAGATGGGACCAGATGCCATGATCTTAGTTTTCTGAATGTTGTGCTTTAAGCCAAATTTTTCACTCTCCTTTTTCACTTTCATCAAGAGGCTCTTTAATTCTTCACTTTCTGCCATAAGGGTGGTGTCATCTGCATATCTGAGGTTATTGATATTTCTCCTGGCAATCTTGATTCCAGCTTGTGCTTCAGCCAGCCCAGCATTTCTCATGATGTGCTCTGCATAGAAGTTAAATAAGCAGGGTGACAGTATACAGCCTTCACGTACTCCTTTCCCGAGTTGGAACCAGTCTGGTACTCCATGTCCAGTTCTAACTGTTGCTTCTTGATCTGCACACAGATTTCTCAGGAGGCAGGTCAGGTGGTCTGATATTCCCATGTCTTTAGGAATTTTCCACAGTTTGTTGTGATCCACACAGTCAAAGGCTTTGGTGTAGTCAATAAAGCAGAAACAGATGTTTTTCTGGAACTCGCTTGCTTTTTCGAAGATCCAACAGATGTTGACAATTTGATCTCTGGTTCCTCTGCCTTTTCTAAATCCCGCTTGAACATCTGGAAGTTCACAGTTCATGTACTATTGAAGCCTGGCTTGGAGAATTTTGAGCATTACTTTGCTAGCATACGAGATGGCCTTTTCCAGTTCTGTGGCCACTGCTGAGTTTTCCAAATTTGCTGCAATATGGAGTGTAGTGCTTTCACAGCATCATCTTTAGGATTTGAAATAGCTCAACTGGAATTCCATCACCTCCACTAGCTTTATTTATAGTGATGCTTCATAAGTCCCACTTGACTTCCCATTCCAGGATGTCTGGCTCTATGTGAGTGGTCACACCATCGTGATCATCTGGGTCATGAAGATTTTTTTTACAGTTCTTCTGTATATTCTTGCCACCTGTTCTTAATATCTTCTGCTTCTGTTAGGTCCATAGAATTTCTGTCTTTTATTGTGCCCATCTTTGCATGAAATGTTTCCTTTGTATCTCTCATTTCCTTGAGGACATCTCTAGTATTTCCCATTCTATTTTTTTCCTCTATTTCTTTGCATTGATCACTAAGGAAGGCTTTCTTATCTCACCTTGCTATTCTTTGGAACTCTGCATTCAAATGAGTCTATCTTTCCTTTCTCTTATTTGTAAGGCCTCCCCAGACAGCCATTTTGCCTTTTTGTATTTCTTTTCCTTGTGGATGGTCTTGATCCTTGCCTCCTGTACAATGTCATGAACCTCTGTCTATAGTTCTTCAGGCGCTCTGTCTATCGGATTTAATCTCTTGAATCCGTTTGTCACTTCCACTGTAGTCATAAGGGATTTGATTTAGGTCATACCTGAATGGAAATTGGGATATGCTTATGACTTAAAATGACTGTGACATTTCTTGTTACTCAGAATGAGCAAACCAGTCATCAGCCTTTCAAAGTGTCAAAGTAGTGAGTCCACTACCTGAAAAGGATTACTCTCACTACGTATAGAGGGTGAGTGAGGAATAAAAATACACTTTTATACTGCTTGTAATAAACACATTTGAACATATTAGTTAATCATATTTAAATATATGTTTATGACTTTATTGTGTGTGTTAGTCATTCAGTTGTGCACAACTCTATGTGACTCCATGAACTGCAGCCCACTGGACTCCTCTGTCCATGGGATTTCTCGGGCAAGAATACTGCAGTGGGCAGCCATTCTCTTCTCCAGGGGATCTTCCCGACCCAGGGATCAAACCTGGATCTCCCATATTGCAGGTGGATTCTTTACCTCGGAGGCACCAGGGAATCTCATGATTTTATTATGTTAACCCTATAAATATGCTCTGGAATTAATGCTATACAGAATGATTTTTGAAAAATGCGGTTAAATTTGTAAATGGGAGAGATGTTAGGAAGATAAAATAAGATAGCATGCCAAGAGAGAAATTCAGATTTTTTTGAGGGAGTGTTGTGTAGAGGACTCTCTGGTCAGTGATTCACATTATTTTTTCTGATCTAGTAATCAAAAGGAGCCTATGAAATAAACATTATCCCATTTTGCAGAGGGTGACATTTTGCACTCAAAGGTTACTATGTAAATGCTACTTTATCTTTTAATTTCCACTTTCTGATGACTGTTAAGCTTTGGTATTATTACCCTTATTTTTTATAGCTGATAAAATGGAGATTTCTTAGAGAGGTCACATATCTTATGCAATGTCCCTTTGACCGAAGAACCGGGATTCTAATCTAGTCCAAATTCCAACATCTGTATTCTTAACTGAATGATTTCAATCCTTAAAATTAGTTTAACTTCAAGATCATAAATCATTCCATGAATATTTCTAGCCTAGTGAAAAGTGTGCACATGGCCCAGGGGCCACAGAGAAAAGAATGAAAATTAGCTCTGTGCTAACATCCAGTTGCCTAACTGACATCTCTGTTTGTATAAGTGAAGGGTCCAAATTGGATTTTTTATGTTTTTTCTTAAAACTGTTCCACCTACAACTTTCCTCACTTAGGCTGATGGAAAATCTATTCTTCTATTTGCCCTAACTAGGAAAAACCTGAAATCACACCAATTATGTTAACAGAAAGAATATAATATAAATAACTGACTACTGGATATACGTGTGTTAACTGAGTAACTGAACAGGCAAAAAGTGCAAGGGCAGGAAGCAACAACCATGGCTGAGGAACAGGGGCAAGAGATTGGCAATTCTAATACTTAGTGGCTCAGATCTCTAAGGAAAGAAAGCAGATGGGAAGATCACAGGAAGGCAACAGGGAGGAGTAAGTCCCTTCTTCCCCTTTCTTACTGGCACTTCCCCTTTCTTACTGCCTGTTGTCCAACTCTAACAAGGGACAAGTGGCAAAGCCGAAACATGCTTCACAGAGTGCCAAACCCAGCATCACAAAGGTAAACATAAGAAGGATGAGTTTGGAGTTGAGAGTCAATAGCTTATTAACTGGCATACCCATTTAAAAATTGAATCAGATCGTGACTTCCTTTGCTGAAAATCCTGAAAGGACTCACTCACCACTTTCCTAGAGTAAAACCCAAAGTCCTTACAGTGACCCATGGGGCCCTATATAAATTACTCCCCAGATCTCTGTCCTTACCTCCATTCCTCCATTCCTCACTCCCTCTGTTCCAGCCTCCTGCTCTTGCTCTTTCTCAGATACACTTAGCATGGCACTGCTACAATGGCCCTTGCTTAGTTCTTCCCTCTGCCATTCTGGAATGTTCTACCCCAGAGATCCAGAGGGCTCAGTCCCTCCTCACCTTCTTCAAGCCTTTGATCACATCTTATCTTTTCAAAAAGACTTAGGCTGATGACACTATTTAATACAGCACTTTGCCCACCCACCCCAGCCCTGCATCCCAATTCTGTGACCCTGTTCTCTGTTTTCTATTTTTTAATAGCACTCATCACCTTCTATCATATTGTATGAGTTACCTATATTCTATGTTTATCGTTACAACCTTTTCCTTGACTGCTGTCATGTAAGTCCCATAAGAGCAGGGGTATTTGTTTCTTCACTCACATAGTTCAAGGATCTAAAACTATGCCTAGCACATGGTAGACACACAGTAACTATTGATGAAAGTGAAAACATGTCACTTTAGTCAGCTCTGTAAAGTTATTCATTATTTATGGGAATGAGAAGAATGATTAAATTTTGCTTTATTTCCTTTTAAGTATAAAAACCTGTATTTTGCCCTCCTTGATAGGCAGGCCCATTTGCTTTTCTTGAGTTAACCTTTGTAGAAGATGGAAAAAGTGCTAAAACATAGCCATTTAATAAGAGAAGTTTGCCTAGAATAAAAAATTCCTCTTAGATAACCATGAGGTGCTTGTTCAACAGGCAAATAATTGAATCAATTGCTCAACAGAATATATGAACATAAAATAACAATTGCACCATTGAGATATTAAAAGTCAAATCCATATTTTTATGTATACATTCCTAATTATTCTCCATAAGTCCAAAGGGAGCACATTTTAAAGGATTATTTTTCCCCCAGCCTGAAGTATTATTTCAAATAATAAAGTGGTAGGTATGTAACTTTATAATATTTTAGTAACTTGAACCAATATGTTTTCTGTACTTTTTCTTAATGTATATTTCACAATAGAGGAATGAAAACAAATATTCTAAAAACCATGGACAGCAGGATTTTCGTGAATATAGACAGAAAACCAAGAGGTCAACCCCTATACGATCGTGCTTTGAGACAACCTGATAAATGGACCTCACAATCACAAGTCCCCTGGCCCTTCTACCTCTGTGTGTTCTGGTGCGAAGGTTTTCTTGGCCTCAGGGAGGGTGAGCAGGGGATGCTGGGAAGACCCAGGCAGGCAGGGCTGTGCTTGAAGGGCCAGCAGCAAGAAGACAAAGGCCCTGCAGTGTTCCCTTGCAGACAGGACAGGATCAAACTTCCTCTGAGTGATTAGCCTCTGGGGTCCCCAACAATAACAGACTCATGCCTGTTCTCTAAACAAAGTAACAGCTTTCACCAAGCCAATGACTTCTGGCCTGCATGAGCCCTAGGAATCTTCTCCCTCACAGAGACCTCCGAAAGCCCGGTTCCTCACACCCTCATGAAAAGTTTAAAGAACAAAACAAAGCTCTTCCTCAAGGCTTTGGAAACAGACTAACTAATCCTAGAGAACAGCTGGGATAGTCCTGGACAGCCCTGTGTACTTGAAAGTGAGGCCAGAGGAGAAACTGCGGAGACAGAAGAGGCGATAACCTGCTGACCAAGCAGTGACAAAGCAGTCACAGGAAGGGCGAGGCCCTGTTCAGCCTGGAGGCAAAACAAACTGACAGCACGGCCAGGAAGGCTAACAGAGGGAGAAGCGAAAACAGGCGTACCCGGAGCTGTCTCAGCAGGCCTGAGCAGAGAAAGATCCAGCCTTGTCACAAATCTGTATGGGAAAAGATCACCCATATCTCCACCCAGCAGGAGAAATGAGTGAGAACCGTAAAAGTGCTGCACATAATTCTATCTGGGTCACACACAGTAGTGTGACATGTACATATCACATGAGGATGTCAATAGTGAGAAACAAAAAAGAAGATTCCTCAGAGCATTCTCTTCCCCTAAAAAGGAACTCAGTGGTTTCCTGAACCATCCCACTTTACTGAAATTACTGATTTCCTTTCTACTCCCTAGTAATCAGGAGTCCTGCATGCCTTCTTTCCTTATCCCATATCTCAGATACATTAGGAAGAAGTTACATATTTAGAAGGAGGTTATATGGAATAGCCATTGAGAGTAAAGTGATAAAGAAAAGCTAGTATTCATCACTGTCCTCTATAGCCTCCCTCCTTCCTCCCATCTCTGTCTTTCTGTGCTACACACACACACACACACACACACACACACACACACACACACACACACACACACACACACACACTCACCCCTCCTTTGAGGGCTTTATTTGCCTTTCTCGGTTCCCAGCAAAAGTTACTTAGTTACTTCCTTGGACAAATAAGGACAAAAGTAAAGGCCTGTTTCCAAAGGCACATTCTTTTGGAAATGTTGAATACATGAATCCCTATCTTTTAGAGACAGGTACAAATCTATTCTGGCTTCCTTCATAGCTCACTTGGTAAAGAATTCATCTGCAATGCAGGAGACCCTGGTTCAATTCCTGGGTCGGGAAGATCCGCTGGAGAAGGGATAGGCTACCCACTCTAGTGTTCTTGGGCTTTCCTTGTGGCTCAGCTGGTAAAGAATCCACCTGCAGTGTGGGAGACCTGGATTCAATCCCTGGGTTGGGAAGATCCCTGGAGAAGGGAAAGGCTACCCACTCCAGTATTCTGGCCTGGAGAATTCCATGGACGTATAGTCCATGGGGACGCAAAGAGTCGGACACAACTGAACGACTTTGACTTTCACAAATCTATTCTCCATTTCAAGCTGGAAAACCACATTTGGAAGAAAATCTGCTGAGAGCATAAGTAGGCCTGGAGCTTCTTCCTTTCTAGCAGGATCCAGCTACTTTTTCCTAATGGTTAAATATATTTTGCAAACTTGGTAACTTTCAGCCAAAAATCCTTTCCCAACAGAAATGTTCATTGGCAGCAAAGAATGTGGTCCTGAGAGCAATTGCATCTGTGAATTTGGTTGCAAAACTGCTTCAAGCCCTTCCTCAAAAGCTAATCAGCCATAAAGCTGTTAGCATGGCCATTACCCTCGAAACGTATTGTATGAACTCCATTTTGGATAGTTTTGCTTTTGAAATACCTCCTGCACAGAGTGATCTTTTCTCAGTTACTGATTTATTTAAATTAAGCGCCTTCCTTCAAACTTATCTTTTCATGAAACTCAATCACTGTAGCTGTATAGTTAATATGTTTGGGGGAAAAACTAACCACCCACAGTGCTCATCTCTGGGAACTCCAACCTCCATATCCCCCACTGAAAGTCAAGTTTGTTCTACAGGATCCATTTTTTTGTCACAGCAAATAAACTTGTTCAGAGTTGAAAAACCTACCCTGGCCAGTTGATTCATTGGCTACCTAGAATGAGTCAGTCAACTAATTCTCTCTCTCTCTCAAGAATTTGAACCAAAAAAACATGGGAACAGATTTCAATCAAGTATGCCTCTAAATTCTAATATTTTTTCTCATTCCCCAAGAAAACTTGATGGTGCTTTAGTTTCCATAATTTGCATGACAAAACTTTGATTAGGTTTTCCAAATAAAAATTTCTTATTGAAATATGAAGGATGGATATTTAAATTTCCCATGCCCTTCCTCTCCATCACTAAAGAGTCAGACATACATGTGCCATCTGGAGTAGACATGCTTCCTTAGTTGAAAATCAGGGCTGCAGTCAGCAAATGGGAATATCCGATCTGTAAGATCAAATAAACTTGAGGTCACCATGTTGGACCATGTGTAAGCAATGAAAGCCAGTCTAGTAAAAGAGTAGACAGACAGTATCAAGATAACTAGAGCTGAAATAAAGCATGCAGAGCCTGAGAAATGAAGTAAGGACATTATGTGACCCTTGGGAAACCCGGGACTGATTCTGTTTCTTATATCTACCCAGCTACAATTTACAGAAGAGCCAACTATTTTTCACTCTATGTTTGGAAGCTTGGTTTACCATGGACTCCCCTTTTTCCTTTGCACAGAACTAAAAGGTTTCTGTTCCTTGAAGTCAAACCAGGCTTAATTTAAGGGACCAATAACAGGTGATCAGGTCTTCAAATTGTTACAGCAACAGATGTAAAATAACTGTCCTTTGACTATAGTAATTTTGGACTTCGGCTGATTTTAGCTATGTATACATTTTAACTATGTATACATTGTCTGAACATAATATAACCCAAAGTGTTAGATTTTAAAGTGATAAATGACATGTTTGATGAAGCATAACTTTGTTGTATGATATTTACTTTTTCTTCTTTTTGATGTCTTAAAATCATTTATTATACATAAGGCAGATAATGTGGTCATAGGTGTTTGTGAACTGAAACTGTGCAGTTCAGTTATGTACAGTTATTGAATAATGTTCCTGGATGAGAGGAAAAGATTATGACCTGTCTTTGAAACTTTTAATAAGTGAAAGCAAATGATCATTTCACTGATTTTTTAAATTAATTTTTATTGAAGGATAATTGCTTTACAGAATTTTGTTATTTTCTGTCAAACCTCAACATGAATCAGCCATGGGTGTACATATATCTCCTCACTCTTGAACCTCCCTCCTATTTCCTCCCCATCCCACCCCTCTAGGTTGATACAGAGTCCCTGTTTGAGTTTCCTGAGCCATACAGTAAATTCCTGTTGGCTATCTATTTTACATACGGTAATGTAAGTTTCCATAATACTCTTTCTCGCCCTCTCCTTCCCTCTCCCCATGTCCATAAGTCTATTCTCTATGTCTGTTTCTCCATTGCTCACTGATTTTATGTTCACTCTAAAACTAAACAACAATAATAAAAGCTAATCATTCATTCTAACTTTTAAAAATTCTTTAAAAAGAAAGCTAGAGAAATGTTTGTAGATCTTTCAGAAAATCAGATATCTAATCAGTGGAAAGGCCAAAATTTAAACTGAGCTGTCCTTAAGTGGCAAATCTAGCAATGTCTCCAAAAGTTCACAAAGCAATCTTTATTTTGAAATAAGGCAAACTTGGTCCAGAAATATTGTGTTATCTACTTTATAATGTGGTACCTGAGAATATCCACTCACAAACTATTCTCCTAACAGACAGGTGTTCAATATCAAATGCCGAGAGTTCAAGGGCTGATCTGTGGATATCAAAGTGATGTTACTGTAGACATTTTAATGGGCTCCTGGGGTGAAAAGAAGCCACGTCAGTCGTCAAGACGTAGAACAAACAGGGTATAATTCACGCCTCCTCTTAACGTTTCCCGTTTTTAGAACTATCTCGCTTTGTGTATGATTCTTGTGAACTAAAAGGAGGCATTTTCTTCCTTAAATCGTTTTTTTTTTTTTAATGTCTGTCTTGTCTCCATCCTCGATACCTCCCTTCACATTCTTCCTCACCATACACGCACTTCTTTTTGATCCTTCCTTCTCTTCTAAATGTTGCCATATCTGTATCATTTAATAATTATTTCCCTTTATAATCTACTATAACATCACAATTAGCATTTTCTGAATAAAGAGGCATTTACTTTGGGTACACAAAAAGTTTGATAGTACACTCACTGTCTGGAGGCTACTTTATCAGTTTACTTGGGTTAAACCAAATGCAGTATAGTATGTCTACATTCAAATCTTGACTCTTCCATTTATTTGATATGTGATATTGGGCCAGGTATAAACTTTAAGCTTCGGTTTCTGTATCTGTGAAGTGGGGATCACAGCGGTAACAGCCTCCTACAATTATCTTGAGAATTAAATAAATGTATGCCTATGTGGGCTTCCCTGGGGGCTCAGAGGGTAAAGTGTCTACCTGCAATGCACAAAACCGGGATTCGATCCCTGGGTAAGGAAGGGCCCCTGGAGAAGGAAATGGCAACCCACTCCAGTACTCTTGCCTGGAAAGTCCCATGGATGGAGAAGCCTGGTAGGCTTCATGGGGTCTCAAAGAGTTGGACATCACTGAGCAACTTCACTTTCGACTTATAGACAATGTAGAGCAGTATTTGATAAATAATAGAAATTCATAAAATGTTTAGCAATTATTGTGTTATTTAACTACTAGAGTTTAGTTGAAAGTCATAAAAATTGAGAAAAAAGTTAAAAGATATAAATTTAATACTTTTATTTTGGTTCCCCTTCCTTTAACTTATCCTGATAATTTTATTTGACTTTTGGATGATCTAAGTAAATAGTTTCCTGCTAACTGAGATGCAAAATGATTAAGATTCTTCCTGATACCAGTAACATGTTTTTGTTACTATGGTCTAACAGTGACCGTACTAAACAGAACAGGTTCTGCTATCTAATTACTAGCTGAAAGAATCATTTAAGATTAAGTACACTAAAACTGAAATTATCAGCTTCAAATACATTCTCTGGCATTTAATTGGCTTTTATCCAAAAGTTTTATATGAGGTCAAATCATTCAATTACCCAAAGGCATAGTTTTCAATTAGTTAATAATAGAGGCCTCACAAATATCTAAATTGATTAAAATTTGACATATGCCTAAGTATCACTTTTTTTCCCTTCCATTGATGATAGCTGGTAATCATATCCATTTTAATATTTTACATCTAAAATGTTTTATGATAACATAATAGGGCCTATTACTATAGTCTGTATTATCTATTTATAAAAATGTTGGGCCTTTCTACAGATATTTCTCTGATGTGGAGTGATCATCCACTCTGTCCTGTTTTGGGGGTAGACCCACTTATATTCCTTATCCATGTCCTCTTCAACTATCAGATCTTACGGTTTTCCTCTCTCAACTGTCACTGTAGAACACTGCCAGAGATTACATCCTTGTATTTACTGCAGGCCCCTTTGAAAGAATTCATGTTACTCTGAAAGTTCTTAATGTTAGTCTTAGATCAAGCCAGATTATCAGAAGTATGTACCAGAACTGCTTTTTTACTTTAATGCTAACCGACTCTACAAAGAAAGGGAGGTTTTAAATTGCAGCCTTTGGAAACAATAGCATTATTTATGTCTTGGTGAGGATCTTGTCTATTATATCCATAAAAACAACAACAAAAAGTACCTTCTGGTTGTAATGTAATTATGTTTTATCTGTCTGCTATGAGGTTACCCATTCATTGCAGACAAGTTAGTCATTCAGAATCAGTCAAAACTCAGGATTTTTGGCTCCAGGTAAGGGGTCTAAACAAAAATCCTTCCCCATAAGAGCTATTTTTCTTTCTGTCAATTCCAATCTAATTTATCTAAAACATTTCTTAAAACTCAAGTGTCTTATAAGCACTATGTAATGGGTTTCACTGTTTGGTTTCTTTGGCTTATCATAAATACTGATAACTTCTTGTGTACATTAACTAATAGGCCTCTTTCAAAGTATGCTGACATTTAGTTTAGCATTAAATGGTTTTTAATGAGTTCCACCCCATCCCCCTCCATCCTGAGTTTCTTCATGTGAAGCCCATTTTCTCTATAATACAGAGAGCTAGTGATACTGTGCATTCCAAAGAATGATCCAAGTCTGGATCCTAACTGGATCACTTCAAACTAAATTGCTAGCATGAAGACAAAACATTCTCATGACTGACTATGTTTTTCTTAATTTTTCACTTGATTATTGGCAACCCATAAACACAGGCTCTGTATCAGTGTATTTATTCCAAATGATGTGAAGAGTTTAACAATTATTTGAAAAACTGATCTTTGGGAAATTCAGTCAAATTCTTTCTACTCGGAATGTTGTAAAAATTTTATTAAAGATTTGGGGATAGTGGTAGTGTTTATCAGGCCACACTTTCTCAATAAATGCCTCAGTTCTCCCATTCACATTTTTCCTTCATCACAGGGAAATTTCTCAGGACTCAACCAAGTGAGGAAAGAGAATAACAATTATTTAGCCAAATCAGAGAGCAAAAAGTCTCTACTCTAGGCAACCAAGCCAGATGAACAACTCATTTTATGTCTTAGGAGCATGTGTGTGTGTGCCTATATGTGTTTGCGTGAATACACACAGATGCGATCCTTCCTTTCTTTGAAATGTGTATGGATGTATATTGACTTTCCATTTCAGTCCTTCACGTTGACCCCAAAGCACCTGATATCTTATCTTCTCTGCCAACACAGGTCTACGGCACTTGGGCAGGTGAGAATAAGACCAACAAGAAGAAAGACCCCATCTCTTCTTTCTGTTGCATTGTGTCTTCTTTACTGCCACTGTCCTTGGTTTCAGAAATGTCCCAGTTCACTGCGTGCATGGTTCAGGAAGGGGAAAAAAGAATAAAAATACTATACCATATATGGTATCTTTAGAGAAATCACATAAATATTTTATAGACTGTACAGTAAATATATGTTTAGAAAGGCAATGTAAATATTTTATAGACTGCAGAGTAACTGTTAAGGTAAAAAATGAAATCACTATGTTTGGAGAAATACAGTATGGTCTAAATGGTACCACACAATCTTACTGTTACTTGATACAGTACACTTCATAAATCATTGCATTCTCTGCATTACCTGGGAGTTCAAAAATCCCAGCTGCTAAGGGGGCTCCTCCCACTTCTCCCTACTGCTCTGAAAGACCCCCACTCCCACTTTAACACTCAAGGCCCTGCTTTGAACTATGGCAGTGATCAATACCTGCTCCTTGAAAAACTGAACCAGAGCATATGCACGAACTCACCTAGATAGCTGCATTTTCATGGCGAGAGTGGTGAGAAAACTGACCAGGAAGAGACAGAGAAAAATACCCAATGAATTCCAGATGTAACCTGAGTTGCTGCATATTTTTTCAGGTGGCTGAGGACACATCATCTTGGTTTCCTGAAACCTGCTCCTTGTGAGTCTTGATTGGCCAGTCCAGAGTTCAGCTATGCATCAATGCCCTTGTGATGCTTAAATATTATAATATTTACCAGATTGTGTGGGGAAAAGACACAGGTTTGTTCTGAAAAATGGACAATCCGCAAAATCTTCAGAGGAAGGGCAGAATCGGATCACGCAGGCTTTTTTTTTTTTTTTTTTCCAGCTAACTGAGACAATGGGAATCCGGAATAAGTGGTAGGATGTGAGGGCAATCTGGTTGTGACATCTGCCACCCCATTGATTGCCAGGGTTGATTCAGCTGATCTAGCTGGCTAAGCAAGTGCCCCCTTCCTCCCTCACGGCTCCATGTGGGCCGCCCTCCAGCACCCCCCCAACACCCTGTCAAAGCTGCATGCTCAGTCGAAGAGGACAACCATCCATGATAGAGGAGGACTGCTCTTCGGTCAAGGGTATACGAGTAGCTGTGCTCCTCTGCTAGAACCTTCAAGCAAGCTCTCAAGGAATAAGTGGTAATCTAAGGATCATTAACATATTTCCACAGTTAGTTCCCTGAAGAGCAGAAGAGGAGGTTTGCCCCCTTTATGTGTTTTAAATGGCTGCAGTAATAATATCTTTGAGAGAGATACACTCCAAACCTTTAATGGAAACAAAAACAAATACCTAGCCAAAAAAGAAGCCTATAGGTTTAAATACTATATGCTGTTGTTCAGTCACTAAGTTGTGTCCAACTTGCAGAGCTCTTTGATTAGTGAGTCAAACAATAGGAAGCAAAGGAGAACTAAAGTGACAGAACACAGAAAAGAACCCAGGAAACAATGGGAAAGAAAAGATAAATTGGAAGCCACAACAGATTAAGGCTGTTAAACCGTATTAACAAAGAATCCTACTGAAATGCCATAATTCAGGGGAGAGACTGGGGCCTAAGAGGAAAAGACAGTAAAATGTCCCCAAAGATACTAATCCGAGGAACACAATCACCTGGGAGCTTTTTAAATGTAGATTGCCAAGCCGTCCTTCCTGGAATTCTAATCAGAAAGTTTATCGTGCCAGCAAACGTGTGTTTTGGTACAAGTAGATTGTGAGACACATTTTGAGAATCCCTTGATTATCACAGCAAAATGTGAGGGCAAAGAGGGTTGGATGGAGGAATAGGAAGGGTGTGTGAATCAGAGCAGGACTAGCTAAGCATTCCACCCCATCCCATACATCAGCTGTAGCAAATATGTGATAACAAATATCACTATCATTGTATATAACGAATACCATGCTTTTTTGTTGGGGTATAGTTGCTTTACAATGTTGTTAGTTTCTATTGTACCAGGAAGTGAGTCAGCTATACATATACATATATCCCCTCCCTCTTGGACCTGCCTCCCATCCCATCCATCTAGGTCACCACAGAGCACCGAGCTGAGCTTCCTCTGCCATAGAGCATGTTCCCACTAGCTAGCTATTTTACGCATGGGTTAAGAATGTTAAATTTCCTTCAACATTAGCAATAAAAAAAGAGCAAGGAGGAGGCAGTTACATTCAAAGTGAATGCTCCTCTAAAACAGGGTGCCTTACTATAAATCCTATCAATCATCCTAGAGAAGCGTGGGGTTTGTTTGTTAATACTTTATACCTAACCAATAAATGATGGAATAAATAACCAATAAATGATGGGTGGTCTCCTTTTCAGTTAAGCTTCTCTTTGACTCTTTGTATATAAGAGGACTTTGAAACAAAGAAAAGACATTTGTTTTCTTTAGTGGTATGGGAACATTGCAACAAGATAAATTAAAACCGTGAGAAAAGGGAAAACAAAACAGAGAAGCAGCGTGCTTAGGTTATCGGTTTCTGCATACCAATCTACTTCAACCTTAATGACTAAAATCCACAGCCACTTTATCATATCCCACAATTGTATGGGACAGAAATTTGGGTTGGGCTCAGCCGGATGATTCCTTTGTTCCACATGGTATCAGTGGTGGTTACTGGTGGTATTCAGGTGGGGGATAGGCTGGTTTACTGTGTCCAAAATAGCTTCATTCCATGTCTGTCTTATTGGAGGAAAGGACTAGAAGGCTGGGCTCAGCTAGGACTGGAATACCTCGACATTACCTCTGCTGTATGGCGGGCTCAAGGTATCTAAACAGAAAGAAGAAACCACTTACTTCTCAAGGCCTGAGACTGGAAACTCACACAATGTCACTTCTATCCTGTTCTGTTAGTCACTGCAGTCACACTGCTCAGATTCAAGTGCAGAGGACAGACCCTGCTTCTCAAGGAATGAAGTGTCAAAGAATTTTCACCCAGATAGCTTAAGTCTACCACTGAAAATGGCTGTGGAGATTAATACAATATTTCATTCTTTGACGGCATCTTCAGACATCAAGGATGGCTACATTTGTAATTGTTGCTTCCTTCCCCTATCCAACCTCCAAAGTGAAAGTTTTCAAAGGATAGTTAAACTTATGAAATCAGGGTTTTCATTAACATGATTCACTCTTTTTTCCTTACTATACTGTATGAAGTTCAAGCAAACATCCCAAATTTGTTTTATGTATAATGACTCTCTGGTATATGTTAGCTTGTTTTGAGGTGTATTGTAAATAATATATAGTTGATAGTAACTAAAATAATTTTTCAAATAACTTGTTATTGAAAACAGAGTGGGGTTCAATGGTCACTCTTGCACACATGTAGGGTTACATGTAGTAATTTCTTAGAAGTCTCCCCCAGTATAGACTAAGGCTGTGGAAAAGTTCCAAGTAGGTAGAAATCACAAGGCAGTCCTGGTGATGAAGAGAGAAATTCCTTTTCAGATGTAACTTCTCAGCTGACATGCAAAAGATGAGTGGGAGTTAACTCTGCTGAGTTAAGAGTGTTTCAGGCAGAGGTAATATATATAAAGGTCTTGAGACTAAAACAGGTTTGTCTTAAACAATTAGCATGAAAGAAGATCAAGACATGGGACAGCCAAGTTATACCAGGCAGTGACTTGAAGTCATTAAGAATCACTTGGGCAGGTATGGAATACTCAAAAATAGAATAAAAAATAAAAAATAAAAGGCCAAGAAATTGACTTTATTCATTAATCACAGCAATATTCTCCAGTTAAATCTTATCAGATTTGCAATTTGTAGAACTGGCTAGGTTTAGTATCATACCTTTTCCTGTCTTATATGTGCCTTTTAAAAATAAACACAAGCATTGAGAAACAGCTAGTAAATGGAGTGAATCAAGGTAACTTGAGATCCTAGTACCATCAACAAAATGATAAGTTGATTTTCAGTTACTTTAAATGTTTCTAAAAAATTTCATCATGGAGTTGTAAAAAATTTTTTCCAGAGTGTCTCCTTTGATTAAATTCCTTCTTATTTTATAGCAGATGGAACTGAAAACCACAGAAGCTGAGGGACTGCGTCCCACAGCCAGTTGAAAAAAAGTGGCTGGAGGGCACTCATTATTGCCTGATATTTCCAGACCATACAACCCACCATATATCACTGGATGAGCTGATGAGATCCCTGAAATATACCTTTCAGTTTTACATGAAAAAAGAAATCAACATCTATTACAAAGCATCACAGATTGGGTTCTCCACAAGGTGGATTCTGAAACAAAGATGAGCATTTAGTAGAAAATGCTTTAAGGTTCAACACCTGTGTGGGGAAAGAAACAGAAGCAGGATGAGCAAAGAGAGAAGCTCCCAACACTGCAGGGAACTCTAAGACTGGAATAGGCCTTCAAAGTTGTCCCTCTTGTGCTGGATCCAGAGAGCCAGGTCTGTACACCTATGTATCCACTTATCATTGTGTTTGGGCTGCCCCAGGAAAGGAACAAGTGGCTCTTTCTAGAAGATACCAATCCCAAAGATGATGAACACCTGAGTTTTGGCAATCAAAGCTTCGCAGCAGCTGGGATGTAACTGCTTCCCATGATAAGCGGGGAGAGCAGAGCAGCTCAGCACAAGCTCCAAGGCAGACGCACCATCACTTCTCCACAGCCCCACTGCGACCACCTCCGTTAAGCCCTCCACAGTCACTCCTGAACTCCTGCAATATCCCCTGATGGTATCCTGACTTCAAGCTTTGCCCTGCTCCAGTACATTGACCACATCACAGACAGAGTCCACCTCTCAAAACATGAGATCACATCTTTGGCTTGCTAGAAAACCTCTAGTGAATTTTCATCTTAGACATAGTGAAATCTCAATCCTTCGCCATAACCTTTAAGGCCTTTCTCAATCTGGCCCCTTGTCTTTATTGTTTTCTCTTTTAAAATGCAATATGGATTGTAAGTGTACACAGTTCAGTGGGTTTTGGCAAATGCACACACCCATGGAACTGCCCCAGTTATGATCCAGGAAACGTTCCTTCACTGCAGAAAGCTCTCTTGTGTACTTTTGCAGTGATCAGTCCTCCCATCTACCGCTCTCTTCAATGGTAGAGGTGACCACTGTATTCTAATTTTAAAGGTTTTGCAGCAATTTAAGCTAACAATAAGTAGAATTGATGAAGAATATCTAATTTTTCTAGTTACAAACTAGATAATTTACCTGTCTCAGAAGGTAGGCAGAGAGGACAAATCACCAATATTCAGAACCACTTCCTTCCACAAGTAACACTTGAAAAGTCTAGCACTCTTTAAGCTGGGATTTCACATAAGGTGGTATAATATTCATAATTAGCATTTTGCAGTGGATCAAAAGATTCAGGTTTCATTTCCTGGTGTGAACATGCATGCTTACATTTGTGCACAAGAAACATCGTCTGGTTTGAGTTATTTGCTCAGTTCAGTTCAGTTCAGTTCAGTTCAATGTTCAGTTGTGTCTGTCTCTTTGCAGCCCCAAGGACTGCAGCACACCAGGCTTCCCCGTCCATCACCAACTCCCAGAGCTTGCCCAAACTCATGTCCATTGAGTTGGTGATGCTATCCAACCACCTCATCCTCTGTCATCCCCTTCTCCTCCTGCCTTCAATCTTTCCCAGAATAGGGTCTTTTCCAATGAGTCAGTTCTTCGCATCAGGTGGCCAAAGGATTGGAGTTTCAGCTTTAGTATCAGTCCTTACAAAGAATATTCAGGACTGATTTCCTTTAGGATGGACTGGTTGGATCTCCTTGCAATCCAAGGGACTCTCAAGAGTCTCCTCCAACACCACAGTTCAAAAGCATCAATTCTTTGGTGCTCAGCTTTCTTTATAATCCAACTCTCATATCAATACATGACTACTGGAAAAACCATAGCTTTGACTAGATGGACCTTTGTCAGCAAAGTAATATCTCTGCTTTTTAATATACTATCTAGCTTTTCTTCCAAGGAGCAAGTGTCTTTTAATTTTATGGCTGTAGTCACCATCTACAGTGATTTTGGAGCCCCCCCAAAATAAAGTCTCTCACTTTTTGCACAGTTTCCCAGTGTATTTGCCATGAAGTGATGGGACCAGATGCCATGGTCTTAGTTTTCTGAATGTTGAGCTTTAAGCCAACTTTATCACTCTCCTCTTTCACTTTCATCAAGAGGCTCTTTAGTTCTTCTTCACTTTCCGCCATAAGGGTGGTGTCATCTGCGTATCTGAGGTTATTGATATTTCTCCTGGCAATCTTGATTCTAGCTTGTGCTTCATCCAGTCCAGCATTTCTTATAATGTACTCTGCATATAAGTTAAATAAGCAGGGTGACAATATACAGCCTTGACAAACTCCTTTCCCAATTTGGAACCAGTATATTGTTCCATGTCCAGTTCTAAATGTTGCTTCTTGAACTGCATATAGATTTCTCAGGAGGCAGGTAAGGTGGTCTGGTATTCCTATCTCTTTAAGAATTTCTCACAGTTTGTTGTGATTTTTCAAAGGCTTTGGTGTAATCAATAAAGGAGAAGTAGATTTTTTTTTCTGATATTCTCTTGCTTTTTCGATTATCCAACAGATGTTGACAATTTGATCTCTGGTTCCTCTGACTTTTCTAAATCCACCTTGAACATCTGGAATTTCATGGTTCATGTACTGTTGAAGCCTGGCTTGGAGAATTTTGAGCATTACTTTGCTAGTGTGTGAGATGAGTGCAGTTGTGTGGTAGTTTGAACATTCTTTGGCATTGCCTTTCTCTGGGATTGGAATGAAAACTGACCTTTTCCAGTCCTGTGGCTACTGCTGAGTGTTCCAAACTTGCTGGCATATGGAGTATAGCACATTCACAGCATCATCTTTTAGGATTTGAAATAGCTCAACTGGAATTCCACCACCTCCACTAGCTTTATTCACAGTGATGCTTTGTAAGTCCCACTTGACTTCACATACCAGGATGTCTGGCTCTAGGTAAGTGACCACACCATTGTGGTTATCTGGGTCATGAAAGTCTTTTTTTGTAAAGTTCTGTGTATTCTTGCCACCTCTTCCTCATATCTTGTGCTTCTGGTAGGTCCCTACCATTTCTGTCCTTTATGGTCCCCATTTTTGCATGAAATATTCCTTTCATATCTCTAATTTTCTTGAAGAGATCTTTAGTCTTTCCATTCTATTGTTTTCCTCTATTTCTCTGCATTGATTGCTGGAGAAGTCTTTCTTATCTCTTCGCTATTCTTTGGAATTCTGCATTCAAATGGGTATATCTTTCCTTTTCTCTATTGTTCCATGTCTAGTTCTATTTTTTTTTTAATTTTAAAATCTTTAATTCTTACATGCATTCCCAAACATGAACCCCCCTCCCACCTCCCTCCCCATAACATCTTTCTGGGTCATCCCCATGCACCAGCCCCAAGCATGCTGCATCCTGCGTCAGACATAGACTGGCGATTCAATTCACATGATAGTATACATGTTAGAATGGCATTCTCCCAAATCATCCCACCCTCTCCCTCTCCCTCTGAGTCCAAAAGTCCGTTATACACATCTGTGTCTCTTTCCCTGTCTTGCATACAGGGTCGTCATTGCCATCTTCCTAAATTCCATATATATGTGTTAGTATACTGTATTGGTGTTTTTCTTTCTGGCTTACTTCACTCTGTATAATCGGCTCCAGTTTCATCCATCTCATCAGAACTGATTCAAATGAATTCTTTTTAACGGCTGAGTAATACTCCATTGTGTATATGTACCACAGGTTTCTTATCCATTCATCTGCTGATGGACATCTAGGTTGTTTCCATGTCCTGGCTATTATAAACAGTGCTGCGATGAACATTGGGGTACATGTGTCTCTTTCAATTCTGGTTTCCTCGGTGTGTATGCCCAGAAGTGGGATTGCTGGGTCATAAGGTAGTTCTATTTGCAATTTTTTAAGGAATCTCCACACTGTTCTCCATAGTGGCTGTACTAGTTTGCATTCCCACCATGTCTAGTTCTAAATGCTGCTTTGCTTTTGCTTCTCTTTCCTTAGCTATTTGTAAGGCTTCCTCAGACTACCATTTTGCCTTTTGCATTTCTTTTCCTTGCGGATGGTCTTGATCACTGCCTCCTGTACAGTGTCACAAATTTCCATCCATCTTCAGGCACTCTATCAGATCTAATCCCTTGAATTTATTTGTCACTTCCACCTTCTAATTTTAAGGGATTTGATTTAGGTCATATCCGAATATCTAGCGGTTTTCCCTACTTTCTTCAATTTAAGTCTGAATTTTGCAATAAGGAGTCTGAATTTTGTTTTGCTCATTGGAATGTAAATGTAAAAGAATTGAACGTATTCCTTTAATGACAATCACACCACTACAAGTAAGCAAAATGGATGCCACTGCCTAATTTTTAAGCATTAGGAATATCTGCAGAGAGAATTACATCTGTGCCAATATAAAAATAATGGCTTAAATAGGTGCAAATGTTTAAGGAGTTGTAGTTCTTGTTGGTGATTCTTCAACATGTTATTATTTATCACATTATCAGACACATTATTTCAGAAGACTGATTTTGGCAAAGTTATTTATTCCCTTTAAGGTTTGGAGATTTTTATGAGGCACATTACAACTTAAAACTAATGAAAGACTTCAATTGTGTCAACTTATCCTTCTGAATATTTTTCCACATAGCAGATTTTTTAAAAAATAACTTTGATTTTTAATAACCAAGGGTATGTGTTCGCCAAGTTTTGTGGCATTGAGCCAAAGATCTCCAAAGTAGCTTGAATAAACTGGAGAGAAGAACCAATAAGCAGAGGATGAGAGGATTATTGGTGTTGGTTTTGAATTCTTGTTGTCCCAGCTCCAGGTTTGGTAAGTCACTGAGCTTCCAGTAGGATGAAATAGGGGATGGGTTTTGGTCTCCAGATGCCTGTGAATTGGAAGATAGTGTGTGGTTATTCCTGGCAGATAGTACCTGAATTCATTTTTTACAGATCTGTTTCAGATGATGGTTCCATTTTGATGACCCTTTTTATGGGTAACCCTGGGATATTAAATAACATTCTGTTACTTATAGGCAAAGTTCCCCAATCCATAGAGGAAACAAATCACGTTTACCTGTTTCAAATGCAAACTGATGTGAATGATTGGTTGTGTGTGAATATTCAAACAGCTCCCACCAATATACAGTTCAAACCAATACTTGATAGAAACGTGTTTGCAACTACCACATCTGATAATGAATTCTTTAAACCATACCTCAAGGCATACTGAAACTGCAGGTTTCTCAGTATTGTCCGGATGCGTGATCCTGAAGACCAAAATGCCCATACAACTTGAGCACACAGCCATTAACCTAGTCACACTGAGGTCTCTTGTCAAAGTTGCATTCACCTAAAGTATGTTCACATAATTTGTGTGTGAGTGTCAAGAGGACGTCACAAAAAACAAACCCTGTAGCTTTAAACTGATTGACCTTTGAATTTTGTCTACTTTAATTTCGTAAAGTTCTTAAAACAGTGTTTAAAGTTTCGGTATTAGGATGTTTCAGAATTGCCGCACAAAATATAAAAGGAAAATTGCAGGATATTATTTTATTATGTACTTGAAGCCATACACTCAAAAGCTCACTACTTCAAGAACTCAATGTCTTAGCCATTTTATTAGTTAGCAGTACTGCAGGGTGGGTCTTTTTCTAGTTCAAGCCAAACTTCTCATGACCTCATCTGGGTTCTCTCATGTGACTGACTGCAGTCATTTGGCAGTTCATCTGGGGCTGACTGGTGTCAGATGACTTTGTTCACAGGTCTGGTGGTTATGGTGCAATGTGTCAGCTGGAGCAGTGGGGTGTCTTGGCTCTCTGGCTCTGATCATCCCTTAGGCTAGCCCAGCCCTACTCAAATGGTGGCACTGGCAGAGGTTCCAAAACTCAGTATGAAAAAGGACTTTAAGTCCCATTTTCAAATTTCATTGGCCAAAATATCTGTGGTTAGTCCCAAATCAAGTGTGGGTCAGGTCCATGCAAGGTCTCGGATATAACAAGTGAAAATTTAAGGACCATTATTTCATTGATCTATCATACATATTAATAACATGTGTAAATTCAATTTTAATAATCTATGGAGAAAACTGGATTAAAATTTGAAGCATCAATTTTTATGAATTGATGCTTTTAAATGATATAACTGCCTCTAAGGGAGCAGCTTCTTTGAATAACATCATTGTTTTTCTCACATCATCCTATATTGTTAGGAGTTCAGTCATTCCCTAGTCCAATATGCTTATTTCTATGTAGAAAGAATTCCATTAAGTTAACACCCTTGGCCTCTCTACAGCCCCTCACTCATTGCTCCTCTCAGGAGGAGGGATGAATTATCTTTGATATGTTCAAGAATATATGGGTAGTTCTTTCTTCTGACCTATGGAGGTGAAGCCAGCTGAAGACAGCAAATGCTCTTTGCATGAGGTAAAAGCAGAAAGCTGCCCGGTATGACTGGTAGGTAAATCTATTTAAGTCTGTAATTCAATATTGCAAAGATCACCTGTCCACAGCTATAAGCCACATGATCCAATACCATCTTTATATGTAATAAAGGTGATATTTTTATCTCCCATTTGCCTTCATCTTTGTCTTCTGTCTCATTTGAATCAGAATTTAGTTCCCTTCAAATCCTAATGTTGGTTGTGGGAATAGATGACATTAAACCTGTCCAGCTCAGAGTTGTAAGTAATATATGCAATACAAATTTAAAATGTACTTATTCTATTCTGTTTTCTCAAGTGCAATATCTACTGTGCCCACCACAATAGACTCATCTGATTCATCTGTTAATAATTCTTATTTCTGGTCCCCCACCCAGACCTACTAAATTTCTCAGAGTAAGAGTCAAAGAACTGATGACTTTTAATAAATACACAAGATGGTTATGAGTTTTAAATTTCTTTTTAATTATATAAGGAATGAAAGTGTATTATTTTCTTTTTATTTTATTCGAGTGTAGTTGATTGACAACATTATGTTACCTTCAGGTGTACAGCAAAGTGATTCAGTGGCACATATGAGTATACATTCTTCTTCAGATTCTTTTCTCATATAGGCTATCACAGAATACTCAGTAGAGTTCCCTATGCTATAAACAGCTCCTTATTGATTATTTATCTTATATATAGTAGTGTGTATATACTAGTATGTGTATGTTAATCCCAAGTTCCTGGTATATTCCTCTCCCCCATGTTTCCCCTTTGGTAACCATAAGTTTGGTTGCAATATCTGCAGTTCTATTTCTATTTTTTAAATTTCATTTGTTTCATTTTTAAATCCCACATCTCATGTCATATGGTATTTGTCTTTCTCTGTCTGATTTACTTGACTTCGTATGATAATCTCTAGGTCCATACATACTGCTGCAAATGGCACTATTTTATTCTTTTTATGGCTGAGTAATATTCCACTGTATATTTATTCCACATCTTCTTTATGCATTCATCTGTTGATGGGGAAGTATATTATTTTCAAAGAACCACTCCTGTCTTCTCTCCAGATATTTCTATATCACATTTTCTACCCCTGTGTGATAACAAAGTTAATCACCATTTTTTACTTTAATGTGGATCCTTACAGGCTTTTTAATTTTTTAATATATGTGTCTGACCAATCTAGTTTGCTAGGTTTTTCTACTGTAAAGTTATGATATTCCCCCTTTCCATATTCTACTCTTTTGAAGGAGCTTACTAAGTCCAGCCTACATTCAAGGGTTGGGAAGGGGTGGTTAAGATCCACCAAATTGGAGGGGAGGAGGTGCTACCTACAAAAAGTGTTTGGAAGGAGGGTTTGTTTCTTCTCTCCTACTTATTTGTTCCATCATTTATCTATGTAAGTATGGACTCCTGTATATTTATCTTATAATTTGGGTTATAATCCAGTGCTATGTTATTTATTTCATTACTCAAACTTTTCCAGTTTTGCCGTCAGGAGCTCTTGTAGTTTGTGCTCTCTCTCTCTTTGACATGCCATCACTTGCTTCTTGAGCACATCTTTGAGACATTGCAAGATGCTCCAGACTCAGTTTGTATTTTCCCTCTTTTACTTTTATATTTGATAAATTTCTTATATATTTTAGATGATTTCTAATTATATATTTTAGATGTGTGCTGTATAAATATTTGCAACTGCTTTTCCCAGTTCCTTGCTTGTCCTATAACTTTTACATAATCATAATTATGCCTATTTTCAGGCTTTTTGTTTGTTTAAGCAGACCTTTTTATCCCTTTGGTCATAAAAACATGCTTATATTTTCTTCTAGTAAATTGACAATCTTGTGCTTACTTTTACATTTTTAATCCATCTGGAATTTATCTCTGCATATGAAATGAAGAAAAGATACAGCTTTTTTTCCCCAATCAGATAGACAATTACCAAGACACCATTCTTCATTGCTTGGGATGGTCATCTCTATAATTTACCACATTCACTTGCTTTTCTTTTCCATGATCTAAGTTTCTTCTCCTTAATCAATATCACAGTTTCAATTACTATAGCTTTGTAATATGTCTTGATCTCTGTTTGGCGGTATCCTAGGATTGAGAAAAATGCTAATGCAGGGTTTCTCGGCCTTAGCAGTACTGATGTTTGGGGCCAGAAAGCTCTTTGTTGCAGGTGCTTCTGTATATAGGGCTTCCCAGGTGGTGCTAGTGGTAAGAATCCACCTGCCAATGCAGGAGACTTAAGAAACACAGGTTTGATCCCTGGGTGGGAGGATCACCTGGAGGAGGCCACTCCAGTATTCTTGCCTGGAGGATCCCATGGACAGAGGAGCCTGGTGGGCTATAGTCATGGGGTTGTTTAAGAGCCAGACATGAATGAAGAAACTTAGCCCACACATCCTGTGTACAAAACGTTTAAAAGCCTCCCTTGCCTTTAACCACTAGATGCCAGTATCACACTCCCCGCAATGTGACAACCAAAACTGCTTCCAGATGTTACCAAAGTTTCTGGGAGTGGGGTGGGTGGGCAAATTTGCCCCCAGTTGAGAGATGCAGTGGCCTAATTAAGAGACTAGTGTGATGAGAAAGACTCAAGAAGCCTACTATTGATTGAGATTTTCCTGGGTATAGTGATTCTGGAAGCACCAGAGAATTACACTCTCTCGTCCCCTGGAAATTAGGCTTGGATATAGAATTTACTCGGCCAGTGAAATAGAAGCAAACATGATATGTGTCCCTATTAAGTAAGAGCAGCCAAAAGTCAATATTCACACTTCCGTGTTCTCTGTCTCTTATATGGGGAGGTAGGAAGTGAGTGTTACCTGTCGATGTATCTTCCAGGTACTTAGTTGAGCAGCATCCCTACTAAGCCAAGTCGACTGGAGTGTGAACTAGAAGTGACCTTAATATTTTAAGCCAATGAGATAATTTGGATTTTTGTTATTAAGCATAATTCAGTTCATCCTGACTGGTATGTTCCGGCATCTAAGCAATAAGAGAAATATTTTGCTGCCTCTGTACCCTGACTTAATTAAACAATTTCTAATTTCTGTGTGTGTCTTCTGTGCCTCAATTCTGAGGGGAATTGTGAGCAAAAAGTTATCTAGGCAAGTGAAGTTGGCAGACACTTTTGTTCATCTGTGTTTGTTAAGGAATTGGGAACTAAAAATTCTGGTTATGTGAAGAGAGGGTTCTATGCTAATCTCCATTAGAAGCTGAAGTATAGGTTTTCCTGTATCTATTTCATGATTTTACTTCTGCAAGGATGCTTCATATAATTGGATCATCTTTAAAACATTTTATCCCTAGGAAACTCTCAGAAACAACAAAGCAAGGTCAACAGAAAACAAAGGTCTTCAAATTTCAGGGGGAGAAATCATGGAGAACTGCATTTAAACTTGAAATTCAGTCTAAACTTGGGCTTGCTTTTACCAGTACTTGTTGTTATCAGTACTTCTAAAAACATTTCATGGTGTAGTCATTCATCGTATCAAATCTGAGACCTTTCATAAAGGCCATTTGTCTCCAAGTTTAGGAAATAAATCACATTTAACAAAGCAGTACATAGAACTCTTCAGGTTATTTTCTGGTAGAAGTTTACAGTGTTTTACCATGTTCTCTGCTGAGCCCTTCATACAGTCATCAAAGGCTCAAGAATAGAGTGTCTATATTTAATGTTCTGTACTCTCTGCAAATAATTCCCAATGCCAGTGAGACAAAGTCTAAGTAATTACTTTGTGGAGAGTTTGGATTATTCAAAGAGCCTCCAGCACTCCACACACCCTTTGGAGCCAATTCCCTGGAATGGAAACTCTCTCTCTAATTTTCTAAATTGGTAGGTATGCACCATTACTCACCAGGCAAATTTATTGCCTAAAAGAGTGGAAACAAATGTCATTGGTTTATGCCAGGTAGAACTACAGCAGGTGTACAGCTTTCCTGCCCAGCTATATCAACCCATTTCCCTCCAGTTCTTTAGCACCCATTTGCCAGAGACTCCTTATTTATGTTTCATCATTTTTAACGCAGTGCCATGGGAACCTGCCAGGCAATGTCATTCTCACTTTAAGTGACTTTGGTCAACAAATGAACTCAGTTCTATGATAGGAGGGTTAATGGTATTAAAATTCCAGTGGCTTGAATGTCGGTACTCATGATCACTAAAACTGAATAGGTGCTTCATAGGTTAAAACATGGGAAGCATTTATACCCAGGAACAAGGTAACTGCTTTGAAGTTGCTCTGATGAATGTTATTGACAAGAAAAATGATTTTAATAACAGGAAAGGATCAAAAACTTCTCTTTCCAAACTGCCCCAAAGCAAGAGTGCTTCACCCGTAGCTGGCCCTCAATAACCTTGAAGTGAAAGCACACAGCGTGCACCATTGCCTTTAATGGCCAAAACAGAGACTTGGTGGTTTTGCAACAGTATCTTTACTGAGAAATTGAGTAATCAAAGCTGCAAATTATGCTTTCTTGAGTGTTTCAAACCATTATTTAAAATAAGCCTTCTGTTGTTCCTTTAAAGGATAGCATGGAGTATCTTCAGTAGGAAGTGTGGAAATGTGACTGGGCATACTTTTATTGCTGTAATTATGATGATAATAGCAAATTTATGGTGTGTTTACTATGTGCCAAGCCCTGTATGCTAAATGTTTTCCTGGATTAACCGTGATGGGCTTCATGAAAGCAAGACATAGCACTCTATCCCCAATAGCTGCAGAAACATGATGCTTGGTACTTGGAAGCGTTTTATAAGTACTTTTTGAATAAATAAATGATTTCAGAATCCCATCACCTTCTGTAGGATAGGATAGGATAGCCTTATCCTATCACCAATTTACCTATAAGAAATTAGGCTCAAAGGTCACTTCAGCCACTCAGTCATGTCCGGTCGCACCTCTGTAACTGATGTAGGGTATGATTGGAAGACAGGTTGCCTATGCTGTTGACCCCTATATGGTGTCCATCTACCCTTTCAATTTTTTCTTGCAAAAGAACACAGAAATTTCAGGAAAAGCAACTTCACAAGGATTCACTGTTTCCTAGCTTTCCTCACCTTATTCCACTAATTATAGAGGGGCCAGTATAAGTCTCATTTCTCTCCATTCAGGAAAGAAACCTAAGTGCCTAGTAAATAAAGAATGTCATGTCTGGGAAACTAGGATGTGAGGAATTAGAAAATCATAGACATCTTATGCAACTTTGGGGAGATTTTAATTGTAGTACCATGCCAATTATACATACAGGTCTTTCTATTCACGTAAAGGGCTCATGTAATCACTGATTCTTACCACTGACCTCTTCTAGGAAGATGACAAAGAATTCATTGTGCGGGGCTTTATTAGACAATTAGAACAGGTGAAAACTTCTGCATTCCTTTCTCATTATATCTTTGGCACTTCTGGGAACAGGAAAAGCACTGAGTTGCTTACATACCTGAACAGTGCCATACAATTTTGACCCGGCCAGTGTAGCCGCTCTTGGGCAAAGCAATAGGGAAGAATGCCTCCATTGTCAAGTGAGAAGGAAAGGCTGCAGCTGCCTTGCTGAAAGGTAAAGAGGAGGGGAGACTCTAATGCACCCTACATTCCTTGGACCATCACATCAAACCACACGTGGCATGAAAAAGAGCAGATTTCAATTTAGGTAATGTACATGCCGTTGAAGGTTAGCAGAGGACCATGACCAGGCCAATTCATCTTCAGTAGATTAATGTCTGGGTTAGGCAGGTATGTCATAAAACATGGCCAATGCAGGGAGACACACTGAGCTTGCCTCCTCCTCTAATGCACTGCAGTGCTTGCCTGTAAGAGAGCTTTGGTACTTGTAGGGCTCTTGCTTTTAAACCTTGCCTGTGACCCAGATAATGTCAAAATGTCTGAATGCATGTGATCCTCTTGTTCCAAAAGAACATCTCTAATGTAATGCAAATGCACATTGTAGGGGAAATTCCAGCTGAGAAAATGATGCCTTATATTTCTAAAACCATATACATGTCAATAGCCCATTATTCTCCTGTTTTAAATGTAATTGCAGCCCAGCTTTGACTGAATTCCTGAAATAATAAAATACACTGAGTAGCGGTCCCTGACTCTTGCAGCTATTTTATGTCTGCTCTTCCTCCCACTGATCCTCCCCAGCCTCAGAAAGCAAGTAGAGGTTGTGGAGAAGGAAGGGGAGGAGAAAGAAAAGTAAAAGTCAGATCCCTTGCCTTGAATGTGTTATCAGAACACTATGTGCAAAGAAAATATGCCACATTACAACATTACTGCCTCTAAACCGTTTATATAAATGTATCATGCATGGTTCAATTTTGCATGACAAATCATTTCCAGGCAATTAAGAATACTTATAATTGTTTTCTTTGGTAGGAACTTCCTTCAATTTCCAATTTTCCTTTAGAGCTAATGTTTCCTGTAAAGCCTCAACAGCAATCATTTTGAAAGAACCCTTCAGAATGGCTTTCTTTCTTGGTCTTAGTAGCTGTCTTGCTTCCTCTTGATAAATTTAACTTGTGTGTAGTACAACCTTTATCACTAGAACCAGAAGATTTAAAGGGACCATTATTTGACTGCCCTCTCTCTACCCTTTCCACTGACTTTCCACCCTCTCCTTTTTCTCAAGAATTGTCTGAAAAATACTTTTTGTATGATTAAAGGTAACAAAAATTAATTTTACACCTGGGAGACTCATAATGATTTTCCTAATGTTTTTTCTCTCTTTATGAGGTAATTGAGACCAAGTCTCATTTTAATAAGCAAAATTAAGATGTCTTGACTTCCTGCAACACAGGTATGAAACTTACCAGAGAGTTTCCCCAAAATAGCAATTTCAACCATTTTGTTATTCAGTGCATCCTGTATGTTTGCAGGAATTCTGACTTCTCAATTCCTTTTAACTTTCAAAGCAGCAGTGAAATATGATTCTTTAATCTTAAAATGTTCTTTAACTCAGCTGTTCCTTTACCTGTGGGTTAATATTTCATAAGCGGAAGATCACTCTGATCCAAATTCTTCCCATGATTTCCTGCAGGAAAACACTTTCGGGTTATCACTCTGGTTCTTTCACCCAAAGTTTTCAAATCTATTTTCTAATATTCTTTGAGTTCCTGAGCTGCATGATGAAGTGTGTCACCCTCTGGAAGAGTCTATTAAGTTTATCATTTCCAATGGTTTTTGTTACAGGTAACAAAATGCTCAACTAAAGTTGCTTAAAATAGAAGACATTTATTGTTTCCAGAGCAAGAAGCCTGGATAAGGTGATTCTGGGGTTGTGTTGGGATTTAATGATATCCCTAAGGGTTCTGCTCTTCCCAAGCTTCTGCTGTACACAGCCTCCATGAGGTGATATCTCCCTTGATGCGCTCGGAATGGTTGTCAACATCCCAATCATCAAAGTTTTTTGGAACTACATTTCAAACAGAAGAGGGGAATAAGGAGTGGTGGCTTAAAAAAACCTTTCTTTTTCATATGTCTTATGTCATCCCATTAGCCAAAACTGGCTCTTATACCCACCCTCATAGCAATAACTGGCAGAGGGGAAAGAGCTACCTATGTAAGATAGCAGAAGGAGTGTCCTGGAACTAAGCACTTAGCTGTGCAGCAAAACTGTTTTGTTTTTCTCCTTTAATAAGGAAGAAAGGTGGAATAGTGGACAGATGTTTCATAATGTTTGTCCCATTAAGGTACAAAAGGAGGATGAAGACAAGGTCTTCTTCCAATTAACCATTTTGTTTTTTACCATTAAATTCACTGCCCTTTCAGCTAAATACAAAGACTCTTAATCAGATTGAGAAGGTCTTGCGAACACAGTCTGGTTAACAGGCATTTCAATACTCAGTCAGAATTAACTTTCTGCTCCACTGAGGGTGGAGGTGAATCTATAAAATGCTTGCAGTAAGTAAGACACTAGTTTGTTTTCTCTGGACCTATATAAATTGCTTTGAAAAGCTAGTTAAAGTTGGTCATACAGAACTTTGATTATAGGCTTCAAAAGAAATGATCAAATGTTATGATTGGTCTTCCAGCCAACCACCCAAACCCTATACCTCCCAGGAGATCCCTGGAGTATCCTGACTCTACCCCTGAACTTAAATCTTAATTGCTTCCTGAACAATAGTTACAAGCTAAGCAGCTGTAAGTCTTGGGTCACCTGTAAAAAGTGCTTGGAATTTACCCCCAATCTCTGGTGCTGTGCCAAACAATTTGTGTCCTAAAGCAATCAAATCAATCCTTTGGTAAAGTTAAAACATATTTCTTTGATGTTTCAGTGAGCTCATCCTTAAGTATTTGAAAGAGATGCAGTGTCCTTCCTGCAATTGTCACTTGGCTCAGCGCCATGTGGATTTGCTGCTTCTGATCGTGTAATCCACATAATCAAAAGTTTTTCCACCTCACGAGTCAGCCCATTCCATTTTGTTATTCCATGTTGATTGCATCAGCCTAGGAACAATGGGTACCCTGCAGCAACGCTTGCTTCGGTAGCACTCTTTTGGTGGCCAAACCCATGAGTTTTATTTGTACCTTTGGGGGTCCTATTTATTTTAAATAATTTTAAAGATAAAGGTTTAGGGTTTTGAATATTTACACGTTCCTTGCTATCATGAAAAAATCTTGATTGTATTATGGAATGCTTTAAGAATCTGTCAGAGTGGCTTGGCTACCAGCTAACAGGCATCTGAAAATTCGTGGCCCCAATATCTCAGGGGTTAGTGTCCCTATCATAAAAAAGAAATCTTAGAACTAATATCATGGGCATTCCATGCATGCAAATTTCTTCTCTTCCCTGTTTCTGCTTCAGTATCATCAGTTTTGTGCTCTAGATCACAATAGAGAAGTGGGATTTGATGAGAGTGGATGGTGAGGAGTTACTAAGGAAAAGGAAAGAAGGAGGAGACAAGGGAAATCCTCTTTGGACAGAAGGAAGGATAGTGGCAATCGCTGCAAGCTCAGTTCAGTTCAGTCGCTCAGTCGGGTCCGCACCCTGGTAGCTTGAGGTTGTAAAAACATATTGTTAACACGTAGGATAAGGACTGCCCATCATGGAGTCCTCGCACATTATTTACTGAGGTGTTACCAAGAATCTTGAAGCTTTCATCTTTCTTTAATTTATGTCACAGATTGTATTCATATAAATTCCGTCTCTTATCTGTTTCTCATCAAGCTGCATTTCTCTCAATGTTTCTAACCCTCAGGATAGACAAAGCTCAAATTAGCTCCACTTCAGTCTGATGGGGGATATTTTTTGCAGATAAAAACAGTCTCTTTAGGTCTTTAAGTCTATAGTAGTTGATTAGTCCCTGCAGTAGGGAAAATTACATTTTGTGGTTGAGACCCAGCGTACTTGGACAGTTGAATAATACAATGGCCACCATCCAATGGCTGACAACCAAGAACTAAGGTACGCTCTGTACTCTACTCCCTCGTGGAACACCTGAAAATCCTGGGGCGAATCAAAGAGCAAATTAATGCTCAGACAACCCTCACCTGCA
This sequence comes from Ovis aries, assembly GCF_016772045.2. Classification (NCBI taxonomy): domain Eukaryota; kingdom Metazoa; phylum Chordata; class Mammalia; order Artiodactyla; family Bovidae; genus Ovis; species Ovis aries. Next base: position 82,014,934 of record NC_056055.1, on the reverse strand, counting down.
AACCACGTGCAGTATAAGGAACTCATTTTAATGTTTTTTGGCTGAAGTCATAGGGAATAGGAATACAAAAGAATGGCCATGAAAAATCCTGGGAGGTTCTTAAAGCCCCTTAGTTTGTGGTATGTTTTTCCCCTTTCCAGTTTCTTGTTACTTTAACTGTGCTTAAAAGATAGTGATTTTTTTTCCCTCCAAATTCTGGGCTGTACAAAGGCCAAGTTGAACAATGAATAGCAAAAAGAAAAAAAAATGCCTTCTGAATAGTTGTATATATGAAAGGACTCTTTGGAAAGCAGCATTTGGAATTTGACTGTGTCTGTGGAGCCCTTTTGGTCCTAGGCTGAGATTCCTTTGCAATGGACAATTCAGTGATTCATGACTCCATGTATTGTCAAGTTGATGAGAAAAACCAAATAGATGAAAATACAACTTACAAACAGATCTTGGACTTTTTTCTAAGTCGAATCTGGCTCTTTTTTACAGATACTAAAATGTTTGGTTTGATGCTACATGCTTGTGTTCCCAAAGAAATCCCGGGAGAAAAGTCTTGGTATTTTAATTTATTTATAATGGGTGTGGGTAGTGGGTTGGGGACAGAGATCGAAAATAACAATCCAAAAACAACAGAGATAGAGGATGTGGATACGTATTCATTTCCTATTGTTGATGTAACAAATTACCACACACTGAGTGGCTTACAACGACACAAAGCTATTAAAATATCTGACAGTTCTGGAGGTCTGAAGCCCTAAAGTGAAGATGTTGGCAGGCAAGTTTACATTTCTTCTGGATGCTCTAGGGTGCATCCATAACCTTGCCTTTGCCAGCTTCTAGAGATTGCATTTCTTGACTCATGGCCTCTCTCTTCATCTCTTAAAGCACATCACTCTGACTTCTGCTCACACATCCTTCCCCTCTGATTTTGACACCTCTCCCTTTTACTTGTATGTACTCTTGTGATCACATTAGGCCCACCTGAATAACCAAGCACACTATTCCCATCTCAAGATCCTTAATCATACCAGCAAATCCACTCCCCCTTTTTTTTCCATATGAGGTAACATATTCACAAGTTCTGGGAATTAGAATGCAGACATCTCTGGGGGCCATTATTCAGCTACCACAGCATGTTTTAAGCTAAACTCTCTAATTAAATTGCTGATTCTGGGATGTGTGATATAAATTCCTTTTCAGCAAGGGACAGGGCATGTGCTGCCTCAATACACTGTGAGAATTCTTTTCTAAACCTCAGCTCTGAAAAGAGATTGGTTTTGCTTCTAGTTCAAAAAACTTTAAGAGTGTCCCATAATGTAAAATAAAATGCAGATATGTGCTTAGCAAGTCATCCATCCGTTTTTCCCATATGGTCCCAACGCCACACTTTTATTTCCATTTAAGCTACTTATTCACCCTATGGTGCATCTGCTTTCCCAGGAATTGTAAGCTACTCCCTCAGCCAGTTCTTCGAATATGTGATCAACATGCAATCCATTCCGTATCCTACCAACTGCCATATAAGGTTTCCAGATAAAGCTAAATTTGGAAGTATCATTATTAAAACAAGAAACCCAAAGGTTGTTACAATGTCAAAGAGATTTCATACACATGATCTTTGTTTCCAGGACCTCTTCAGATTAATGTACTTCATTTCCAGGTTAAGCAACTTAGTCTCAAGAGTTAGATTGCTTGGTGAAATCTGGGACCCTGAAGCCTTCCCTTCCCTTAATCTCTTCCCTCAGACTTTGTTTCTTTGTCATGATACATGCTACAGACTCTTTGGTCTCATAGATGTTTGTCCTTATCTGCTCATCCCTGCCATTCGGTAAGCTCTGAGAACAAGAGCCATGTCTTTCTGTTTTGCATTCCATTTAGACCTCAAGAAAGAGAACTAGCACTTACTGAGTGTTTATTGTATACCAAGCACTTTTCACTTTTTTATATTATTTGCATTTCACAATTATTTTGTGAAAGCAGTGTTATTATTTTCATTTAATAAATGAAGGCATTGGAATTTAGAAAAATTTGTCACAAGTGTACAGCAGCTTGGCATGATTTTCATGCCCACATTCCCTCCATGTGCCCTACTGCATACACACTCAACACATTTTTGTTGAAGGAAAACAAATATCACTGTAGTGTAGCTATTGTGAAATATCTTTCCCTCAGAAAAATAGTAAGGTAAATGTGGAATGTGCCTTAAGGTGAGGTTCCAGGAATGCTTTCTGAATGCCAAAACCCATGAGAAGAGGGAGAAGGGACAGAGAACTTTAGAAGTCCACTTTTATTTTAAGGCCATCAAAATAGCCTCTCCTGTCAGAAAACTAACATTTAAAGCCAAAACTTGCTTAAGAGGCATGATTTTTACCCTTTAGTACATAAAAGTACCTTACACTCAGTTAGCCAGGAGAAATGATTTCAGTTTTATTTCTGGATAATTGAGCAACACTTTGGTATGTGATTCACTGCCAAGTGGACGCCGTTAGTCTCACACAGCTGTAGTTGGGGATGGCGAGAGTTATTTACTGGGAAAATGATAATGCAAGTGGATGTTGTACCGAACCCAAGGGCGAGATAATTTCCGTTGTGCTGCTTCACAGGACTGCAGTTAGAGCGTTCGGTCAATCCGTTGGTAGAGTCTATGTATTTGATGCTAATTCACAGGATAAAGTTAGAGGAAAGGACCATTTATCTTCATTTTAAATTAAATCAAAGGGGGTAAATGTTCAAACCCAGTCAATTTATATTTTTCATATTCACAGTATACTTTTAAGTGTATAGAATGTATCTTTCCTTTGTACTTACTTAACTGAAATGTTTATACTTTGACTCAGTAATCTCACTCCTGGGAATGTACACAAAGGAAATGCTTTAACATAAGAAAAGAAGCAATAGGCCTATTTTTTCAATATTATTTGTAGTCATGAAACACTGGAAAAAACCTAAATGTCCAGCAATCAATGAATGCCTAACAAATTATGGCATATCCTCTTAAGGGAATCATTATGCTGCAATCAAATCATAATTATGAAGGTCATTCAATAAACAAGTTTACAAAACCATGTAGCAAGATGGGAAATGTTTATGATGCACAAATAAGTGAAAAAGTAGATTGCAAGTTTAGCTAAAGTGTCTTGTTTCGTGGTTTGGGGTCCAATTCATATACCTTTGTTTGGTGCCTCTGGCAAGTAGTGTCATAAAGTCCAGTTGTTATTGTTGTTCAGTCACTAAATTATTTCAGACTCCGTGTGATCCCATGGACTGCAACACACCAGGCTTCCCTATCCTTCACTACCTCCCTGAGTTTGCTGAACCCAAGTGCATTGACTTGGTGACCCCCCAACCATCTCATCCTCTGTTGCCCACTTCTCCTCCTGCCTTCAATCTTTCCCAGCATCACAGTCTTTGCCAATGAGTCTGCTCTTCATATCAGGGGGCCAAAGTATTACAGCTTCAGCATCAGTCCTTCGAATGAGTATTCAGGGTTGGTTTCCTTTATGATTGACTAGAATGCTGACCAAACGAACTCTCAGATCTTATCCAGCACCACAATTTGAAAGCATCAATTCTTCGGTGCTCAGCCTTCTTTATGGTCCAACTCTCACATCCATAAATGACTACTGGAAAGACCATAGCTTTGACCAGATGGAACTTTGTCAGCAAAGTCATGTCTCTGCTTTTTAATACACCGTCTAGGTTTGTTTAGATTCGACAGGCTCACCACTAAGTCCTCAGCTCTCTCCTCATAATGTGATCAGAGATTCTCAAATGCATTCCAGTGACTGAGATTTGGAAGAAGTCTGTTTGGCTTCAGTAATCTCTCCATGTGCTCCCTGGGCTGAAGGTTGTTAGCTTCTGAACAGAATACAGTCTTTTCTGGCCATGTCCAAAGGAAAGTACCTGAGGGAAAGCCTCCTGCTTCGGCAGGTGTCAGAGGGGCCAAGGCGATGTTCACTCTCCAATAACACTTGACAGTGGGAACTCTCCACCAAAATAAGCAGAGCCCTTGGTCTGCAGGTGCTGTTCCTTATATCACCCACTTATGCCTACAGGACATAAAGATGCCCCAGAGTTGTAAAGTCAGAAGGTATCTGGTGTCAGTTCCCTCCTAAGCCAGTTTTGTTGGAGACAGGGGCTACAGTGCCACCATGGTGCACTCGGAGAAAACCCTATTTGAAAGCATGTAGCCAAACTGTTTCCAGGAGGAAATGGAGGTCATGGAACCAGTGCTGCTTCTAAAGCAGAGATGATTGGAAATTGCCAAACACTAAGGAAACACTGAGGAGACCTCAAGGTGGCAGGAAGTTAAATATTGTTCTCAGGATATAGCTGCATTCCTATGTAGCTGGTTCTGACCATGAAAGCCCACTGGAGCCCTCTTCTAATTATAGCAAGTTCTTCACTGGAAGACTGATCCTTTATTGTTATGCTTACTTAAGATAATTCATCCATTAGGAATCTGAGCTGCAAGTATGCAAGTTCATAGTACATTTAGCTCTTGTTCACATATACATGCAGTCCCTTCCTATGGGACAAGACTGAAAAAGGAGTCATTCCTCCCTGATACAGAATCAATGGACCCCTTCTGCTTGTCATCTTTGCTCAGAGCAGAAAAGTCCGTTTGGTTTCAGTACTCTTATACATTTTAATCTGTCTTTACCCTCATGGAAACAAAATTTAGGAATTTACAGTCTTTAGATCTGGTTGTAGCCAACTTAACCCACCTGATAAAGCTCCTTCCTACAGATCTCCAAAAACAGATGTTAATTGACCTGCTTCTGCTATGCCCCCAAACCCCTGAACATCATATGCAAGTTTGCCCTTCCACTCCTCGGAGCTTTCATCCATAGGAAAGGGCGGAATTTGATTCGTTGAAAAGATCCTCCTACTCCTTTTTTTCCAGAAAAAGAGAGACCTGGAATGTTTGCTCCAGGATATCCCCGCATGCCTGGTGTGCTGGCTACTGAGTCTTGGGTGAAGGAGGAGGAAGAGCAGGACATGGATGGAAAGGAAGAAGAAGAAAGGAACAAAGATGACAAACAGGGGAGAAGAAGAAGAAATGGGAAAAAAAGAAAAAGGAGATGAGATGACAAAGAAAGAGGAAGAGATCCCTTTTGGAAAAATTGTAACTTAAAAGTACTCTGTGTATGGGAGAATAAAGGGAGAAGACACAGAAAAGGAAGATATTGGATGTGTTAGAATTTCAGAATAGATTTTCTTAATAATTTTTCGCTTTGATATTACTTGAATAATGGAGTGGGAAAGCAATTCTTGGTGAGATAAATTTGAATTCACTTGATAGAGAGCTCGAAATGATATACTGGAAAATTTTGACCAAGAGAACAAAGACCTACAGTCCAGCCTAGCTCTGCCATTTTAAATCCATGACAGACAAGTCATTTAACCTCTCTATGCTCAAATTCATTTTTAAAAATCTATCTCTAACAGAAACTAATGGAACTTTTTCATCAATGACTGCTCTGGCATTGCGTTTATGATTTTAACTGAACAGAAGACTAAAGTAACAAACTTGGTTAGGTATTGGATTGGATTCGTTGAAATGGAGACAAAATCAAAAACAAAATTATTTGTTATTTTAAGATACTGAAAGAGTAAAGAGATTGCCAAAAAAAGATGCTAAGAAAGGATTTGGTGTATAAAGAGCAAAGAACCAAGAAGATTTAATGGACAGCACAGAATTCAAGTCTAGAAAAACCAAGAAATCTCCAGTTTCTACACCTCACCCAGTGTTTAAATCCTCCAACTTAATCCAGAAGCCACTTCAAGGGATCAAAAGGGAAGATGAAGGAGGAAAGTAAGAAGGAAATGAGAAGGCGGCTCTGCTACACAAATTATGAACTACTCCAAGGGGGGTGGAAGTAATTCTCCAACTAGAGCAACTCCATTGTTGGTCTTGTTGTATATAGGAATTCTTCCTCCTCCACACACACCACCCCTGCCCGCCCCCACCAAAAAAAAAGTTTCATTACTTTAAAATAATTTTGAAAACCTCTGGTTTGTATTATACATCTTCATTGCTACTTATGTCTATAGTATAGCACCCAAAACGAACAATACCACAACATTACCCATAAAAAACAATAGCGGCCCCTTATATAATACCCTTCAATACGTAGAGGGAGTCTTTTGTTTTTTCTTCTGGTTTGTTTGATAGTCACAAAACTTGTCTTCCCATCCTTGTATGGAACAGTTATTGAATGAAACTGCCCCCTAGGAAGATGTGTAAACTTGGGTGAAGCAGTTTCTTTTAGCTTAGGGCAAGGTTCAGAAGACTTCCGAGGTGTCTCAGTGGTAAAGAACCTGTCTGCCAGTGCCGGAGATGTGGGTTCGATCCCTGGGTCAGGAAGATCCCCTGGAGGAGGAAATGGCAACCCGCTGCAGTATTCTTGCTGGGAAAATCCCACAGACAGAGGAGCCCAATGGGCTATAGTCGATGAGTGTCTCAAAGAGTCAGACATGACTGAGCAACTGAGCACAAGGCTCAGAAGGGCCTCAGCCGTGAACGTTCAGCAGGAATGCTCACAGTGGTTGCAAAATGGGAGTCATGGGTTTGGGTAGACTCCGCGAGTTGGTGATGGACAGGGAGGCCTGGCGTGCTGCGGTTCATGGGGTCACAAAGAGTCAGACACGACTAAGTGACTGAACTGAACTGAACCCTGGAAGGGACTGTGAAGCACACCATGTCCTATAGTTCATACCTTGTAGCTCTAAGATCCCTTTGTTTCATATAATAAATTTATTACACCTGGAAACAGCTCTTCCAGGATTCTAGTTGGTCTTGTGAAACTTACAGAAAAGGGGCAGGGAACTAAATGGGCTTGATCCTCAGCTTTGTCCTCTTGCTCAGAAGATGAAAGCTTCTTTATATGCTATTGAAGTACTCTGATTCTCAATTAGCCTTAAATTGGTGACAAATTACTCATAAGCATTTATCATAATTTTTCCAATGCAGTGATTGTTTCAACCAATAGCTATCTAATTTCTTAGTTGTTATAAGAACTACCTTTCCTATCAACACTTAATTAATGATGACTGCCAATGATGTTGCCCCAGTCAATGCATTTTCTTCCACAGTATCCCTCCTAGTTAAGTACCAGCGAAAGTTTTAAATATTCTACTGTTATCACGTCCCAGGAGCTGTCAATACTGCTCCTATGGTCTGTGGTCAAGTCCTTATTGCCAGCCAGTCAGACACAGATCCATCTCCAAAATCACATTCAACATCTGCTTCTAAGGACCATTTCTGGCACCAACTGTTAGAGCTTGAGAGCCCTAGGAAATATACTCTACCATGGTGATTTGCATGCAGGAAGTTAGTACCAATGCTTTTGGTAATAACAATTGTCAAGACGTTATGGAAATGAAACTGGGCACAGGAACAAGATGAACCATAATGCACTTCCAACAGGGAATTCTGATATGAGGGTGGTCTTTTGGAGGGGGTCCCAAATTGAAGCAATTATAGCCCCCCCATGAGTAGTCATTGAATTTGGGCCACCCTGTTGTAGAGGAAGCATAACTTTTAATAGCCCCCATCAGCAGAGAGCAAAGCTTAGGGGATTTCTCAGCTCTGAGACATCAGCCATCCCTCCCAGAAGCTAGTGAAATGAGGGGCTTCATTCTTGTTGGAGGGATTCCAGTGGTATACAACAATTTACACTATAACATTCTTCTTATTCTTGCATTTTTCTTTACGGGTATCATCAGTGACCAAAGTTACTGGTGATCTCCAGTAAAAAGGACAGAGATTGGAAGTTTTGGATTGACGTGTACACACTGCTATATTTAAAATAGATAATGAAAGCAAACCTACTATAAGAGGGAGGAAGGAAGGAAAGAAAGGCAGTTTAGAGAGAAGGATTGAAAACAGCCAAAGAGGCCCATGAAGACAGTGAGAGAAGCTTCAGAAAACAAGATTCAAAAATCATATTTATGAAGAATGCTTATTCTAGCACTCTTCAGTTCAGTTCAGTTCAGTCTCTCAGTTGTGTCCGACTCTTTGCGACCCCATGAATCGCAGCATGCCAGGCCTCCCTGTTCATCACCATCTCCCGGAGTTTGCTCAGACTCACGTACATCAAGTCCGTGATGCCATCCAGCCATCTCATCCTCAGTCGTCCTCTTCCCTTCCTGCCCCCAATCCCTCCCAGCATCAGAGTCTTTTCCAATGAGTCAACTCTTCGCATGAGGTGGCCAAAGTACTGGAGTTTCAGCTTTAGCATCATTCCTTCCAAAGAAATCCCAGGGCTGATCTCCTTCAGAATGGACTGGTTGGATCTCCTTGCAGTCCAAGGGACTCTCAAGAGTCTTCTCCAACACCACAGTTCAGAAGCATCAATTCTTCAGCACTCAGCCTTCTTCACAGTCCAACTCTCACATCCATACATGACTACTGGAAAAACCATAGCCTTGACTAGACAGACCTTAGTCGGCAAAGTAATGTCTCTGCTTTTGAATATGCTATCTAGGTTGGTCGTAACTTTTCTTCCAAGGAGTAAGCGTCTTCACCATAGGCTTGAAAATTTCTGCCACTGAAATTAGTAACTAGCTGCTTATCATCACCCTAAGAAAATAGATATTGAAGAATCAGGAATTTCAACCCAAAACATAGAAAAAGTTACAAATAATGAAGATTGGACAGCCTCAGAGTTAATACTAAGGAGATTATGGTATATTTTGTGGGATATTGAAAAATTAAGTCTATTTTTATTTGTGTGTTTGTACTATGACATAATAAGTACCATCTACTGAGTGCATACTCAGTGAATTGAATGAGATATTAGCCTAGCTGTTTAATTATACCATTTACTTTATACACTCTTCCTGCATTTTGCACGTGTAATTTGTTTAATTCCCACACACTCTAAGATAAGTATTAAAACAATTCCACTGTTGGATATAGGAGCATATTATAGAATTAATTGAAGATAAAAAGCTTTGAATGCACAACAAATTGCTAACCATTTCTATCAGCTCACTGTATCCTGAGTTGATTATAAACTACGAGTACTTATGTGTGCACAGCTTGAGATGGCATGAAAGAGTAACGTCCTCACAACTCTTCTCTAAATGTTTTTCTCAAATCCTGCCAGGTATTCTAGAAGGAAGAGATGCTGCTACATCTCTACCATATGATATAATTGCTACTAGTTGACAGATCTTCATGAGTAGTACACATGATCACATATCATTCTTTAACCTGTACTTTTTAGAAAGCAGATATTCATATAAGCTTTTAACACATGAAACCCTGATTTCCACCTCCAGTAAACATTTAGTAATTTCACACTCTAGAAAATATCATTTATTTCCATTTTCTGCTGCTACAAATAGTATCTATATTAATAAAAAAATAATTAGAAAAATAACAATAAAGTATAAAATACAAGAATTTCTTGTAGTTACCTTTAAGCAGAGAGGAAGTTTAAATTTCTTCTCCAATATTTAATATAACTCATATATATAAAAATACATACACACATGCAAAGATTTTTTCCCCAGTGTCCTTAATGATGCATTATAATGATTGAAACAAATCAACTCTCTAGAGTGATCTGGTCATGAGTCAAAATTCTCAGAAAGGAAGCTCAAAATTACAATTTAAACTACTGTCACTGCCTGAAAGATAACTTAGTAATTTTTGTATAGGAAATAATTGATAAATTGAAAAGTAAAATACTAAACTCGTCAGGAAACAACCAATAACTTTGAGTACCATTTTTTTTCTGAAAATTTGTGTAAACAGATTGCTAAAGACAATAAAGATGCAGTAAGATGCTTGGTAAGAAAGTAGTAGTGTATAAGAACTGAAAATCCATGAGGCAGAAGCATGCTGCTGCTGCTAAGACACTTCAGTCATGTCTGACTCTATGCAACCCCATAGACGGCAGCCCACCAGGCTCCCCCGTCCCTGGGATTCTCCAGGCAAGAACACTGGAGTGGGTTGCCATTTCCTTCTCCAAGGCATGAAAGTGAAAAGTGAAAGTGAAGTCACTCAGTCGTGTCCAGCTCTTAGAAGTGGACAAAAATTTTATATGACTGTTCAATGTACCTCTCTAGGACCACTGTCTTCCTTCCAAGTCATGTAGTTCTGCTGGAATTGAAGCTCTCCCATGGTTCTAGGAGTGACCACAAGCCCCAGGCCTGATCAAAATATTCACTCGTGCTAACCATAGCAACAGGCTCAAGGATGGGCCCTTAACCCTACCCAAAACATTGAGAACTCATTCTGAAACAAATTCCTGACTTTGACAGCTGAATATAGCGGTACCTCCGGTCCCATCACTTCATGGGCAATAGATGGGGAAACAGGGGAAACAGTGTCAGACTTTATTTTTGGGGGCTCCAAGATCACTGCAGATGGTGACTGCAGCCATGAAATTAAAAGACTCTTGAATGGGAATTCTAACATGTATACTATCATGTAAGAATTGAATCGCCAGTCCATGTCTGACGTAGGGTGCAGCATGCTTGGGGCTGGTGCATGGGGATGACCCAGAGAGATGTTGAGGGGAGGGAGGTGGGGGGGGGGGTCATGTTTGGGAACGCACGTAAGAATTAAAGATTTTAAAATTAAAGAAAAAAAACAGTGAAAAAAAATAAAAATAAAAACAAGTATTTAAATACAAAAAAAAAAAAAAGACTCTTACTCCTTGGAAGGAAAGTTATGACCAACCTAGATAGCGTATTCAAAAGCGGAGACATTACTTTGCCGACTAAGGTCTGTCTAGTCAAGGCTATGGTTTTTCCAGTAGTCATGTATGGATGTGAGAGTTGGACTGTGAAGAAGGTTGAGTGCTGAAGAATTGATGCTTTTGAACTGTGGTGTTGGAGGAGACTCTTGAGAGTGCCTTGGACTGCAAGAGGATCCTACCAGTCCATTCTGAAGGAGATCAGCCCTGGGATTTCTTTGGAAGGAATGATGCTAAAGCTGAAACTCCAGTACTTTGGCCACCTCATGCGAAGAGTTGACTCATTGGAAAAGACTCTGATGCTGGGCAGGATTGGGGGCAGGAGAAGAAGGGGACGACAGAGGATGAGATGGCTGGATGGCATCACGGACTCGATGGATGTGAGTCTGAGTGAACTCTGGGAGATGGTGATGGACAAGGAGGCCTGGTATGCTGCGATTCATGGGGTCGCAAAGAGTCGGACACAACTGAGCGACTGAACTGAACTGAACTGAAAATTAGACTAATGATAGTCAAGGAACAAGGGTCTTCTTGACAACTGCTCCATGATTGTTCTGTGGACACGCATGCCAAAAATGTTGCCTCTTTGCCTTCTAGTCCTAGAATTGATAAATTACCATTTAAAAGAATAGTTTTTATGCTTTCCATTGTATGCATTTTTTCAAACTCTCATTCACCTCTAGAGGTTCCTTTTACAAGGGTAATTCACGTACTAGTTGGAATGACATCTACTACCTGATTCCCACTTAAGATGTGCTTGTTCTGAATAAAGAATCTTCTCATCCTTTTAAGAATTTACCCAGCATAATTAGATACACTCTGATTCATCCAAATGCTATCCAAAGACTAAATATCTGTGACTTTAATTGAAAAAGCTCATTAACTTTAAACACAGCTAAAGTTATTGAGGGGAAAAATATCTCAGTAGAAATCCTCTATTGGATTGTCTAGTAAACGAAAAGGGAAAGGTTTGTATATTCAAAACCAATTAATCTTGACTCCATTTCCATCATTTCACTGACTTTGGATCTGAGTCTAAGCACTTTGAGAAGAAAGCATATTCAAGCACGCTGGGTGAATATACTTCAGTTCAGTTCAGTCGCTCAGTCGTGTCCGACTCTTTGCGACCCCATGAATCGCAGCATGCCAGGCCTCCCTGTCCATCACCATCTCCCAGAGTTCACTCAGACTCACATCCATCGAGTCCGTGATGCCATCCAGCCATCTCATCCTCGGTTGTCCCCTTCTCCTCCTGCCCCCAGTCCTACTGACTAGATATTCAACAGTCTCTAATATGTTAAACTAAATCATCTCTCTGGATAACCAAACAATAGATGTGTGAGGGGTAAATCTCTCTTGAATTTTTCCAGCTAATAAATGAAGAAGGAATGCTGTACCTAGAATATTACCATTTTGTAACCCCTCGTGAATTAGTGCTTGTAGACACTGATTATCAATAGCTCCCTGCATCACTAGCAAGTAGAAGGAGGCACTCAACACCACTGTAGTATACTGTCTTGCTGAAAACTGTGAGCCTGAATCTGATTAAGTTACTAGATCAGGGTTTTTCAGCCTCACCACTCACTTTGGGCCATATCATTCTCTCTTTGTGTGTGTGTGTGGCAGGGGGTAGGGGACAGGAGGGGATGGGGGGGTGTGTCCGAACAACATTCTCCTGCAATTCTCAGATCTTTAGCAATATCTCTGGCTTCTACTTACCAGATGGTAATAATCCTGTGTTATGAAAACCAAAAGTATCTCAAGACATTGCCCAGTGTCTCCTGGAATGGGCTGTGTGGCAGGGCAGGAAAGGGGGGAAATCACCCTCTGTTGAGGGTCACTGCTCTAGATTCAACTACCAATATAAAGAAACACCCAGGATAAGCAGACACTGAGTAATTATCAAGTACAAATAGCTCTACTGGTTGCTTGCAAGGGGGAAAAAAAGAAGGCAAGGATCTGCTGTAAAGCACAGGGAACTCTGCTGAATATTATGTAATAACCTAAATGGTAAAAGAATTTGAAAAATAGATACATATAGTAATGTATGTATAACTGAATCACTTTGCTGTACACCTAAAACTATCACACTGTTAACCAACTTTACACCAATACAAAATAAAATGGTAAAAATAAACAAGAGAGAAAGAGAAATCCCTAGATTTAAAATGTATTTCTGAGATCAACTAACTGCAAAGCAAAACTTTTTTGGATCTTGATTAAAACAGATCTTATGGTAAAAACAATAAATAAGTCATTTGAATACTGGCTGACTTTGGGTATTTTAAAGAATTATTGTTAATATTCAGGTGTTCAGATGCTATAGTTATATTTTTTTAATAGTTTTTATCTTTTAAAGACCTATATAGAAATAGTCAAAGAGACGATGTCTAGGGTTTGCTTCAAAACAATGTCTAGGAGTGGGATAAAGTAGAGGTGAGAGAATCAATTTAGCCACATAGATTAGCCATGAGCAGATCATTTTAAAATATGGGTGATGGACACTTGAGAGATCTTGATACATTCCTGCTTATATTAGTACAAATCTAAAAAAAACTCTATGACAAAAGTACAAAATGAAGTGAATTATTTCTAGGAAAGGTGGTTTCTTTGGAGAATGAACTGTACAGAACATCCTATATTAGCTGAAGACCAAGGGGTTGGACTAAAGTGAAGGCTGAAGGAGATATTGAGAAAGGGATAAGGAGAACCCAGGTGTCTGCAGGGAGAGACAGAATGCATTCTGAAAGGACTATGTAAAAATATATGGAATGCAAAATGCCTTTGATTATTTCCCCTTTTAGTTCACCCAAAAAAGACCACCATGCTATCCTGTCAGTGGTATCCACCATCTTCCCTCTGCAACTGCCTCGTCAGGGTGATGATTCTCAGATGAAGTAATGCAACTTAATTATGACCAGGATAATAAGGGTGTGAATAGCATGCAGATGCTCAACATCTGCTAATCCCAAATTTAATAACTCAAGTTAATGCCTTTCCATGGGCCCTGGAAGAGTTGCTGACACACAGAGTCCCAAATGCCTATTCTGCAAGTTTTGTGTTGCATCTCGTGTTAGGGTGTGTCTGGATTGATATCACACCATGACACTTATGGTTTATATTAGTTTTCTAGTTTAGGAGAAACTGAAAATAAATTATCACTGTGCTAATTTGCACAGACACTGGCAGTGACTATTCATGTGACTTTTGTTGCAATGACTAAATTCTGGGAAAGGGACTTATACTCACAAAAGACTACCTGTATCAAATACCCATTTTTGTCTATCTGTAAACAGTTTCTTTAAATGTCCAGTGATCTGCGTTAAGCACTGCCCAAGAATGCAAGTGTGGGGTAGGAGAAAGGTGGGGATGGGGAAGTGGAAAGGGAATCGTGACACCTTCTCTCGGTACATTTTCTTAGTCATGACCATAAGCTTACACTTCTTTCCTGGCTCCCTTCTCTACAATTGCTCCAATTCGCTTGCTAGCATCTTGCCTTCCATATTTGACTCATGCCATTATCTTTCTTTTAATTGTGATCTTTGGTCTTCCCACCCATATTTCTGTTTACCTACTGTCTGGGGATATCTAAGATTTTTTTAATGTCTTGCTGTATTTTGTTGTTAATGTTTGTTTGGTTGGATGGTTATGTTTCCTGCTCTGTAACCATGACATCTTTTTCTGGCAACATCACCTTGATTTTCTTTAGGGGACAACCTGCTCAATCCATACGGTTTTGATGGAGCAGCCCATCCTCCATAATCCAACAGTGATCTTGGACCTAGGCCCAGCTGGTCTGTGCCTTCTGTTTCCCTGGTCATAGTGACCAGTTCAAGGATGATCTTGTGACCCAGATTAGCTCAGAGAATTCAACCCCAGTACATTTTCTAAAATTCTGAGGAAATGCTTTCCTTCTGCTAGGTTTGTTCCACTGTGAGGACTTCATTCTGGGTATTTCATCAGCCAATATTCAGAGAAGAGTCTGGTTGGAGATGAGGCTGACAAAGGAGAGCAGATCCATAGGATGGAGGAAAAGGGAGAAGGGAGAGGGAGGGAGGGTGACAGAGCGAGAGAAAAAACAGACAAAACGACAGAATAAGTCATACAGGATTCCTAGAGCATCACTTGAACTTCAGGGCCAGCTGGACCTGAAAATCCACCTCTAGACTTACTGCTGGTTCACAAATAGTTGAGTTTCTATTGCTGCTGTTGCTCAGTTGCTAAGTCATGTCTGGCTATCCGCAACCTGATGGACTGCAGCACACCAGGCTTCCCTGTCCTCCACTATCTCCCAGAGTTTGTTCAAGCCCATGTCCATTGAGTTGGTGATGCTATCTAACCATCTCGTCCTCTGTCATCTCTTTCTCCCTTTGGCTTCAATCTTTCCCAGCATCAGGGTCTTTTCCAGTGAGTCACTCTTTGCATCAGGTGGCCATACAAAACCAGTCAGACTAATGGCTTTATCTATTTAATCAATAATTCTTAGAGGTACTGGGAATGGAGGGTAAAAAGGATGGAAGTGGTCGTCAGGGAGCTGGCAGTCTATTTAGAAAGGCAAATTTTAAATTAAAAAAAAAAAATAAAGCGTAGTGGGTACTATGGAAGATGTACAGGGTACCTGGATACACAAAGCATGAGGGCTTAATCTAGTTAAAAGGGTTAGAGAAAATCTCTCAACTAAATCCCTTATATGCACTCTTGTCTTAGATTGTATACTGGTTATCTATTGCCATACAACAAATTACCCTAAAACTTAATAGATGAAAACAACAGATTTTTTTTTTTTTTTTTTTTTTTTGTACTCTCACAATTACTATTGGTCAGAAATCCATAGGCAGCTTACCTGCCTGGTCCTGGCTCATGTTCTCTCATAATGCTGCAGTCAAGGGTGTCATCCTCTCAAGGCTCAGCTGAGGAAGGGCCTGCCTGCTAGCAGCTTCAGAAGATTCTCTTTTACGCTCACTCAGCTAAACTTCTCCACCTTGCTACCTTGTAACACAGCACCTGGGTTCCGCTGTGTGAATAATACAAAAGAGAACTAGAGAGAGCTCCTAAGACAGGCCCTTAGTCTTTTGATAACCTAAGCTCAGAATTCACATATCTTTAATTCTGCCATATTTCTACTCATTAGAAGCAACTACTAAGTCACAGTTACAGATTTGACGGGAAGGGATTACACAAGAATATGAGTACCAGAAAGCAGAATCATTGAGGCCCACCTTAGTTGCCCCCATAGTTTCAGTAGTTCAGTTCAGTCACTCAGTTGTGTCCAACTCTTTGCGACCCCGTGGACTGCAGCACACCAGGCTTCCCTGTCCATCACCAAATCCCGGAGTTTGCTCAAACGCATGTCCATCGAGTTGGTAATGACGTCAAGCCATCTCATCCTCTATCATCCCCTTCTCCTCCTGCCTTCAACCTTTCCCAGCATCAGAGTCTTTTCCTATGAGTCAGTTCTTCATATTAGGTGGCCAAAGGATTGGAGTTTCAGCTTAAGCATCAGTCCCTCCCATGAATATTTAGGACTGATTTCCTTTAGAATTGACCACAGCTCAAAAGCATCAGTTCTTTGGCACTCAGCTTTCTTTATGCTTGGTCCAACTCTCACATCCATACATGACTACTAGAAAAACCATAGCTTTGACTAGATGAACGTTTGTTGGCAAAGTAATGTCTCTGTTTTTTAATATGCTGTCTAGGTTGGTGGTTGGTTGGGCTTCCCTCATAGCTCAGTTGGTAAAGAATCCGCCTGCAATTCAGGAGATCCTGGTTCGATTCCTGGGTTGGGAAGATCCCCTGGAGAAAGGAAAGGTTACCTAATCCAGGATTCTTGGGCTTCCCTTGTGGCTTGGCTGGTAAAGAATCCGTGTGCAATGCAGGAGACCTGGATTCGATCCCTGGGTTGGGAAGATCTCCTGGAGAAAGGAAAGGCTACCCACTCCAGTATTCTGGCCTGGAAAATTCCATGTACTATGCAGTCCATGAGGTCGCAAAGAGTCAGACACGATTGAACAACTTTCTTTTTTTTTTTTTTTTTTTCCACTACCTCCAATTTATATTTTATTATTTTTTTTTTAATTTTAAAATCTTTAATTCTTACATGCATTCCCAAACATGAACCCCCCTCCCACCTCCCTCCCCATAACATCTTTCTGGGTCATCCCCATGCACCAGCCCCAAGCATGCTGCATCCTGCGTCAGACATAGACTGGCGATTCAATTCACATGATAGTATACATGTTAGAATGGCATTCTCCCAAATCATCCCACCCTCTCCCTCTCCCTCTGAGTCCAAAAGTCCGTTATACACATCTGTGTCTCTTTCCCTGTCTTGCATACAGGGTCGTCATTGCCATCTTCCTAAATTCCATATATATGTGTTAGTATACTGTATTGGTGTTTTTCTTTCTGGCTTACTTCACTCTGTATAATCGGCTCCAGTTTCATCCATCTCATCAGAACTGATTCAAATGAATTCTTTTTAACGGCTGAGTAATACCCCATTGTGTATATGTACCACAGCTTTCTTATCCATTCATCTGCTGATGGACATCTAGGTTGTTTCCATGTCCTGGCTATTATAAACAGTGCTGCGATGAACATTGGGGTACATGTGTCTCTTTCAATTCTGGTTTCCTCGGTGTGTATGCCCAGAAGTGGGATTGCTGGGTCATAAGGTAGTTCTATTTGCAATTTTTTAAGGAATCTCCACACTGTTCTCCATAGTGGCTGTACTAGTTTGCATTCCCACCAACAGTGTAGGAGGGTTCCCTTTTCTCCACACCCTCTCCAGCATTTATTGCTTGCAGATTTTTGGATCGCAGCCATTCTGACTGGTGTGAAGTGGTACCTCATTGTGGTTTTGATTTGCATTTCTCTAATAATGAGTGATGTTGAGCATCTTTTCATGTGTTTGTTAGCCATCCGTATGTCTTCTTTGGAGAAATGTCTATTTAGTTCTTTGGCCCATGGGAGAAAATAATAGCAAATGAAGCAACTGACAAACAACTAATCTCAAAAATATACAAGCAACTCCTGCAGCTCAACTCCAGGAAAACTGAACAACTTTCACTTTCAATTTTCACTTTCATTTTCTAGGTTAGTTATAGCTTTTCTTCCAAGGGGCAAGCATCTTTTAATTTCATGGCTACAATCACCATCTACAGTGATTTTGGAGCCCAAGAAAATAAAGTCTGTCACTGTTTCCATTGTTTCCCCGTCTATTTGCCATGAAGTGATGGGACCAGATGCCATGATCTTAGTTTTCTGAATGTTGAGCTTTAAGCCAACTTTTTCACTCTCGTCATTCACTTTCATCAAGAGGCTCTTCAGTTCCTCTTTGCTTTCTGCCGTAAGGGTGGTGTCATCTGAAATTATTGACATTTCTCCTGGCAATCTTGATCCCAGCTTGTGATTCATTCAGCTCAGCATTTCATGTGATGTACTCTGCATATAATCTAAATAAACAGGGTGACAGTATACAGCCTTGACATACTCCTTTCCCAATTTTGAACCAGTCTGTCGTTCCATGTCCAGTTCTAACTGTTGCTTCTTGACCTGCATACATATTTCTCAGGAGGCTGGTTAAATAGTCTGGTATTCCCATCTCCTTAAGAATTTTCCACAGTTTGTTGTGATCCACACAGTCAAAGCTTTGGCATAGTCAATAAAACAGAAGTATATGTTTTCCTGGAACTCTCTTTCTTTTCCTTTGAGGCAAAAGATGTTGGCAATTTGATCTCTGGTTTCTCTGCCTTTTCTAAATCCAGCTTGAACATCTGGAAGTTCTCAGTTCATGTATTGTTGAAGCCTCACTTGGAGAATTTTGATTATTGCTTTGCTAGCATGAGATGAGTGCAATTATGCTGTAGTCTGAGCATTCTTTGACATTGCCTTTCTTTGGTATTGGAATGAAAACTGACCTTTTCCAGTCCTGTGGCCACTGCTGTTTGGGTTCTCCTAAAAGCAGGTCCTGAGATGAGGAATTTGGTCCAGAGAATTTATAGGAAATTGATCACAAGTAGTATTGTGAGAAAGCAAGGAAATGAGACAGGAGAGGGAGATCAGCCAGTAAGTGGTTGTCATTGACTGAATGTTTATATCATATCTCCCCAAAGTGCATACGCTGAAAACTATCCCTAATGTGACAGTATTTGGAGGTGGGTTCATTGGGAACTGAGTAAGTCATGAGGGTTCTAGCCTCATAAATAAGATTTGTTCCTTTATAAAAGAGGATCCAGAGAGATCCCTCACCCCTTCTTTCATGTGAGAAGGCAGTGATAAGAAGGCTATCTATGAACTGCAAAGCAGGTCTTCACCACACACTAATGTGCTAGCACTTGATCCCAGCCTCTAGAGCTATGAGTAGTACTTATTTGTTGTGTATAAGTCCCACCCCTCTTCGATGGCAGTCTTCCATAGTAGCTCAAAAGGATTAAAATAATGATCTCTAAGGAGTTACAGTTCTATGCCACTGGGTTCCATCCCTCTGGGATTTAAATAGATTGAGCTGAACAGAGGTCAGAATTGCCCCAACAAGGAATAAGGAAGTTGGGGTATTTATTCAGCATTTCCTGTACCTTGCTTCAGGGTTACCTGCAATAGTCTGCAAGGATATGGGCAAGCACCAGCAACACCTGCTGCCTTAGGTGTTACCCCAGTCTATTTGACCTGGCTCCTGGGACTTTTCCTCCTTGGCACTCACTACTCACAAGAGTCTGGTTGAGATCCAGTCACTTTTGAAAACAAAGAAGTATATCCAATTTATAAATATCCACAATGCATCATCTGTATATATTTGTCCCATCTGAAATTGTATTCAATTCAGTCCCTCAGTCGTGTCTGACTCTTTGCAACCTCATGGACTGCAGCATGCCAGGCCTCCCTGTCCATCACCAATTCTCAGAGCCCACTCAGACTCATGTCTATTGAGTTGGTGATGCCATCCAACCATCTCATCCTCTATTGTCCCTTTCTCCTCCTGCCCTCAATCTTTCCCAGTATCAGGGTGTTTTAAAATGAACCAGCTCTTCGCATCGGATGGCCCAAGTATTGGAGTTTCAGATTCAATATCAGTCCTTCCAATGAATTCAGGACTGATTTTCTTTAGGATAGACTGGTTGGATCTCCTTGCAGTCCAAGGGACTCTCAAGAGTCTTCTCCAACACCACAGTTCAAAAGCATCAATTGTTTAGTGCTCAGCTTTATTTATAGTCCAACTCTCATATCCATACATGACTACCATAGCCTTGACTAGATGGACCTTTGTTGGCAAAGTAATGTCTCTGCTTTTTTTTTTTTTTTTTTTTTTTTGTTTTTTTTTTTTAAATGTTTATAACATAACCACATTTATTTAAGAATATTCCAATATCAAATGGCAAATTTCAACAATGCAAAACTGTCTAGGTTGGTTATAACTTTTCTTCCAAGGACTAAGAGTCTTTTAATTTCATGGCTGCAGTCACCATCCACAGTGATTTTGGAGCCTAAAAAAATAAGGTCTGCCACTGTTTCCACTGTTTCCACATCTATTTGCCATGAAGTGATGGGACCAGATGCCATGATCTTCGTTTTCTGAATGTTGAGCTTTAAGCCAACTTTTTCACTCTCCTCTTTCACTTTCATCAAGAGGCTCATTAATTCTTCTTCACCTTCTGCCATAAGGGTGGTGTCATCTGTATATCTGAGGTTATTGACATTTCTCCTGGCAATTTTGATTCCAGCCTGTGCTTCATCCACCCCTGCATTTCTCACGATGTACTCTGCATATAAGTTAAATAAGCACGATGACACTATATAGCCCTGACGTACTCCTTTTCCCATTTGGAACCAGTCTGTCCCTTCATGTCCAGTTCCAACCATTGCTTCCTGACTTGCATACAGATTTCTCAAGAGGCAGGTCAAGTGGTCAGGTATTCCTTTCTCTTTAAGAATTTTCCACAGTTTGTTGTTATCCACACGGTCAAAGGCTTTGGCATAGTCATAATGAATCAAAATGCCATCCCAACTCTTAAACCTGTCTACTTTACCGGACAAGATAAAGTAGGTACAAAATGGGCATTGCATAAGAAAGTTAAATACTGTGGTGCACATTAAATATCATCAGGGAGAAATGGAAAGCTTTCTGCATAAAGAATAATTTATGTGGATTTTAAACAGCAAAAAATGGTAATGTTTAGATGATAGAAACGGGGAGAAATTTTGTTTGACAAGAGACATGATGTGCAAGAGAAGTTAACGGGAGAGGAGTTTGGAGGCTGGGTCTAGGTACTGGAAAACTGTTAGTGCTATGTGATGAATTAGGTTTCATTGCCAGTGCAGGACTGATTAAAGTGTTTGAGATAGATGTGACATAGTCATAGATTATAAAATAACTAAAATCCCGAGAAGCCTTTACATCTCACTTGCAGTGAACAGGATAGAAAATGGGATAAGGTTTTTTTCACAAGTTATGTTTAAAGTGAACTGCTATTGCAATTGTTACTATTGATTCTGTTACTATTTTGGTAAACTCTTAAGCACACCTTGTACTCAAGATCAGAGGTCAAGGAACTCTCTGTAAATGATCAAATGGCAGACATTTTTGGCTTTGTAGGTCATGTGGTAGTCTGCTTCAGTTATTCATTTCTTTTGCTGAAGCACAACAGCAGCCATAGACAATATATAACTAAATGGATGCGACTTGTTCCAACAAAACGTTATTTACAAAAACAGGCCAGATATGACCCACTGGCCATAATTCACTGACCCCAGATCTAGACAAATGTTCCTCTAATGTTCATATGCAAAAATCACTGAGATTTATTAAAATGAAGATTTTGATGCAGTAGGTCAGAGGTAGATGTTTGCATTTCTGACAAGCTCCTGGGTGGTGCTGATGCTGCTTGTCCTTGGATCACACTTTGAGTCTCAGGGGGGATATATCAAATTTTCAACTAAAATTGTTATTTTCATATTTGACTCTCGGTGTATCTTCTCCCAGTTACCCCTAGGAATTTATACCTCATGTAGATAGCCAATGCTTTAAGCCTGCATTGAGTCACTTGGGACACTTGCTATAAATACAGTTTCTCAGGCCCCTCTCCCTGGGGATCCTAAATCATCTAAGGATCTGGGATGTGGCTCCAAAATCTGTGTGCTAAAAACCCTGGATGACTGTTATGATCAAGCAAGTTTGGAAAGCACTGGTAACACAGAATCAGCCTCCAGTTTTCTGTAACTCTCAGGAGTATTTAACATTATTGAGATCCTGCCATGAGTACAGTACAATACAAGGCGATATAAGGGTATAGAAGATGTTGTCTCTGGCCTAAAGGATCTTTGGTCTAAGGCATCAGGGTTACAGGCAATACTTCCCTTAGAGCATTCACAGGATCTTACCTTTAAATGCATATTATTTATAGAAATATAGTCACTCAGTCACCTCCCCAGTGAATGTTGCTTTACTTTCTTCTTCAATTAAAGCCAGTCTAGAAAGAATTGGGAGTGATATTTAAACTCCCCTAAGGCAAATGGGGTAACACTCTCACCTTAAGAAAAACACTTAACTAATAGAGCCAGGGATTACAGCACACCCTTGGTACTTGGGGCAAGAGACTCCATGACCCACATCCAGAAAAAAACATTCTTTAGAGAATGTCTTCTTCAGACAAAGTAGTGTTTTTGCTCACTAGTCAAATATTAGTACCAAAAAAGACATGGGTTTCCTTTAAGACAGCTCTTTCCATTCAAAACACTAGCACTGTGCAGAAAAGAAATGATTCGATTTAAATGATCTGAAAATCATTTCTTTAAAGAGAAAAAGAAGGAAGAAGAAAAAAGTGTATCAGTGGTACTTCTCAGACTATTTGCTCAAAGAAAGCCTAGAAAAAGAAGCACTGTTGCCAAAATATTTCCAAACTTTTGTTGGTATAATGTTCTAAATTTCTGAGGAAAAGGGACCTTCTGTTTTTGCTTATAATGCCTCTCCAAGGGTCTCCGATCACTGCAGCTCCACCTAGTAATTGCTTGCTCACATAATCCAAAAGACAGCTCAAATAGCCATGAGTGCCCCCAGAAGACTTTCTCTAACCTTCAATTCATACGGTTCCCCTTCCGCCATCATGCCTTGACTCACCAACATCTGCCTAATAGCATCTAAACTCCACGATATGGAGTGCAAGCCCCCCGCCCCCGCACCCCCCGCAGGATCTTACCCTTCCCAGCTCTTCAGGCCCTGTCTCTGGCTAATCCCTCCACCCAGAAACCACCACATGTCCTTGATGGTATAGTGACACCAACTTCATTGAAGTTTCCTGAGCACATTCCTCAGTGCTGGCTAGTTGCTCTTCTTGGACACCTACTCCTGTGCCACTCGTCCCCTCCCCTCTGTGTGCCCAGCAAACTGATTAATGCTCCAAAATCAGTGCAGTGCAGTCTTTCCTGGAAAGTGACCTCTGACATAGGAGCATGAAGTTCTGTGTCTCCACCGAACCTCATATCTAACTCCATCAGAGCATTATCAAATCATGTTATTTATGTTTTTTATCTATTTCCAAACAAAACTAAAAACTTCTTAAGAACAAGGACTATGCCAGCTCACTTACCTGCTTCCAGTTCTTCTCCAAAATGGAGTTCAGTTCAGTTCAGTTCAGTCACTCAGTCATGTCAGCCTCTTTGCGACCCCATGAATCGCAGCACGCCAGGCCTCCCTGTCCATCACCAACTTCTGGAGTTTACCCAAACTCATGTCCATCGAGTCAGTGATGCCATCCAGCCATCTCATCCTCTGTCATCCCCTTCTCCTCCTGTCCCCAATCCCTCCCAGCATCAGGGTCTTTTCCAACAAGTCAACTCGTCACATGAGGTAGCCAAATATTGGAGTTTCAGCTTCAGCATCAGTCCTTCCAATGAACATCCAGGACTGATATCCTTTAGGATGGACTGGTTGGATATCCTTGCAGTCCAAGGGACTCTCAAGAGTCTTCTCCAACACCACAGTTTAAAAGCATTAGTTCTTCGGCACTTGGCTTTCTTCACAGTCCAACTCTCACATCCATACATGACCATTGGAAAAATCATAGCCTTGACTAGATGGACCACCTGTTGGCAAAGTAATGTCTCTGCTTTTTAATATGCTGTCTAGGTTGGTCATAACTTTCATTCCAAGGAGCACTGGATATAAAACACAGGCTCAATACAACATCTGAAAATGTTGATGAAGAATCAACCATGTGAAGATACTTACACAGAAATTGCTGTCAGACCTGACCTTGGCTAATTAAAGGATGAACATATAAGCTATTAGCCTATGAAAAAGTAGTGAAAGTGTTAGTCACTCAGTTATATCTGATTCTTTACTACCCCATGAACTGTAGCCCGCCAGGCTCCTCTGTCCATGAAATTCTCCAGGCAAGAATACTGGAATGGGTAGCCATTACCTTCTCCAGGATATCTTCCCTACCCAGGGACCGAACCTGTCTCTTGCATTGCAGGCAGATTCTTTACCATAGGAGCCACCAGGAAGCCTATTTACAAAGAAACTGCTGTCAGATCTGACTTGGCTAATTAAATTATGAACATGTAATCTATTAGCCTACAGTTCCCAAAATACCCCTTTTATGAAAAAGATCTAGTTTCTAGGCTTTTAACCCATTAACTCTATCCTTGTACCAAGCAGATGGCATCACATACAAACAGGTTTCCAACAGCCTCTGATCAGTCACAATCTTATTTCTAAACTACTTGTCCTAACCTACTTCATATACTATACTCCATGTGTTCCTGATTCTTCTGGCTTATGACCTCATTACATGATCTCCTGTTTACAACCTCACCATACTCTGTAGGCCTGAACTTGGTCTTTCCTGGCTAAGGCCTGAGTTCTTCTCCTTGATTGTATATAATTTGAATTCTCTCTTTGCATTCATGCCTCTCTGTGAGTAGCTACTCTTAGTATCCAGCTTGTTCTGAGAACTCCTTTGGTCAATCCTTTTGTTGAACACATGTCCAGTCTTCTGAGTGCAACACAAATCTGAGGGATGGCCTTGAAGCACTAGTTGAGGAAAATAACCAGTACTGAAAAGTTTTAAAAAGAAGGGGAATGTAGAGTCAAAACCATATTACATACACCATGTCAACTGGTACATATTATTCCATTGTAGAACTATTTGCCTTCATCTAAAAAAAACTTAACCTTTATTAGTCATCAAGAGAAAGATACACTGAAATAAGGGAAGAGAAACATATCTTAGAAGGGTGTAGAGAAAGATGACAAAGGGATGAATGAAAACAGTAAAAGAACAGCAATTTGGTATAATTATCTTTGGTGGGATATTTAAGGTAGAAGAGTTTTACACCTGGTACTGAATCTACCTGAGACAAGTCCTATTGGAGAAGAAGTAGAGGCAAAGACATTTAAAATAAATTGCCAGAGAAATAAAACAGAAAGAGTCTCAGCCCTATACCCTGAAATAGTGTATCACGTACAGAATCCTTATATTTCACTGTTATATGAAAGAAGAATAAACTGTTTTGGGGTTTTTTT
Organism: Ovis aries; assembly: GCF_016772045.2. Classification (NCBI taxonomy): domain Eukaryota; kingdom Metazoa; phylum Chordata; class Mammalia; order Artiodactyla; family Bovidae; genus Ovis; species Ovis aries. The sequence goes on along the minus strand of NC_056055.1, from coordinate 81,989,704 downwards.
TTAAGAGTAAGAGATAAAAACTTGTCAAAACTTCCAGGTTTGACAAGCCATTGCCCTAGAAATGGAAGAAGAGGAGGAGATACTGGTGGTTAAGAGCAGAGACAATAGGAGTCAAGAGGACCTGGGCTGGACTCTGAGACCTAACCATTTTAGGCAGGGAGACTTTGGAGAAGTGACCTGACTATGCTGTGTGTCAGTTTCATTATCCCTAAAATGAGAATAAATATACCTAACTTTCAAGTTGATTTATGGATTAAATATAATAATTAATGACGAATAGTTGGTATAACATGATTTGAGAGTGTTCTTGTGTCTGACATCGCCTATGAAAAAGTGGAGGCCTAACTCCTGCTCTACTGGATGGTGTCCATGCAGTTTATAGGCTAAGGATAACCTGTGATTCACTCATGGCCATGACTATTAGATTGTGACTGATGAACCAGGGTATGAATTAGCTATTTTGTGGTTTCATTTTCTTTAAATTAGATTCTCTTCATTTTACTTAGGAATTCTCTCTTGGATACTTTATTGCCAACTCCATTGACAGCAATTATTTGGACTGAAAAATTCAAAGACATCATTAATTCCTCTTTCACTCTATACCCAACCCAAGAACCATTTCTGTCAAGGCATCACCTTCACTGCTACCATCATAGTTCAAGTTGCCTGAATTATGGCAAAAACCTCCTAAGTGGTCTTGGTAATACTACCATTGCTACCCTATAGGTTATTCTGAAAAGAGGAAACAAAATGATATCTTTTAAAAAAACATCTTTCGGATACATTTGTTTGCTCAAAATCCCCCATTGACTCCCTTTGTCACTCAGAACAAAAGCCAAAGTCCTTTTGATGACATGTAAGGTTCCACTTGGAGAAGGCAATGGCACCCCACTCTAGTACTCTTGCCTGGAAAATCCCATGGACAGAGGAGCCTGGTCGGCTGCAGCCCATGGGGTTGTGAAGAGTCAGACACGACTGAGCAACTTCACTTTCACTTTTCACTTTCATGCATTGGAGAAGGAAATGGCAGCCCACTCCAGTGTTCTTGCCTGGAGAATCCCAGGGACGGGGGAGCCTGGTGGGCTACCATCTCTGGGGTCGCACAGAGTCGGACATGACTAAAGTGACCTAGCAGCAAGGTTCCACTAATCTGGCATCCTGCCTCCTTTGGTACCTTACTGCTTATCACTCTTACTCCCCAGTGTCCACTCCACAGAACGTGCTTGGGTTTCATGTTGATTCCAAAATATGCCAACATGTCTCATAGCATTTGCTCTGCTCTGAAACACTCTTCCTCAGAATACCTGCCTGACTTTCTCCCTCAGAATTCTGACATCTCTTACAAAATAACACCTCACTACAGAGTACTACTGTCTTTGCCTGGATTTCCCCCAAAGCAGAGCCTGAAACAAAAGTTTGAATGCATGTGGTTTGGGGGGAAAATTGATCTCAACGGAAGGAGTGAAGGCGGAAGGAGAGAAAATTAAACCAAGGGTATCTTAGTGACCTGATAGAGCTCAGTCTGACTAGGTCACTCTGTGGTTCATGAAGAATGTGCCCCAGAATCATCTACTCAGATGAGGAAGAGGCAAGTATGTATCTACCACTCCCCTCTCCAATCAGTCAAAGTTATTGAAGGGAATGTTACCTCCCTTGACCAAGTGAGCTCATGCATTTACCAGCATTCATGCATGTGGGCTAAGTGGCTTCAGTTGTGTCTGACTCCTTGCAACCACATGGGCTGTAGCCCACCAGGCTCCTCTGTCCCTAAGATTCTTCAGGCAAGAACACTGGAGTGGGTTGCCGTGCTCTCCTTTAAGGGATTTTCCCAACCCTGGGATCAAACTCATGTCTCTTACTTCTCCTGCATTGGCAGGTGGTTCTTTACCACTAGTACCACCTGGGGAAGCCCATCTACTAGGGTAGTCAAGAAGAATAAACTCAGTGGGGCAGAGAAGCCACTGTAAGGAGACTAGAGATGAAGGTACAACTAAATTGATTAGCTCTGAGATGACAGGAATCTGGCTGCTGCAGCAAAAGATAAAATAAGAGATGGCTAAGTGGATATGAGACAAGAGCTTAAGAGTTACCTCTACCTCCTCAACCCCTTTATTCAAAATAGCACCCAACCCCTACCCTGTCATTCCTATCCCGTTATTACTATCTCATGTATTCACTTGCTTATAGACTTAAAGTTCCTCCCTACTAGACTGTAAGTAGCATGAATCACAGTTAGTGTATTTCATTTACTACAGTGTTCTCAATCTGGAATGGTATGTGATCGATTCAGTTCAGTCGCTCAGTCATGTCTGACTCTGCAACTCCAAGGACTGCAGCATGCCAAGCTTCCCCATCCATCACCAACTCCCAGAGTTTGCTCAAACTCATCTCCATCAAGTCGGTGATGCCATCCAACCATGTCATCCTCTGCTAACTGCTTCTCCTCCAGCCTTCAGTCTTTCCCAGCATCAGGGTTTTTTTCAGTGAGTCAGTTCTTCGCATCAAGTGGCCAAAGTATTGCAGCTTCAGCATCAGTTCCTTCCAATGACTATTCAGGATTGATTTCCTTTAGAATTGACTGGTTTGATCTCCTTGCTGTCCAAGGGACTCTCAAGGGTCTTCTCCAACACCACGGTTCAAAAGCATCAATTCTTCAATGCTCAGCTTTTTTTTTTTTATGGTATGTGATACACTGCAACAAATATTTGTTGGTAAATGAATGGTTTTGTATAATAAACTGATATGTCTGTGTGTGTGAGAGAGAGGCCTAAATATCAGACTGTCTTTACATAATCAACATATGTTGGTACTTTTTGCCATTGTTTTATCTGTCCATTCAACTTTGCTTACATGGGCTTCTTCATTCCCCCTAAAGTGAAGTTAAATCAGGTTTAAGCCAACATGCATCAACAGAAATCCTGCTGATGCTCTAGATCAGTGTTTTACAAATGCAAACATATAACTTCAGAGTCAATTGAAGTGCTTGTTATTACAGTGTGCTGGGCCCCACATCAGGGCTAGATGGGGCCTGAGAATGTACATTTCTAATAAGTCCTGTGTTACTGCTGGTCAGGGTCCACATTTGAGAAACCACTTCATTAGACTGTTCTAACAGCCCCTTGAAGTGGGCACCTTGCCCATTACATAGCCTGGCTCAGGATTGGTGAGACCCAAGGGAAGAAGCAGGTTTGTTTCATTTAAGCTACTACAAAGCTCAATACAGTCCTGCTTCTTGGAGACTTTACAAGGTCACCATTCAACATGGGATTTACTTACCGTGTTCAACTACTTCTGATGAAGAGTTCAGGCCTGTTTAAGAGCTCTCTTTACAGTCAGCACTAGGACCATATTTTTTAAATAAACCATATCTTTCTTTAATTGGCACGTCTAAGTGGAAGCAGAAAAACAGGATATGAAGACCAGAGTACCAGCAGTGAAAATCTCAGAAATCATGAGGAAAATGAAAAAGGGCAATCCTGATTTGGGAGCAGAGTTCTTTTATGCTTGATAACTTTGGAGGAATCAAACTGATTTCCTTTGAAGAGGAGAAGAAATTGCAAGACAAGCAATTAGCTCTCCATTCCCCAGGAAAAGGTAGTTGACTATATGCAATGGTCTGCTGCTACTACTGCTTTTAACGCTGTGGTTCTCAATCAAAACCAGCTGTCAGCTGCACTGAATTCATGGGTAACTTGGGGACCAAATCAGATGCGAGAGACAGAGACACAATGTGCAATCCTGGTCTTTGACTTTACTTTCTCCAGTGACCATTTAGGAGGTGATAGAAACACAGCATGCTATTCCAAAAAATTAAACCTCTCATGGTTAGCGCCACCCTCCTACCCCATCCCACCACCCTAAACGAATTTGGCCATGCTTTTATATAGAACCTATTTGGGTGTTAGATTTCACTGGAGTGATTCTTCTTCAACAAGAAATGCCATTTGCTACTCCATGACTAGAAAATCTCTTATGGCCCAAGATTAGCAAAGCTAATTATCAGAGAATATAAATTTAATTTACTAGCTGAATTTAACTGACTAGCTAATCTACCAGAGAGTTGAATCTCTCTCCAGCTAGAGGGGTTTTTATTCCTATTGGTTATGATAAACTTGGGAATTTTCTTCAAAGCTTATCCTAATTCTGAAAAGATTGTCTGAGCCTTTTGCATTCTGATATTCTGGTGGAATTATGCATCACTTTGTATGCTAAAGTTTTGAAATTATAGTCCTTTACTAAAACCTAAGTCTCAATATAATTAAGATATAAGATACATACATAGACATATATGTAAAATACAAGTATACAGATATAAACAAACATGCTTACAGTATAACAATGAAATTCTCCACAAATGACCTTTGGGTCAAATTTGAATCTTTACAAATAGCCTTTGCAAGTCCTATCTGAAATATCTGCCAATTCTTAAAAGCACATCTCATTCTCAAAGTTTTATTGCAATTAAAATCATTATTCCTTTAACTTACTGGGGAAAACAAATAAAATTTTGTAATGATCCTCTTAGAATAATTTCTAGAGCTCGCTCTTGGACTTTTTCAATGGCCGAATTTCAGAAAGCATAACCTAGTATTCTACAAGACTTACAAAGATATACTTTACCCCTATCTATTTACATCTCCTGCCCCCAAATTTCTTGAGTATCTGAACAATATTTGATATGATCTCAGACTTGCTTTAATAGAATAGACATATGTGGGTTGTCCCCAGTTCTAGTTGTGGACCTGCCATGGGAAGGTCTTATTGCACATCTGAAATTGAGCTGTTTGCATTGTTCTAAACAGGAAATGGTGAGATACAAACTCCTTAGTTAACCACTCAGGAGTAAAATGCATTTTTTAAGTTGGGGACATGTTTAAAAATCAAAAAGCAGATTTGAATCAAAAAGATGGCATTCCCAGAGGTACCTTCTGGAATGATATGTTGTGATAGTCTCATGCAGCACCTTCCAGGGTGATCTGGGGTCAAAGATATGGGCTGACAGTCGGTGGAAAGGTGTAAGGACCGTGAAAAAATCAATAAATGAGCTCCAAGCACGAGTGCAACTCTCCAGTTAAACATACACAAGATCTTTTTCAATATTAAGCAAAACACGTGGACATTTAGCTTACTTCATTATAAACCCCCAAATCACAGCAGCATTAATGCCAAAGTGGTGTCTGAGGGCCCATTCAAAGCAAGCCCGGAAAACGCTTCTTGAGCAAAAAGGCAACTCTCAACACAGGGTATCAGGGCTTTACCATCTTATTGTTCATCTTATGCTCATTTTGGCATTAAATAAGAAGCAAATTACAGATTTAATACTTCCACTAAGACAATTTTTTCCCTTCAAGAACCTAACTAGTTTATAACAAATGAAAATGTGTATGCGTGTGTGTGTGTGTGTGTGTGTGTGTGTGTGTGTAACTTACTCATTAGGTGCATAAATGGTTGATGGATTTTCATTGTTCATTTAGAACCATAGGTAATGCTGGGTCACTACACACCATAAAATCTCTTAAGTCCCTTTGCCACAGTGCACTACAGAGCCCTCATATTTATCTGACTCCACAGCAGTGGAGATCTGAGCCAGAGGACTCTAGAGGGTTTCAGAGCAGCTTCCTTCTGTGCATCCATTGTGGGAAGAACCCTCTGGTGGGCTGATCTAGCATAACAGACTCTGGATGGGCAGGTCTGCTGCTGCTGCTGCTAAGTCACTTCAGTCGTGTCCGACTCTGTGTGACCCCATAGACGGCAGCCCACCAGGCTCCCCCATCCCTGGGATTCTCCAGGCAAGAACACTGGAGTGGGTTGCCGTTTCCTTCTCCAATGCATGAAAGTGAAAAGTGAAAGTGAAGTCTGTCAGTCATGTCCAACTCCTAGCGACCCCATGGACTGCAGCCTACCAGGTTCCTCTGTCCATGGGATTTGCCAGGCAAGAGTACTGGAGTGAGGTGTCATTGACTTCTCCAGATAGGCAGGTCTCAGTTCAGTTCAGTTGCTCAGTTATGTTCAACTCTATGCGACCCCATGAATCTCAGCACGCCAGGCCTCCCTGTTCATCACCAACTCCCAGAGTTCACTCAGACTCACGTCCATCAAGTTAGTGATGCCATCCAGCCATCTCATCCTCTATCGTCCCCTTCTCCTCCTGCCCCCAAACCCTCCCATAGTCAGAGTCTTTTTCAGTGGGTCAACTCTTCCCATGAGGTGGCCCAAGTACTGGAGTTTCAGCTTTAGCATCATTCCTTCCAAAGAAATCCCAGGGCTGATCTCCTTCAGAATGGACTGGTTGGATCTCCTTGCAGTCCAAGGGACTCTCAAGAGTCTTCTCCGACACCACAGTTCAAAAGCATCAGTTCTTTGGTGCTCAGCCTTCTTCACAGTCCAACTCTCACATCCATACATGACCACTGGAAAAACCATAGCCTTGACTAGACAGACCTTAGTTGGCAAAGTAATGTCTCTGCTTTGAATATACTATCTAGGTTGGTCATAACTTTTCTTCCAAGGAGCAAGCGTCTTTTAATTTCATGGCTGCAATCACCATCTGCAGTGATTTTGGAGCCCCCAAAAATAAAGTCTGACACTGTTTCCACTGTTTCCCCATCTATTTCCCATGAAGTGATGGGACCAGATGCCATGATCTTCATTTTCTGAATGTTGAGCTTTAAGCCAACTTTTTCACTCTCCTATTTCACTTTCATCAAGAGGCTCTTTAGTTCCTCTTCACTTTCTGCCATAAGGGTAGTGTCATCTGCATATCTGAGGTTATTGATATTTCTCCCAGCCATCTTGATTCCCGCTTGTCTTTCTTCCAGTCCAGCATTTCTCATGATGTACTCTGCATATAAGTTAAATAAGCAAGGTGACAGTATACAGCCTTGATGTACTCCTTTTCCTATTTGGCACCAGTCTGTTGTTCCATGTCCAATTCTAACTGTTGCTCCCTGACCTGCACACAGATTTCTCAAGAGGCAGGTACCTGGGCAGGTCTAGTTAATAATAAAAGGATAAAATTCAGAAGTGACTTTGATTTAGATGACAGAATCCCCATGGAGCCAATCATAATATTGAGAATGACCTCAAATATCCCTTTCTTTGGATTTGTCTTATCTGCAGAGAATTTCCAGGCTAAAAAGAAGAATTGCATGGTGTTTATAGATCGGAAAACTTTAGCATGCGTGTGCTGAGTCACTTCAGCCATGTCCAGCTCTTTTGTGATACCATGGACGGTAGCCCCTCAGGATCCTCTGCCCATGGTATTTTCCAGACAAGAATATTGGAGTTGGTTGCCATGCCCTCCTCCAGGGGTTCTGCCCGACCCACAGATCGATTCTATCTCTTATGTTTCTTGCATTGTCAGATGGGTTCTTTACCACTAGTGCCACCTGGGAAGCCACTGGAAACATTTTAACTGTGGACAAAAACTGAAATTTCTGGTAACCAGAGAGAGTTGGGTGGCAGCTGGGAATATGGAAGCAGAAACCAAATGGAAGTTTGAAGTTTCAACCAAAAAATGATATGGATAGCAAGGACACACTTCACCTTATTTTAATTTAGAAGCACTTGATCTTAATAAGTCAATGGGGCAGAAAAGGGAAAAAAAACATTGGTATTGTGGCTTGTATTTTGGCCTTTAGTTTCTGGAGGTAAAAAGGGTAATTTTTCTAGGTCCTGAGTTTCTCATCTATAATAAGATAGATTCATTGGAAACCTCCAAATTTCCTTCTAGCTCTCAGATTCAATAATTATAACACATAAGTAACTTGTAATTCTGTTGCTACCATTTCAAAGCACCTACACTGATTTCTGTGAGAACCATAAATAAGGGAATAGAAAACATGTGTTATATCTCACTTTTCCATTACACCTTAATTTTATGGTAGGGCCAAGGCTCCAAGAATATCTCTATGATCTGCTGTGTACATGCCCAGCCTGTAGGCCAAGATAAGTCTTGCAAAATCAACCATTACGTTTCTATTACTGCACTGAGTCACTATAGCTGTGAAGTATAATATCAGAATCATGTCATAAGATAATATTCAGTGTCAAGATACGAAGGTACTTAGCCTCATTCAAACCAAATATCTATTATAAAAATAAATAAATTAAATTTGGAGTGCTCAAGCTATCTGGGCTATTGGTACTAAACCTCCCCAAATGATTGCAATGTTGAACAATCCTGTTTTCCCTAGTCATTAGGAACCTGGTCTTTGAATCTGAATATGAGCTGTCTAACCTGCATTCAGTTTAGTTCAGTTCAGTTGCTCAGTCATGTCGGACTCTTTGCGACCCCATGAATCGCAGCACACCAGGCCTCCCTGTCCATCACCAACTCCGGGAATTCACTCAAACTCATGTCCATCAAGTTGGTGATGCCATCCAGCCATCTCATCCTCTGTCATCCCCTTCTCCTCCTGCCCCCAATCCCTCCCAACATCAGGGTCTTTTCCAATGAGTCAACTCTTTGCATGAAGTGGCCAAAGTATTGAAGTTTCAGCTTCAACATCAGTCCCTCCAATGAACACTCAGGACTGATCTCCTTTAGGATGGACTGGTTGGATATCCTTGCAGTCCAACGGACTCTCAAGAGTCTTCTCTAACACCACGGTTCAAAGGCATCAAATCTTCGGTGCTCAGCCTTCTTCACAGTCCAACTCTCACATCCATACATGACCACTGGAAAAAACCATAGCCTTGACTAGATGGACCTTGTTGGCAAAGTAATATCTCTGCTTTTCAATATGCTATCTAGGTTGGTCATAAATTTCCTTCCGAGGAGTAAGTGTCTTTTAATTTCATGGCTGCAATCAACATCTGCAGTGATTTTGGAGCCCCCAAAAATAAAGTCTGACAGTGTTTCCACTGTTTCCCCATCTATGTCCCATGAAGTGATGGGACCGGATACCATGATCTTCATTTTCTGAATGTTGAGCTTAAAGCCAACATTTCACTCTCCTCTTTCACTTTCATCAAGAGGTTTTTTAGTTCTTCTTCACTTTCTGCCATAAGGGTGGTATCATCTGCATATCTGAGGTTATTAATATTTCTCCAGGCAATCTTGATTCTAGCTTATACTTCTTCCAGCCCAGTGTTTCTCATGACATACTCTGCACATAAGTTAAATAAGCAGGGTGACAATATACAGCCTTGACGTACTCTTTTCCCTATTTGGAACCAGTCTGGTATTCTGTGTCCAGTTCTAACTGTTGCTTCCTGACCTGCATATAGGTTTCTCATGAGGCAGGTCAGGTGGTCTGGTATTCCCATCTCTTTCAGAATTTTCCACAGTTTCTTGTGATCCACACAGTCAAAGGCTTTGGTATAGTCAATAAAGCAGAAATAGATGTTTTTCTGGAACTCTCTTCCTTTTTCCATGATCTAGCAGATGTTGGCAATTTGACCTCTGGTTCCTCTGCCTTTTCTAAAACCAGCTTGAACATATGGAATTTCATGGTTCACATATTGCTGAAGCCTGGCTTGAATAATTTTGAGCATTACTTTACTAGTGTGTGAGATGAGTGCAATTGTGTGGTAGTTCGAGCGTTCTTTGGCATTGCCTTCTTTGGGATTGGAATGAAAACTGACCTTTTCCAATCCTGTGGCCGCTGTTGAGTTTTCCAAATTTGCTGGCATACTGAGTGTAGCACTTTCACAGCATCATCTTTCAGGATTTGAAATAGCTCAACTGGAATTCCATCACCTCCACTAGCTTTGTTCATAGTGATGCTTTCTAAGGTCCACTTGACTTCACATTCCAGGATGTCTGGCTCTGGATGAGTGATCACACCATCATGATTATCCTGGCTGTGAAGTTCTTTTTCATACAGTTCTTCTGTGTATTCTTGCCACCTCTTCTTAATATCTTCTGCTTCTATTAGGTCCAGACCATTTCTGTCCTTTATAGAGCCCATCTTTGCATGAAATATTCCCTTGGTATCTCTCATTTTCTTGAAGAGATCTCTAGTCTTTCTCATTTTGTTGTTTTCCTCTATTTCTTTGCACTGAGTCAAATCCATGGGCCTCATTATTTGTTTACCTGATCAACTCTAGGCTCTGTTATGTGATTTGATAGTCCTTCTACTTGGTAAACATGAGTGGGAAAATAAACATGACTTTTGAAAAGTGCAGTCATTGTAATTTAAATGTGCATATATGATGTTCTTCATTAACTGCATAAATAATACCTGCTACATTCAAAGAATATCTGAATCTATTAAAATATTGCAACATTTTCTTCACCTTCTCCAAACACCAAGGCCTAATGGATATAAGGAGAAAGGAAATATCTTTTCATATTATTTTATTCAACCAGCCATGGATCTATCATCATTCCAAACAAAGACCTCATGACAAAGTGCTGTTTCATTTTTCTCCTGACATTCATAAAGTGGATTTTCCCATGAATCCTACCTAAACCTTCACTGCCCATGGAAAACTTCTGCTTAAAAGACTAGAAGTTGTTATTCAGAAGCATGAACACGTGATATTGCAAACCCTGCTGGTGCATACACACGCTCACAGGTACGCTCACACACACACACCAGTCAGCACCTTGCTCAAACATTTCTGCATTATTGGCCATGGTACACAGCACACTCTGCTTCTCCACATTGTAATTCTGAGCTGCAGCTCATCAGAGCACATGCCTTATTTTTGGCAGCAGCACAACCCAGATGTGCAGCCCTTGGAAGAAATCACTCCACCAGTGTCATCTGGCTATCACCTCCCTGGCCTGGATTCTCCAGTGGATCCCAGAGTGGTGGTGCTGGGTTTCCTGCCAGCTTCACCTACTTTCACACCATTCTCTCATACATGGGAGAAATTGGGTCACTTCATACGTTGCTAAACTGAGAAGGAACAGATCACAGGCTCAAGGAATTTTCACTTCTAAATTATTGGGAAAATGGAAAAGATTTTCCATGCTTTCATGTAGAGTAGAATGCTCTGTTCATACACGAGTGGCTAGGCTGAGCAGTAATCAACAGACGCATGACCTGTTCTGGAACGGAGCTGAATTCTCAATCATTCTGCTCTATATAGAAATCACACATGGTTGCAGGTAAAACCCCAACCATGGCCTCTCTTTGGACAAAGAACTATTGTTTGTGGGATTTTGGCCCCAGAATTCTCCTGGGCTTCTGTGGTTCTAGGCAGAAATGGTAATTCAATCAGTTCAACTATATACAAAATAGGAGCTGATTCTGACAGATTGCTCAGTTTCAAACATACTCAGTCCCTGTTTGAAACAATTTTGCCTGATTTTTCGGAGAGGCTCTACAGTAATGGCTTGCATTACTTCGACATAAAGGCAAAGCACTGACTTTCTCTAGTAGTTTTGATATAAAAAGAAAACAATTCCCATCCAGGCTTAGCAAATCAATTGTACTACAACTTCATGGTTCTGTAGCTCATGGACAAAATTTATTCCAAATATCTTCGGAAGTTCTTTAAAACAAGAAAATAAAAGAAGGGCGAAACAGGTCTATTTTAGACCAGATTGGTGTAGTAATGGAACATCACTCTCCTCAAAGAACATTAGTAATATTCTTACACACACAGAGAGAGTTTCTTCTGCACTTTCTCATGTTGTCCAGAACAGTGTGATGTTAATAAAGACAGCATCCTTGTTTTCTAAAAGTTTTCATCATTCATTTGGACAGTAATACTTAGGCAACACTGAAGAAATGTAATATCTGGTGCATAGATTCATAGATTAATATATTCAACAGTGTGGTATCCCTCAGCTCTTTTATGTTTACTGTTCCGTGGGATTTGAACAAGATATTGACTATCCTAACAGTGGAAATGGCACTGATGTCAAATGTTGGCCCTGCCAATAGATGGCCCTGAGTTCCCAGGCAAAGCACTTAATATCTCTGGGCTTCAGGTTCCTCGTGTGGAAAAGAGATCAGCAATTTTCCAATTTCTTTAGCACCAAAATTCATTTATGCAACAACAAATCTAACATATAAAACAGATGAAAGTAACACAGATGTTAGTGTTGACTTTTCTAAGCTCAGACCCATAGTATGTTGACTGGTCTTCCAATAACCCCTAAGATCATAAATATGAGAAAACCTCATTCTAGTTATAATGGAAACCTCAAATGATGCCTATTTGCTGAAGAGTTTATGCAATTGCTTTACCAAACCTAAATGTCCAACTTCTGGGATTTTTATGAGAATAAAACCTCAAGTATTTAAGCCATAATTAATTTCAATTTTCTTTCCATGTCACTGAATCTAATCTTAACTAAGCAAGTTGTGAACCCCCCTCCTCAAAAACATTGAATTACTTTTCCTGTTTTCTATCAGACATGCTCAGGGAGGAGTCTTGCAACAGAAATACTGGGACCAGAGGAGTCAGGTGCTTTCTTGTGCAACTTTATCTTTCCCATACTTCCTATTATCAATCATATCTTACATTGCTACAGTCTTAAAAAGCCAAACTAATATTTGTTCAGGGCCTAGAGGAGAAAGGTGAAGATAGAATTGGCAAAGAGTTGGAAGAGGGCGAACGTCAAAAAGGAAATCTGTATCATCTGAGTTGAGACAGGATTTGGGGGATTGGACATTCAATCCATTGCTTAATTCCCTGTAGCATGTTCACGCCACACACTTAGATGAAGCACCACTCTGTAGTAAGCAGTAAGCATTAGCCATGTAGGGATGAGATACACATTCCCCAGGTCAGAAATGAATATGTAAACTGGTGGGATACACAAGTAGAGAAACGTGTTTCTTTATATGAAGAAACACTTTGTATCCCTCCAAGCGGGTTACTCAGTTTCTACTGGAACATTATCTATGATGGGATCTTATTATCCCATGCCTCCTACATGGTCTCTTCCATGAGCAGATGGTACTAATCGACTTTATCTAAAAGGGCACCCTGCTGCTCTATCCCCTTTCTTTACAGCACTTAATCACCTCCAGATACATTACATAGTGTATTTTTGTTTCTCTAGTTAATAACTCATCCCCCTCACCTTAGAAGGAAAGGAATGTGATAGTAAGAACTCTTATTTTTGTCCACTGCTTTCTTTCCAGTACCTAGAAAAGTACCTGGTACCTCATAGGTTTTCAATAAATATTTAGTGAATAGATGTGTTTTAAAAAGGTTCTTTTTGCTATTGAGCCAAAACATACCCTTATTAAGTCTATTGAATTTCAGTTTATTGTTGGATTCGCTTTGTGTTATATTTCACTTTATAACGGTGAAAGAAAGCTGTCTATATCTAATGCTAATGTCTTGACAGTAAAATAAGACACTAAATGACAACTTCTTTCAATTAATTCCTGATAAGCATTCTGGAATCATATCAAATAACTTTCATGTCTTTTCAATAACGACAGCTCATCAATTACTAGGAGACATTTATCCTATCCCACCCCTCCTACACCTTCACCAATAGTTTCTTATTCTGCCAAAAGTTTACAATTCCTTAAATTCTAACTCATGTGTCTTATCATGTCTCTTTGTCATTCTTGTTTCTCCCCTTCAGTGTACCCTAATTGATCATAAATTCATTTTAAATACAGTGCCCAGCACAGTGTAGAATAGTACTCTCAATTCCATTTCCTGAATACCATGTTTTTATTAACTCCTAAGGGACATTTGCTTCTATTCTTAAGTCATGTCTTCCCCCTTCTTGTACCCTAAACATTGTGGAATATTTAATGTAAATATAAAAATGGCTATTTAATAGTTGGTTCAGTCCAATCCTTGTTAGTTAAGCCAGGAAGAAGCAGCCTGATGCTGAAGAGCAAGCCTGGAGGAAGCAGGAAGTAACCAGCCGGCCCAAAAAGTGCTCTAGCTGAGAAGGATGAAACTTTGCTGCACGAAATATAATCTTATGCAAATTATGATGTCTTCTGCAAACACATCTTCCAGTTGTAACGAGGCTGCTCATTCAATACTGAGAAGCATCTGGGGCTACAAGCTACCAAAACATCTGGAAGAAGAGAGGTAAAAATCACCCAGATGTTTGATGAATGGTAGAATTAAGATGGGAACTAGTTGCAGCTGTCATTAGTCCTTTTTTCGGTACATTTGTAAGACACCACTGACCCTCTTAAGTTTTTCCAGTGTATCAGCTTTAAGCACACACACACATGCAAACATATATACATGCACATATATACACCTAGAAGATTGTGAAGAACTTCCATACCTTTTACAAGGGAAGGAAAAGAATTTAAAGTTCAAAGAAGCTCATCAATGAGACTCATCAGTTTGAGATCACTGTTTACAGTTGAAAGTTACAGTGGAATTCGAATTTCAGTTTTTTGGTGTCTGTGAACCTTCAGAATTTTTTTGTCTTATACCAAAAAATGTGTTGGTTCCTATGATGACAAATATCAAGTGCCTATTTCTAAAATTTTCAGATTCTATTACGTCAGTTCTCTCAGAAAAAGCTGCCTGATTTCCAGGTCCTCTTGTGTCCCATGATTCTGGCAGTCACTGATACCATGATAAGAAAATCAAGATCCCATGATACTGTGGTTACTGCTTTTTCCATAAATCTAACACCATAAGATATTTCATATAGTGAAATATTAAATAGTAAAATTATGTTTCTCTATTGCATTCCCCTTAGTAGAAAGACTAGCAAAAGAAAGACCAAAGAGCATTATAGATGGATCTGTTTCCATAAACAAACATTTCTGCCAAAAATTATACAGATTCCTTGCATTTTAGTTTACACTCTGAATTATAGTTTATTTTTCCAGTGGAAAAGAGACATATCACAGTGGCTAAGTGAATAGGAAAGTTGGTGCAGACATTTTTTTTTAATCTTATTGCAATGAAAATTTTTCCTGTGATAATTAGAGAAATTTCTAATACCACTGAGAAATGGGAAAATAAAAGAGCATATTGCAAAATCTAGAAATTTATAGCACCACCTATTGGTTTCAAAGTAAATATTGAAATTTTTCTACTTTTACTAATTATAAAGAATAGTATACAGAGACATTATTATAATTTTGAGTCACTGTATGAAGATTAATTTTTTACTTCCCAGTGAATGATACTATGAAAATTTTTTGAATAAAATTCATATGTAGGACTAATACAAAGTAAAGTTTTTATATGCCAGGGAATTAAAATAGAGTTGAGAGTTGTACTCTTGCATTGATTATGCCTAGTTGTATTCAGTTTTTTAAACTGCCTTTTCAGTGTTGTTTCTAAACCAATGAAGTGTACTGGGCTGCATTTTTTCTGTTGGACAACTAGAACAGTTGGGTTAAAGCTCACCAGGCTTTTAACTTCACCATTCATGCCTTCCATAAAAGCTGGGAAAGGTGCTGAAAGTCTCTGGTGACATTGGCTACTCTAGCCTCTCATTCGGATGGTTGTTGCCCTTTTCTTCAATCCAGCCTTCATAACAGTGAGGGAGACTTTGCGGGAATCTTAAAAATGCTTCCTTTCCACTCTGCTTTCAGCATGCTCCAGTTTGCATCTTTCTCCAGAATGTATGGCCCTTCCTAGGGGCAGGGAAGGAAAGAACCATTTATCTCTTTCCCACAGCACATGGACAACACTATGGAAACTCCCTTCCCCACCCTTGGGACTTCTGAATTTACGGAAGGATCAGTTTAAATCTGTAACAGAAATTATGAACGCATTTACTCTAACCCATTTCTTTCGCATGGATTATTTTTAAAATCAAGTTCTCCTTTATAAGACTTGAAGTAAAAGCCTTGAGGGCATCTATGACATCCTGCCCCTAATATTTGTAATGAGTGAATGATTTGGAAAACTGAACTATGTACAGAGGGCCTCAGAATAGAACTGAAAGGAAAACAATCCCATTTGGACCCCACATTAAACACTAGTTTTAAATGGTTTCTATTCATTAAACCAACCATTCTCTAAATTTTCAACAGGCATTAAAATATGAAGATAAGTCATATTTTAATGACTATATGTGAAAGCAGAGAAAAAGAAAGAAAACAATACAAAAATAATAGTGGACTTTAAAATGAGTCAGTCAGAAGAAAATAGATAATGTTCAGGGAAGGAATGATTAGGCTGAACTGTATAAAATTACATTTTTGTAATTCAAAAATTGTCAAATAGTCTAAATTTCACGATTCAATCTAATATTAAGTGTTAGAAAAAACAATTCAATCATGTTAAAATTCCAATAAACTTCCAAAATTCCAATCACATCCAATAAAAATGGAAGTGATAGAGAGAAAGAGCCAATAATACTTTACATAATTCAGAGAGTCTGTGTTGCCTATGAGGCTTTCTTCACCAAAGCTTCCAAGCGGTTCACCTGTGTCTGGCCTGGCACTCCTTTCTAAGCTTGAGCATGTGTTACTACTTTCTTTCAAATGCATCACTTCTCATCCAGTTTCTAACAGGTAGTTTAAATGTTTCCATCTTTGGAACTACCTGTCCTTAATGGAATAGATTTCAAAATGGGATCCATGATCTTATTTAGGAATTTTTTCATAAAACTGTTATTTTGTTTTCTTGTTTTTTAGATTTTAAGACTGTTGCAAACAGCCTGATTAGGCTCACTGCACACTCCCCACCCCCCAACTATTCTAAACAGGCTTCACACTAAGCAGCCTTCACAGTCTCCCTGTGGGTCTTACTCACAGAGCAAGTCGTAATAACAAGCTTCTATGCCCTGGCTGGCTTTTTGGCTCAATGGGACGTTTCTGCTGCCAAATTCTGCTTCGAGGGCTTCATGGGTTTATCCTTACATGCACCTTAGTGACGTCCTGTATTTTGTCTCTTCTAAACTCAAGTTCATTTTCTATGTCTACTTATTGCTAAGCGGGCGACAAAATGTCTACATCTGGAAGGAAAGAAACCCCTCATATATTTTTGCCTTTTCCTCTGAAAAATATCCTGTTGTGCATGTGGGGAGAAGCATGTTAGTAATAAGAGGAGGAAATGATGGGGTCAGCCGGACTGTTAGAGACAGTCCAGATGAAATTTAAAAACGGAACTGCAGTGACGGTTTCTGAGAAAACTGAGTGATGTGCGTTTCAAAATCTACAGCCCAAAATCCAGACTCGGCTAAAACATACCAGGAAGCTTAGCTCAGACTTGCAAGGTTCACTCCTTCTAAACATGAAACAAGGAAATGTGGAAGGTTTGCTCTTTCTCTTTAATAAAGAACGTTAACAACCTGCTTTGGGGAACACAAATCTTTTTATGGAGTAAGAACTAGCTCTTAAAAATGGGAAATACATGTGGGATGGTGTTTATTTATGCACACGTAAGTATACACATATGCAATGATTATTAATATTTACATACACATACACGTATGGAAATAATTGTCTCCGAAAGTGGTTTAGATCTAGAAACAATTGGCAGACAAAGAAAGGAAAGCTGAGAATAGTCCAGTTTGCAAAACCATCCCAAAGGACAACAGTCCCAACAATAGGAAGGCTGATGGCATAATAATCCCCATAAAATACCATGGGGAGGAGGGAGTGGAGGATTCTCCAGTATTTATATGGATTCGTAAGATTTTAGAACACAAGTTCTTTTCAAACCAACTTTTATTTCCTTGTGCAAAGAGAGATTGATAGCTTCAAAGGAAGGTAGGTGGGTGTCAGAATCTTGCCAATGGGTGATAACTGCCACACTTGAGTGGGTGTTTGCTAGATGGAGGGAGAAAAAACAGAAAGCAAGCCATCCCTACTGAAAAGATATTCCCACCACAAACATGCCACTGTCCACTACAGAGGATGTGTTTTTTTCTGTCCTTGCAGGATTCCAGGTTGATTTTTATCTCCGTACAACATGTGCCATGGAATATTTACATGTTTGGGCACATTAACAAAGAGAAAAAACACAAAACAAAACAAAATAAAAAGACCACACAGCGCACACACACACACACACACACACACACACACACACAACACACAAAATGGGATTGTGCTCCTTTGTTTTGCATTTTCTGTAACCCAGATTGCGGTAATTATCTCTCTGGCTTTACAAGCCTTGTCTTTCATTCTAAAGGCAGTTTTTGGAATCACGTTACACTTAACTCAGTTTAACAAATAAGAGTAGTCTGGCAAAATGGCACCGTGTGCTTTCCACAAATATTTGTGGTATAGGCAAGCTCTCAATGTTTTCATTATGCCCCAGGTTCTTTGGTTTGAAAGCAAGTGGAATAACGTAAAGAAGAGAGAGGAACATGGATTTGGGAACTGGGTGCATGTTGGATGCACTTTGCAGATCCTTCTGTGCCAGAGAACTGAAAGGAGGGAAAAGATACAATTTAAAAATAACCGGGAGAATAAAAAGAGTGAAGGTTTGGAGGCATTTAGCAGAGCACAGTTTACCCTGGCGTGAGCTCCGGGCTAATGATGAAATAATAACATTTGGCGCTCAGAGCCCCAGAGACTGACAATGAGTGCACTGTAGCCTGTGTGCTCCACACGTTTGCCGGGCTCTGTAGTCGGGACAAAGAGTTGTAGCACAGAGGCAAGCAGAGGAGGGGTGAGAGCGAGAGTCTGCACTCAAGTTGACTGTAATATAAATATACATATACTGTGCTACAGATGTTCCTCATTGGCGAAGGCTGGCACATCATTACGCCCTGTGCTTCATAATATTTTAATGAGCTTTTTCTCCAAATAGCAACAGAAATGAACAATAAGAAGCTCTCAGGGAGAGAAAGTTGGTGTTGTTTTTGTCCCTGGGAAAAAAAAATTCTCCTAATAGGTTATATTAGTAATGGCAGGAAAAAAAAAAAGAAAACACTAGTCTGGGCTTAATAAAATGGAATCAAGTTTAAAATATAGTTTCTGAAACTAGTTTCCTTTTTTTTCTCTTTTCTTCAACTCTAACAGTTCATTTAGGCTAAAGGAATAACATAACGGCTTATAGCGTAATTCTGGGTGATTGTTTCTCTACCTCTCCCCTTTTCTCTCTCCCTCTTTTTCTCTTTTTAGAGAAAAAAAATAAAGAAAGCCCTAAGTGAAACTGTTGCAACAATGCTGTTAATATATTGTGCCAATTAAAGTCTTGAAATAAATAACAAACCACTTAATATGTGTTGTAAATGTCGTGCTGATTTAAGCATTGTTACGCACAGATTATATCTCTTCAGGGGCCGGATGGCTGGGTCCTCAGTGGAGGTTTCCTTTTTGAATGTCTGTGTGTGTGTGTGTGTGTGTGTGTGTGTGTTCCCTATTATTCCTTTTTTATTTTGCCATAGGGTAAATTCCAAATAAAGACCTAAAGACTTAGGGAAAGTTTGCTACCTTCAATATTGTAGCCAGTTTTCAGCCTTAGTACCCCTGCAAGGAAAAGAATTATTTCTGGCCATGTTCAATATTTCCTTTAAAAAAGAAAAAACTCTACGGCAAAATGAGAGTAGGTCCCTTATTTTAGGATGCAGTCTTTTGAAGATGTTTTTTACACAGATCTTATTTTAAGGTAAGGCAAGTGAGAGAATTTAGTTTGTGAACATGTGAGCAGCAAAATTAAAATAAATAAAATAATACCTACTAACCTCTAGATGTTATTTTGAGAAAGACAACAAATTTCCACATGAAAAATTTTGTATATTCAGGTATGAAGTACAGATACTGTCTTCTAAATCTGTGGATTAGACATCATTATTATTTGGAATGTCCATTTCTCATGTAAGCGTTCTATCATTTCTAAGGTTGATGTTTTTTATTGATGATAGAATACGCCCAGACCTCTTCCCTTTTTCTAAATCCCACTGTACTATATGTAAGGATTAATGAAAAAGGGAAATCTCATTTCAAGGAATTCATCAGACAATTAGGCTTAAATAACTCAAATTTGCTTTCACTTTTTGCATTTTGACATTAGGAAATGACAAAAGCAGAGGACCTCAAGGATAAACTCATATGGAATAACTTTTAAAGAAAGTTCCTAAAATATTATTTAAAGATGACTTAATTGTCTACCTCTCTTATATATCTCCTTCTTTGAAATATAAAGTACTGTTAATAGGGAAGGATAGAGGCACAAGAAAACTTGTCATGCCCTCCAAATCAGAATTTAAGTGAAATTGAATTATGATGAGTACAGTTTTAGTGTCGTTTAATTTTTTTTAGAAGTGGATATCATATGCATGACAGTTTTGTTAACCTAACTGGCCAGAATATATTAACAATCTGAATTTCACTTCCAGGTATCCTAGATAAATGCCCTGGATGTCATAATGCAGTATGTATGTATATGTGTGTATATTCAGAAAAGGAGTTTTCTGTGTACGTAGATAAACTGATATAAAAGGTACAAAATGGGCATTTGTGGCTTTTCATGAATTCTTGATTCCTAATAAGTGGCCTGTAGAGTTAATACTTTTTTTAAGAAAAACAAATTAATAAGAATAAGTTAAACCTCATGTGGGCAGAAACAGCTAATTAAATTAGATGTAGTATAGTAGTATAGCTCTATGCTTGAAAGCCTGGACTCGGTGGTAACTGGATCATATGGACTCAAACCCTTACACTTTCATTTAATAGCTGGGACCTTGAGCAGGTTTATTAACCTCACCATGCTTCAGTTTATCCATCTGAGAAATGGAGATGATGGTAATACCTTCCTCATAGTCTCATAAGGATGACATGGGTTAATAAATGTAAAGTATTTAAAACAGTGCCTGGTACATAAGTACTGAATAAGTATTTGCTATCATCATCATCCCTATTATCATTACTATTTAATGAATCCAGTATGCTACTATTTCATCTCTCTGCCTGCTCTTTGAACCAAGCATTAGAAGTCCTCAGTCTCAGATTCAGCTCCACACTGACTGGCTTTGTGATCTTCATTTAGCCTGTCTTGATCTTCTGTTTTCTTTAGCTGTAAAATTAGGGAAAATTAAGAGATAATTTATGAGTCTAGCTACATGTTAGAACATAAGCCTTTTAAAATAATTCACAAGTTGACTAGGGATATCTAATGATGCTACAAAGAAAAAAGTGATTCAGGGGAGCTGAAGTTCAGGGCAGAGGGGTTGAAAAGTGTCAAAACTGTCACCCTCTCCCAAATCGTGCCTAAGAGAATTGTACCTGCCGTATGTAGTGCCTCAAAATCTAAGGGGCCACGGCATAAAATATTGGGGCTACCATGAATAGCTGAGGGTCACTATGGTCTAAGGCTGCCTTTAGAGGCTTTCATCTCAGTTTCTATCTCTCTGGAGAATAACTGTTACCTAGATCAAAACCAGGGATGAGACAAACCATAAACTTGTCTTCAGGGATCTATGTCTTCTTTTCTCTGGACCATCAGCCTTCCTGGCTCTCTGGAGTATTTTAATCCATTCCATAAAATTAAATTAATATTTAAAAAACCAAAAACAAACAGAGGCATAAGGAGGTTCTCTTGGGAGCTGAAGTTGCATTTTTTTTTTCAGGAGAGTCTCTCCTGTCCTCTGACCAGAGGACACTATGTAAAACAATGTGCTTCTCAGCTGGAGTCAGTGTGGAAGAATAAAACCCCCGTGCACTGCACAGTCTCCCTAGATGTCAGCACTGACAGTCTCTACCTATGAGTGTCGGAAAGGTTTAATATGCTATCTGTCTAATGATAATAACACCTAACAGGTCCTGAGTACTTACTCTGAGCCATGCTGCTCTCTAAGTGCCTTCCATATATTAGCTTGTGGATTCTTCACCAAACCCTCTAAGGGCATTTTTCTTCCATGTCTCAGATGGAAAATTGGACATCGAGGTGCAGGTCACATCATAAGGAAGTGGTATAGCTAATGCTGAAACCCAGTCTTCCTCTAGTGGCCTAGCAGTCATGCCAGGACCCAACTCCAATAATAACTGCCATACAATAAATTTTAAAAAGTAAAGTCAGAAAAGCTTCCCAACCAGCTATTAGGATTTATGACTACTAACTCAGATGATAAGATACCTCTATCTGCCATTCGCCAGTTTTAAAAATAAGAATGTTTTACTCTTTGGATGGTGATTTCACATCTTGTTCTGATTTGAATTTCCCAGTGACTTTGAGAAGTAAGAAAAACATCCAGATTTTGGAAAAGTACAAGTTAACACTTCCTTCTCTTGCCCATAGTTTTTACTTTAGGTTGCTTCTAAGGAAATTTACTCGGCACTACTTACATACTAGCAAGCTGTGGAAGAAAACCCACTAGTTCCTCTTAAGATACCGAACCAGGATCTAAGTTTGGTAGCAGTGCGAGAATCTCTGGCTTGTGTGGATCTGAGAGACCTCCTTCAAGATGTATTAAGGCTGTTACTATTCCTCTACCACTGTAACCAGGTGGGCTAAAACCTCTAGTCAATTAGTATTGTAACCAAATCTAACCCTTTCACAGTTGCCCAAGAAACAAGTGACTCCTTCATTGAGGAGAGTCCTGGCTGCCTGGTCTAGCCACCCTGCCTCGGCTTTGATTCTTTCTCTACTGCCAACCTTGGAGGACTGACATTTTATTTTATTAAAGCAGTGCCATCAAGCACATGTCTCCACTGAACTAAAAGGAAAAGGGAAGCTCAGTGTGATTTAAAACTCTGAGTGAATTTTGAAATAATAAATGGAGTTGAAGCTGGATTAACTTGGAATATGAATATTGTTTGCTATTTTAAAAAGTTAAAAAAAGAAAGTTTGTGTCAAAAATATATTTTGATATTAATATCTTTTAATTTTTGCCTCAAGAAAATAAATGGCAATGCCAGCAGTATTAAGCAGAATTAACAAATTGTGGTTCTTTATTAATATCAATTATAGCTCTATGTATAAACATCTTTTTCATCTAATCAGGATGGTGTAATGCAAGACATGTGTTACCAAAATCTTGATCACTATTAGAGTGTGTTAAAAGCTCAAGATTTAGTGAAAAGAACTCCAGATTATGCTGGAAATAATGTGAAGTATACATGTACATGGACTTGCCTGATGACTCAGACAGTAAAGAAACTGCCTGCAATGCGGGAAACCCAGGTTCAGTTCCTGGATCAGAAAGATACGGTGGAGAAGGGCATGGCAACCCACTCCTATTCTTGCCTGGAGAATCCCATAGACAGAAGAGCCTGACAGGATACGGTCCATGGGGTCACAAACAGTCGGACACAACTGAGCAACTAGCACTTTCACTTTCACACATGTGCACATGCAGCTTATGACATCATAAAATAGTATACTAGGTAATTATGCAGCCAAGTCTAGACTACTTTCTGCTAGGTGTGTCAAGCCTAGGATTTTCCTTCTGATTTTTTTCTTTTTTGTTTCAATTTTTTTCAATAGTTGATTTCCAATGGTGTGTTAGTTTCAGGGGTACAGCAAAATGAGTCAGTTATACATATACATATAGCCACTCTTTTCTCTGGATTCTCTTCCCATAAAGGTCATTATAGGATATTGAGTAGAGTTCCCCGTGCTATAGAACATATTCTTATTGGTTATTAGTGTGTATATGTCAATCCCAATTTCCCAATTTATCCCTCCCCCATCTTACCCTGTGGTAACCAAAACTTTGTTTCCTACATCTGTGACTCTATTTCTGCTTTGTAAATAAGTTTATTTGCATCCTTTTTTTTAGATTCCACATATAAGTGGTATCATATGACATTTGTCTTTCTGTGTCTGACGTACTTCACTCAGTATGACAGTTTCTATGTCCATCCATGTTGCTGCAAATTGCAGGATTTAGTTCTTTTTATGGCTGAGTAATCGGAGAAGGCAATGGCACCCCACTCCAGTACTCTTGCCTGGAGAATCCCAGGGACAGAGGAGCCTGGTGGGCTGCAGTCCATGGGGTCTCTAGGAGTCGGACACGACTGAGTGACTTCACTTACACTTTTCACTTTCCTGCATTGGAGAAGGAAATGGCAACCCACTCCAGTGTTCTTGCCTGGAGAATCCCAGGGACAGGGGAGCCTGGTGGGCTGCCATCTCTGGGGTCGCACGGAGTCAGACACGAGTGAAGTGACTTAGCAGTAGCAGCATAGCTGAGTAATATTCCGCTGTACATACATACCATATCTTCTTAATGTATTCCTCTGTTGATGGACATTTACATTGCTCTCATATTCTGGCTAGAGTAAATAGTGCTCCAATGAGCATTGGTGTACATGGAGAAAAGGGAACCCTCCTAAACTGTTGATGGGAATGTAAGTTGGTGTAGCCACTATGGAGAACAGTATTGAGCTTCCTTAAAAACCTAAAAATAGAACTACCCTATGACCCAGCAATGCCACTCCTGGGCATATACCTGGAGAAAACCATAATTTAAAAAGCTACAAGCCCAGAATTTTCTATTCACTTATTTAGTTGCAACATAAAGTTCAGAATTTAGGGCAAATGGCTTTGAACTCTCATACCACCATTTAAGAGCAGCCCAAATTGGGGAGAGCAACTTAAATTTTTGGATCCCAAGTTTACGTATCTTCAAAACATGAGTAACAATTCCTGCTTTACAGCATTACCAGAATTTAAGAAAACATATGTGTTGTCCCCATCAGAAGACATGGTTCATAGTAGTTGCTCTATAAATAATATAGCTACTGTTTCTATAATTATTTCTACCTTACATTCTCTATTTACCATCTCAAATCCAGTCAAGCTCTTTGTGATTTGATTGTATGCTTCTATCTTGGTCAGACAGCAAATAATCACATGGAAAAATTATACAAAGGACATGACCGTATAGGGATTGAGAAAGAGAAGATCAAGACAAGAAAGCTGCGTTATCTCTTATTGTCTTCCTAAACCTGATATTTGAGGGGTAAGGGAGTAGCACATGACAGTTTTATCTTTAGTGCTAAGAGGCAGCAAATTGTCTTGCAACTAACTCAGGAGTAAGACATTGGTTGCAGAAGTCCTTTGTCAATATAACTCCCTGGCAAGTATCCAAGAATGTACAATTCTACTTCGTTTTTACTCAATGAATGTTTATGTTTATGAAAAGACCTGATAAGCATTGACTTGATTTCCCTACAAAACAAAATTGCCATCATGACGATGACCTTGTTGTAGCTACTGAGTAGGTTTGCTTCAGCACACCCATCTGAAGGCATACTACTCCAGCACATTGAAAAAGAGAGTCTTACTCAAATTTAGGGAAAATCTTATAAAAGAAGGCCTCCCTTAAACACCTAGTGTTGAGCAGTCTACCAGTTCTTTCTTTTCCAGGGGATTGGGAAATAGTGCCTATGAGTGTGTCCCTAGATAGGCAGCCCAAGAACAGAGCTGGGGAAAGCTGAGATACCAGATGGCAAATGTCTGGGCTGTCCTTCCTGGCACAGGCATGTTTGTGACCAGCTCCATGTCCCACGCAATGGACTCAACTGGATAAGAGCCTAGCCCATTACAAATGATGGAGGGAATGGAGAAAATTGTTTCCCACAGAGAGGATGAAGTTCAGAAGGCAAACTGAATCTGCAGGAGAAACTTGCAGGCCTGCATGACCCTGGAAACACAACACAATCCAATCCAGCCCATAGGAGGAACTTCTTAGGCTCCACAATATGGTTCATAGTTCTCACAGTGCTAAAAGAAGCTTTTTAAAAGAAAACCTAATAGACATTTTCTCACTAGAATGGGCCTCAAAAACAGAGAAAAATGTACTGTAATTAGAAAATAAATTTTATATTTGCCTGGGGAAGATGAATGAGGCTTAATCTGGGTGATTCGAAAACATTTCTTGGTGAATGTAACAGGCAGGTCAAATTTAGCTCAATAGGAGGAAAAACTCTGACATTTACATCTATCCAAAGCTGGAATGGTTGTGGTTTAGTCGCTAAATCGTGTCTGACTCTTGTGACTCTAAGGACTGTAGCCTGCCAGGCTTCTCTGTTCAATGGGGATTCTCCAGGCAAGAATACCGGAGTGGGTTGTCATTTCCTTCTCCAAGGGATTGTCAAGCTCAGGAATCGGTCCCGGGGCTCCTGCACTGCAGACAGATTCTTTACCAACTGAGATACGAGGGAAGCCCAAACTGGAAGGCACAGAAGGTATTCCAGCAAAGGCTGAATAAGCACTGATTGGGCATGTTCTGAAAATTTATACCTTGGAAAAGTACTAGGCTAGAATCCTGAATTACTATAAAAATAGTAGATAAAAGAGAAAAGTTTTGATATCAGAAAACACTGGGGGAAAAAAGCTGCACTGAATTATTTGTAGAAAGCAAAGCTAAACAGCTCTGCTTTCCTCTCTGCCATCCCACTCAAAAGCCCTGCCATTAACATAGAAGTTTGGTGTTCAGAAGCTAAGAGCATTCACTGGGGACAGTGACTTCGGGAGGAAGCTAGTTGCAAACAAGAACTAGATGATGTTTAATCCATGTGTTTCTAGTGGAGTAGAAGCACCCTGGTTTATTTGGCTATAGTGGGAGCCTTTTCATAGCTCACCAGGTATCCTCTGCTGATTTGTACTACAGACTAGAGTATTTTTCTCCAGTCTATATTCATAATATCTTTGCTTTACCATTCTTAAAGAGAATACTTTTAGTCACAACTGTGTCTGAATTGTGTTTAATATTCTTGATCATAGAAAATCTATTGGCTTTTGCTTCTGAGTTTTCATTACCTGAATGCTCTCTGCCCTTTGTCCACTCTCCAAGATCTCTCTGATATTTTTTCACCCCTTGAACCCTCCTCTGGCTTTCCAATGAATTCTTTCTGGGAATTCTGGGAATTCTTTCTGGGAACCTTTGGGCTTCCACAGAGCTGTGTATAGATCCCTACCATAAAACGTATGACCAAGACCCACTACAAAATTTGCACACCCAAGTGCAAAATGAAGATATGTGTCCCCTATTTATAAATGGGACCTTTGCGATTGCACAGATGAAATATTCGTGAAGCCAACCCTATTTCTGATGCTATAATCAGATCCTGTGTTACATATTCTATGTTGATTTCAGGCTACTAATCATCAGTCACCCTTTTTTGTGGTAGCATCTAGAGTTCCACTGAGGGGTTACTTCTTCCCCACTGTGTATGTCTCAGTGCATCTATAAATCAAGGTGCCCCAGCCTCTCCTTCTAAGGAATAAATATGTGACTAAATTCCACTAACTCCTCTCTCTCCTCCCTTCCTATCTATTCTCTTTCTTCCTCTCCTTCTCCTCAGTCATTGAAATCTTGAAGAGAAGGATAAAGGATAAGGACAAAAAAACTGTAATGTACTTGTCCCCAACAGTGCCCTCCAAGGCTCTTGAGAAGTTCTGATACTTACGCCCTCACGCACGCTAGTTTTCAAGTTCTATTTTCTAAGCCTGATTCTCCAGGCTTCTAGTTGGTCCTGTGAATGTCCCAAGAGCTTTTCCATAACTTTGTCTCCTACTTAAGCAGCCAAAATTTGTTTCTGTTGCTTGCAATCAAAGAACCCTATGAGTGATAGCATATCTCACTCTTACCGGACTGGGGATTCTTTAGTCTAATTAAAATTATAGCATACACACACTAAGTAAATACAGAAAAGTGCAAAGTGTTTCACATATGGGATTTCCTTTAATTTTCAAAATGAACCTTCAAGAGTGTCACCATCTCCACGTTTTAGATGACACAAATGAAGTTCTGGGAGGTCAAATAATTTGTGAAAGTCTCCCAGTTACTTATTTACGGAATCAAGATTTTCAGACTAAGGTTTTTCCGACTCCCAAGACCACACTGTTTTTGTTGTTGTTGTTCTTTGTGTATGCCAATTGTCTAGCACATTTCTTGGCATGTTGTATTCCCAGTAATTATTCAGCGAGTGATTGAATAAAGAAGGAATGTTCCTACCCATGTCTTCATCCAGTAGCAGTTCATAACCAATACCTAATGGCTGACAATTATAAAGTCAAGTTTTATCTTTTGCATCTCTCATCATAAAATTTTATTTGCCATTTACTACTATGAAAACATTGGCAGATTCATCACATTTCTAAAACTGGCTTAGCATACCAATAATCTCAATTTATTAAATGATTTTTTTTATTGGTTCACTGTGACTGTCCCTTTCAAGATCAAAGGCACAATGACTGGCACAGATATATATGTACATATATATATATAATATAAACTTTCGACTGCCAAGAAACAAACTGAAACTTTAGCTATGTTGGCCTTCACTTCAATAGAGACATTCAGAAATGATTTTCCTTTATCCATAAATCTTTGCAGAATCAATAATGGGGAAGGGACAAAGAAATACAGAGTCTGAGAGTCTGCCTGAAAATGTAATTGTGCCAAAGTCCAACAGCACTGAGGAGAACCAGAAAGTCAAGAAGGTAGCTAGAGCAGTTCCAAATTCTACATGAGATCTATCTAACTATTGTATAAACAGAGGAAATACATTTGGCAGGTAAAAACAAAACCCATTATTTTCCTTCTTATGTGTGTCTAAACAATTCAATGTAAATAAGATGTTACTGAGTAAAGGACTAATCTTTACTGTTCCGTGTACAGGTTCAGAGGTAAAAAGGAAAAGAAAAAGCAATTAATTACAAAAGCTTCCAAACAATGCAAACAGCATTAAGCACAGTAATTATAAGATAAGCACTGGAGCAATTTCCAGTTGATTTGGTGTGGGTGTGCAGACGTAAACCTGCAGTTTGCCTGCTGATGCAAGAATGGTTTACATGCCAATTAGTGGTTATTGCTACTAATTATTAAAAACATTTTTTTAAAGTAATTAAAAATTAAATGCACCTGTATGATGGCTCATAACTGTGTGGTAGTCAATTGCTCAGATTTTCCATATCAATCACACAGGAACTAATCGGTAAGATGGAGAAGCAATAAGACAATACGTGTCAGAAGTCCAGCCACATATTCATGTGCTTTCTCTGAGGAAGCATTGCTGAGATGTGTTTTTTCTGCTCAAGTTTCTATGAATAAATGCTACCAAGTCAAGGTCTTTACAGCTCATGAGGATAGTAGTTGAATGTGTAATCCTTTGCTTCTGACTTTAGTTATAAGCTCATTGCCATAAAATACTGTTGAGAAACCAAAGAAGCGAGGGAAAGATAAGACTTAGCCGCATCTAAGATCTCACTTTCCTTCCTAAAAGCTGTGCCAGAGAAGACATCTTTAAAATTCTAGAATGAATGCCAGGATCCCAATCTTACCATTAACTATGTGACCATGGGTAGTTCAAGGGCTTTCTAGGTGGTGCCAGTGGTAAAAAAAAAAAAAAAACAAAAAAAAACAAAAAAAAACCACCTGCCAATACAGGAGATGCCAGAGATGCAGGTTCAATCCTAGGGTGGGGAAGATCCCCTGGAGGAGAGCATGGCAACCCACTCCCATATTCTTGCCTGGAGAACTCCATGGACAGAGGAGCCTGGCAGGCTACAGTCCATGGGATCACGAAGAGCTGGACATGACTGAGAGAAAGAGAGATGGGCACATCACTAATCCAGCTGCCGCAGCTTCTTTACCTTCAAAGAAAGGAGACAGATTAACTGCATTTGTAAATTCCTTCCAGTGATAAAATCTGTGTCCTTATTGGGCTAGCATTCATGAGACATGGATGAGAAGAAATGGATAATATTTACTGAGTGTTCATTCAGTCTCAGGCTTTTCCATCAGTGGTTCATATCCTTGGCTATGGTGCAGAATCACCTGAAGAGCTTTCCAAAGTATATTGTCAGGGCCTGTTCTCCAGAGATTCTGACTCAGTTAGATGGAGGTGGAAACAAGAAAGACATCCATAGCTTTTCAAAGCTTTCCAGGTGACTCTAATGGGCTTAGAAAGTTATAAATTACCAACATGCTTTCCATACATTAGATCACTAGTTCTGATATTTTAAAATACTCTGTGAAGCATGCATTTTTGTCCCCATTTTACAAATGAGGAAATATATTTAGGGACTTTCAGTGTCTGTCATAATACAAATGTGACAGAGACAGGATTGAAATTTTGGAAAACAGATATTGTCTAAGCATTTCTGATCCAAAGAACCTGAGTTTTCTTAACCTTAAATATACTATCAGTTTTATAATGCTATTGACTGACTTATTGGTCCTCTTGGCTCCCTATTTTTGTTATCAAAGCATACACCCTTAAATGTGTTTTCGTTAAATTTCTTTGTAGTTCTCAAATATATAAAAAGAATCAAACACAAAATAAGGGTTATGAATTGGCTTGTTATTCCTATAAAAGATTATTTAACATGCACGCGTGCTCAGTAGCTAAGTCATATCCGACTCTGCGACCTCATAGACTTTAGCCCTGCAGGCTCCTCTGTCCATGACATTTTTCCAGGCAAGAATACAAGAGTGGGTTGCCATTTCCTCCTCCAGGGGATCCTCCTGACCCAGGGATTGAACCCACATCTCCTGCGTCTCCTGTGTCTCCTGCATTGCGGGCAGATTCTTTACCACTTGGCAGTCCAAGTGTAATATTCTGGGAAGTTAGAGCAATCAGGCTCTGTCAATAGGTGATGGAGACTGAAAAAGTGTGGGGGCTCAGGAAGAAGAGGCCTGAGAGACAACTGCTGTCTCACTATAGCCACGTGCACAGACAGCGCAGGAGGAACAGGAACCTGGGCGACCAGTGAGAAGTGAGGGGAATTTCCATTGGCCTCTGCCTCGGGCCTTTTAGGTTTTGTTTGTATTTTGTTCGTCTTAAGGCTGTTGCCTCTATTTCTTATGATTATCTCCCTGGCCCCAGGACATTCCTACCACTTATTTAGTTATTATCTCCACTGGAAATCTACTTATCTTTTTAAAAGGTACAGAGCAATTTATGTCCCACCATCATTCTATTTACAATCTTAATCCTACACAGCCAAAGTTAAAAAAAAAAAAAAAAAAGAGTCATTACCTGTACATATTGTGAGTCTACTATTTGGTACATTATTGGAGCTTCAGGATAAAAATAACAACAACAAAAACCAAAAATACACCTCACGCAGCATTTACTGCTCTTCTTTTGACGGGAGATCCCACTACCTACCTGAAAGCAAGCAGGAATTATATTCTCACGCCAGCATATAATTGGCAGGCCCATATTTTGTTTTTGCTTGTTTCTTTCTTTCAGCAAAATCAGCCTGCCTTCTTTCTGACTTTCCCTGCCAACCCTATCGAATTGTGTGAGGTTTACGGATGTACAGTCATTCCTGGGCAACCTGAAAACGAGGGAGACAAACAAGGGGATCCTGCAAAACAAAGGAAAAAAATGTGGTGAAAGTACGAGTGAATAACAGAAGACAGATTTGAGATAATTATTGGAGAGATGACAGAGTATAATCACCATGATTTGTTTTGCCAGATTGTTGTTTCAAAGATAATGAAGAACTATTAAATCAATTTCTTTCCCCCCCCCTCAAGGAAATGAGTACACAGATATTAAAGAATAAATGAAATGAATATTCAGATACTAATTATAAATACTAATTATGATAAGTTTGAACAGCTAGTTACTTTATACAACACTAGAGATACTCGTTATGCAAATGCACAGAGTCTACCCAACGGTTTTATAGATCCCTGGAATTAGGTCCAAAGCTATTGTGCAGAAACAGGAGAGAGGCCCAACTTGGTTGGGGGTCATTTTTATTGCCAATTTAACTAGTGTCAGATTAGTGGGTATTTGACTATCACTAAAACAATGTAGGGCTCAATTCACCAAAGTATCATTTTTACTAATATTTTAGTGAAGAGTGAAGAAGTATTCCTCCCGATACTATCCTGCCATGCGGAGGCACCACTGTTTTCTAGTCTCTAGTAATGAAACTTGCATTAGCAAAAGTGAGCTGGTTGCCTACCAAGAAAAAAAAAAATAATGTCCTTGAGAACTTGGTATCCTGCTGTATTTTATTGCAGTAAAGCCATTTCACCATTCCTCTTCACTGAATGAGATTTTTTAAAATTCCTAAATCATGAGCCAAATTAGTCTAACCCATCCAGCATTTCATGGAAGATCTTCAGTGCAGGATTATTACATGGAACTACAAACTCTTCTGTTTTAGGAAAGTGAAAAAAAAAACATATTTCTCTACCAACAAGAAACATGATCCACTCCACATTCAGAAAGATTTACAAATGCCACAACACAGTTATCTACCAGCAAACATATCATTTCTTTGTTTCGTAGGACACCAAGCATGAATTATTCATGAGCCCCCATTTCAGATGCTTATTGTGTCTGGTGGCAAAGTCTCCGCCTGTTCAGCCCCAGGAAAGCTCGGGCACTCTGCTGCAGGCGCAGTGCTCTGTGCCACCCAGGGGCCAGCCGTGTGCTCTCGAGTTACTAGAGCAGTGCAGGCGGCTCCAGTGGCCTCAGCTGTGGAGACAGCTGTTTGCCCACAGTCTGTGATGGCAGAAATGTGTGGTAGGCTTCCCCCTAACAGCATGCCCCCCCCCCACACACACTCCCATGCCATGCGTCATGCACACACTACCACCGAAGGGATGCTAAGAAGCCCACGATTTGGGGACCAAAATGAGCAATGCACCGCAGTTTAGAAATAGCTCTTTATCTTATATACAAAATTATTGGATAGCAGGTACAGTCTCAGAATCTAAACCCTTCTTATTATTTATGTATCAAAAAGTTTGTGCATGCATGAAATTGACATGATTTCCTTATTTACTTATTTAATGTATTGATTGATGTGCCAGGATCCCACAGGCAGCAGGGACTTTTTATTTTTTAAAGATTATTTTAAAAGAAATAGATAGCCATCGGGCATTCCACAACACGGTCCAGTCAAGGCCTCCTTAATGGTGTGTATTCATAAGGAATTCCTTTCCGTTCTTGCTTGCTACCTGTCTGTGGCTATTCATTGACATAGAATATTGCACCTTGTACACAATAGGAAGTGACAAGGGTGGAAAAAATTATTAGGCACGGAAGGGTAAAATATGGGGAGAAAATCTGGATCAAACAGCAGCATCCAACAGTCAATATAATCATCTATAGTAGGCAATCCCTTGCTTGGAGCTTGAGCTGGAAGTGATAGAAAAACTCTACTACAATGAGCACTGTTAAAATTCCATCCGGTATCATTTCCATGCAGAAGAGCGAGGTGCAGACAGAAAAACATCCCACAGTAAAAATTCCTCTCATAGACCTTGGATCATCTGTTTATCTTACAGGCACTGACTTACTTTCATTTTGTAAATAACTGAATTGGTCAATGTAATAAAATTAAATTCTCCGTAAATGTTGAAAGATTCTTACAAGGAAAGTTTCATAGATGTCTTACTAGCATGGCTCTTGAATTCTATTCATTACGTTATTAGGGGGTTCTAATGTTGTAATTGGTCTTGGTGAATAGGGATCAGATCAGGAGATGGGGGCACCCGTTTACAGAAATGGGATACTGAATTCGGCAGACTCACATTCACTCAATGTTCTATGTGTATGACGTTTGTGTAAGATCTCTGTCCCCTCACTTCCAACCGAACTCTAACTTGACATAATGCGGCATAGAATGGCACCAGTCATCAGGCTTGCATCAGAAATTCATTTTATTTGGATTCAATTCAGACTCTTAACGAACTGATTCCTGTAAATGCAGCAGATGGGAGCGAAGCAAATGGGAGCGTGTGTGCGGCCTCACACTCAGCATCACTGCTGCTTCCCTGTGCTAAAGCCTTCCCTGAGTTAGCTGGTTAGTTAGTTAGCTAATTAGTTAGGCACACTCCAACTGAAAGTTTTCATTATAATTAACACATTTATCCTACCAGTCCACCAAACGGAGGCATGAAAATCTACCGTCCAGCCAAGGCAAGTCGATTCTTTCCTTAGCTTTCTCTCTGCTCATGATAAATGTGGTGAGTGTTGCCAGAAGATGGCCCAATGGTTTATAAACCTGGCAAAGCTGTAGCCAGAGCTTCTTTGCTAAAGGTCAATTAAAAATGTTCATTGCACTGTAAACAGAATTCTCCATAGAAGATTGCCACACAGTGCCCAGAGTGGTCTCTTAATACAAAATATCAATTTGATTTTCCTCAGGAGATTTGCTCTCCTTTTGCAATGCAAATATTTTCAAGTGTACTAAACACGTTTTAGCACCTCAACATAGGCACTAAAACTATTTGCATGCAAAATTACCCAGAGTAGGCAGACAGGCACAAGCTTATGCTAGCACCATATGTGCTGAAGAATTTGAGCCAGGAAACAACTAGTATCTGGACGTTATTTACAATTTAAATTTAATTTTACATTATTATTCAAACGAGAGCTTATATATAAAGTCTCTATTAAAATTAATGTTTCACATGGAACAAAATTTCACCTAAAATTGCATGTTTAATAGTGTTGGGCTTTTTTGTTCCAGCTGTCTAAACCACTCAAGAAGGACAATATGGGCACTTTTGTCCCTTGCTTTTCAACTACCTGAGTGCGGGGTTCGTTTTCCCCTCTAACAACTCTCAGAAAGAGCAGCGAAATTAATGTTGTTTGGAAGGCCCAGAAAGCAACACAAAACAGAAACCAAGCCAGACACTTGGAAGTGCAGAAGTGATTTGAAGAACCACACGCCACTTGGACATAGCCTGGAACACTGTCCACGTTCAGATTTTGAGAGAAAAAAGTCATTTTTTTCTTCCGAGAAACTCCCCTTCGTATTTTGTGAGCATAAGAAATGACTCTGGTTAAGCATTTAATTTGCAAATTGCAGTGTCTTGCCGTGTCCTAGGAACGCAGCACCTCTTTATGTACTCTGGAACACTGTTAACCCTTTCTCTCCATTACGCCTTCAGAGTACCTTGATGGAGAAATCAGAAGTCTATTGGCAATGTCTGGATGGTGTGTTTAACAATTACTTGTTCATGCAGATCAAACTAGAACTCTACTCTATCTATCTTTTCAAGTAATTTAGCACTTCCAGTTTGGTGAGATTTCATATCTTTCATCTCATTAGTTTAAATGTTTACTAGTTTATTTTTGTGTTCATTTTAGGAGAAAAAAATTCAGCTGGAGCAGAATGAGTATTTCTAACCCACAGCTTTGGAAATAAATTTAGAGTGGAGGGAATATAAGAAAAATTGATATACTATATTTCATCACAAGGGCCATGTCAGATATACCCAGAATCTTAACTACGAGAGATCTTTCCCTTGGATTAAAGATCCTTAAATTTATTGTAAATCTAGCATATAAAATTTTTCTTTGAAAACTTCAAGTATTTTTCTAGGTTAAATAGCTCTTTTTGCTTCCTCTTTCTTTCTTTCTTTTGTAGGAAGAAGAAGCAACTTTCTTTCTTGACTTACAGTCAGCCTTAGAAATGTTGAATCATTGCCTAGGTGCATGAACTCAGTTCTAAGCAGCTTTAATTTCCAGCAGCCAACATTTCTATAACATAAGCTCTCTAAAAGAGGCCCACAGAAGAACCAGAAATCTGTGGTTGTGTAGAAATTTTAATGAGAATGGAAAATCTCCATGTTTAGGCGTCTATCCTTGCATATTAATATCATTACATTTAAAGGGTGGTTTGATTTCAAACATTGAATTAATTAAAGGAATTTCCAGGTCGAGTTATAAGACCAAATCAAATGCCAACAGCTCCCTCTACTGGCTACTGGAGGAAATTATTTGATCTCAGGCTGAAACTCCAATACTTTGGCCACCTGATGCAAAGAGCTGACTCATTTGAAAAGACCCTGATGCTGGGAAAGATTGAGGGCGGGAGGAGAAGGGGAAGACAGAGGATGGGATGGTTGGATGGCATCACCGACTCAATGGACATGGGTTTGGGTGGACTCCGGGAGTTGGTGATGGACAGGGAGGCCTGGCGTGCTGCGGTTCACGGGGTCGCAGAGTCCGACTGAGCGGCTGAAATGAACTGAACTGAACTGAATGAAAACTTGCTGTTTATTCGAGAAGAGTCTTCATCAAATTAAGTTCTTTGGAAAACATTGCAGCTTCTGGGGAAAGATGAAAGACGTTCATATGTGGTGATAGAAAAAAAAACACTAAGAATTACAGAAATTGATAGTCATGTGAATTTTCTACTATCAATAAAGGGTTCTTGTCTCCACCAAAAATCATCTGCTCATTCTCTTGCCCTGAGCCATCTATTATATAGACTTTGGATTACAGTTAAAATATTATTAAGGCTACCTTTAGGTTTTCATTTTCCCAAATCTAACACAAACATTAAATTTATTTTCTGAAAGTTGAAAAATCTTAGTATAAGTATCCATTTTTTCCATGTTATTTGTCACTTGCTGAGTTCTACAAACAACAACAATAACAAAAACCAAGAACTACCTTTATTGTTATTATTTCATTGAGAATAGAAAGATCACTTTTAAGTTGTATGCCTTTCAGAAGCAATAATGTTGGTTTCTTTTATTTAAACTCTAAAATTTGGTATAACAAATAATCTAATTGGGACAGCAAAAGTAAAACATGTAAAAAATAAGCTACATTTTCCTCCCAAACTCTGTGCCTCAACCTTCCTGAAGAGTGCCATCCTCTCGCAGCTGAAACAATCGAGCTACTTGGTCTCACTCACTTAGAGCCGTCTCTCCCTCCAGTCTCCCCGCAACTGCCTGCAAGTCTTGGCCTCGCGGTCACACAGCCATATTCCTGGAACATAAATGGAAAATGTAATAGCACACTCAGAAGTTTTTAAATCCCACTCATTTCAACAAGCGAGACTTGAAAAGATTAATATGATAGGTGTGTGTGAGTTTTAGAATTTTGACATAAATGCACCATGAAGGAAAAAACTCTCCTTTTTTAGGAAAAGAATGGAGCACGGCAGAGACATCAACATCCCTTTCTATGGAGGTGCTTTAACAATGCCGTCCCCCTCCCCCAGCTCAGTTTAACATATAATAGTGAAAACAACCATGTAATTTTTGAAAGATTACCAAGGTAGAATAATTACTTGATTCTTTCTCACTCTTTCTCGTTCTACCAAACTGTCACCTCGTTTCTTCCACCCACACAGCCTCAAAGTGTATGTATGTATCCTTCATGTTTGGGAACTGGCCCATTTCTGTTAAAAGAACTATCTTGCATCTTAAACTTGATATCTTAATTTAGAAAATCACACTGATTTCCTAAAGCATCCATAATTGGTGTCAAAAGCCTCAGAGAAGATTTTTATGACAGGTTCTTCTTTGTTTAACAGTATAATCACTGTTGAATTACAGTTCATGTTGGTATGCAACATTTTTAGGGTTTTCTTATTTCACTAATTCACTTTGAACACTAAATCTATTTCAGAAGTTGAATTTTTGAAATGTTAACTTAAAAACATGACTTTGGAATCAGACGGGTCTGGATTCAAGCCTCATCTCTGTCATTTATAAATTGTGTGACCTAAGGCAAGTCACTTAAACACTGGGAGCCTCTGTCTCCTCTTTGGTTCAGGTCAGTTCAGTTGCTCAGTCGTGTCCGACTCTGCGACCCCATGAATCGCAGCATACCAGGCCTCCCTGTCCATCACCAACTTTTGGAGTTCACTCAAACTCATGTCCATCGAGTTGGTAATGCCATCCAGCCATCTCATCCTCTGTCATCCCCTTCTCCTCCGGCCCCCAATCCCTCCCAGCATTGGGTCTTTTCCGATGAGTCAACTCTTCGCAAAAGAATAATAATAACATCTCTGCCTCATTGGATGGCTTGCTGCAGTTGCCAAGAGATAATATGTATAAAATGCTCTAGCAACATTGTACCTAACAAGCAACCAATGTTTCTATTCCTGCTTAATAAATAAGAAAAGGAGTCTCATGTGAATGAGACAATGTAATTGATTATTTTATTTCCTGAGGAAAAAAATGCCATTATAGTCAACCAAGGGAGCCATTGGATACTGATTACTTTGACTAGAAAATTGAAAAGAAGACATTATCTAAAACAAGGATTCAGATCTGATGGGCAAAACAGACATTATGCTCACCTGAGAGATCACAGCAGAGTTCTTCCCTGTGATGGGACAGGTACTGGTTTGCAGTAGGTTAGAACCTAGAGCCAGAGAATAAAGTTGTCCTCGAGGAACCATCTGGAGAGAATGTCTATTGGACAATATGACCACAAAGGATTGTGAATCATTGTTGTTGTTGTTATTATTGTTGTTCTTCAGTTGCTCAGTCATGTCTGACTCTTTGCAACCTGCCAGGGACTGCAGCACACCAGGCCTCCCTGTCCTTCACTGTCTCCCAAAATTTGAGCAAACTCATGTCCATTGAGTTGGTGAAGCCATCCAAACATCTCATCCTCTGTTTCCCCCTTTTCCTGTCCTCAATCTTTCCCAGCATCAGGGTCTTTTCCAGTGAGTTGGCTCTTCACATCAGGTGGCCAAATTGTTGGAGTTTCAGCTTCAGCACCAGTCCTTCCAATGAATATTCAGGGTTTATCACCTTTAGGACTTACTGGTTTGATCTCCTTGCAGTCCAAAGGACTCTCAAGAGTCTTCTTCAGCACCACAGTTAGATAGCATCAATTCTTTGATGCTCAGCCTTCTTTATGGTCCAAATCTCACATCTGTAAACGATTACTGGAAAAACCATAGCTTTGCCCATATGACCTTTGTTGGCAAAGTGATGTCTCTGCTTTTCAATATGTTATCTAGGTTCGTCATAGCTATTCTTCCAAACAGCAAGTGTCTTTAAATTCCATGGCTGCAGTCACTGTCCACGATGATTTTGGAGCCCAAGAAAATAAAGCCTGTCACTGTTTCCATTTTTTTCCCCTATTTGCCATGAAGTGATGAGACTGGATGCCGTGATCTTCCATTTTTGATGCTGAGTTGTAAGCCAACTTGCCAACTTTTTCACTCTCCTCTTTCGCCTTAATCAAGGGGCTCTTTCTTTCCTCTTCACTTTCTTCCACTAGAGTGGTGTTATCTGCATATCTGAAGTTATTGATATTTCTCCTGGCAATTTTGATTCCAGCTTGAGCTTCATCCAGCCTGCCATTTTGCATGATGTACTCTGCATAGAATTTAAATAAGCGGGGTGACAATATACAGCCTTGACAAACTTCTTTCTCAAATTTGAACCAGTTTGTTTTTCCATGTCCAGTTATAACTGTTGCTTCTCGGCCTGTAAATAGGTTTCTCAGGAGACAGGTAATGTGGTCTGGAACTCTCATCTCTAAGAATTTTCCACAGTTTGCTGTGATCCACACAGTCAATGGGCTTACCTGATATCTCAGTTGGTAAAGAATCCGCCCGTGATGTATAAGACCTCAGTTCGATTCCTGGGTCGGGAAGATCCCTTGGAGCAGGAATAGGCTACCCACTCCAGTATTCTTGGGCTTCCCTGTAAATCAGCTGGTAAAGCATCCACCTGCAATGTGGGAGATCCCTGGGTTGGGAAGATGCCCTGTAGAATGGAAAAGATTACCTACTCCAGTCTGGCCTGGAGAATTCCTTGGACTGTACGATCCATGGGGTCACAAAGAGTTGGACATGACTGAGCAACTTTCAATTTCACTTCACACAGTCAAAGGCTTTAGTGTAGTCAATGAAGCAGAAGTAGATGTTTTCTAGACTGCTCTTGCTTTTTCTATGGTTCAACAGACATTGGCAATTTGATCTCTCATTCCTCTGCCTTTTCAACATCCAGCTTGTACATCTGAAAATTCTTGGGTCACATACTGTTGAAACATAGCTTGAAAATTTTGAGCTTTACCTTACTAGCATGTGAAATGAACACAGTTGTGCAATAGTTTGAACATTCTTTGGCATTGCCCTTCTTTAGGATTGGAATGAAAACTGACCTTTTCCAGTCCTGTGACCACTGCTGAGTTTTTCAAGTTTGCTGGCATATTGAGTGCAGCACGTTCATAGCATCATGTTTTAGGGTTTGAAATAGCTCAGCTAGAATTCCATCACCTCCACTAGCTTCGTTCATGTAATGCTTCCTGCTGCTGCTGCTAAGTTGCATCAATTGTGTCCGGCTCTGTGTGACCCCATACATGGCAGCCCAACAGGCTTCTCTGTCCCTGGGATTCTCCAGGCAAGAATACTTGAGTGGGTTGCCATTTCCTTCTCCAATATGTGAAAGTGAAAAGTGAAAGTGAAGTCTCTCAGTCATTTTCGACTCTTAGCAACCCCATGAACTGTAGCCTACCAGGTTCCTCTGTCCATGGGATTTTCCAGGCAAGAGTACTGGAGTGGGGTGCCATTGCCTTCTCAGATAATGCTTTCTAAGACCCACTATAAAGAAAGCTGAGCACAGAAGAATTGATGCTTTTGAACTGAGGTGTTGGAGAAGACTCTTGAGAATCCCTTGGACTGCAAGGAGATTCAACCAGTCCATCCTAAAGGAGATCAGTCCTGGGTGTTCATTGGAAGGAGTGATGTTGAAGCTGAAACTCCAATACTTTGGCTACCTGATGTGAAGACCTGACTCATTTGAAAAGACCCTGATGCTGGGAAAGATTGAGGGCAGGAGGAGAAGGGGACAACAGAGGATGAGATGGTTGGATGGCATCACCGACTCAATGGACATAAGTGTGAGTGGGTTCTGGGATTTGGTGATGGATGGGGAGGCCTGGCATGGTGCAGTTCATGGGGTCATGAAGAGTCGGATATGACTGGGCGACTGAAATGAACTGAACTGAACTGAACTGAAGGCCCACTTGACTTCACACTCCAGGATGTCTGACTCTAAGTAAGTGATCACACCATTGTGGTTATCTTGGTTATTAAGACTTCTTTTGTATAGTTCTCCTGTGTTTTCCTGCTACCTTTTCTTAATATCTTCTGCTTCTGTGAATCATGAGGAGAATCATTTGAGAATCCATACTTTGGAAGTGCATAGACCTTGTTCCAATCCCACTGCTGGGTACCTTTGAACTGTGTGAACTTTGGACCATTTCCTCACTCAGTGTGAGCTCTAATTTCCAATTCTGAGAAATAACATTGTCTAACTCACAAAGCTAGATGAGAAAAATTGTGGTCAATGGATTATTGTAAATGATTCTACCTGATCCAACTCCTCTTTCTTTTGTAGCTTTTCTCCTTCCCTGGTCCTCCTCTTTGCTTCTTCTACTGCAGACAAAAGCGTCTTCTTGGAAGCCTGAGGCTCTCATTCTTGCCATGTTCCTCACAACACATCATCTCTTAGCTCAGCCATGGTTTCTTGTGGACACTTTCCTTTACTTTGCTGATTGGGCCAAATTCCTTCCATGTCGTCTTCAACTACCTTACAGTTCTTCTCTATCATGGCACTTATCACAGGTTTAATGTAATTTGATTGACTCTCTCCCTACTGGATTATGAGCCACTTAAGCACAGGAAGTGTCTGTTTTTGTTACCATTGCATCCCCTAGCAGCAAAATATAGGTACCTACTAATTCCTGTTGAACAAATAAATGGAAATCCAACCCATAAGAGATACTTGCAAAATGGTAGTTATTCCTGCAAAAGCTTAGCATCAAACAGAACTTAGAGGTCCTCTAGAGATTAGTCTAAATCACTTTTCCTTCCACTATGTCACTAGCACATTCACACCCTCTTTAGATCCATGAGCAAGGCATCAAGACCTCAAAATCAATGGATGGCTGTTAAAATCTACACTTATTATGCAATGGCATCCACATTTCCCTTGGTTCTCCTAAATCACATTCTCTTTTGTAATTAAAACAATGTCTCAATTGTAAAGAGCTATGAGTGTGAGGACAGTAACGCTGAACTATGCCCTCCAGTGGGGGATTTTATGTAGTGATGGGACTGGAAATCATTTACTTTGGAGAGAGAATCCTTTTGGGGATTTCTGCACAAGACTTTGTATATGGTGAGATGCTGTGCATATTATGGGGCTGGGGAGTCCTAGAGCTGGGTTTTCAGATGTTCTTTATTCCACTATTTGTATATTTACTCAACTCCTATCCCCTGCAAATTCTGCCACTCGGTAGAAATGGCGATAATGCCTGGGAAACATTTTAGTGCCATAATAAAAGTCACCAGGAGTGTGTCAACACAAGAAAGAAAGTGTAGTGGTAAAGCTGTAGAAACACATAACAAAACTTTTTCCATTCATTAAAAAAAAATTACCCTCAGAGACCTGAAAGGCAGGAAATGCTGCCACTTTATTGCCTTTTTAGTCAAATGCCTTTATAGGCATATCCCTCGAACATATATTATTGATATTGATCCCCCAGGGCCTGTCACAGTTTCCACCTCCTCCCTGTTCTGACTGCCCCAGGACACTCTGACCTTTTCTATGAGTTTCCATTATGCCTCTTTGCACTCTTTACTCTTTGTGAATTGTTTTTGGTATTCATTTTTCT
This sequence comes from Ovis aries, assembly GCF_016772045.2. Classification (NCBI taxonomy): domain Eukaryota; kingdom Metazoa; phylum Chordata; class Mammalia; order Artiodactyla; family Bovidae; genus Ovis; species Ovis aries. The sequence continues at coordinate 81,947,576 of NC_056055.1, read as the reverse complement.
CTCAACCACCTTGGAAGTAGGAACCTGTTGGAGAGGACTAGGTAAAAACACTGAAGACTTTGAAAGTGCATACAGGTTTTGCAGGAGAAAGACTCACTTGAAATTCCATTTCTTGATCCTCACTTCTAGGATCTAGATCATTTATAGATATCTTACCAGATTGTTAGAATTGAAATGGATTAAAATGTGGTGAATTAGCAACAGTTTACTTTATCACCCTTCCTCCTACCATGTCATGGATTACAAAAATTTAGTTACATTAGTTTAAACACTTTTTATAAAGCTTTTGTACTTTTGTTTTTATTTTTTTGGTTAGGAAACACAGACAAATGCCTTTAGAAAATTTGAACAATTCAGAAAAGTATTAAAAAAGAACTTACAAATTAGCAGTTGCCATATTTGAGGGACTACTCTGTCTGGTAAGTAAGCACACAACATAGGAATATAAATATTAAAATCTTTATTATATAAACTACTTATCATAGGAAGGAGATATTATATAATTTTCTGGATGTATCCCTTGTGATTTAGACCTTGTTAAAAAAAAAAAAAGACTTTTGTAATAACCCTCCAGCCCATTCATTATGCCATTTCATTATTATTTCTTAACAATGATTGAGAAAACAGCTACCCACCTCACTAAAGTGCCTGGAGGCCAAGAATGAACCCTTGTCCATCATTGTCATTTCACCAGGTTTGGTCACTAGTTTAAGAAAGGCAATGTGGTGTCACAGAGAGGGGTAGGCAAAAGTCCAGGATTCTAATCATGGTTACAGTTTACTACCATGCCTATATTTAGAGCAAGGAAAACTGATCATTGTTTAAGTCTCATTCCCTGGTGGCTCAGACGGTAAAGAATTCACCTGCAATGAAGGAGACCTAGGTTTGATCCCTGGATGAGGAATATCCCGTGGAGGAGGAAATGGTAACCCATTCCAATATTCTTGCCTGAAAAATTCCATGGACAGAGGAGCCTGGTGGGCTACAGTCCATGGGGTCTCAAAGAATCAAACACAACTGGGTGACTTTCACTTAGACTTTCCTTTTTGTAAATCATTAGCAATATTTTCTCTACTGTCTTATAGACTGGTGGTGAGAATTAAATGTCAGGGCATTCTGTACATACTATATTATTATTATGTATACTTGTCTAAAAAACATGTATTTATTTAGAAAGAAAAATCACAGAAAATTCTTGGGTCCATCCTTTTCAATACATAGAAATGTCTACAGATTTCACAGAGGCTCTATTTGTTCTAAAAGAAAAAAAAAAATAGTGGACTATTTGTGCCCCATGGAGAGGAGGAATGTATTGAGATTGGGAACTGACTTTATTTTTAATAGAATGTATTTATTAAGAGCCTTGACTTTTTTTCTGTCATTGAATTCTGTTAGAAACTTAAAACCACTTCTGTGTTTTTAATCATCTCTGCTTTTCCTCTTTTGGGTCCATAGCCCAAAGTCTCATACTCCTTAGAGGACAGAGAAAACAAAAATTAGTCAGAGTTCTTCCCTTAAAGGCAGGCCCGATGCCCTCTCTGGTTATGGTTTGTACAGGTTCTTTGTGGCCTGGAACAGAATGTCTGGCCAGGAAAGCAGAAGGCTGTTGGCCGGTGTCCTGGCATAGGTGGATGGGGACTCTTCTCTGTTCCCCCTCATCACTGTCTTGGTCATAAGACAGTGATGCTATAACTATATGCTATAACTAACCTATGCTATAACTATGCTATTAGCTAACCACATTGCATAAAAATCCAGTAAACATGAACCTTATTAATAGTGTAAGTCTCCAAGATACTTCTCATAAAAAAAAAAAAATGGTCATACCACAACTGGTATGATAGTTGTACCATCTATTCTCTTTTTTTTTTTTCTGAAAATTTTCCTTGTCAAATTATTTTCATTCCCTCAGTGATTATTTGGGAACATATCCCTCAAGAAGGTGAAAATTCCCTTAGTGTTATCATAATGCCAATCTGGGCCAGTATGGTTGATGTGGGTTTTATTACTTTATTGAATTTCCCCCTGTGTTTTATTTCAAGAGTTTGTATCATGGTGGATATGGTTCCATAAGCATGTGTTTCCAAAGGATGGACTGCTAGACGGATCTTTCTTTCCTCTCTCTTTGACTCAAATATCTGATGTCTCCTTTTCAGCAGGGTCTTGAAAAATGAATCTGGATCTCTGGAGTCAAAACTCTTAGTGGTATCTCTCCTGCCTATCTATAATAAAGGATCTGAAATCCTTCAGGATCAAGTAGTTTAAACTTGATACCGAAATCTCAGAGGAAATATTTGCAATATTTTTTGTGGTCCATGTGTGGTAGTATGATTCTTGCATCAAGAAGTAAATAATAATTATGGTCTACTTCAGTAATGTAAATGTTTACATAAAATAAAAAGTGGAAAAAAAATGAAGAAAAGGGCTAATTTTCCATTTGGCTCACAGTTACCATTCCAGAATATAGGTTGTAACCCACTTCAGGTGAGAATGTCAAAACCTGTGGTTTTCTGCCCTCAAATTTCAAGACATCACTATTCAGTTTTCTGCATGTTCAAATGAGGAGATATTCAAATAAAACCTGTTAAGGTAACTTTTATTTTTAAAAGCAGATTTAAATATAATATATCAGCACTATCCACCTCTTCCCCTTGTTTTAAAAAGATCCTCCAGCCTGCCATATGTAAAAAAATTGAACCAAGTCATTTATGTGTTATTGTTATGAATGCAAGTTTGTGTGCCCAGCACTCAGTGAGGGCAACAAAATCAAAATATTGGAGTTTGGAGCAGAGAAAGTGTTCCTGCAGGGCTATGCAAGGAGAAAGAGTAGCTCATGCCCACAAAAGCCCATACTCCCCAAAGGGTTTCAGTAAAGCATTTTTAAGATCAGATGAGGACGGTTGGCCCAGGGTATGTGATCAGCTTGTACACAATTCTCTGATTGGTTAATGATGAGGTAACATGATAGTCAGCATTATCAATCCTTTGGGACTAGAAGGTTGGGGCTACAAGCTCAGAATCATCAAGTAGTTAGCTTCTTCCATTTGACGTTTACTGTCTGAAAGGATTCAGGAAATATTCATGAGATGCTGTGTCTGGACATTTGAGAGAGAAGCTACAGCAGAGGATGGGGTAGGGGGTCTGTCCTGGGAAAGACCCAAGGAGTCCTGCTCAGAACATTATGTGAAGCAATAGGTGGAAACGTGGTGTGATGGGGAAAAAAAAAGAAGAACTTGACCAGTTCTAATTCTTACTCATTAGATGCCTCTGAGCAAGATAGCTAGTATGTCAGGACCCCAGTTTCTTTGCTCATAAAATGGGGATAAGACCAGAGCCTGCCTTCCAGGGAGGTTGTAGAAGTTACATGAGGGTCTAAGTGCACGACCTCCTGGCCATGGGCAGTTTTGGCAGCTGGGCCCTATGCACCCCAAGTCTAGCCTCTTGTCTGAGTGGGAAAATACTGGATAGTGGTGTTTTACTGCACATCTTTCCAAGACTGTGCTTAGTAATGTCCCATCAGTGGTTTGTAGTCTGCCAGGTGGAAGTATTTTCACTAAGGAGGCTACAAACCAGAATTTTTTCTTCCTGGAGGGCTGGTTGTTTAACCAGCATAACCACTAGCTCTGTCTCAGTAGATTGAAATGAGACTCGAGACAGTATTTTATGGCATACTAATAGTACCATAAGTTCAGAAACTATTTCATATGTATTACTATTTTCAGATAGAACCTTCAGTTCACAAGCTATGAAGGGATGCAGCCAGAAACAGAACTGATGTTTCCAGTTCAGTTCGGCATCACTTGCACCCACTCTGTTAGTTGACCCAGCTTGAGAAGTCTGTATGCTATCCTGGTTCAACAAACAGCAGAAGATAGTTGGTTATTGTTGGCTTCAAAAGTTAGAGAGGGACACAAATTGCCTGATTTTTAGCTCTGACTTTTAGGTGTACTCCTTGCAACCTTCTCTGAGGTTATATATATTTAATTGCCTGGTGAATAGAATAAAGAAGTCTCAGGTGCACAGATAATATGTAATATTTTTTATCTTGTTTGTATTAAATAGAAAAGAATCTTTTAAATATTTATTTTTGACAAAATTGCATATATATTTAAGACATACATGTTTTATATATATATATATATATATATATATATATACATCTGTGAATGATTACCAAAATCAAACTAATTAACATATCCATTTCCTCCCATAGTTACAAGTGAGTGTGAGTGTGTGTGTGTGTGTGTGTGTGTGTGTGTGGTGTGTGTGATAACTCTTGAGATCTACTCTCTTAGCAAGTTTCAAGTGTATAATACATTATTATTAACTATAATCACCATATTGTACATTAGGTTTCCAGTGATCTTACAACTGAAAGTTTGTACTTTTGATCAATATTTACTCTTTTCCCTCAGCCCCCAGCCTCTTGTAACAACCATATGTTACTATGAATTTGACTTTCGAGAGAAACAGTTTTCAGGGGAATGAATGGGATTTGAATGGAACCTTGAAGAATGGAAAGGATCCATCTGGTTGAGAGAAAAGAGTGAAACATCAACAGATACAGAAAACAAAGGAAGTGCAATGACCATACAAGAGAAAAGTAAGTCATCAAATATGGCTGGAGAGCAGGATTTACAAACAAGCACAGTGGTGAAAAGGACTGGAAGGTTAGATGGAACCTAATTACAATATTGAACGCTGATGCTAAACTGACGACAGTCTGGGAGAGATGGAAAGAGTTAAAGCAAAGGAGTTTCAGTGTTTGCCTTAATAAGTTTATTTTTCTTTTAATAAATATGCTTGTAGTATACACTTGGGCTTCCCAGATGGCTTAGTGTTAAAGAATCTGCCTGCCAAGCAGGAGATATGCATTCAGTCCCTGGGTCAGTAAAATTCCTTGGATGAGGAAATGACAACCCACTTCAGTATTCTTGCCTGATAAATCCCATGGACAGAGGAGGCTGGTGGGCTGCAGTCCATGGGGTCACAAAGAGTCAGACACGACTTAGTGACTAAACACCAAACAACATACACTTCAGTTCAGTTCAGTTCAGTTCAGTCACTCAGTGCCGTCCGACTCTTTGTGGCCCCATGGACTGCAGCATGCCAGGCCTCCCTGTCCATCACGGGAGTTTACTCAAATTCGTGTCCATTGAGTTGGTGATACCATACAACCATCTCATCCTCTGTCATCCCCTTCTCCTCCTGCCTTCAATCTTTCCCAGCATCAGGGTCTTTTCAAATGAGTCAGCTCTTCACATCAGGTGGCCAAAGGATTGGAGTTTCAGCTTCAGCATCAGTCCTTCCAATGAATATTCAAGACTGATTTCCTTTAGGATGGACTGGTTGGATCCCCTTGCAGTCCCAGGGACTGTCAAGAGTCTCCTCCAATACCACCGTTCAAAAGCATCAATTCTTCAGCACTCAGCTTTCTTTATAGTCCAACTCTCACATCCATACATGACTACTGTAAAAACCATAGCTTTGACTAGACAGACATTTGTTGGCAAAGTTATGTCTCTTCTTTTTAATATACTATCTGAGTTGGTCATAACTTTTCTTCCAAGGAGTGTCTTTTAATTTCATGGCTGCAATCACATCTGAATGATTTTGGAGCCCCCAAAAATAAAGTTTCCCACTGTTTCCAATGTTTCCCCATCTACTTGCCATGAAGTGATGGGACCAGATGCCATGATCTTAGTTTTCTGAATGTTGAGCTTTAAGCCAATCTTGATTCCAGCTTGTGCTTCATCCAGCCCAGCATTTCTCATGATGTACTCTGCATATAAGTTAAATAAGCAGAGTGACAATATATTGCCATGGAGTACTCCTTTCCCTGTTTAGAACCAGTCTGTTGCTCCATGTCCAGTTCTAACTGTGACTTCCTGACCTGCATACAGATTTCTCAAGAGGCAGGTCAGGTGGTCTGGTATTTCCATCTCTTTAAGAATTTTCTGCAGTTTGTTGTGATCCACGCAGTCAAAGGCTTTGGCATACACTTAGTTGATAATATCTTTCCTTTTCTCCTTTGCTTTTCGCTTCTCTTCTTTTCACAGCTATTTGTAAGGCCTCCCCAGAAAGCCAATTTGCTTTTTTGTGTTTCTTTTCCATCGGGATGGTCTTGATCTCTGTCTCCTGTACAATGTCACGAACCTCATAGTTCATCAGGCACTCTATCTATCAGGTCTAGTCCCTTAAATCTACTTGTCACTTCCACTGTGTAATCATAAGGGATTTGATTCAGGTCATACCTGAATGGTCTAGTGGTTTTTCCTACTTTCTTCAATTAAAGTCTGTATTTGGCAATAAGGAGCCATTGATCTGAGCCACAGTCAGCTCCCGGACTTGTTTTTCCTGACTGTATAGAGCTTCTCCATCTTTGGCTGCAAAGAACATAATCAATCTGATTTTGGTGTGGACCATCTGGTGATGTCCATGTGTAGAGTCTTCTCTTGTGTTGTTGGAAGATGGTATTTGCTATGATGGTATTTGCTATATGTTCTCTTGGCAAAACTCTATTAGCCTTTGCCCTGTTTCATTCTGTACTCCAAGGCCAAATTTGCCTGTTACTCCAGGTGTTTCTTAACTTCCTACTTTTGCATTCCAGTCCACTATAATGAAAAGAACATCTTTTATGGGTGATTGTTCTAAAAAGGTCTTGTAGGTCTTCATAGAATCATTCAACTTCCGTTTCTTCAGTGTTGCTGGTTGGGTCATAGACTTGGATTACTGTGATTTTGTATGGTTTGCCTTGGAAATGAACAGAGATCATTCTGTCTTTTTTGAGATTGCATCCAAGTACTGCATTTCTGACTCTTTTGTTGACCATGATGGCTACTCCATTTCTTCTGAGGGATTCCTGCCTGCAGTAGTAGATGTAATGGTCATCTGAGTTAAATTCACCCATTCCAGTCCATTTTAGTTGGCTGATTCCTAGAATGTTGACGTTCACCCTTGCCATCTCTTGTTTGACCAATTCCAATTTGCCTTGATTCATGGACCTGACATTCCAGGTTCCTATGCAATATTGCTCTTTACAGCATTGGACCTTGCTTGTATCACCAGTCACATCCACTTTGCTTTGGCTCCATCCCTTCATTCTTTCTGGAGTTATTTCTCCACTGATCTCCAGTAGCGTGTTGGGCACCTACTGAACTGGGGAGTTCTTTCAGTATTCTATCAATTGGCCTTTAAGGCAAAAAAAAAAAAAAAAAAATAGGATACTGAAAGAGGAACTCCTCAGTTCAGTAGGTGCCCAATATGCTACTGGAGATATGCAAAAAAGCAAAATGTCTGTCTGAGGAGGCCTTACAAATAGCTGTGAAAGAAGAGAAGCAAAAAGCAAAGGAGAAAAGGAAAGATATAAGCATCTGAATACAGAGTTCCAAAGAATAGCAAGAGGAGATAAAAAGCCTTGCTCAGTGATGCATGCAAAGAAATAGAGGAAAACCACAGAATGGGAAAGACTAGAGATCTCTCCAAGAAAATTGGAGATACCAAGGGAATATTTCATGCAAAGATGGGCTAGATAAAGGACAGAAATGGTATGGACCTAACAGAAGCAGAAGATATTAAGATGAGGTGGCAAAAATACACAGAAGAACTATACAAAAAAAGATCTCCATGACCAAGATAATCATGATGGTGTGATCACTCACCTAGAGCCAGATATCCTGGAATGTGAAGTCAAGTGGGCCTTAGAAAGCATCACTATGAACAAAGCTAGTGGAAGTGATGAAATTCTTGTTGAGCTATTTCAAATCCTGAAAGATGATGCTGTCAAAGTGCTGCACTCAATATGCCAGCAAATTTGGAAAACTCAGCAGTGGCCACAGGACTGGAAAAGGTCAGTTTTCATTCCAATCCCAAAGAAAGGCAGTGCCAAAGAATGCTCAAACTACCCCACAATTGCACTCATCTCACACGATAGTAAAGTAATGCTCAAAATTAAGTCAGGCTTCAGCAATACATGAACCGTGAACTTCCAGATGTTCAAGTTGGTTTTAGAAAAGGCAGAGGAACCAGAGATCAAATTGCCAACATCCACTGGAACATCAAAAATGCGAGAGAGTTCCAATAAAACATCTATTTCTGCTTTATTGACTATTCCAAAGCCTTTGACTGTGTGGATCACAATAAACTGTGGAAAATTCTGAAAGAGATGGGAATACTAGATCACCTGATCTGCCTCTTGAGAAACCAATATGCAGGTAAGTAAGCAACAGTTAGACCTGGACATGGAACAACAGACTGCTTCCAAATAGGAAAAGGAGTACATCAAGGTTGTATACTGTCACCCTGCTTATTTAACTTATATGCAGAGTACATTATGAGAAATGCTGGACTGGAAGAAGCACAAGCTGGAATCAAGATTGCTGGGAGAAATATCAATAACCTCAGATATGCAGATGACACCACCCTTATGGCAGAAAGTGAAGAGGAGCTAAAGAGCCTCTTGATGAAAGTAAAAGATGAGAGTGAAAAAGTTGGCTTAAAGCTCAACATTCAGAAATCTAAGATCATGGCATCTGGTCCCATCACTTCATGGGAAATAGATGGGGAAACAGTGGAAACAGTATCAGACTTTATTTTGGGGGGCTCCAAAATCACTGCAGATGGTGACTGCAGTCATGAAGCTAAAAGACACTTACTCCTTGGAAGGAACGTTATAACCAACCTAAATAGCATATTCAAAAGCAGAGACATTACTTTGCCAACAAAAGTCCATCTAGTCAAGGCTATGGTTTTTCCAGTGGTCATGTATGGATGTGAGAGTTGGACTGTGAAGAAGGCTGAGCACCAAAGAATTGATGCTTTTGAACTGTGGTGTTGGAGAAGACTCTTGAGAGTCCCTTGGACTGCAAGGAGATCCAACCAGTCCACTCTGAAGGAGATCAGCCCTGGGATTTCTTTGGAAGGAATGATGCTAAAGCTGAAACTCCAGTACTTTGGGCACCACATACGAAGAGTTGACTCATTGGAAAAGACTCTGATGCTGGGATGGATTGGGGCAGGAAGAAGAGGGGTCGACAGAGGATGAGATGGCTGGATGGCATCACTGACTCGATGGACATGAGTTTGAGTGAACTCCGGGAGTTGGTGATGGACAGGGAGGGCTGGTATGCTGCGATTCATGGGGTCGCAAAGAGTCAGGCATGACTGAGAGACTGAACTGAACTGAACTGAACTAGTTGATAATATAAGGCAATTTAATTTACTTTGCTCTATGCAAATTGCATCCAAAAATGTGTTGCTTTTAGTTTACTAAGAATGTATAAAAGATCCTCTCTCAAATGCTGCCTTATCCGTATCAAAAACATGAATAATTTACCTATGGTTACTTAAGAAAATATATATAATATGCAAACATTTTACCATAAAAGCTTAAAATTTTATATGCAATAGTATAGTATTTCCATGATAGTTTACAAAAATGCAATATCTGTAATATTATCTTGAGGGAAATAACATGTGTTCAGTTGAACCAATCATAATAGCTACCTATGTTCGGTTAATACTGTATTGTAGATTATAGATTTATACCAAACAATACTCAAAAAATTGAATCTGAGTGAATGTCTTAGCTCAACTAACCACCTTGGATACATAAGGAAATTTGACATAGTAGTGGTCTACTTTTCTGATTATATAAACTTGTAATACATAAATATAATATATAAATATATAAAATATGAATAAAATATTTAGTATCATCCTCAGCTTTGCAGAATTGGTAACTATACTATAGAAAAATGTTATTTCTACACTCAGTGTACATGGGATGACATGCCATCAGCTTCTTTAACTCTGAGTTGATAAGAACTCAGTTACAATAAATACCCTGTAGAAGCTCCAGACAATCAACTTTTAAAAAAGGAAACTGATTCCTTGAAAAACTAAAACAGAATGCTTAGCTGTATTTTAAAAGGCTTTATCAATGAGAAGTGACATCTAAAAGACAGCTTTAACAGCCGAGGGGAGAAAAAATTAAAACCTTGGAAACCAAAGGAAAACACAATTTAAACAACATTTAAAGAGAAATATAATTCATGAGGCTAATAAAATTTTGATCTATAGGATTTAGGCAGTTCATTAGTAGTAAGTAAGCATAACCTTACAAGTATTATGTCCCCTCTTTCCCCTTAATCATAATTTTCAGTGTTAGTTTGCATTCCGTTGTGGTTGGAGATGCGAGGGTTGGGAGGTGCTGATAAAGTAAGGATCCAAGATATTTTATATGAATGTCACAGATTTCAAGTGAAAAGGAATACTCAACAGGACCAAAAGTTCATATTACTGGTATTTTCTTCACTGTTTCCATTTTTAACAAGTGAAAGTAAATGGTGTTAACACACAACATCTTAGTATATAACCCTTGCTGTCCTATCCTTGTTTGCTCAAAGAAAAAAGATCAAACTCAATTTCCAATAACACACAAAAGCGTTTCACAAAAGTTTATTAACAAAAAGGGTTATAAATTTGTGTTGCCTCTTTTTCAAAGAGAATTCAAACAAGATGTAACATAATGAGATGTAACATAATGCTAATGGAGTTGCTACTGGAGGTCAGTGGAGAAATGACTCCAGAAAGAATGGAAAGACGGAGCCAAAGCAAAAACAAAACCCACTTGCGGATGTGACTGGTGATAGAAGCAAGGTCCGACACTGTAAAGAGGAACCTGGAATGTTAGGTCCATGAATCAAGACAAACTGAAAGTAGTCAAATAGAAGATGGCAAGAGTGAACATCAACATTTTAGGAATCAGCAAACTAAAATGGACTGGAATGGGTGAATTTCACTCAGATGACCATTATATCTACTACTGTGGGCAAGAATCCCTTAGAAGAAATGGAGTAGCCATCGTAGTCAACAAAAGAGTCCAAAATGAAGTACTTGGATGCAATCTCAAAAAAGACAGAATGATCTCTGTTCATTTCCAAGGCAAACCATTCAAAATCAGAGTAATCCAAGTCTCTGCCCATACCACTAACACTGAAGAAGCTGAAGTTGAATGGTTCTGTGAAGAGCTAAAAGACATTTTAGAACTAATACCCAAAAAAGATGTCCTTTTCATTATAGGGGACTGGAATGCAAAAGTAGGAAGTTAAGAAACACCTGGAGTAACAGGCAAATTTGGCCTTGGAGTACAGTATGAAGCAGGGCAAAGGCTAATAGAATTTTTCCAAGAGAACACACTGGTCATAGCAAATACCATCTTCCAACAACACAAGAGAAGACTCTACACATGGACATCACAGGATTGCCAACACCAAAATCAGAGTGATTATATTATTTGCAACCAAAGATGTAAAAACTCTATGCAGTCAGCAAAAAACGAGATAAGGAGCTGACTGTGGCTCAGATCATGAACTCCTTATTGGCAAATTCAGACTTAAATGGAAAAAAGTGGGGAAAACCACTAGACCATTCATATATGACCTAAATCAAGTCACTTATAATTATAGAGTGAAAGTGACAAACAGATTTAAGGGACTAGATCTGATAGACAGAGTGCCTGATGAACTATGGATGGAGGTTCGTGACATTGTACAGGAGACAGGGAGCAAGACCATCCCCAAGAAAAAGAAATGCAAAAAGGCAAAATGACTGTCTGAGGAGGCCTTACAAATAGCTGTGATAAAAAGAGAAATGAAAAGCAAAGGAGAAAAGGAAAGATATACCCATTTGAATGCAGAGTTCCGAAGAACAGCAAGGAGAGACAAGAAAGACTTCCTCAGTGATCAGCGCAAAAAAATAGAGGAAAACAATAAAATGGGAAAGACTAGAGATCTCTTCTAGAAAATCAGAGATATCAAGGGAACGTTTCATGCAAAGATTTGTTCAATAAAGCACAGAAATGGTATGGACCTAACAGAAGCAGAAGATACTAAGAAGAGGTGGCAAGAATACACAGAAGAACTGTACAAAAAAAATCTTCATGACCCAGACAATCATGATGGTGTGATCACTCTCCTAGAGCCAGACATCCTGGAATGTGAAGTGAAGTGGCCCTTAGGAAGCATCACTATGAACAAAGCTAGTGGAGATGATGGAATTTCAGTTGAGCTATTTCAAATCCTAAAAGATGATGCTTTGAAAGAGCTGCACTCAATATGCCAGTAAATTTGGAAATCTCAGCAGTGGCCACAGAACTGGAAAAGGTTAGTTTTCATTCCAATCCCAAAGAAAGGCAATGCCAAAGAATGCTCAAACTACCACATAATTGCACTCATCTCACATGCTAGTAAAGTAATGCTCAAAATTCTCCAAGTCAGGCTTCAGCAATAAGTGAACCGTGAACTTCCAGATGTTCAAGCTGGTTTTAGAAAAGGCAGAGGAACCAGAGATCAAATTGCCAACATCTACTGGATCATCAAAAAAGCAAGAGAGTTCCAGAAAAACATCTATTTCTGCTTTAGTGATTCTGCCAAAGCCTTTGACTGTGTGGATCATGACAAACTATGGAAAATTCTGAGAGAAATGGGAATATCAGACCACCTGACCTGCCTCTTGAGAAGTCTGTATCAGGTCAGGAAGCCACAGTTAGAACTGGACATGGAACAACAGACTGGTTCCAAATAGAGAAAAGAGTGTCTGTTTATTGTCACTCTGCTTATTTAACTTATATGCAGAGTACATCATGAGAAACGCTGGGCTGGAAGAAGCATAAGCTGGGATCAAGATTGCTGGGAGAAATATCAATAACCTCAGATATGCAGATGACACCACCCTTATGGCAGAAAGTGAAGAAGAACTAAAGAGCCTCGTGATGAAAGAGGAGAGTGAAAACATTGGCTTAAAACTCAAAATTCAGAAAACTAAGATCATGGCATCAGGTCCCACCACTTCATGGCAAATAGATGGGGAAGCAATGGAAACAGTGACACACTTTATTTTGGGGGGCTCCAAAATCACTGCAGAATGTGATTGCAGCCATGAAATTAAAAGATACTTACTCCTTGGAAGGAAAGTTTTGACCAACTTAGACAGCATATTCGGAGAAGGCAATGGCACCTCACTCTAGTACTCTTGCCTGGAAAATGCTATGGACAGGGGAGCCTGGTAGGCTGTAGTCCATGGGGTCGCTAAGGGTCGGGCACAACTGAGCGACTTCACTTTCACTTTTCACTTTCATGCATTGGAGAAGGAAATGGAAACCCACTCCAGTGTTCTTGCCTGGAGAATCCCAGGGACAGTGGAGCCTAGTGGGCTGCCATCTATGGGGTCGCACAGAGTCGGACACAACTGAAGTGACTTAGCAGCAGACAGCATTTTGAAAAGCAGAGACATTACTTTGCAAACAAAGGTCCGTCTAGTCAAGGCTATGGTTTTTTCAGTAGTCATGTATGGATATGAGAGTTGGACTACAAAGAAATCTGAGCACAGAAGAATTGATGTTTCTGAACTGTGGTGTTGGAGAAGACTCTTGAGAATCCCTTGGACTGCAAGGAGATCCAATCAGTCCGTCCTAAAGGAAATCAGTCCTGAATATTCATCGGAAGGACTGCTCCTGAAGCTGAAACTCCAATACTTTGGCCACGTGATGCGAAGAGCTGACTCATTTGAAAAGATCCTGATGCTGGGAAAGACTGAGGGTTGGAGGAGAAACGGATGACAGAGGATGAGATGGTTGGATGGCATCACCGACACAATAAATATGGGTTGGAGTGGACTCCGGGAGTTGGTGATGGACAGGGAGGCCTGGTGTGCTGCGGTCCATGGGGTCACAAAAAGTCGGACACAACTGAGGGAGTGAATTGACTGAACTGAACATAATCAGTGGCCATGTTCAGAATAAACTAGGATGAGTGGGTTAGAGAGAAGAAAAGCAAGAACAGCTAACAAAGCCAGATTATCTTCCCATGTCCCAGTTTTTGTGCAAAAGAAATCTCCCTGCTGGGCAGGCACTCACATACAGCTCAGAACTAGCATTAGCACGGTACATCCATCTCATCATCTCATCGGTCACTATGCACTGTTTCTTTTAATAGATCCTAGCTGGGACACAGCTAAAGAATAATACAGTGGAAAGCTTAGAGTTTAGGCTATGGGGTCAGGCTCTATAGACTGAAATCTGGCTTCACTGTCCACCACCAGAGAGACCACATACATCAATGTGAGATGGTGATAATAGTATATCCCTCAGAGAGAAAGAGGAGCAATTGTATTAATTAATATAAAATGCTTAGCACATGACTAGGCTCATGGAGAGCAAGTTGACTATTGTTACTAGCATTTTACTGATGTTGGTAGCTAAAGAAAGTATGATATCAACAGTTTGATCTCACCACAATAAGTAATTATATTAGTCCATTTCAGTTCAGTCACCCAGTCATGTCCGACTCTTTTCAACGCCGTGGACTCCAGCACACCAGGCTTCCCTGTCTATCACCAACTCCCGGAGTTTGCATATATATATATATATATATATAAGTAATTATATACCTTAACAGAAAATGAAGTTACCTGAGGCTTTGTGTGGCTGTGTGGATGTGGATGTGTGTAGACGGTTGTGTGTGTGTGGATGTGTGTGGATCATTGTGTGTGTGTGGATGTGTGCGTGTCTAAACGTGCATTGCACCCACCACCGTTTGTGAACCTGGGACGGCCATGTAACTCCTCTGTGCCATTACTCCAGTCCTCCTCATTGCCCACCTCTCAAAGGTACCATGCTGTTGTTGTTCTGTGTTGTTGGTTAGTTGCTAAGTCCTGTCTGACTCCTTCATGGCGTCATAGACTGTAGCCTGCCAGGCTCTTTTGTCCATGGGATTTCTTGGGTGAATTGCCATCTCCTTCTCCAGGTGACCTTCCTGATACTGGAATCAAACCCATGTCTGCTGCACTGGCGGGCACATTCTTTACCATCGATCCACCTGGGAAGCCCCAAAGTACCATATGCTAAGGTAAACCAGAGGTCCGTTGGCCATCACTTGTCATCTTCTCACAGAGGTCCCAGCTTGAGCTCTGACTCTGCTGGGAAGAGGAGGCTGAGAAACAGCTGATCCTTCCTGGGCTGTGTGACTAACGATAGCGAGGAAATTCAAGAGAGCAGAGCACGGACAATGCAGGGAAAGTTCTGGTCCTGGAAACTGAGGGGCAAGGACCGAAGGAAACTGTGGAGACCCCTCTTCAGCAGTTTTTACCCAGTCATAGGAGAGAAAAAGGATAAAACTAAAGCAGTTCTGAAGAGACTGTGATTATCTTTCTACTCTACCTCACTTCTAGCTTTAGATTTTATATTGACAATCTAAGCTTTTTTTTTGCCTTGAGATAATTTGGCTAGATCAGGGTCTTAGAAAGAAAAACAAAGAACAAAAAAAAAGCTTGCCTACAACGTTTGAGCCAAAGAAGTTTCATGAGAAGATGGATGAAATGTGAAATATTTGCATTCCTGGGGCAACTACTGCTTAGGTATTTACCTGCCTATAGTCCAGGAACTCACAGATAATGCCTCCTACCAAGACCAAAGCATCACTATTTATAGTTTAAAACTGGCTGATAGTGGAAATCAACTTTACTTGACCGACGCTTCAGGAGGAAATTGAAGCTTTCATTCTAACAATGTTGGTTAAGGTATTCTCCTAATTTTATCTCTGTTAAGTCACAACTAGTGAATTTCCTCACTGACATATATGTTAAAGATACATATACGGGAAGGGTTATATACATAAGGGAAGGGTTTATTTTTAAGTGTCTCCCACATTTTCTTGATTCCCAGAATTTTATATTATTTATAGAAACAATGTATTTGGTATCTGATGAATAAAGGTTAAAGATCCAACTCTATCAATTACTATGTGACCTAAGTTAGAGCCTCAAATTCCTTATCTGTGAAAATGAGGAAAACAACAGATTTATAATTTTGGTATAAAATTTAGAAGCAATTGATATAGTGACTGGTACATTATAGAATCATAAGTAAAATAACTAATATCATAAATATAATGTATAAATAATTATATTTGACTCTTTGTGAATGAATATAAGTATTTATATTTCACCAACAAGTAGTTGGTGAAAATTAAAGGAAGTGTTTGAACACAAATCACACATCTGGGTTACATTCTCCAAATATCTGAAACCAAGATACCTTCATCCAAAAACCAGATATCAATTTGAAGGAATTTTTCCATCATCTAGAAAGAAAGAAATAACCTATAACTAATCTTTGTCAGGATCTACTCTAGGCTATAGTACAAAGTATTTAGCCAGAATGCATTTAGATGGACACTTCTCTACCATTGGCCTCTGTTTTATCTGAACCAGCATTTGTTCTGGCTGCTTAATGTTGATATATATGGATTATTAAATATTTTGAGTTGTATTCCTGACTATTAGTGCTTTGAAAATGCTACTTGATATTTAAAATTTTATGAAAGCGTAGATGATTTACTGTGTTGTGTTACTTTCTGCTACACAGCAAAGGGGCTCATTTATACACACACACACACACACACACACACACGTACACACACACGTATTGTTGTTTTTCATTTTCCTTTCTGTTATGGGTTATCACAAGATACCAAATATAGTTCCCTGTGCTATACAGTAGGACCTTGTTGTTTATCCACCCCATATATGACAGTTTACACCTGCTATCCCAAACCCCCAGTCTACCCCTTCCCCACCCTCCCTCCACCTTGCCAAACACAAGTCTGTTCTTTATGTCTGTAAGTCTGTTTCTGTTTCATAGATATGTTCATTTGTGTCTTTGAGTCCATGTGTAAGTATGATATCATATGGAATTTGTCTTTTTCTTTCTGACTTACTTCACTTAATTGATAATATCTACGTCTATCCTTGTTGCTGGAAATGCACTATTTCATTATTTTTATGGCTGAGTAATATTCCACTGTATATGTGTACCACATCTTCTTTAGCTACTTATCTGTTGATGGACATTAAAGTTATTTCCATATCTTGGCTTTTGGTAACTAGCACTGTTATGCATGTATTGAGTTGGTCAGAAAGATTTTATGGAAAAACCCAAATTGACTTTTTGACCAAATCAATATCTTTTTGAATTATAGTTTTGTCTGGATATGTACCCAGGAGGGAGATTTGCTGGATTGTATGACAACTCTATTTTTAGTTTTTTGAGGATTCCCCATACTGTTGTCCAAAAACACTGTTAATCCTCACTGCAAGCCTTTGACATATCATTGTCCCAATATACGGATGAAGGAGCTGTGAAGTGAGGGGAAATATTTATATCCAAACTGATTAGAAAGTACTCTTCTGGGGCCGACTTTTACTGCAAAACAATAGCAGAGCTGTATGTTTCTCATCTCTGTGTCCTAGTATCCAGAGAGTCCTGCCAGGGAGTTGGTGCTCAAAAATAGTTTACTCCATTGAGCTGAACAGAGGGATGTTCATCTTTTGTGAGCTGAGGAATATTTCACCTGTCCAGATTCCACGGGGAATCAGTTCAGGTTTTCATAGTCATACCTTCTGTCCCAGGCTACAGCTTTAAGAATCTGAAGATCCCACCATGTTTAATAGGCTTCCCCAGTGGCTCAGTGGGGAAGAACCCATCTGGGATGCAGGAGTCGTGGATTCGAGTCATGGGTTGGGAAGATCCCCTGGAGAAGGGCATGGCAACCCAATCCAGTATTCTTGCCTGGGAAATTCCATGGACAGAGGAGCCTGGTGGGCCACAGGTCACAGGTTTGCAAAGAGTCAGCTAACACACACCATGTTTAATACATCAATAAATGTAACTGCAGAAAATTTACTTACATTAATCTCTCTCCCTATTATGGTATAATTTATTCTCAGGAAAGGGGCAAATACTTCTAGAACTCTACCCCAAGTGAATATGATACTAATGAATATACAAGTACTAATGAATATGTACAAATATATTCAGAAAACTATTGTTGGAAATAATTAGAAAGTGATAAACTGAATACCTAACACTGGAAGTATGGCTTATGCAGTCATTATGAATCATTTTCCATTACTTTATAATTTTTTATTAAATAAATATTTTATTCAAGTATAACATACAGAACAGAAAAATACACAAATCTTGGCTATGATCTCAATAAGTTATCACAGAATTACACTCTTTAATCACCATCCAATTTTTAAATTATTCGCATTATACCCAAAAACCTACTTCATGATCACTCTTAAATACTATCCTCACTTTCTTGAAGATAATCTATTAACTTAACTTCAAATAGTATAAAGGGAAACTCCTACTATAAGTAAAAAAAGGCCAGAACAAATTGTTTATGCAGTGTTCTCCTAGTTATGAGATTATTGATATGTAACTAAATGTGCAGGAAATTGCTAGAGTGAAATAACAAAAATGTTCTCAGTGATCATCTCAGTAAGCAGATTAGGCATTATTTCTATTTTCTTCTTCCACAGAAAGTATACATTATTCTAATAAATAGTTGAAGGTCAAATATTATGTAAATGGAGTAAGATTTATTACAATTAATTAGAAACATGATTTTTTCATATTTGCTAGGAGTTGGCATTATTATTATAGTCCTAAAATGTGGAAGGGCTCAAAAGTTAGCCTAGGAAGTTAGCCTAGTACATACAATGATATTTAGAATAATATGTTCCTTATTAGAATGTAGTCAATTATCATACACCTTTGGTTGCACCATGGACACCAGATACTATGAACCCCAAACACATACCATGAAACCACATGTGGTATGGTTAACCCTCCTAGCTGGTGTGAGTTTGAATTTGCTGCCAGCACAAACCTTCTAAGGTTCCCATTATACTAGCTTTGCCATGTTCCAGATAATTTCTTCCCTGTTGTCCTGGCTCCTCTTGGGAAAGAAAAAAGCATAAAAAGATGCTAGAGATCAGGGCAGCAGAAGGTTCTGAGTTTTGGACATCAGTTGAAATCCACGAGTGCGTAGACAGCATTTTCTGCATCTTGCTCAAAATTAACAAGAAAAAATTATATATCTGTTACCTTTGTAGGTAATGTATTGATGTGAGGATAGAGATGTGGAGAAAATTTTAGTTCTCAAAGAAGCCTTAAATATATGGCTCAGAAGGTAAAGAATCTGCTTGCAATGAAGCAGACCCAGGTTTGATCTCTGGGTTGGGAAGATCTGGAGAAGGGCATGGCAACCCACTTCAGTATTCTTACCTACAGAATTTCACAGACAGAGGAGCTGGGAGGGCTACGGTCCATGGGGTCCCAAACAGTCAGATACAACTGAGTAATTAACACACACACACATAGTCAAGATTAGCTGGATTCCTTTTCATTCCACACTTTCTCCTAGTATTTCTTTTATTGCTTGTATATTTATTTTGAAAACGGATTAGAATATACTATACAGAAGGGATGGATGAGACCTAGAGGGAATGAAACAAGAACTAAATAGAAAACAAATGGAAAGGAATCCAACAAAAGTAATTCACAATATCCAAGAGAGAAGCTGACAAATTTCCTAATCACAAAAACTTCCCTCTTGGGAAGTCAGTTTTCCAAGAAGGAGCTGGAGAAGGGAACAAATATTTAAATCATTGATGGTAAAATCCTACTCCTCCATCCAGGCAAAGGACCCTGATTCTGCTCTGTACTGTGGAGAATATTCCAGACGGAACTGTCCAGGTTGTTGAGAAATTACAAAATTTGAGCTGGGGAAAGGGAGTGGAAATTGTTGAGTCTGTGGCTGAAACCTCACAAATAGTAATGAAGTTAGCAAATCTTAGGCCTCAAACTGCTCTCTCTATTGTCCAGGAAGATACTATTTTTCCTGGAAAGAAAAGCCCAGGATAGTGGAATGTCTAAAAATCCTGCTGTAATAGCCAGACTGTAGAATTTAGTGTCCAGCAGTGACCCAGAGTGGTAATTTTTCAAACCCTGACATTTATTTAATGCCTTTAATGTGGTTATGTAAAAGTATTTCACATACACACTATTAATATTTAGGTGCCAGGTGGCTGCTAGGCATAGTGGTTTATTATTTATGAGTCTTTTTCTTCTGGTTCGTGGGAAGATGAGTGACTGCCATTGACCCAAGAAGGATTCTTTTAACATCACCCATTAAATTCTTCAGAGAAAGAATAACAGTATCTTGCAGCGGGTGGTATTACAAAGTATACTAATGTACTAGAACAGAGATCAAGAGAATTGCATTATGGTTGTTCATTTGTAACAAGTGAAAACTGGAAGTGGGTGCATTTGCTTAGCCTCTCTGAGCCTGTTTCTTCATCTGTCAAATGGGAATGTTAACAGTGTTTTTCTCAGGACCACATGCTGTATGCCTGTCAAAATGCTTTGAAAATAGGAAACACTTAAAACTCATTTTCTACCTCCATTTAGAGGTTTCAGTTCCCTCGTATGGAAAAAAAATAGTCATTAGACATGAAATGACAAATAGTTTCATTTCACCTGATAACCCCAGCCAATTGATATTAATTTCTTGGAGTGTGCCCTGAAAAGGATTTGAAATCCAATGTGTCTGAAAATGCTGGATAGATTATTCACGTCTGCCTTGGATAAAGAAAGAAAAATGGCTGCCCATGTGGAACTTATTTCCCAACCCCCACCCGAGCTCCAAATCCTAAAGTCTCTGATTTTGAACTTGGCCTTTGTGTTTATGAATTACCTGGGGGAAAATTAAGGAAAGCTAATTAGGATCATTGTTACTAGATCTTTAAAGCAGCCTTAATAAAACTGGGCAGAGCCTGGCAATTTCCCTACTCAACTTAGGGCCTTTTGCTCGCAGACATTGCACAGAAGCTTGCCTTACTAACTTTTGACCAGTGAAGCTCCAAGTCAATGGCTGGTATTTGAATATTTGCCAGTAAAAACAACCTTGTGGAGTTTTATTACCTTATATATTCCCAAAGGAGTCATGATAAGATCTCTGCTTATCTTATTTTTTTAAATCATTCCACTCACCTTACTTTACTTCTCTGAATTTCACAGGAGGAAGACAAGGAATTATGTGATTGGGATAAATGAAATGTAGTCAACAGTTTGGTCATTAATAAGTATAAAAAGTAATTTCAGAAATTGAGTGCATCCGCATGTGTAATTACTGAATTTACTGAGATTAATGTTTTAAATATTAAGTTCTGTTTTCATGAGGTTTTCACATTTATGTAAAAATTCTTTTAAATATTACTTTTTAACTACCCCGAAAGGTTGCAGACTTAATGCAGTATTGTTATTAGAATTTATTCTGTTCCAAGTATTGTATATTTACATATATATAGTTATTCTTAGTGGTTGTAAATATAACAGTTATAATTTTAAATTCTCATTCATGTAGAATTATAAATATTTTCCCTTGTTTTTCATCTTCATTACAAACAGAAGAGGTCATGCTAATTGTATCATAGTATATCATCAATGTTTGGACCAGAACTGATTAGCCATTTGTTTCTCATAGAATTTTTATATTGTCAGAGCCATATTATGGTTTGAACTTAGGACTGTCTACACATTCCAACATGTTATACTACACAGACCAATCGAGCTTTGCTCTTTTACATTGAAGAAAAATATTTTGTGTAAAAAGACAAGCTCCATAGTCCATCATTAATTGTTTGAAAAATAACAGTCAGAATATGTCCTAAGTGAAATATTTTACATATATCACATTTTGAAATAAATAGTTTCATTGCTTTCAACAATGTCATAGTTTTGATATAATGAATATGAAAACATTCTTTTAAACATTGTGCCATAAAAAATGTCATCATGATATCTGAAACATTCATTGTCATCTTAAATTTTGTCAACATGACTAGCCAACACCTTTTTAGCTATGGACTTCTACTGGGCATTCATGGAGAATTAGTGGAATGAGTTACCACATCTCTCCCTTTTATACAAGAAACCTCCTACGTGAACAGTTTTTTTTTTTTCCCTTTATTTTACTTTACAGTACTGTATTGGTTTTGCCATACATTGACATGAATCCTCCATGGGTGTACATGAGTTCCCAATCCTGAACCCCCCTCCCACCTCCTACCCCATATCATCTCTCTGGATCATCCCTGTGCACCAGCCCCAAGCATCCAGTATCCTGTATCGAACAGTTTTTTAAAAGAGGTGAAATATAGTTGAAAAATACGATAGGGTGGTTTTTAAATAAGACGGCTTGGGTAACCTTGCTGTGTGATCATGGCAACGTCGTTTAACTTCTCTGTTTTTGCTTCCTCATCATATAATTGATATAAAGATTCAACTGCTCTTGGAACAGTGTCTAGCATATAATCCCTCAATACAGTTTAGCTATTGTTATACAAATTTACTCCAAAGACAACGAACCAGGATCGGAGGGAGATAAGATTCCAAGAAAGGCATGATGCTTGTCATCCTGATGGTCTTCTAGTTCATCTCCTAGGAACTCATGACAAACTCTGAGGATGGGAATCTGCTGAAATAAATAAAAAATGAAAACAAAAAGAACCATTCTGTGAAAATTTTCAGCTCATTAGAAGAGAAAGTAACTGGATGACAAAGACAAAGTCCCCCAGGCGGCTGATGAGGACACTGGTTTCCTCACATCAGTCCACACGCTCATCTTCGACGCTGTCCTCGACTAAAATCATCTACAGCAGGACCTTGATGTGACAGACAGCCACACATGGCTATCTGCCGCTGGCAGCAAAGAAGACATGATCCCAAAAAGGCTAGAGAGAAGGTGAAAATGTAAAAGAGAAAAAATGAATTTCCCAAAATTCTCAACGAAGAAATTTAGAGGGTCTATTCCTGATGGTGGGGGATTTGCTACTGAGAACTAATGTTTTGTCCACTAATTTTACCCTCAGACAGTTATGATATATTGCACCAAGTTTTAGTGGTGTGAATAGAATAATGATTTGCTACAAAAATCCATAAATTGGTATATTTGACAATCATTTACTGAATGGCTATAATTGAGGTTCGAGGCATTGTTTACTGTGCCAGTGAGAGTCGGATAGGTGATATCATCATAACAAAGTACCCCCAAATCTCACTGATTTATAATAACAAAATCATTCTTCATCTATGATATAGGTCTCTCAGAGTAACAATGGCTCTCCTCCGTCATCATCTTCACTTAGGAGAGGCAGCCAATGGAGGAACTTCTGTGTGGTATATTGATGGCATTATGCTAGAGAGAAAAGAGAAAAGGTGAAGCACTAGTTGAATGATGAAGCCCTTCTGTGCTAAGGACTGTGTCAACCCTCTGTGTCAACCCTCTGTGTCGACCCTCTGAATTCAACAGGGCAGGGATATGTGATCTCTTATACAGTGGGAGACCAGGGGTGGAGGAAACATGAATTTTCAGCCAACAGCAACACAATCGACTTGCCATGTAATCTATCTTATAGAATTTCATTTGGTCAAATTAGTCTTAAATATGATACTTATAGGAGTAAACATGCAGACATCAGTGAAAGCACAAATTTGATAGTACAAAGTCAGTGTGTTTTAAGTGTTAGTTCCTTGAGATTATTTGGAATTGAGGATCATATGAGTTCAGGGCTCAAGGATTCAAAAATATCTCCGGATTCTTTCATCATTTCCCAAAGGAAAAGCAAGAATAAGTAGGATACCAGACATTTATGCAATCCCTATGAGATCATAAAGGCTAACAGAGGAAAGTTTTCAAAAGGCAAAAGTATCATACAGTTTCTTTTCAATAGACATTATTCAGTAAATACAACATCATTCATGGCCTGGAGACATACCTCCTTGGGTTGTGATCCTGGCAGGTATCATAGATTCTAAAAGACGGGGCAAATTACATTCTTACAGAGACGATCTTCTTTTGGAACACCCAAGGATTACAAAAGTGTAGCTATCCTTCAGATGAGATTTTATTTGGAGTGTTTCTTGTTCAGTGATCCTTCCTAACTGCACATAGGATACCTTTCATTCATTTGCTTTGGCCAATTTTATCTTTAGCAATCCTAGATTTCTGTAACTGAATTGATCTTGCCCTTTACTGAATTTATATAGATGAAATGGTCTTGTTTTAGACTTCTGAAACTATTTGTAGACCTCTCCCTTCACATGTTTGAAATAAATGTGAGGCATTAATTTTAGTCAGACAACACTGAGCCCAATTCACTTGGGAAAATGCATTTCAATGTGCAATTTATCATTCAGGACCTGTCCACTACTCCCTGAGAGTAAATTAGACACTTTGAAATGTGCATTAAACTCCTCCTGGCTACTAGGTACCTTTTAGGGCTGTGGGGCAATAATTTACTTAGTGGTAACTTGGTGACCTCAAAAAGTTTATGTTATTTTGAAAGTTCTTAATTTTCTTCCGCAAAATAATTAATGCACTAGGAGGCTGGGTATGCTTATAAATATGTTTCCAGACAAGCAACAACTATTGAATAAATAAATAAGATAGTGTCATCAAGCAGATACAGAAATGAAATGTTGCATGAATGTATTGTCTATCCTATCCACACAACAGACGTTTATCTCACAAAACAAATATTTCTTTGGATTTCTTTTTATTTATAGGACTGTCTTACATTTTATTGTAATTAGTAATGCTTCATAGATATAAAGATTTCCAGATTCACATCACTGGTTTTTCCATAGTACAAAGCACATTTATCCAAAGCTAGAATAATGTGCTAAATATCTTGAGAGTTCTCACAGCAACTTACATCCTGCTTCTTCCTTGACTCACAGCAAAGCTTCATCTAGATTAACTAAGTTGGTTATTAAGTTTCAATACCTCCTACTTCAGTTGCTCATTTATCCAGTCCAATTCAGTTCAGTTCATTTCAGTTGCTCAGTCGTGTCCCACTCTTTGCGACCCCATGAATTGCAGCATGCCAGGACTCCCTGTTATCACCAACTCCTAGAGTTCACTCAAACTCATGTCCATCAAGTCGGTGATGCCATCCAGCCATCTCATCCTCTGTCTTCCCCTTCTCCTCCTGCCCCCAATCCCTCCCAGCATCAGATCCTTTTCCAATGGGTGAACTCTTCGCATGAGGTGGCCAAAGTACTGGAGTTTCAGCTTTAGCATCAGTCCTTCCAAAGAACACCCATCCTTTAGAATGGACTGGTTGGATCTCCTTGCAGTCCAAGGGACTCTCAAGAGTCTTCTACAACACAACAGTTCAAAAGCATCAATTCTTCAGCACTCAGCCTTCTTCACAGTCCAACTCTCACATCCATACATGACCACAGGAAAAACCATAGCCTTGATGAGAAGGACCTTTGTTGGCAAAGTAATGTCTCTGCTTTTGGATATACTATCTAGGTCGGTCATAACTTTTCTTCCAAGGAGTAAGCGTCTTTTAATTTCATGGCTGCAGTCACCATCTCCAGTGATTTTGGAGCCCCCCAAAATAGTCTGACACTGTTTCCACTGTTTCCACTCTTTCCCCATCTATTTCCCATGAAGTGATGGGACCAGAGGCTATGATCTTTGTTTTCTGAATGTTGAGCTTTAAGCCAACTTTTTCACTCTCCTCTTTCACTTTCATCAAGAGGCTTTTTAGTTCCTCTTCACTTTCTGCCACGAGGGTGGTGTCATCTGCATATCTGAGGTTACTGATACTTCTCCCAGCAATCTTGATTCCAGCTTGTGCTTCTTCCAGCCCAGCGTTTCTCATGATGTATTCTGTATATATGTTAAATAAGCAGGGTGACAATATACAGCCTTGACGTACTCCTTTTCCTATTTGGAACCAGTCTGTTGTTCCATGTCCAGTTCTAATTGTTGCTTCCTGACCTGCATACAGGTTTCTTAAGAGGCAGGTACCCCTTGCCCAAACTCAGGGGCGGCGGCTGAGAGGAGCTACCCCATGTCCGAGGTCAGGGGCGGCGGCTGAGAGGAGCTACCCCACGCCAGAGGTTGGTGCGCCAGTGGAGAGGAGCTATCCCATGTCCTAGGAATGGTGGCTGCCCAGGCGTAGGAGGGCCGAGAGGTGCCATTCCACGTTCAAGGTCAGGAAGGGTGGCTGTGAAGAGATACCCCTTGTCCAAGGTAAGGAGCAGTGGCTGTGCTTTGCTGGAGCAGCTGTGAAGAAATACCCCACATCCAAGGTAAGAGAAACCCAAGTAAGACAGTAAGTGTTGCAAGAGGGCATCAGAGGGCAGACACACAAACCATAATCACAGAAAACTAGTCAATCTAATCACACGGACCACAGCCTTGTCTAACTCAGTGAAACTAAGCCATGCCATGTGGGGCCACCCAAGACGGGCAGGCATGGTGGAGAGGTCTGACAGAATGTGGTCCACTGGAGAAGGGAATGGCAGACCAGTATTCTTGCCTTGAGAACCCCATGAAGAGTATGAAAAGGCAAAATGATAGGATACTCAAAGAGTAACTCTTCAGGTCGGTAGGTGCCCAATATGCTACTGGAGATCAGTGGAGAAATAACTCCAGAAAGAATGAAGGGATAGAGCCAAAGCTCATTTATTAAAGTGCCTCAAATTAAGCTTCATCCACCAAGTTAAGTGCAAGTTATAGCCTCTGGATCTTGCTTTCACCTGGGGAGAGAGAATTACTGATAAAAAGAAATACAGCATTCGTCTATTCTAAGGTGCAAAGAATTTCAAATGTTGATATCTCTAAAATCTGGATATGTCTTATAACTGATCTGCCTTCATTTCTTTGGTAACATCTTATTGTTATAAATAAAGTGATGGTATGGTTTGTAACTGATGGCATATTGGATTTTTGAAATGTAAAAAGGCAGTATATTTTAGAATTTTGAAGACAAAGACCTGAGTGAAAATAGCTCCGAGGCTTCCCAGGTGGCTCAGTGGTTAAGAATCCACTTGCCAAAGCAGGAATTGCAGGAGACACAGGTTCAATCCCTGGATGGGGAAAATCCCCTGGAGGAGGAAATGGCAATCAACTCCAATATTCTTGACAGAGCACCCTGGAGGGCTACAGTTTATGGGGTCACAAAAAGTTGGACGTGACTGAGGGACTGAGTACACTCACAAGAAAATAGCATAAGACAAGCAGAAGCTGATAATGATTTCATACCCATTTCAACTATACTGTCCTTCTGAAGATGAGTTTATTCCCACCAACGAGTTTTGCAAATGTTTGAATGGGGCAGAAATTGACCATTATATACAAGTAAAACGTGTGTGAAATTTTGAGGAAATATATATATACCATAATAAAACATCAGAAATGTTTGTTTGAATAACTAAAGATTATTCTTACTACTCTCCAACTAATGGGAGTTGAAATAGTGACTTGCCAGTGAAACAGAGTTTTGGTAAGAAGCACTGATCCAAAACAACTTGTGTATACAATTAATATATATCTTTGGTCAGAAGAGACCGGTAAGGGAATGTCTTTTTCAGAAAAAAATCTACTCAAGTCATTTCAGTTGCATCTACTATGGACCTCTTTGGATGAACCATCAAGTTCACATGTCAGTGACAACAGAGACAGGCGGGTAGAGGCATAGGAAACAAGAAAAATGGAGAAAAAGAAAAAAGGAAGGAAAGACAGAAGGAAAAGAAGAAACAGAAGAGATTACATGTGACCAAGATATGGAATTCCTCAAATTATACCCTTGATGTTACCCTGAATTTAAAAAGGCATTTGCCTAAATATACTACACATTTTTATAATAAAAAATATATATGTTCCATTCTGTTAGTAAAAGGTGATGCCCATTAGAGTTTGTTTGCTATATTATCCTGAAGTATCAACAAACAACTGGAAATCCCACTTCTGATACACAAAATGTCAAAATTCCAAACTATGATTTCATGAGTATCCCAACACCAAGCTCCCTGAATAGGGCACTTTTCAGGAAAGATTTCATTCAAATTTAAATAGCTATGTCATAATTTTCAAATGAAACATGTATAGTTGAACATCTTGTGAATTTAAGTCCTAGAGTACAGCATAACTATAAACTATTATATGATAAGAACTATTTTCTGTATCTACATACCTTGATAGCATTGTGAAGAGAGAAGTTAAGATGTAATACACCTGATAATATGGAAGATTCTGAGACTGAGGCCTCTGCACTGTTCCAATCAACATCACAACAGATTCACACTGAAGTTGAATGTGAAATATGCATTTGAACTCTGAAAACTTTAATAATATTTATACATCTATAAATTCTGCATTTGCCTGAAATTACTCTTCAGAGTCTCTTTATAATCTTTAAATTATAGAGTTAATTGACATGATTAAGAAAGTCCCAACTTCATGGGAAATGAGGGAAAATAATATAATTCATTTTTTCCTTTTGATTCACTTCTGTTGACTCTATTGATCCATCTGTACCTTGTGAGTATGACCAGGGTCTGGAGGCAGGCAGTAAAAACTATCAAGTTTGAGAAACATGACCCTCAAACTTTTATTTATACTTGCAACCTTTTAAACATCCAGTTAATTACATTACATTCATAAAATAACGATAATTATATTTCCTTTTATAGTTATCAATAGGATTAAATGAATAGGATTTGCATAGATTACTATGCAAACATCTGGCACATCGAGTATGTTCAATCATTGGTTGGTTAAAATAAGTCCCATATAGCCAAAGAAGAGACTTAGCAGCAGCAGCAACAGCAGCCAAAGAGGAGTAGTAGCTTACTTTTTAGTTATGTGGTTAGAGTCTGCTGCTGCTGCTACTACTAAGCCACTTCAGTCATGTCCAACTCTGTGCAGCCCCATAGGCGGCAGCCCACCAGGCTCCCCTGTCCCTGGGATTCTCCAGGCAAAAGTACCAGAGTGGGTTGCCATTTCCTTCTCCAACACAAGCATGCAGGTTAGAGTCTACTTGATGATTTACTTCTACTTTCTCCAAAATTTCATAAATTTCAGTAACTCAATTCAATAAATATTTATTGAATGATGTGATAGGTCTAGCTGCTGCTGCTGCTGCTGCTGCTAAGTCACTTCAGTTGTGTCCGACTCTGTGCGACCCCACAGATGGCAGCCCACCAGGCTCCCCCGTCCCTGGGATTCTCCAGGCAAGAACGCTGGAGTGGGTTGCCATTTCTTTCTCTAGAAAGGATAGAAATTATAAAGTACCTCCCATAGAAGTGTTCAGTTTAGTTCAGTCACTCAGTTGTGTCCAACTCTTTGGGACCCCATGGACTGCAGTACACCAGGCTTCCCTGTCCATCACCAATTCCTAGAGCTTACTCAAACTCATATCCTGTGAGTCAATGATGCCATCCAACCATCTCATCCTCTGTCATCCCCTTCTCCTCCTGCCTTCAATCATTCCCAGCATCAGGGTCTTTTCAAATGAGTCAGTTATTCGCATCAGATGGCCAAAGTGTTGGAGTTTCAGCTTCAGCATTAATCCTTCCAATGAATATTCAAGACTGATTTCCTCTAGGATGGACTGGTTGGATCTCCTTGCTGTCCAAGGGACTCTCAAGAGTTTTCTCCAACATCACAGTTCAAAAGCATCAAATCTCTACTGTAGCAGACAGCTAATCAGATATCTAATTTTAGCTTAGTTCACATATAAGGGTCAATGGTCTTTAGGGGTGAGAAACTATCCTTTCTTGCTTGAAGTCTTAGATCCATGAGGCATGATATGATTTATTTTATTGATAAAGGAATGTGAGATGACCTTGAGGGAGACATAAAATGACTCAAGAATCTGGAGGTCAGAAGGAGACTCTGGTCATACTCTTTCAGTGGCCCTGACCCCTTCTTCCATTCTTCATCTTCTCCAGCTTCCAAAACCACCAAATCTTCCTTTCTTTTCCTACCAGACAAATGAGTTTCATATATGGTTCCCTTAGAATTACATCTTCTAACCTAAACCAGAATATCAGTAACTTTTCAAAAATGACATTTGTTCCTGCATGGAAGAGAAATCCTAGTGCAAACTGTTAAGATAATACTATGTTTGAAACAGACTCATAGACACGGAGAATAAACTAGCGGTTATCCAAAGGGAGAGGGTTGGGGCTTTAGGCAAAATAGGTGAAGGAAATTAAGGACAAACTTCTAGTTTTAAATTAAATAAGCCATGCGAATGTGATGCAGCATGGGGAATATAGTCATTGCTATTATAATAACTTTGTATGGTGACAGATAGTTACTAGACTTATGGTGATCAACTCATGATGTCTATAAATGTCAAATCACTATTTGTATGCCTGACACTGATATAATATTACACGTCAACTATACTTCAATTAAAATAAAAGAAAATGAAGAGAATACTGTGTTCTCTATTTGAGCACTCCAGAATACATTACAAATTGTAGTAATTCACATATCTTCCTTTTTCTGTTGGCTTAATTGTAAAGCTTTAGAAGGTGGGGGATGAAGAGCAGCTGAAGCTCAGCTATGAATTATGTGACCATCTATCATCAACTTGTGAATCAAGGTCATGACCAGAGTGTTGTTTTGTAATAGCATCCTTGATAATGACACATGGAATAGTCAGTTATCCAGCCTTTCCAAAGATCTCTCATCTTCTGTTGCCAAAGCTTCATCCTTTAAAAAAAAAAAAAGAAAAAAACACAGTAAAGTTTAAAAAAAGAAAATAAAGTTTACAAACATTCTAATAAGGAATTAGGAAGACAAGAGAGCTAGTATTTATCCCCCTTAAAGAGCAGGTGATATGAAAATTACTCTGTTTTTTCAGGAAAAAAAAATGTGTATAGTAAGGAAGGTGGTCATGGGGGGAGAGCACATGGTGTAAGTGACCATTGGGATGAGAGAAAGGGGAAGAGGCTCAGTGCCTATCAGGAGTGGGAGATTTGGAAAGCGGGAAAGGTTTCTAATGTACATGCGGGCTGTCTAAAACTCCTTCAACGAATCTTTAAAATTTAAGTTTTCTTCAAAGAGCCAGTAAACACTGCTGTTTCTTTATATGTTGAGCCACATAAAGATTAGACCATATGGCGCCTCAGGTGTTATATGAGATGAAAATTTATATATAGGAAGGTGTTTTTATATATGTATATACATATTATTTTCAATGCCAAGTTCTTATTTATCCTTACATTTTCCACAACACCAAGCATAGTATTTTGCATACGGCAGGTACTCAATAAATATTCACTAAAGTCACACAAATAAGTATGGTTCGCAAACTAGTGTTTACTAACCTGGAAGCACTGTGATATGCTGGAAAGAATATATGTCTGTTGACATGAAAACATCTCAGCTACACTCCTTGGCTTATTAAACTCAATGGTTTTGGAACCTTTAGCAAGTTCTTTCCCTTTGCTAGAATCTCATTCCTTCTCTGGATCACAAGGGCATTGACTGGATTATCTCTCATTGCCTGTCCAACATTCTAAGTCCAACACTGTACACTTATAAGTTTCCAGGTAATTTTATTGGGCATAGATGTTATGAACATTGTGTAGCCCTGAATTCCATCAGTTCTACTCTAGAGTTCTTCAAGTCTATATTTGGTTTCCCACTGTTTATTGTTTTAAGATAAACAGCTGAGATAATACTGTGAAAGAAGGGTGATGAAAAGCACTAGTTTACAACTCATGTGGTGTGTGCATGATAAGCCTCAGGCACATTCGACTCTTTGTGACCCTGTGGACCATAGCCTGGCAAGTTCCTTTGTCCACAGGATTCTCTAAGCATGAATACTGAAATGGGTTGCCATGCCCTCCTCCAGGGGATCTTCCCGACCCAGGGATCAAACTCGCTTCTCTTACATCCCCTGCTTTGGCAGGCGAGTTCTTTACCGCTAGTGCCACCTAGGAAGCAGCCCCCCTCCCCACATTGTTTAAATGACCAGAGGTGATGATGTAGCCCCGGTAACAATAATAGCTATTGTACATTCAGTGTTTATTGTGGGTCCTAGGCACTGTGCTGGTCATAAAAAATCATCTTCTTTTTTGCTTATAATAATCCCGGTAAGTGGGCTTCCCAGGTGGCTCAGTGGATAAATAATATGGATGCAAAGCAAGAGACACAGGAGACATGGGTTCAGTCTCTGGGTTCTGAAGATCCCCTGGAGGAGGGCATGACAATCCACTCAAGTATTCTTGTCTGGAGAATCCCATGGACAGAGGAAGCTACAGAGGTGGGCTACAGTCTGTAGGATTGCAAAGTCAGGCATGACTAAAGTGACTGATCAGGCACACAGGCAATCCTGAGAAGCAAGCCTCATTGTTTCAGTGGCAACATTCCTTGAAATAAGTATAATAATCACAAGAAAGAGTGCTGGTGGTCATCTGGGATTAGGGATTATGGACAGGTTCTATTCTTCCTTAGGTGGTAACCCATAGAGTCACAGCAAGATATTGTGCAACCATCCCAAATTCAAATTTGTAAATATGCTGCTATGAGTAGTTTTTGTAAGGAATTGACATCTGTAAAAAAGCAACTTTAAGAATATTTTAATAGATCTTACTTGTGCTAATGAATTTTATGAGATATATCCTTTGTCCTATTTTCATCTGGTTCTATTAGAATTAGCTCTTTCTTACAAGTAAAAAAACTAAAGATTTATTGTCCTCAGAACATGTGGAAATTAGAAAATGGACTAATGGAATCCATTAATATCCTTTCAACAATTAGATGAATTGTAGATCAATACAGTATATTAATAGAGTCAAACTGATTTATATAAATATCCCATCGGGACAGCCTCAGGAAGCTAGCACTAGTCTGAATTGTCTTGAAAAAAGCAAGAAAGTCTTACTTACAAGACAAAGGCCTCTTTCCTATCTTGTATTTTAACGATTTTGAAGTGACAAGTGAAAATAAGCTAGTCTATATTGTTTAATGAAAACACACCACATCTTATTGAAAAACATCTAAGAGTAGCAAAGTGAACAGCATTCATGTAATATTAATAATAAATTAGTTCTTTGTTGTGTATTCCACAGTCAAGTGTATATATTGTTTTAAAAAATGATCTTAGTAATAATTCTTAATTTAGTTTAAATATCCTTTTAAACTAAAGAAACTCAAAACTCAAAATAAATGGACTGATTAAATATGATTGATATAACAGTTACCCTCTCCTGTACGCATTCTCCATAAACCTCTAAGTCTAACCTCAAAGATTAAAAATAGAATTCCAAAGGAAAATTGCTGCAAAAGTATTTTGTGCTAAACTGGCATCAGACATAAAAATAAAATAACGTCTGTAAAGTTTAAGGGACTAATTAAGATTGTAATGTGGCCTCATTCCTAGGAAAATATTAGGACTCGTGATTCAAGAAGCCTTGTGTTTCAGAAATTAAAACAAAAACTATTGAGATAGTTCATCTATTAAAATGTTCCAGGATTGAAATTTAATGAAAATCTTTAATTAATTTATATCTGAATCTCATTTTCTCATTATCAGTGAGAATCATTAGGAAAATAGAGAATGGTATGAACTGCCCACATTCCCATAAAAAAAGAGGTCAAAAGGTAGAGCATGGCAGTTCAGCAAGAAAAAGAAAACAAACTATAAATTATCTTCTGCAGAAGGACAGTGTGTTCAGCCAGACACAACAGGTTTTCTTTCTTTCTTTTTTTTTTTTTTATTGCTCACGATACTCTGGCACCCCTGCTTATGCGCTTAGACCTACAAAAGCATTAAAAGTTGAAGTATATAGGCGTTGAGTATACTCAGCTCCAAATGAGGAGTCAGGAAACATCTGTTCACACGTTACTAAAAGGAGATGGGCACAACTGTAGTAGACATCAGACCCTGTACAATTTGGAGCAGGATGCAGAATAAAGAAGTCAGCTTTAACTCTGGGAGAAAGGGGGAGAAAAGCCTAAACATCCTTTTCCATTTACATTGACAGCAGACAAAAATGGAAAGCAAAAAAAGAAGCCCAAGATAAGGAGAAAGCTGTTTCTTATTATTCTGACTCTTAAGAGGAAAAAAAATAATGTATATTGGGTCACCATGAGGTATTGATTGTCATATCACTGATTATGAATTTAGCTACCATTAACATAGATGCTAGAAAAGCTTTCATTGACACTCAAAACAATTCAGTTGCTTAAATGCCCCTTAGATCCCCCTGCAGCTTCCAAAGACAAGGTTTATAAAATTACATAATGCATAATCAAAAGCATCCAATGAAAGACAGCTGAATCATGATGATCAGTAAGAAGGTAAATTTGCCCTTCCCACTTGGGCACATGATTCTAAGAACATCTCTATTCATACAACTAAACACTCAGTGACTGCTTTAATTCTTTGAGGAGGCTGGAAAGAATTGACAGCACAGATCAATGGGTACAAACACAAGCTCTTCCCAAAATGAACCCCCGAAGAGGGTTGTTGTTCATCAAACTGACTTTTGATGGTTTCTCTAAAAATCTAATCATTTCCTCAGATTCTTAACAGGGAACATGTAGTTAAAAACAGAAGAAATTTGAATATTGCCAGCAAAGTGTTCTATGAGGAATTTCCACATTAAAAAATTTTTAACAATAACACAAAATGAAATAGAAAGAAAGAAAAATGTTGAGAAGAAGCACACAGTGTTGAGAAGAAATAATACTAACTTAAGGAAGCTTAGGGGCTTCCCAGGCAGCACAAGTGGTAGAGAGCCCGCCTGCCAATGCTGGAGATGCAAGAGATGCGGGTTCAGTCCCTGGGTTGGGAAGATCCCTGGAGGAGGGCATGGCAACCCACTCCAATATTCTTGCCTGCAGAATTCTATGGACAGAGGAGTCTGGTGAGCTATGGTTCATGGGGTGGCAAAAAGCTGGACATGAGTGAAGCGACGTAACATGCATGCAAGGAAGCTAAGGCCCCCTGAAATCCAAGGTTTGCTTAGGAAGGACGTTTCTGCCTCCTCAGTTCTTATAGAACTGAAGGTGTTTCCTCTGACAGAAAAATGGAGGAGAACTCCAGTTTTTTGGAGGAGGACTTCCCTCAGGTTCTACATACATTATTTTAGCGTGCTGACTCAGTGTTTAAATCATATTTTTTTAAAAATCAAATCTCTTTTAAAAATGAATTAAATAATACCTAATATGTGTAGCAAGTATAATGCCAAAGGCAACATGCCAAGGGTTTTGAAGTATAATCTACTTTTCTCACCATGAGAGTCCTAAGAAGAAGGTACAGTGATTGTCCTGCATTATAAAGATGTGGTAAAATATCCCCCAGGAACAGATTTATGAAATAGTCAATCAGAGATGTATTTGCAACTTTTAACAAGTCTCTGAGCCCCAGTTCTGGTCACATTACTTCCTGGGACTGTGCTATGAATACAGTAGCTACTAGGCCACGTGTGGCTCTTTTAAATTATCAAAAATTAAACTTAAAACTCATTTCCTTAATCACAGTAGCCACATTTCAAGCATGCAATAGCTACTGTAATTTATAGTGCAGATAGAACACTTCCAACATCACAGAAAATTCTTTAGACATCACCGCCTTAGGACATTGGTTTTCCTTTGATGGTGCTGTCAACTTTCTCCTCCATTCCCTACGATATTCTAAACCAGCATTAATCCACAGAAAATACTTTGATAGGCTGTGATGAATCTTTCCTTCCACCTCCCAGGAAAGGCATACCATCCTCTTATCCGGAGAAAATTGTTTGTATCCCACTTCTCAAAACAAAACTGTTTTCATTTCTAAAAAATGATTAGGAATGAAAGCTTAAAATTGTTATCAAATAGAAATGTGATGAGTACTCTCTGGGAGTCAATGTGGGCTTTTCACCAAACCATCTGTATGATCTTTGACGGCTGAGAAAATAAAGCAAGTAAGATTATTATGAAGTATATTTTATGGTGATGATGTTATTTTGGCTTCACATAAAATAATGATGAAATTTCACTAGGGAATGCAGTTATGTGCATTTCTGCCTAAAATGATATAGTAGGATGTTCTGAGTCTAAGAACATACATCAGAGAATAATCAGAATGATTCAGTGCTAAATCATGACAAAGAAATATCCAGTCTTGGCCTGAATCCTATAGACAAAAAGAAGACGTTAAGGAGTATCACAAAGGTAAATGAGATCCAGAAGGGAGAAAAACAGGTTATTGCCAATAATTTTCCAATAATGGTAGTTCAATATAATGTTGTTAGTTGTGTAAATTGCTAGTCATTAAATTTGGAAAAGTGTTAGGCAGTATATTCAAAATCAAAGTTCAAACATAATTAAGAAATCAGTTGAGGTAGGACTTCAATTGTGCTTTTTGAAGGTAGAGAAAGCAAGCACCCAAAAACACTGACAGAACTAAGATAATGATTTCAACTGATCTAGGAAAATATGTGAGGAATGAAATGAAGACTCAGTATTGTTGGCTAACACACTGGCTTACTTGTAGTTTTCATTCCCAACGTGAAGATATTGTACTATCTTATGAAATAATACGTTACATTGAGTTTTTACATTGAATAGTGGCACAACTTTGTCAGGCACATACGAAAAATCTTAAGACTCCTAAAATGTTCTTATTGAAAGAAGCTTTGGGAAGTTCTCTGGCTTAACCTCTAAATTTTATTGATCAGGATCCTAAGACCCAGAGAGTGTCAGTAATTCAACTATGGTTGCTTAGTTCATTGGCAGCAGAGTTGGGGCTAAAACCATGGCACCGGCTGAATAATTACAGCTTGTGTAGTAGCCAGCAGCAGCAACATTTCAATGTGTCTGAGGACCCAAGTAGTTCGGATGTGGTAGATGATCTCTAGGGTTCTTTCAATGCTAGTATTTTGAGAAGTCTTTTTTCAATCAAAAATAAACTTTAAAATTTTTATTTTAGAATAAATTTTTTAATAAAACAGAAAATAACAAAATGTTTAAAGTCACCATCCGAGGAAAGCTAGCATGCCTATCTTAGATCTTACTTTAGAAGGCACAGATATTACATATTGGAAATGCTCTATGTAGCACACCCAGCAACCATCTCCTTAAAGATAGTAGCCATGTCTCTTTCATTTTTGTATCCTAGACCTGGAACAGTGCCTGGAACATGAAAAACATTAGTTAAATTGAATTGATCTCAATTATAAAGATGAGGAAACTCAGGCCCATTCTGGCTGGAAACTTGTCTTTCTTCTAGCAATGTAACTCATGCATTCTCAACTGAGATAATGTGTCCCCCAGAGTGAAACATTGGTTCTTGAGGGGCAAAAAAAATCTAAGTCTTATCATGTGTAAAATACAGGTATACAGAGAGTACATTAAACGACATACAGTATAGCTGGGTATTAAGATTTCATAAGAGAGTGAAAATTGAAACATCTTCTATGAGGACAAAAGAAAATTTAGGATTGAGAAACACTGGTCTAAGCCTATAGAAATTTCATGAAAACAATACACATCACAAAATCAGAGGAAACACACCAATATTTTAGACTGATCCTTTTTTAATTTTAATTTTTATTGTTTTTAACACCAAAAACATTTTGCATTGGGGTATAGCCAATTAACAAAGTTGTGATCGTTTCAGGTGAACAGCAAAGGGACTCAGCCATGCATACATATATACCCATTCTCCCCCAAACTCCCCTTCCATCAAGGCTGGCACATAACATTGAGCAGAGTTCCATGTGCTAAATAGATGTTTGTCAGTTATCAGTTTTACGTATAGCAGTGTGTATGTGACCTTCTCAAACTCCTATCACTTCCTCCAGCAACCGTAAGTTCATTTTCAAAGTCTGTTAATCTCTCTCTGTTTTGTGAGTAAGTTCACTTGTATCTGGGTTCAATCCCTGGGTTGAGAAGATCCCCTGGAGAAGGGAATCGCTACCCACTGCAGTGTTCTGGCCTGGAGGAGACAGTCCATGGGGTCACAAAGAGTCAGACATGAGTGACTTTCATTTTCACTTGTGTCCTTTCTTTTTAGATTCCACATGTAAGGATGTCATATAATATTTCTGCTTCTCTGTCTGACTTACTTCATTTGTATGACACTCTTTAGGCTCCTCCATGTGCTGCAAAGGGCCTTAATTCATTCTTTTTAATGGCTGAGTATTATTCCATTATATGGACGTACCACTTCTTCTTTATCCATTCCTCTGTCGACGGATATTTTGGTTTCTTCCATGTTTTGGTGATTTTAAACAGTGCCACAGTGACATTGGGGTACATGTATATTTACAGACCATGTTTCTCTCTGGATATATGCCCAGGAGAGGGATTGTATTTCCAAATAGTGGCTCTGTTTTTAGATTTTTTAAGGAATCACCATACTCTTCTCCATAATGACTGTCCCAATTTACATACCCACCAACAGTACGGGAGGGTTCCCTTCTCTCCATACCCTCTCCATCATTTGTTGTTTGTGGATTTTTTGATTCTGGCCATTCTGACCAGTGTGAGGTGATATCTCTCAGTAGATTTGATTTACATTTCTGTAATAACTATCAATGTTGAACATCTTTTCATGTGCCTATTGGCCATCTGTAGTATGTCCGCTTTGAAGAAATGTTTAATCAGGTCTTCTGCCCCTTTTTTGAGTCGGTTGTTTGTTTTGATGCTATTAAGGATCATAAGCGGTTTGTAAATTTGGGAGACTAATCCCTTACTGGTCATATCATTTGCACACATTTTCACCCAATCTGTGGGTTGTCTTTTTGTTTTGTTTACTATTTCCTTTGCTATGCAAAAGCTTTTGAGTTTAAGTAGGCCGCATTTGTTTATTTTTGCTTTTATTTTCATCATCCTGGAAGATGAATCAAAAAAGATGTTGCTGCGATTTATGCCAGAGAGTGTTGTGCCTGTTTTCCTCTAGGAGTTTTATAGTGTCTGGTCTCACATATAGACCTTTAATCTGTTTTGAGCTTACTTTTGTGTGGAGCTAAGGAATGATCTAATTTCATTTTATTGCATGTGGATGTCCAGTTTTCCCAGCACCATTTGTTGAAAAGACTGTCTTTCCAACATTGTGTAGTCTTGCCTCCTTTGTCATAGATTAATTGATTACAGGTGCATGGGCTTGTTTCTGGGTTTTCTATCCTTTTCCATTGATCTGTATTTCTATTTTGGGGTCAGTACCATATTGTTTTGGTGACTGTAGCTTTGTAGTATAGTCTGAAGTCAGAGAGCCAATTCCTCCAGCTTCATTTTTTTCTTTTTCAAGATTTCTTTGGTTATTCAGGGCCTTCTGTGTCTCCCTACAAATTTTGAGGTTTTTTTTGTTCTAGTTCTATGAGAAACACAGTTGGTGATTTGGGATACCATTGAATCTGTAGATTGCCTTGGTAGTACAGTCCTTTTGACAATATTGATTCTTCCAAACAACAAATATAGTATATCTTTCGATATGTTTATTTTTTCTTCAGTTTCTTTCATCAGCTTTTTATAGTTTTCAGAGTGTAATCTTTTGTCTCCTTAAGTGTGTTTATTCCTAGGTACTATATTCTTTTTCATGCAATGGTAAATGGAATTGTTTCTTGAATTTCTCTTGCTGATCTTTCATTTTTAATGTATAGAAATGCAACAGATTTCTCTGTATTAATTTTGTAACCTGTAACTTTACCAAATTCATTGATTAGCTCTAGTAGTTTTTTGGCAGCATCTTCAGGATCTTCTATGTATAGTATCATGTCATCTGCAAACAGTGAGGAGTTTAACTTCTTCTTTTCCAATTTGGTTTCCCTTTACTTCTTTTGCTTCTCTGATTGCTGAAGCTAGGACTTCCAAACCTATGTTATATAAAACATGGTAAGAGTGGACATCCTTCCCTTGTTCCTGATCTTAAAGGGAATGTTTTCAGTGTTTCACCATTGAGTATGATGGTGAGTATGATTGAGTATGAGTATTGGTTTATCATATATGGGCTTTGTTATGTTAAGGTATGTACTCTCTGTGCCCACTTTCTGGAGAGTTTTTATGATAAATGGATACTAAATTCTGTCAAAAGCTTTTTCTGCATCTATTGAGATGATCATATGGTTTTTATTCTTCAGTTTTTGATATGGTGTGTCACATTGATTGGTTTGAAAGTGTTGACAAGTCTTGTATCACTGGGATGAATCCCACTTGCTCATGGTGTCTGATCTTTTAAATGTATTGTTGGATATGGATTGCTAGTATTTTGTTGAAGATTTTTGCATCTCTGTTCATCAGTGATACTGACCTGTAATTTTATTTTATTTTATTTTATTTTATTTTGTAGTATCTTCATCTGGTTTTGGCATTAGGGTGATGGTGGCCTCATAAAATGAGTTGAGATGTTTTCCTTCCTCTGTGAATTTTTGGAACATTTTCAAAAGGATAGACATTAACTCTTCTCTAAATATTTGATGAAATTCGCCTGTGAAGCCATTAGGTCCTGGACTTCTGGTTTTGGGAAAGTTTTTAGTCATGGTTTCAATTTTATTACTTGTGATGGGTCTGTTCATATTCTCTATTTCTTCCAAGTTCAGTCTGGGGAGACTGTAACTTTCTAAGAATTTGTCCATTTCTTCCACATTGTCCATTTTATTGGCTTATAGTTGTTCATAGTAGTCTCCTGTGAGCCTTGGTATTTCTGTGGAGTCAGTTGTAACTTCATTTTTATTTCTAATTTTACTGATTTGAGTCTTCTCCCTTTTATTCTTGATGAGTCTGGCTAAAGATATATTGATTTTGTTTATCTTTTCAAAGAACTAGCTTTTAGTTTCATTTATCTATATAATTGTTTTCTTTGTCTCTATTTCATTTGTTTCTGCTCTAATCTTCATGATTTCCTTCCTTCTACTAACTTTAGATTTGCTTGTTTGTTTGTTTGTTTTTCTTTCTCTGCTTATTAAGGTACAAGGTTAGGTTGTTTATTTCAGATTTTTCTTTTTCTTGAGGTAAGATTTTATTGCTCTAAACTTCCCTCTTAGAACTGCTCTTGCTGCATCCCATAAGTTTTGGACCATTGTGCTTTCATTTTCATTTGTCTGTAGGTAATTTTTTAAATTTCTTTTTTTATTTATTTAGTGATCCAGTGGCTGCTTAGTACCATTTTGTTTAGCCACCACATGTTTGTGTTTCTTAGAGTTTTTCCCTTGTAGTTTATTTTTAATCTCATAGCATGTGATCAGAAAAGATGCTTGATATGATTTCAATTTTCTTAAATTTGCCAAGGCTTACCTTGTGGCCCAGCATCTGGTCAGTCCTGGAGAATGTTCCATATGCACTTGAGAAAAATGTATAATCTGCTGCTGTTGGATAGGATGCTCTATAAATAGATTGATCCTATTTGGCCCTCACAAATGCTTAAAATGTTACACATTTGGTTTCATGACAGCTATTAAAATGGCTTTATTTTGTTCTTATTATTCAGTCATTCATTTAAGAGATTCACTTTCATATTCTATTTGAAGCCATCTTCTCTCTGAGCATTCATTACTAATTCCTTGGGAAACTCCTTCTCTTCCTCCAAGGAACCCCAGTGCTCCCTTTGATCTCCCGGCATCACTGGTCCTCTGACTTCATCTGACCTATGAGTTCCTCCTTCCCATTTAGTGTATGTGGTCCTAAAGAACCCCCTTTCCCACTTAGAAATCTCCATGTCTCTCTCCAATACTGTTACCCTTATATTAGAAGGAAAATTAAGGTAGCCAAGCTGGCAGCTAGACAGAAAGCATGTGGGATGCCCTATTATAGCTCTCCCAAATCTGGAGGCACCTCTCAATGAGGGGAAAAACTACTGTCCTCTCTTCTACAAGGAAATGAAATGAAGGATTGGCTTTTCCTTACCAGCACTGTACTCCCACAACATACAACTGACTCTTTCAGCTCCTCCCCTGTCACCCACTTCCATCCAGAAGTGGACTTGCTTCTCCTAACTGCTGAGTCAGAGCTGGCAGTCCTCTACAAACACTGCTGCTCTAAACATTGAATATGTAGCACTTATTTGATTCTCAATGCTTGATTTATTCTGAGCTGTGAGCCTCATTTTCTAAGTCAAGTCCTAGGCCTCTAACATGAAACTATTAGGCCCACTGCCATTTGCCTTGGGGACTAAGCATTTGATGTACATTATCTCATTTATTTCTCATAACCAACCAGTAAAATATTATTCTCTTCTTTTTAGAGATGAGGAAAGTGATTCTTCAAAGTTAAACAACTTTTCTAAGGTACATATATTTCTAACAAATAAGTGGTTCAACTGCTAATGGACTCTAGACAGGTAAACTCTAAAGTCCAACTCTTAACCAATAATTTTTTAAGTGAAAGTGAATTAAAATTAACTTGATTGGAAGCCTGCTTGAGAGATACCCAGGACCTAGTACATAGCTAGTAAGGAAACCTATATCTAAAGTTGGGGCTCAAGAAAATATTTAATAATTTATAACAACAAACTGTGGAAAATTCTGAGAGAGATGGGAATACAGACCACCTGACCTGCCTCTTGAGAAATCTGTATGCAGGTCAGGAAGCAACAGTTAAAACTGGACATGGAACAACAGACTGGTTCCAAATAGGAAAAGGAGTACGTCAAGGCTGTATATTGTCACCCTGCTTATTTAACTTAGATGCAGAGTACATCATGAGAAATGCTGGGCTAGAAGAAACACAAGCTGGAATCAAGATTGCTGGGAGAAATATCAATAACCTCAGATATGCAGTGACACCACCCTTATGGCAGAAAGTGAAGAGGAACTAAAAAGCCTCTTGATGAAAGTGAAAGTGGAGAGTGAAAAAGTTGGCTTAAAGCTCAACATTCAGAAAACGAAGATCATGGCATCCAGTCCCATCACTTCATGGGAAATAGATGGGGAAACAGTGGAAACAGTGTCAGACTTTATTTTCTGGGGCTCCAAAATCACTGCAGATGGTGATTGCAGCCATGAGATTAAAACACGCTTACTCCTTGGAAGAAAAGTTATGACCAAGCTAGATAGTATATTCAAAAGCAGAGACATTACTTTGCCGACTAAGATCCATCTAGTCAAGGCTATGGTTTTTCCAGTGGTCATGTATGGATGTGAGAGTTGGACTGTGAAGAAGGCTGAGTGCCGAAGAATTGATGCGCTTGAACTGTGGTGTTGGAGAAGACTCTTGAGAGTCCCTTGGACTGCAAGGAGATCCAACCAGTCCATTCTGAAGGAGATCAGCCCTGGGATTTCTTTGGGAGGAATGATGCTAAAGCTGAAACTCCAGTACTTTGGCCACTTCATGAGAAGAGTTGACTCATTGGAAAAGACTC
The DNA here is from genome assembly GCF_016772045.2 of Ovis aries. NCBI lineage: Eukaryota > Metazoa > Chordata > Mammalia > Artiodactyla > Bovidae > Ovis > Ovis aries. The sequence goes on along the minus strand of NC_056055.1, from coordinate 81,904,562 downwards.
TGATGCTGGGAGGGATTGGGGGCAGGAGGAGAAGGGGACAACAGAGGATGAGATGGCTGGATGGCATCACAGAGTCGATGGACGTGAGTCTGAGTGAACTCCGGGAGTTGGTGATGGACAGGGAGGCCTGGCGTGCTGCAATGGGGTCGCAAACAGTCGGACACGACTGAGCGACTGAAATGAACTGAACTAAACACCTATTTTACTTTTTTTCTGGGGACATCAGATATTATTTTTTCAACCTGAACTGAGAGAAATGTTTCATACACAAAGCTATATAATGGAAAATAACATGGTAAAACCTAGGCATTTGGGGGAACACTTGAAGAATTATGGAGGCTTTTCTTATTATTGATTTTTTTTTCAATAAGTATTAAGTGGAGAAACAGCAAGATGATAAAAGGTTCTTCCTGAGTAACAGGAATAATTCCAAAATAGACTAGCCCACAGTTAGGCCCACCATAGCTGAATCAGAGAACAGCATCATTTCTGGTTGATAGATGAACAATCTGTTGTAAGGCTGGCCAAGAATTCTGGACTCCTGTGCCATCTCTGATTCATCTGTGTCACCAGAGTCTGAATCACAGCTGTGTGACCTCAACTGATTGATGAAAAACAGAGAAAAGAAAAAGATTTGGAGGAGATTGGACTGAGAAGCTGATATGCTTTATTTCTTACCTACAAATCCTTGTAATATCATCTTTATGTGTACTGTTTCTAAAATTCATTATTAATCTCACAGATGTTTATATGGCAAAACTTGCAGCTCTTCCTGTCTGCTCTCTATAAAATATCAGTGTCTTAGGGATATATTTTTAGCTTTCTAGTCCCCAGAGATCATCTGTGAGAGACTGGTTGACTCCAGTGTTAATGCAACAATCTTCTGATGGGGGTTCTGGGAATGCCCCTGTAGCTGCCTGATCGAGTCAAGGAGACTTCAGTTTTCCTACTATACTCTTAACAATGGCATAGGATATTGTCCATCCAAGGACGCTTTCTTACTGGTGCTGAGATTTTGTGGTGCCATAGTCTCTCCCAGGTTACCTCCACTAAAACCTATATGAGAGTAATCAAGACTTGTTGGGCTTTTATCAAAAGTTATTAAGACAACTGACTTCTCTAAAGAAGCATTTCTGGGAAAAGCATTTCTTTCTCTAAAGTGAGCAGAGAGAGCTGGAAAGTCAGAGTTCAAGGTTAGGGTGTCTACTTCAGGGGCTACAAAAGTAGTAGTGAGGGTTCTTTAAATTTTAACACAGCAGATAGCAGAGATGTTGGGATTGCCAGCTTCTTAAGCATTCCCCATGAATGACACGAAATCGAATTCTTGTTGTCAGAGTGCCACAGATAACCTGCATGGAGTCTTCAGAGAAAATCTTCAGTAAACCGTTCTAATTTAGAAATCCATAAAGTTAAATTAGTCTCTGGGGAGAATTACCGGATTATTAAAAAAAAAGAAGAAGAAGAAGAAGAAGGAAGTAGGGTAAGGAATAAAGAAAGAAGAAGAGATAAATCAGAATTCAGGCTTTGTTCTTTCCCGTGAGCAGATAAAGTAACCAGGCTATTAAATGTCAGACAGTTGAAACACTTGTTGAAATAAATAGGGTCTTTTTTATCAACAGGTCTGAAAACCACAAATGATATAAGGACTTCTGTACTTTATTCTATAACTTTCTTGCTACAGCTCAGTTTCCTCATCCAGGAAATGAAGCTACAGTTGGTCACTAATATCTTAGAGATTATGATGCTCACTGCCTGTGTTTGGGACCAGCTCTTGAGCAGGTGGTGTTTTCTCCCTATGGAGGAGCATCCTGCCTCCCATCACCCCTAGAGGCTCCACTTCAAACCACTGTTGAGCTTCATCAGCAAAAACTTATTTTAGAGCCCTATTACCAGCAGTACAATTCCATGGTATAACAAGATAAGAAGAATTGATACACTGAATTTTTTAGAAACTTTTTCACTCATTCTATAAATACTCTTTGAAGGTCTCCTACACGTCCAGCACCATCCTATGCACTTGAGAGACATCAATGCGCAAAACCAAAATCTCTACTTTCAAGAACCTTACACTGCAGCTGTAAAGAACATAAACCTCACATCTTTCTGCAAGGGCTACAGTCCAGGGAACCCGCTTTGAATTATGAAATAATATTCATTTTATTTGAAACCATTGTCTAATGTCAAAAACCTTTTAAGGAAGAACAGGGAAGGAGATTGAAAATAAGAGGAACTAACAGAGGGAAGTAAAAAGTATAAAATATAATGTAATCCCAGTCTATATCAAATTAAACTTTAGAAATGGAAGAAAATGTGTTGGTCATAATGGGTTATTTCATTTAACTTTTTCATCCATCATGTCAATAAGAATGAATAGAAAATGTATTGTATTTTAGTTCTGTTAACTATGCCCCGTTCTGTTTTAAGAAACATTTACGAACTTGTTTAGTTTGTCCTATTGTCCACTTGTTAGTCCATTTATTGAGTATTCTTTATATTTAAGACATTGTGTTAAGTGATTCTCATAGTAGGTTACATGTTAAATCTTCAGGTACTTATTATCCCCATTACATAAGTGAGAAAACAAATGCTCAGAGATTACAAGACCTGTTCAAGATTACCCTGCTAGTACATGCAGAAGGCAACATTTGCATCTAATTCTGTACTTCTTTGAACCTGTATGTCCTAATCTAAAAATAAGGGATAATAACACCTACTTTGTAGAGATGGTCTAAGTATTATAAATAATAGATGAAAAGTTGCTATAGCAGTGCCTGTTGCATTAAAGGCTGTATAATTGCTGATAGTTATTATACTATATACCTCATAAGATTTTTGGGGACCAAAAATGTAGAGACAGCTGTATCAAAACTCCATTATTTGCCCTATGGCAAAGTCAATGTTGTCCCCCATATTTCTGTAATTAATTAGCAGTTGATATTTCCCATGATTTCCTGATTCTAGTAAATTTTTATTTACTCTGTAGCTTAGATTAACAGTTGTCCCACTGTTGGAACAACATAAAATCAAATATTGGGCATCTCTGTTCTTAAAATACCCTTGGCTATTTCAACTGAATGAGCTCCAGTTTCCACACTAAAATCATGCTCATTTCTCATACTGAGCAGGATAGTTCTGTCTCCTGTTGCCTTAAGTCTTCAACTTTAGCCCTAAGCAGGTTTTCAAGGCGTTTTCCTAAGGCAATTTCTTCCTTAAGAAGACCCTTGGTATCAGCTGATAAAATAAGTTTTCAACCAATTAGATGACTATTACCTTCTACAATACCTTGTGGGCCCCTCATTTATACCTGATCTGACTGGATTTCTAGCCTGCGGTGATTGAATGACTGTGGACAAGTCATTCTGGTATCTATCCCCTCAGTTGTAAAGAAAGTTGGACTAGATTGTCAGCAAACCCCTTCTTACTCAGTAACTTTATTCTATTCAGAGCTTTCAGATAATTCCTTTTCTCATAAATTTCAGCACATGGGTGGGGTTTGGAGTGGAACTTGAGAATACTTTAAAACCAACTGCACCATGAAAGATACTTTATGCATAAGGAAAAATCATCAATTTTGTTTTTACTCGCTCACCAAAAATGAAATCAAAGCCACAAATCTCCTTTAGTACATTCAATCATAATATGCTATATGCCCGCACTAATAATAACAGGGACAAAGGAGATAAAATGTTTTGAAAATGATGGAAAAGGACAGAAATGTAATTGTTAAAGATTAAATGTGTTACAGGAATATTGATGAGACCAGGAAAGGTTTAGCCACTGAAATTCAGGGAGGTAACCATTTTGCTGTGCTGAGATATTTGGTAGGGCCTACAGTACCTGGTGGTCATCTATTTTTCTGGTTAAAAAAGACATATGTGCTCATTTTAAGGAAATTGGAACATTCAGAGGGATAAAAAAAAAATAAACAGTGATTGCTCACTGTATCAGCCATGAATAACCATTGTTAATGTTCTGAATCATTTCTTTCTTTTGGGATTGATTGGAACTGTGGCATATGCATAATGTTATAGTCTGATGTACTATATTTTGCTTAATATGGGTGACAATTATATCTTTCCCATCAATCTAACATTCTTTTATGAAGTGTCAAGTCATGACTAAGGCCATATTAACCAGAATCAAGGTGGGTTGACTTGTTCCTTGGAATGAGGATTATTGTTTTGTTTTCAGATGAAATAGTAAAATTGAGCATTTGCTTTCAGTAACTCTGAGAAAGACTGAAAACCATCTTAGTATCTGAAGACTGTTTTCATCTCTAGTGGCCATATCTCTTAGTTGCATGTCTTAAGCAATTTCTTTCACATACCTAAGTGAGCACTTCCTAGAAGGCCCTAGAAGAGCCCATTCTTGGGTGGAAGGCAAATGCTTTGAAGTTTAGAAATAAAGCATCCATGGGCCCTGTAGTGCCATGGAGAGCTCAGGCACTTGTGGGTCTCCTGGGCAGAAGTTCATACCTGGCTGTTCACCCTTGCTGGCTTAGTGGCCTTACACAAGTTGTCCTCTTTGAAACTCGGTTTCTTAATATGTAATATTTTATCCCCTATCTCATTGGGGCTCCATAAGAATTAACAAATATAACACATGTAAATAGCTCAGAATAGAATGTAAACTGCAAAAGAAATACTAGCTGGGCAACATCGTTGTTGTTATTGCTTTTATTGCCACCAGTCTCATAGTTCTGGAGGCTAGCCAAGTCTAATAACAAGGTATTTATAAGATGGTTTCTTACCCTGTGGAAGCATCACTTCCATCTTTGCCTTCATCTTCACCTGGCATTTGTGTGTATTTGTTTCAGTGTCCAAATTTCCTCCTTTAATAAGGATGCTAATCATATTGGATTTGGGCCTAACCTAAGGATCTCATGATATTAATAGCTATTTACATCTGCAGTTACCCCATTTCCAAATTTAGTTGCATGCTAGGATACTGATGGTTAAGACTTCAATATATGAATTTCAGGAAGACACCATTCAACCCATAGGGGTTAACATCAGTCATTCCATGCCAACCAGCCTGTCTCCAAGCTCTTGCCTCTGTTAGTGTGCACACTGCAGGCAATGAGGGGGCTCATAGGATGGACCCTTCTCACTGACTCCTGCCTTATTACATCTGTGTTTATGGTAGGATACAGCACCAAGGCTCTGTAACCACCCATCTTCTCAGTTCAAAGAGATGCCTTATAGACACCTAGCTTGAATTTACCTGCTCTATGATTCTAAGTAACTGAGCTTGTCAGGCATCCAAGGTGATATTCAGGGGGGAAGTATACTTGAGTCCCTAAATTGTTTAACCTTTCATATTTGTTAATGAATTTTTCCAAATCTTGTTGCCTTCCAATGATTAGCATGAAATAGATTTTTTCCTACTCCTACTCCTTAGACCTCATCTGTCCAGAAACTAGTAGAAGGGCATGGGAAGATATAACAATGGCAAGTGGGAACCTAGTGATGCTTTGGTCAACTCTCTCAAAGCAAATGTAGCTCTTCATCTGTTCTGGGTTGCCCAACATGATGCATGGACTTACTTATATGATTCACTCTGTGCCGATTCTATCATGTTTATCCATTTCTTAACTTTAAGTCTTCTTTTCAATTTATTGTCTCAGTGTCTGATAGTTTGGAAAGCTGATTCCAGTATAACTTGTTGTTCTGTAAAATACTGTGGTAGATTTGAGGGTTGAGGCTTCACTGAGAAAGAGAAAGAATCACAACCCCAGACCCCATGTGCCTGCCCAAAATAAGTTCTATCTTATATAATAGCACTTCTGGACATAAGACTTACAGTTTTCAACTCCTAAAAGGGTAGAGAAGAGAAAACACAATAGAAGTTGATTTTTCCTCAAGTCCTGGCAGAAGTGGCTGGTGGCAGTGGGTTTTGATACATTTTGGGTCCAAGTTAGAATTAACCTTTTTTTTTCTGACTTTCTATGTAGTCGAGTAACATATAAAATAATAATTTAAGATTAGATCTATATTGGCCCTGAATTGCTTGCTTATTACCAGAGTGTAGATTTCAAACCTTCTCCTATAGACCTTAGAAACAGATTATAAAACATAGTCTTTATTTTTCAACCAGTCTTGAATCATTGCCAAGTCCTGCAAAGGTAGCCAGGCTAGTCTGCACTGTTTTTGTGAGACATGTCAGTGATGGTAAAAAAACAAACAAACAAACAAACAAACAACAAAAAAAACTGTGCTCTTTTCGTTGTCCTTAAACTTGTCAGACCCAGTCTTCAGAGTGTGTTTTAACTTCTTAGTGGCCCAGCCTGGCCTGGGGCTCCTAGCCTTCTCATTGCTTGGACCTTACGATCACTCCTCAGTTGAAGGACACCATTGAGAAGGGAATGGTGTTCTGTCCGGGGGCCCCTGGACCCCTCTCAGGGGTGCACATGCCCTCTCAGGACCACCTGTCTGGGGCAGCGGGGCCCATGTCTGTGAATCAGAGCACCTGTGACCAGGGGACAGAGCTCAACTGATCTGCGCTCTCCCCTTTGGGTGTAGATTGGCTCAGGAGCTTCCCAGCACCTGCCTGGGCCAGAAGGAGAGGAGTGTGTTGAGGAGTAGAGTGGACTGTGTGCCCACAGGGTTGTTGCCATATGGTCCTGGTTTCTGAGTCTGGGTGGCAGCCACATAGCCCACCTATCCCATTTATTCATTCCTCCCCCATCCCACCCTTGGCCACCACTGATTTTCTCTTACTTCCTTGTAGTTTTTTGGACTTCCCCACTGGCACTGGTGGTAAAGAATCCACCCGTCAATGCAGGAGACATAAGAGACCCAGTGTTCAGTCCCTGGATCAGGAAGATCCCCTGGAGGAGGGCATAGCAACCCACTTCAGTATTCTTGCCTGGAGAATCCCCACGGACAGAGGAACCTGGCGGGCTACAGTCCATGGGGTCTCAAAGAGTTGGACACGACTGAAGTGACCTAACACTAGCAGAAGTGATATAATCCTGACCAAGTTTTACCACTTCTCCAAAGCAGTGGTTCTCAATGGATTCCGTGATTAGCGAAATCAGTATCCCCTGGGGTCTTCAGGCCTACCCAATCAGGAACTGTAGAGGCGGGGTCCAGCCAGCTGTATGTGAGCAAGCTCCGAGGTGATGCTAATACACACTCAAATTTGAGCAGCACTGATTTGAAGCAGTAGTTCTTAACCATAGCTGCATAGTACAACATCTGGAGCCCTGGTGGTGGCGGGGGGAGGAGGGCAAGGGGGTTGGGGGATTGTCTTCCCTAACCCATATCGGTTGGATCAGAATATCTGAGCGTGGGTTCTGAGCAGGGATATTTTTAACAAGTTCCTCAGGTAATCTAACAGGTCAATAGGATTGAGGACCACTGTGCCCAGTCAACAGAACCTACAGATTCTATACTGCTCAGGGGAGCTCTTCTGGAACTTGTGTTGGATGGGAATGGACCCAGTTGCCAGGGCTGTGGGCTCCCACCCTAATTCACCTGGAGCAGCTAAGTTTTATCTGTTTTCCATCCTTCGCTTTAGTATAACATTTTGTCTGAACAAAGGTTGCTGTGGCTCAAAAGTACAAACATTAATTCTCTGAAGAGTAATAAATTATAAAAGCCAAGAGCCCCTTGTTTCCTTCTAATTCCATTTTATGGAGAAGGTGAGACAGTAAAATAAATATATGTGGAGCTTATCAGGAAAGAATAGCAGCGGGAGGCTTTTCATGAGGTTATAGGAAATCTGAGGTTTTGGAAAGGACTGAAGTACATGGAAACATTTGTGTGGGAAGTCCAGGAATGTGATCTGCTGTTCCAACTGCTCAATGCTTCACTAATCTGATCCTGTAAGACTCCACGCTCATTAGAACATAAATTATATCATCACAGATTAAAAACATGTTCACCTTTTGGAAAATAATCATGGTATGAAGGTACAAAGTAGAAACATTTTTCCCTGATTTTGGTTAGCCAGAATCAAACCTTTGAGCAAAAATTTAACATAAAGTACAGAAATACTTGAAATAATAAGACGATAGCCAAAGCATCCATTGGCTCATACAGCCCACATTGGGAATTTTTAATGGAAAATAAAACGTTGCAACTGAAATGATTTTACAATTTTAAAATATTTTAAATCCATTTATTTTAATTGAAGCAGTGTTTGTACATAAAGATGCCAAGGTACATGAAAAGGAATAAACATAAAATGTGGCCAGCCTCATTAATCAAGGTATATAGGTATTTTAGAAGACAATTTGACTCTCTCTCTCTCACACACACGCACAGACACACATACACACGCAGACAAAGACTTGGTAAAAGTCTTTGCCAGCTTTCACAACGAGGAACTTTTAAATACCCAGTAGGTCCCTGGAAAAGGAAACTTACTAAGGATAAAATCTAGCGTGTTAGAGGCAGTTACCATGCCGATGATGGACATGAGTTCTGAATAAGCACAAAAACAATGAACAGTGTTTAAATCCAGAAAGATATGAAAACAAATGCCTGATGAATGTCATGAGTGTCAGCTGAACAGATGGAAAGAAGAATGAACCTGCGGGGTGGGGAGGCAGAGGTGCTGTCAAAGGTGGTGAAAACAGGAAGCTTCAGTTGGTAGGATACATGGTTAGGAATATAGTAATAACAGTGTTCATTATAGGTGCCTCCTTCCTCCTCCCCTGCAACAATCACTCCATAAAACTCTCATAAAATACATTGTCCTTCCAGCTTTCTTTATGTATACCCTGCTCTAGAAACTCAACAAGAGTGCAAAATTTCTTCTGCCAGAAGGGAGACTTAAAGCTTTTTCTTTATCAGGGAATGAGAAATCAGGAAAGACACACAGAACAGAATGAATGCCACACTTCTTTCATCCTGAATCTCTACCGTTGGAAGATCAGAAACACTGTAACTTGACTTAAGGGGCCTTTTATCATGGCTTTTGAACCACTTAAGGATAAGGACTTTACCCATTCAGGTTACCAATGCCCCGAAGCAAGCATAGGGCATTTAGTTAGAAGAGGACACAACATACTTTGAATTTTCTGATTCTCAGAGTTCCTACCAGGGCTTCAATCAAAATTCCCCACCATCTGGTGTGTGTGTGTGTGTTTAATGAGATTTTAAATCACAGGTAAGTTATGTATACCTTATGTGCAACTTCCCACAATATTTTCAAACATTTTTAGCAGTGGAATCTGTTTACATATTAATTCTAATGGCCAAACCACAGTTTACACAACAGATTAAAGTAGAACTGCACTGACCACTAATGGGCAGGGAAGGACTTCCCTGGTGGTCCAGAGGTTAGGATGCCATGCTTCCTCTGCAGGGGGCACAGGTTCGATCCCCAGTCAGGAAACTAAGATCCCACATGCTGTGTTGTGAGGTGAAAAAATGAAAATATATATAAATAAAATAGGCAGGAAGCTCAGACTGCTGGATCACCTTTCCTTTATCCTATGAAGTGACCTTGAATATCTTCCATGAAGCATCAGGATTTAAAGTTCTTGGAATATCACTGTTCTAATACCTTCACTCTTACGTGTGCATATATAATCCCTGTATATGCATATATTGTATTTATATTGTATATATATATTGTGCATAATTATTGCAATATACCATGAGTGCACATGGAACGCATCTGTAAAATTAGTACAAATGAAGGATAGTTGAGTAATAGCAGCTATTTACTATGGAAAGCAGTTAATGTATCCATGTACCTGCTACAAGACAATTGATTCATCTCTCTGTAACCTAGGCACTATTCCCATAGAAATTGACTTGCCCCTCAATTTCTCACCTTACTTTTCACTTAAAAAAAGTAGAACTTTCCCTTATTTTTCTTTGTTATTGAGCTACAACTTATAAAGTACACAAATCTCAAGGGTACACCTCTATCCCTGTTACCTACCTATGAACATACCTGTGTATTCCCCACATAGCTGACACTGGAGAACATTTCAGCACCCCAGAATGTTCCTTCCAAGTCAACATCATCTCTAGAAGGTAATAATTCTTCTAACCTCTAACATGGAAAGTCAGTTTTGCCTGTTTTTGAACCTATATAACCCAAAGCATACAGTGTGAGGTTTTTGCTTTGGGTTTCTTTCAGTCAGCATATGAGATTCATCCAAGTGCATGTATGTGATACTGGTGCATGGTGATGACCTTGACTTTCATTTTCATAAGAACAAAAGTTACTTGACCTTTATACCTTTTCCCTATATCAAGCTTCATCTCAGAATATATCATCAGCAGCATTTAGAGGCAAAAAGAACTTTTGTTGTTGTTTAGTCGCTAAGTCATGTCCAAGTCTTTTGCGAACCCATGATCTGTATAGCCCACCAAGCTCCTCGGTCCATGAGATTTCCCAGGCAAGAATAGTGAGGTGGGTTGCCATTTCCTTCTCCAGAGAGTTTTTGCTTCTCCAGGGGATCTTCCCGACCCAGGGATTGAACACGCTTCTCCTACATTGCAGGTAGATATTTTTTGACCTCTGAGCCACCTGTGAAGCCCAAAAAGAACTTTAGGATCTTAAAAATATCTAGCTCAGTAATGTCAAAGACAGGCCTAAGATCATGCCCTTGGTCCTTGGGAAAGCCAGGACTAGGAGAGCCTGGTCTCTTGACTCCCATCCAAGAGACTCTCCATGACCTCCTTCTCCTGTCTCTTTTATTTCCTTTCCCTCATTTATAATTCCTACTTTTTTTTTTTTTTTTGAGAAGCAATAGGCAAGCTCATCTTCCCTGTTGGTAATCTCCTGAGCAACATGGCTTAAACTCATTCTCGCTTCCCTTTTGTCCCAAACCCCTCCTTGTGCCTTTCAACCTAATCCATCCTTAGGACTTGGAAATCTCTCTTTCAGTACATCACTCTATGAAAATCCCCATCACCATGCTGATTACTGATAACTTTCCAGCTATGTTTTAAACTGGACATCCCTGGTGGCTCAGACAGTAAAGAATCCACCTGCAATGCGGGAGACCTGGGTTCAATGCCTGGGTCAGGAAGATCACCTGGAGGAGGGCATGAGAACCCACTCCAGTATTCTTGCCTGGAGAATCCCATGGACAGAGGTGCCTGGCTGGTTACAGTCCATGGGGTCTCAAAAGAGTCAGACATGACTGAGCAACTAAGCACAGCATAATACCAGATGGCACAGTGGTAAAGAATCTGCCTGCCAATTCAGGAGAGGAGGAACATTTGCGACCTTTTCAGGGTTGCAAAGAGTCAAACAAAGACTGGGCACACATGTGTGCTTAAACGCTTGTTTTCCAGCATATCTTTCTAGCTACCTAGTTTCAGATTTATGAGACTTTTGATTCCATCTACTGGAAATGTTGTCCTGTCTAACTTTCCATAACTTTCCCACCTCACTGTAGCTTTATCATTTTTAATCTGGATCTATGTTCTTCTATATTTGTTCCATCTTCAGATTGGTTCTTACTTCACATCATCTAATAGATTGAAATTATAAAATTATAAAGACATCTGACAGTATCAACAGCCCATGGTGACTGACCACAAATAGTAATAAAAACAACAAACATAGTATTTACTATGTGTCAAGCACAATTTACTTTACACATATTATCTTATTTAATTGTTCCAACTACCCTCTACAATAGGTACCATGGTTAAGAATTCTGTTTTATAGATGAGGAAACTGAAGCAAAAAGAAGTAACTCACCTAAGCTCATAAATCTGGTTAGGATTTGAATTTAGGGGGTGTGGTTCCAAAGTCAGATTTTAACTGCCTTCCAAAGATGAAGATGGTGTGGGTGGGTATAAAATTAAAAGAAGTCATCTTAGAGTGCTTTGAATAAATTTTCAGGGAAAATTTGAAGAGACTTCCAGGATGGCCAGTAATATAGCAGACATAGGAATTTAGTCTGGCAAACCATCTGGAAGCCAGTGATAGATGGATAAAATGAAGAAGATTTCTAGAGGCTCAGAAATAGCTGGCTTCATGTAAGAATAGAAGAAATGAAATTGAGCATTCAACCAGTGTTGCAAGGACAAATTGCTGATATAAAATGATGACTCATCTAGAGAAAAGGATGTCTGGGGTTAGTACAGAACAATTACTTAGACCAAGTTGGTTTTATAGGTTATATAATGGCAGCCTATACATTTTAAAAAATAAAAATGCTAGCTCATTGTTTTCTATAATATATTAAATTGGTTGAACTAAATGGGCAAAGTGATAGATTTGGCAGAAATTAAACTGCATGTAATTTCTTCAAGAATATACACAGTATTTAATTATTTCTATATCATACATTATGCCTAGAATAGGATTTTCACATTTTTCATATCAGAATTGCTGAGTTCATATGAGATTTACAGTGCAATTAAAATAGTGATGGATGGTTGCAACCTATTAGGACAATAATAGTCAATATTTATTAAATCTTTACTATGTGTTAGGCCTTCCTCTAAGTGCTTGATGCCATTCAGTCCTTTACAAGATTTTATTTGGAAAGTGTTATTCCCATTTTAAAATAAGAAAATTGAGAGGCTTAGAAATTATACAACAGGTTCATGGTGAAACAAATAGTAAAGCTGGAACTCAAATCAATTTATTTGCCTCTAGAACCAAAGGTAATATATTATCCACCATACTAGAGACAGACCCGGAGAAGGCAATGGCACCCCACTCCAATACTGTTGCCTGGAAAATCCCATGGACGGAGGAGCCTGGTAGGCTGCAGTCCGTGGGGTCGCTGAGTCAGACATGACTGAGTGACTTCCCTTTCACTTTTCACTTTCATGCATTGGAGAAGGAAATGGCAACCCACTCCAGTGTTCTTGCCTGGAGAATCCCAGGGACGGGGGAGCCTGGTGGGCTGCCATCTATGGGGTCGCACAGAGTCGGACACGACTGACGTAGCTTAGCAGCAACTTAGCAGAGACAGACCAAGAGAGACAGAACTGAGACAGAACTGAACATTTGAACCTGGATGTATTATGTTGGTGCAAACATAATTGCGGGTGCAGACTGTGAATTTTTAAATCATTTTAACTAGGCTCAAATACATCTTTATTAATCAAAATAGGAACCATTGCAATCAACACATTTTTGCCAACAAGAAACAAGTTTCTTTATTCCTGTACCATAAAAATTCATGCTTCAGGATTTAATGAACTCTTAAAAAGCATTTTCTGCCTCCTGCTGGTTGTGGAAGTCTTTTCCCTACAAAATATTGTCAAGATGCTTTAAGAAGTGACAGTTGGCAAGAGGTCAGGTGAATATGGTGGATGACGCAAAATTCCAAAGTCCAATTTATTCAACTTTGGGAACACTGATTGTACGACTTGCAGTTGGGTGTTGTTGTAGAGAAGAACTGGGCCTTTTCTGTTGACCAACACCGGCTACAAGACTTGCAGTTTTTGGTGCATTGCATCAATTTGTTGAGCATACTTCTCAGATGTAATGGTTTCACCAGGATTCAGAAAGCTGTAGCGGATCAGATCAGGAGCAAACAACCAAACAGTGACCATTACCTTGTTTTGGTGTAAGTTTGGCTTTAGGAAGTATCCTGGAGGTTGTCTCAGTCTAAACACTGAGTGGGGTGTCGCCAATTGTCATATACGATTCACTTTACATCACAGATCACAATCAGATTGAGAAATGGTTTGTTGTTGTGTAGAATAAAAGCAACTATTTTTTTTTAATTGCAGTCAGCTCATGAGGCATCCACTTATCAAGCTTTTTCACCTTTCCAAGTTGCTTCAAATGCCGAATGACCATAGAACAGTTGATGTTGAGTACTTGGGCAGCTCCTCATATAGTTGTAAGAGAATCAGCTTCAATGATCCTCTCAATTGGTCACTGTCAACTTCCAATGGCTGGGCACTACACTCCTCATCTTCAAGGCTCTAGTCTCCGTTGCAAAACTTCCTGAAGCACCACCACACTGTATGTTCATTATTAGTTCCTGGGCCAAATGTGTTGTTTTTGCATTCTTGGCTGGCTTTACAACCCATTTTGAACTTGAATAAGAAAATCACTCAAATATGCTTTTGATCTAACATAATTTCCCTAGTCTAAAATAAATATCAAATAAATAGCAATTAATAAGTCATTAGCAGAAAAACATAAAACCAGAAATATGCATTAAAATGATGTATAACATAACTGCATTTATTTAATAATGTATTCCAATTACAAACAGCAAAGTTCAACAATGCAAAACTGCAATTACTTCTGCACCAACTCAAAATAGAAGCAATACTAATTTAATGGATGCTAATGAAATGGCTATATAGAGCTCTGAAATGTTTTATTTGAGATTATCAGAGCATAATTCTACTTCCCCCACATACCTTCTACTATGATGCTCAAGATCTACATGAAAAAAATCTCTGGTCAGTGATTATGCCTACGAATCCATTAGAAATGAATAGTGCCAAATATATCTTCTGCTGTTTGTGCTTTGTAAACTACTTTCTCTTATTTAATCTCATTTTATGATCACAATCTTGAAATGTAATTCAGGGATTATTATGCAAAAGCCCAGTCACGGGAAAGGACTTAGAGGTCCTAGTTCACAGCAAGACAATGATAGAAGATCACCACAATAGAACCCAGAGCTACTGATCCTCAATCCTGACCCAGGTCTTGCTCCTTAGTTTTATTTAAATTGAGTCTCTTTCCTTATCATATGCCTCCAGTATTTACTCAGCTCTGTGTCTAATCCAAAGAAGGTCTACAGAAAACATAAATTGAAAGAAAACAAGCTTTTCTGCCTGAATAGCTGAAATTTTAAAGATACAGTAAGATGGGTTTTACCACCTGGTTATGACATCATTAAGCGAGATTTATTATCATTGTGAGTGCCCCAGAAAGTACAATACTTTCTAAGTACAAGCTTTCAGACAAAAGCGAACATGAGTTGTTTTTTTTTTAAGTTGGTCTATTGTGCCCCTCTTAAAAGATCAAGCTTTCACATCAGCACACCTGAATCCAGATCCTAACCTCAACATGTATTATTAGTGGTAGGGGCAAGTTAGATTCAAATTCTCCAGACCTTAGTTTCCTCACCTATAGAAATGATCTAACAATATCTGCTGTTTAGGATAGTTGTGAATATTAAATAAATCACATAAGGTATTCAAATAGTACCTAAACCAATATAAATAATAACTGGTATTTATTACATTACCATCATCATTATCAAAGTTTTATATTTTATCTATAAGAGCATTGGTTGTAATACTTCCTATTTTATACCATAAAGAAAGGATAAGGTTTCAATCCAACCATGCCTTGCCATTGACTATAAGATGCATCAAATTCAATAATTTTAACAAAGTGAAAAAAAAAACCCTTTCATCTTAAGTACATAAAATACAGTACAGATGTGTGTGTGTGTGTGTGTGTGTGTGTGTGTGTGTGTGTGTATGTTTTCAAAGATTTAAACTTCAAAGGAGATCCAACTAGTCCACTCTGAAGGAGATCAGCCCTGGGATTTCTTTGGAAGGAACAATGCTAAAGCTGAAACTCCAGTACTTTGGCCACCTCATGCAAAGAGTTGACTCATTGGAAAAGACTCTGATGCTGGGAGGGATTGGGGGTGGAGGAGAAGGGGACAACAGAGGATGAGATGGCTGGACAGCATCATGGACTCGATGGACGTGAGTCTGAGTGAACTCCGGGAGTTGGTGATGGACAGGGAGGCCTGGCGTGCTGTGCTTCATGGGGTCACAAAGAGTTGGACACGACTGAGCGACTGAACTGAACTGAACTGGATCATTTAGTTTTAACTAAATTTTCCCAAAGAAAGTTTAAGAGCAGTTTTCTGTCCAACAAAGTGAAATTCTTTCAACAGTACAATCAAAATGTTCTAAGGTACAGAGCACTCTGTGTGCTTCTCTAGTTAGTATATTTTTAAACTTATGAATGCTATTTTCATAATGGGCATGTGCTCACAGGTTTTTGTGATGGGCTAATGATATATATTGCTAGTAACAAATAAATATTTCTGCTATGTCATTTGAAAAGTAAAACATATTCTTGTTTATAACCAGATAAATACACTTGCAGATGTTTTCCCGTAAAAAGAAGGGATATCTAGTGAATTTCAGGAACTTTATTGGAATGACAAAGTTCAAACTGCTGCCAAAGCCAACACATAAGGTTTATATATAGACAGAGAACAGATTTTGCTGTGTTTTTGAGGTTTTTATTTCTTGGTTCACGTTTTCCATTACTGCTTGGTCAGTAGCCATGAAGGATTCAGGGTGATTTCACTCAATAAACGCCTCTAGTCCCCTATCCTCCTCTCCTAACTTTATTCAAAACTAAGCACAAATCTGAACAAAGATTAAATATCTAGAGAACACAGCAAATCATTAGAGAGCAATATTTAACTTGTCTTGCATATTTGAAGATAATCTAATATATAAGCTATCGTTGGAACAAGGACTTTAAGGTTTAATGAGATCATGACATGACTCTAGTATAACTAAATCTCTCACGACAGTTGATTCAGAATTGTACACACTTTCACTATCACAGTAATTGACAAGATCAAATGCATGGATCCAATTCAGGATGTTCTTTTGTTGGAAGTAAAGATACATGATATAGCAGTAGTTATTTTACTAACATGGCTCACCATTCTCAAATGAAGGCCTCATTTATTATGGACACTTGCAGTGAGTTTAAAAGGAAAAGAGCTTTCAGAACAACAACTTACAGTAAATGACAAAAATTGAAACATGAAATGTTTTCTAAACATTTTGTGAGTTTTTAAATTTGTTTTATTTTAAAGTGTGTTTAAAAAAAAAAATTGCAAATAGAACTACCTTATGACCCAGCAATCCCACTTCTGGGCATACACACCGAGGAAACCAGAATTGAAAGAGACACATGTACCCCAATGTTCATCGCAGCACTGTTTATAATAGCCAGGACATGGAAACAACCTAGATGTCCATCAGCAGATGAATGGATAAGAAAGCTGTGGTACATATACACAATGGAGTATTACTCAGCCGTTAAAAAGAATTCATTTGAATCAGTTCTGATGAGATGGATGAAACTGGAGCCGATTATACAGAGTGAAGTAAGCCAGAAAGAAAAACACCAATACAGTATACTAACACATATATATGGAATTTAGGAAGATGGCAATGACGACCCTGTATGCAAGACAGGGAAAGAGACACAGATGTGTATAACGGACTTTTGGACTCAGAGGGAGAGGGAGAGGGTGGGATGATTTGGGAGAATGCCATTCTAACATGTATACTATCATGTGAATTGAATCGCCAGTCTATGTCTGACGCAGGATGCAGCATGCTTGGGGCTGGTGCATGGGGATGACCCAGAAAGATGTTATGGGGAGGGAGGTGGGAGGGGGGTTCATGTTTGGGAATGCATGTAAGAATTAAAGATTTTAAAATTTAAAAAAAAAATAAAAATAAAAATCAATGATGCTAAAAAAAAAAAAAGAAAAAAGAAATATTTAGAGAGTGTTCCCTAATCTGTTTATTTCCTTTTTTTGTAGAAAAAAAAAATAAATAAAACTTTATATGTGAAAAAAAATAAAATAAAATAAAATAAAATGCTCTTCTTTGGGGAATAGAATACAGAGATGGCCAGGACTGTGATTCCTGTTGTAATTCTAGATTTGAAAGGTAGACAATCTTTGAAGGTGCACTTAAAGAAGTGACTGTAAATCACTGAATCTAAAATGACTTTGATTATAAAATGGAACCTCAAACATATGTGCCACTAAGAATAAAAATATACTGGCAATCAAATTATGATGCACCATCAATTATTGCATGTCAATTTCTGAGAAGTTAAAATGTGAAAATATGAATAGCTTAGATTGACAAAATATGTAGTTTCCATGATAAAATGTAACCACATCACCTCAGAAGCATTCAAAGAAAACCACATATAGAGATAGTCAGGGAACTTGATTACTTCAGGAGGCATAAAGGAGCTCCCACATAACTATGGATGCTTTAGAATTACTCTATGAAATAGATCCTTGATTCTGTACCCTAGAAGTTCAAGAGATCTTCACCACTCACTCACTTCTACCTGCCAGTGCAAATTCCAGAGCAAAGAAAATATTCACAGCTTACAAGACTGGATGCTTGAATGTCCCCTGCCACTTTTGCACAAAGAAGATTCAAAAAAAGAATTCTAATTCTCATTTAGATAAAATTACTTATAAAGGTATTACAAAGGGAGGTCTAAAGAATGATAAATCACTGATATCTTAGAAGAACCATGACCTATATAGGCTTTCATATTCTGGAACCATATGAGAGTTTTGTTCTTTCAAGGCAAGTGAATGTTTCAAATCTCCCTTTTTCCCACCAGCCACATTTTAATTCATTAAGCCACATTGAGACAAGTATAATGTACTATGGGGGATAGGGAGATGGAGAACAAATACTGAAAACCATATTCCAAAGGATTGTGCTGTGTGCTTAGTCACCTCAGTCATATCCTACTCTTTGTGACCCCATGGACTGTAGCTCACCAGCCTTCTCTGTCCATGGGATTCTTCAGGCAAGAATACTGGAGTGGGTTGCCATGTCCTCCCCCAGGGTATGTTCCCAACCCTGGGCTCCAATCCACTTCTCTTTCATTGGCAGGTGGGTTCCTTACCAGTTGTGCCACCTGGAAAACTCAAATCAAGACAGTTCATCCAAATAGTTGAGTATTCGAGGGCTAGCTTGACAAGAGTAAAAGAGCCATACACAACACACACGCAAAACAGGTCATGGAAACAAGAGTGTTAACAACTAGTGGTAACGGAAGCAAACAAAGTTTATTTAAATGTATTGTAGATGTAATACAAGAATCTGAGAACCTTTTCCCATACATCTAGCATGTTTGGACAGAGAAAGCAATGGCCTTCTCCCCACTCCCATTTTCTTGCCTGGAAAATCCCATGAACGGAGGAGCCTGGAAGGCTGAAGTCCATGGGGTCGCTGAGGGTGGAACACGACTGAGCGACTTCACTTTCACTTTTCACTTTCATGCATTGGAGAAGGAAATGGCAACCCACTCCAGTGTTCTTGCCTGGGGAATCCCGGGGATGGGGGAGCCTGGTGGGCTGCCGTCTATGGGGTCGCACAGAGTCGGACACGACTGAAGTGACTTAGCAGCATGTTTGGAGATGGGTAAGCCCTATTCTCTTCCCAGGTGGAACAGTGGTAAAGAATCCCCCTGCCAACGTAGGAGACGCAAGAGATGCAGGTTCGATCCCTCAGTTGAGAAGATCACCTGGAGCAGGAACACCAACCCACTCCAGTATTCTTGTCTGGAAATTTTCATGGACAGAAGAGCCTGGCAGGCTAAAGTCCCTGGGATACCAAAGAGTTCAGACAGGACTGAGCATGCACACAGTACAAGCGCTATTCTACAGGGTGAGAAACAAGGCAATCAGCAGCAGCATTCTTAAATAGCTCCTTCTTCTCACTTCCCAGTAATAAATGAGATTTCTGAAGGGAAGGAAATTTTAGCACATCATCTCTCCAGGATATACTTTTTAGAAACAAAATTCTTCTAAATTTTGTAGACGTTATAGAAGTGCTGTTCATATCCAGCACTTTCATATTTGAATACTTCAGTGTAGAAGAAAAGACTAAATCAACTTACATTTACATAGTCCACCAAATTTCCATAAATCTATGTGAGCAGAAAGTTAAAAAGTTGCCCCCAAACTGAGCAGATTCTTTACTATTTCCTCTTTTACAAATTTTTCTCCTTTCTTAAAAAAAAGGAAACAGCATCAAGAAAAAATGTGCAGAAACTGTGTACCTATTTGATGTGTGCTAACAGCAAATCACAATGAAACCTAACTTCCAGTGTGCCAAACTACACAGAACCCTGAAATAACTTCAGCTGGACTGTGGGGCAAAGGGTTTAGGTTGCTTTTAAGTTTAATGTTTAAGGAGTGTGAAAAGAAGGTAATAGCATTGTGTGATATATAATAGCTTTTTCAAATTACTTTTAAACTTTTTTATTTTAAACTATATGTACACGTTTATATGCATGATTCTATCATTTTTGATAGATTTCAGTGACTTACCTGAGCTGTGGAACCTGAGGATTTCGCATATATTTGGAGTCCATGTCCTTTAACTCACTGGGTGCCTCATAGAGCAAAAGAGCTGTATGCCTAACCAGCATTTCAATTGTTCTTTGTGTACCGCACAGTGGCCCTGAGAACCAGAGGATAGAAGAGGCCTCACAAACACTGCTGGGGCTTCCTGCCATGAGGAAGGAGCGCTCTCTCCTGCTTAACAACGGAAGGCAAATTTCTGCTCACTGACCTCAGTTTTTTGTTAATACACTTGGTGCTATGCTCCCAAGTAAAAAATTAGCTCTGATATGAAATAAAAATTCCTCTTAAGATTGGGGCAACATTCAAAAAAATGATATGATTAAAAGGAAAAGATTTCTTTCAATTCATGAAAAATATCTTCCTAAAATAATATTTGTACGGCCCAAAATGAAACTAATGATTCTAAGAAACAGAGCCCTCCTAGGGCTTGTTCCAAGTCTTCTAAATATAGAAGATATTACTTTAAATACAATTTGAGCACCCTGCTTTCCCTGAAGGCAGCCATTGTCTCCCATCCCTTTAAATGCAGTGGGTCTTCTGTGTGAGTTTCTTTAACTTTGACAGGAAACATCCTGTTGTAGGTCAGTTAGTTTTAAATCTGTTAAGTACCTATTATGCTTTTTTGTATCTTGATTTTATTTAATCTTCACAACCCTGAGATACATCTAATAAT